>NC_141763.1:54575098-55217348 GCF_982258835.1 Parasteatoda tepidariorum | reverse complement strand
GTTAGTTAAAAATAGTTAAGTAAAAAATTTTACAATTGACCCCACTCTCCCCTATAAATCACCATTCAAAGATTTTGCACTCTCTCAAACCTTTTATATATTTTTTGTCCCGGGTAAAATCCTTATTCGCTTTAGTATACATGAATAATTTATAATAGTTGCTTGATATTAATAAGACAAACTCCTCTGCAATGATCATTAAATTATTCAATACTTCCCACTATTTAAAAGATCCTTCGAAAAAAAAATATTTACTTTCAACAATCAAATAATAGATTATTTTAACAAACTGATGAAATTTGTCTTCGTGGAGTTATTTTCAAACTTAAATATAAATTTGTAAACTACTATTTTAAACTTAATATACTCAACAGATGGATCACAAAACGATTTGTTTTCTTTTCAACAAAATATTATATGCTCAAATTCAATATAAATATAAATCCACAACATTCTTAAAGGCTCAAAGTTATATCGCATTATCTTTATCTCTCAGGAGCTCAGTCTTTTCTTCCAACAAGCCTCTGAGGATTGTACTCTTTTTGTCTAGGGATATGAATGTTTCATGTTTCAAAACCATCGCAATTCTGACGCACAATACATTTTAAAGAAAGATCGTCAGCTAAAATATAAACTTGAATGCCCTCAGCTCGCCCATCAAAGCACACAAACAATCTTCTGACAGAAAAAAAAGTTTTTTTTTTTTTTTTTTACTGTGGAGAAATGTAAAGCTTATTCTTAAAAAAAATATGTACTCTTTACAGCCCATGAGCTTTCAACAAAACCGACTTTAGAAAAGAAAATGCTGTTATGAAAGGATTATGTGCAGATCATCTACCGTCTTTGTATATTTTTTCATTGTGTTTGTGCACAAAATATTTTCCTAGTTCGTCCGTCATATTATTTTGATACAGTACATTAATTTCGTATTCTACTTACACAAACAGTTAATAGAGGCTGGTATGGCCTGGTTGACTGGATGCTGGACTCACGTTCATGAGTCGCATCCTGCCCTCCGAAGACTCACCGTGTAGTAAATGGTGACTGGTGCGCGTTAATTCTGTTGGGTCACAAAGTCTTCCATGTTCCTATAACAAATTATACCTCTGGGAGTACTGAAATGGAGATTGATCATTCTCTGGTTCAGGTCAAAATTACGATATATGGGTGTATGAATAGGTTCGTCCTGAAAAAGGGTGTGACGTATGGGTGCGGCAGAAGTCAAATTTTTTGCCGTAGATGGCGCCACTGGAAGACAAGAACAATCTTATCCCTTGCTTCAATAGCCTGCGAAAAACAACAACAAACAGTTTATAAACTTTGATTGCCTAAATTGTTTATCAAAGCATTTCAAAGCTTTTCCTTTAAAAAACACTTGTTTTGCAGCTGAACTTTCGACAAAAACCTACTTTTAAAAAGAAAATACTGTTTAATAAGGAGTATGTGTAGATCATCTTGCATCCATGGTTATTTTTTTTATCGCAAACTGCATAGCAAAAATTTCTACTTCTGCGACTGTCTTGTCATTGAGATAAATTTTTTTAATATTTTTTCTAAAAATAAAAGCCTATTTTTGTTCAGTAAAACCCCATTTCTTAAAATATTAATTTAAACACCATAAAAATACCCATCAGAGAATGCAAACAAGGTTTCGTCAGAAATTTTTTTTTATTTCCTGTAGAAAAATGTGAAAATTTTGTGATGTGTGTTTGTATGCACATTGCATCACACAAACTTACAACAAACCAACTTTTAATAAGTAAATAACATTTTGTAAGAATTACGTGCAATTGTCTCCCATCCCTTTACTTTTCATCGTAAACTTTGGGGTGAAAATTTTCGTGGAGCAACTATAACATTTGTGCATTTGTCTGCCATGTGCAACATTAAATAACTCGATATCGTCTCCAAAAAACACAAGCTTAAATGAAAGGAGTGAACTGCCCACTGAAATGCACGAACAATGTTCAAGCAGAATTTGTTTCGAAGACATTTAAATCTTTTTACACAGGTATTTATTTTATTTAAATGAAATACGTAGTTGGATCAATGTATTAAATATAAATGATACTTATTTAATAGTAGCAGAAGATTTTTAATTTTTATTCCCATTGCCATTGCATCAGTGGACATTTATCTGGAGTCTAAATAATTGTTTGGAAGTGTTTAATTTCTAGTAATAAGTTTTTTTAGTAACTTGAATCATGATCGATTGTAATGTTACTATTGCAATTGCACAGCATAGAATTATTCAATAATAATAGTCTATAATGCATTCACAGGTGTTTTATAGGATCCCAAGATGCTGTGTCCATAGATTTCCTTCTGGAAAGATGAACAATTAATGCAAACTATTGTGATTTTTTGGAGAAAGTCAAAATAGCTTATAAGTCCAAGAGACGTGGCATGGCGATTTTCAAAATGTTCTTGCAACAGAATACGATACCTCATGAAGCCCCAGTAAAACAAAAGTTATAGTCAGTAACTCGGAAATAGTTGAACATCCTTGGGCACTCTAGACATGGTACGACTTTCGGACTATAATTTATTTGGATACCTTAAAAAAGCCTTGAAAGAAGAGATATTTTTGATCAATGAAAACAAAGAAAATTTTGAGCGTAATTGGTTCACTACATGGCCTATTTCCTTCTATGACACTTGAATAAAAAAAACTTTCAAAACGTGGGGGAAAAAGTGTAGAAGTTCACGGAAATTATGCACAACTGCAATATTTTTGCAATTTTTTAAAGCAATATTTCAATATTTAGTAATTAAAAGTCTCATTTAAGTTTGATCCAGCCTCGTACGTACGGATTTCGTTCATACACTGAATTCAATTATTCATTTAGCCTAATATACCGTGTGTTACAAAATTATAAGACCACCCCAAATATCACTCATTTTTATAGTAAACTGCATAAAATCAGGTAATTTGATCAATCAGTAATAGTGAAGCAACTGAAATAAATTATTTTTTTATCAAACATATAAAAAAGCTAAAAGAAACATAATTTACACAGTAAATGGCTTTAAAAAAAATCTGGGAGTTACAGCAGTAAAAAACCACCTATTTATTCTTATGAATTGTTTGAATTTTCGAAATCTTTTTTATTTTATCTTTCAAAATCAAGTGTAAAATGTAACTTTGCATCGCAAGAAACAATCGCAAGCTACACTAAAGAGCTAAAAAACTGGTATACCCTCCTAATATCGTGTAGGGCCACCGCGAGCACGCAGAAGTGCCGCAACACGACGTGGCATGGACTCGATCAATGTGTGAAGTAGTGCTGGAGGTAATTGACCCCATAAATCCTGCAGGGCTGTCCATAAACCAGTGGGAGTAAGAGGAGATGGGGATATCTTCTGAACATCACGTTGCAAGTCATCCCAAATATGTTCAATAATGTTCATGTCTAGGGATTTTGGTGTATTTCCGATACTCACGGTATACTCGTGAAATGGTCGTACGTGAAAATCAAAATATCATTGCTATCTCGGAGATGCTATGTCCCATAACACCACGTTCAAACGACTATACACGACTATAACACCACGTTCAAACTCACTTAAATCTGTATAACTTGGCATTGTAGCTGCAGTAATCGATCTAAGAACTGTGCTAATTTCTAAAAAAATCGACCTGCTGTAAATTTCTAAAAAAATGAACTCTAGTTGTAATCAGCAACTACTTTAACAACACCTTATACCATTTGGTCCACATCTTACTTTTTAGGAGGGCCAGACTGTAAATTTCAGAAAGACAATGCGCCATGCCATACGTCCTAATCAACTAAGATTTGGTTTCAGAAAGAAAAAAAAAGTCCTTAGCTGGCCAACCTTAGTGCTGACCTTAAGCTTACTGAAAATTTATGGGTGCTACTTGGCTTGAGAAGTGTATGCAAATAACCGCCAATATAACTCAGTATATGACTCGGAAAAAGCTATCGTGGATAAATGGTACAAAATTCCTTAAACTTAGCTTGAAAACTTGATCGAGTCGATGAAAAATCGAGTGTTTGAAGCTATCCAGAAAAATGGTGGATCAACATTTTCTTTTTAGTTTTGTAAAAAAGTTTATTTTATCTGGTGGTAATTTAATTGCAGATATTCCAGGTGGAAAATTTTAATTTTGTTGAAATATTCATATTTAAATACATCTCTTAAAATTTATATGCATGTATTTTGTTTTTCATTCATTTTCATTAGAATTTTTGAAAATTTATATTACATATATTAAAAATCACAAAAACCACTGTGGTCTTATAATTTTGTTACACGTTGAAAGTTTCTTATATGAAAGAAATGTATGCAGATCAACTACCAAACATAGTTTTTTTTATAATTATAAACCATGGAGTAAAAACGCTCTTTATGAAATAGTACCTTGTATGATTCACGTGTTATTCTAAACCATTTTCCATTTTCAAAAAATTTAAACAACTCAAACATAAACTTGAATACCCAGAAATCGCCAATCAAAGCTCACAAAGAATTTTCTGACAGGTTAAAAAATATTTTTCATTTGTGAAAAAATGCAAAGCTTCTTCTTTATAGAAAAATAAATACGCTTTCCAGCGAATGAACTTCCTACATAACCGAAATTTGAAAAAAGAAATGTTATGTCTGAAAGAATTATGAACAGATAATTTACCATCCACAGTTTTGGTTGATTGAAAACAGCATAGTAAACATTTTATTTGAGCGACTACATGATGGGGTATATTTCTTATTCTCAAAACCATTTGTATAATAAATTTCATTGCATTAGAATTGTCGCTGTCGTATTTGTAAGCTTTCTCTGATCATATAAATCATGTAATAATCTTTATCAAACCGTTTATGCACTGAGAGAAAAAATATGCCAAAACTACCAGAATATGGTAAAGTTTACCGTTAGTTAGAGTTATGGCTCTAAGGGAACACCAAAAACCTCGGTAATTTTTACCAAAGTACTTCGGTAATTATTTTGGTTGAATAAGCAATGAAATATTGCTTTATAATATGTTATAAAATTTAGTAAATGTGGTATAATTTGATAATTTTATCATGATAACTTAAAACTGCGGTTCTAAAAGGAAGTTCTTAGGAAGCTTAAGGTTCCGATAAACATTTAAAGGGGTTTCTCAAGCTAGTAGTGTTTATAACCTGTGGTAAATTTTGAAACCTCTGATTATATTTAGATTTAATCTATAATTCATAATTTATTAAATATTTTGGTAGCCTTTATGAAATTATTTCAAGTAAGAAGACAATAAAATAGAAATGGAATTTTACAAAAAGTCATATAATATTTCTTATAACAATATACCTGATAACATCGACTAGATATATCACAAGAACAGCAAGTTTAACTGCAGGACGCAAAACATAATTTAAGGTTCTATTAGTGATAGAATGAGGGAAAATCTTTATTCCTCTAAGTAATTATTTTAAAAGCCTTCATTAGCTGTTTCATTATTTATACTGTTGGGGTCCTGCAGAAAGGAGATTGATTATTTAGGGTTCTGTCGGCGAAAAAAAATTGGTAACCGCTGCCTTAGAGCGTGGCATAAAACCCTTTATTCGGTTAAGTTTACTTTTCAGTTTTGTATTTGTTGCTGAATGCGTGGTAATACGAGTTATACTTTTGAAAATCAGAATTTCCAATAAAACTTTAAAGATAAAATTAAAAATGAATAGCTTAAATACCGGTTTGTTTTATTTCTGGAAATATTGTTTTTTTTTAAATTAAAAATGTCTTTTCCATACAGTACGGCAATTTCACTAGAATATATTTTCGCCTCACGTAACAGGCTTCATGCAAACCCAAACCCATTTGCAACATACAGGATGAATCTTGCTTCCAACTTATTGATACCAATTCTGATATTATTACCTTCATGATTTAATTAATGAAAAAATCAAAAAAAAAATATTTACTTAATATCTGTCAAAAATTGTTTCTTAAAATTGTACATTTATAATGAATTAATTAAGATATCTGACTAGTTTTGACAACTTATATTTAAATATTGATATACAGTTTTAAAAAACTAGTTTATATGCTTTATTGCGTGTGAAACTTATAAAACTAGCAAAAAAATACAACTAATTAATTTTTCTAAATGGCCATATTAGGCATTTTTTTACATATACGCTAAATACTGTAAAACAATTCTATCGCCAAAAACAAAAACAAAATTGTTTGGAAAAATTATTTGAGCAAGCAATCATTTATGTTGTGTACTATTATCTTAAAAACAAGTTCATATACTACTGAGTTAAGGATCATTGTAGTAAAAGCAAATTTTTTTAAAATTCCACACGTGTTGAAGAAACATGCATAAAAATGAAATTTTACTTTTTTCTTTTAGTCTGTAGTACAAAAAATGTGTGCTATAATCATAAACACTCATGACAAATTGTAGACAATTATTTTTAAAAAAAATATGAGATATTGTGCTTAAGATAGGGAAAAATGGGCAAAAAACCTGATTTTGAGAAAAACACATTCAATGATTTAAAATCACTAGTCCATCCACTGTAATCACCTTGAACAAAAACTGCTATAACTTGGTAAATAATTAGAGTAAAAACTAAAATAACCAAAATTAAAATAAAAACAAAATAAAGAAAAACTAAATAACTAAATAAGAACTAAAACTAATATAACTAAATAAAAAATAAAATAACTAAAATAAAAACCAAACTTATAATCAACTCAACTTCAAAAATTTTTCCCAAAATCATGTTTTTGCACCTTAAGATATTATAAAAATATCAACACATCTTTGAAAACTAAATTAAATGTATTGCAAATAATATAAATAAATTACTTTTATGTCATTTTAATCATAGAAAAGAAAAACACGGCGTTTAGTTACATTATAAAATGAATATTTAAAAGCTTTTCGTAAAAATATTAAATTTAAAATTTTAAATTCTTTCTGAGAACTTTTGTAATAAATTTCAACTTTATTTTTGTGTCATTTGAAAGTTGATCATTAATTTTAAAATAACAACTATTATAGTTCATATCAGTTTTAAAATGCCTTTGCCCAATTTTCAACTAGCAGAGACAAAACTAAAATATTCCCTAACTAAAAAAAATATGTTTATACCAACAAAAATGAAATTATCATGCTTTTGTTAGGCATATCCTAACATAAATTTTTCTACTGCTCTTGTACATTTTTGAAGAAAAAATTAATAATGTAGTTTTAGGCTTATTAAATGTAAAACACAACTATAAAATAGACATATCTCTAAAATCCCAAAGGTATTTACTTATTTTGCTTGCATCATATTAAGGATCTGGCATACACCACCACAAAAATAAATATCTCTCTTAATAAAAACGAATGTTTTTATTTTCTACATGCATTTTTCTAAGTCTTTTATCTTTTATGCAGCAGAGTGAAATAAATTAATTTTTATATCTACAGTGTTTACAACATAACTTGCTTATTCTGGTATGAGTTCACGATGAACCGTACTTATGAGAAATCTGTCTGAAGAAGCTTTAAAAATAATTTCCTTTGTATTATATTCCAAACCTTCATTCAATACTTAAAGAAAGTATTTTATTTCATGAGAACAAAATAGTGTTGACTCGCGTAAAAAAATCGTAGTAATGCTAGAAAACTGTGTTCACTAATAGAGATAGAGGATGAAATTTTAAGAAAAAAGTTATATTTAAAGAAAATCTTCAAATAATGAGGTACCTCGAACGATGTCTAAGGAGTTATATTTTAGAACAATATATTTTAAAAATTATTATTACTTTTTTGGATTCCTATATATTTCCTTTAAACTGTTGTACTCGCATATTAATATTGCTGAGTGTTCTTTTAACAAGTGTTTTAGCTTTGCGTTTCACTATCCTGAGGTGTGTTCATACTACTTTTTAACTTACATTGTATTTAAAAACGTAAGAAGAGTTTCATGAAAACTGTAAAGTTCTCCCCACATCAAGATTGATTGATTATCTATTTTTACAACAACATTTTTTAGTATATATAAGACCTTTTTTTACATTACTGTACAGTGAAGCGAAATTCTGGTAAAATTACAGTTCTTAATGGGTAATGAAATTTTAGGTAAAAAAAGAAATAATTTTGATTAATAAAGCCAAAATATACGGTATTTAAAACATTCATTTGATAATTTTTTCGTTCATATAATGGTAAAGTTTGCCGGAAATTTTTGTTTTCAAAATTATGTTTTTTACTACCGTATATTCAGAGAAAAAAATACAAAACTGAAAACTATATTTAACGGAATAAATAGTTTCTCTGCCATGGTCTAAGGTATCATGATAAAATTACTAAAGTTTACCACATTTACAAATATTTTAAAACCATACTGTTAAAGTTACCAAATCATTACAAAGCCATTTCGGTAAGGTTACCGAGTTTTGATGTTCCCTTAGAAACACATTAAATTGAACCACATTCTTAGGTATCATGATAAAATTAAGTAAGGTATCATGATGAAATTACTTCTAAGATATGATAAAATTACTAAAGTTTACCACATTTATCAAATATTTTAAAACCATATTTTAATTTTACCAAGATCATTACCAAACCTATTCGGTAAAGTTATCGAGTTTCGGTATTTTCTTTGGCAGTGTATGAAAATAGGTAAATTTTATATGTACACCGTTTACCTATTTTCATAGACAATTACCCAACACACAGTTACCTAACCATATATACACAGTTTATCTATTCACTCTTTGATATTTCACTAAATATTCAGCTTTGAATTGACTATCTAATGTTATGTTTACAACTCATATTTAACTTAAAAAGATAACAATAGCATTACAAAATTTTAATTTGCTTCAATTATCAAGAAATTTAAATATTTATGTTATATTTTTCACGAGTTCCCTTTTAGAGAAGTTGGGATTAAAATTGTATCATAAGGTATCTTGAAAAGCATATAGTGCCATTTTGCTATAGCCTGTCTTGTAATCAGTTTAAAGGCATAAGATAAAGATTAGGTTCAACTTATCAGCTTCGTTAGTAATACGGATGAGACGGCCTCTCTAATTCAGGGCTTTATGTAGACTATGGGTACTACCACGTTCATTAAATTTATCTGACTTAGCGAATTAATAATAATTAAAATGCAACTATAAACTAGCAATTATCACTAATGTTAACTTTAAAATGTATGAAAAATTAAAACGCTTATGATTAAATTTAAATTAAATGGCTAGCGCTTAACCAATTCGAAAATTCCTTCCGTTTTTTGCTCATTCACTCGAAAATTTTGTCATCGAATGTTCTAATGTCGACAGTGAATTTCCTTGTACTTCAAATTATCTGCACACCAAATTTCATAGATTTTGATAGAATGGTATCTAAGTCTGTAAATGACAAACAGTAAGTTTTATATCTATAGATAGATGGTCGAATTTATTTTAAATTGTAAAGAATCAAATTTTTTCAGCTTTTAAAAGGACATAATTTTACGTGGTGAAATACAAAATTTGAGCTATATCGGTTAAAAGGTTCCTGAGAAGTCGAATTTTAAAAATACTGCTTCATTAAAATTCGCTTTCTTATGAATTACTCGACCTATTTCGCTCGAATTTTGTATTTGCTATGTGGAATTGCATTCTTTAAAATTATATAAAAATTTTATACCGTCCAATTCAAAATATCCTTTTGACTAAAATTAAATAAAAAGAATAATAAATATTTATTAGAAATTATTTTTGCATGGAACTATCTTTGAGTAAATAAATTTTATAATTATGTGCAAATATTTTTAAATTCACTTATAAAGCTCTACAGATGTAGCGAAACAGGGTAAAAAATTAAAATTATCATTAAGGGCTCCAAGCTTTGGACCGCTCGCCTAAACAAACTATTGGGACCATATTTCCCAAAATGTGGCTACTTCCTCTATTTTAGGAGTTAGAAATCCGAATCCGTCGAAAGAAATGTATGTTCTTTCAGAAAAATGATTTTTTTTAGTCTTAAATTAATTAATTAGCTTATTTAAAGCCCCCCCCCGAACTTATGAGATTGAGTTTTAAGGCGTGAAGATCTGATCATTAGATCAAACGTTATCCGTTGTGGTCTGATTTTTATTTTGCGCAATATTAGTAGAGTTTATCTACTTTTCAAAACTATATTTTTAAGAACTTTTCATACTCGAGTTTATAACGTTTTAAATAATCTCATTTGAATTCTAATTTCAGTTTTAAGTGATTAAGCAATTAAAACAACACATAAAATAAAAAAGTAGTTCTAATGGAATAAGCATTTAATATTCCTCATGAATTTATATGTCATGAAAAATTATTAGGAATTCAATAGGCTGTTTTTCTACTTTCCTTCTTTTATTGCAAATTAAATTTAATTGGAAAAATCAATATTAATTCCTTTTGTTTCACTTTTTTGCAACTTTTACTGCGATGAAATCAAACAGAAAAACAAAATTCTTACCACTGTTTTATCTAAGCTAATTAGGAATCTTTGTGAAAAATTTACTTCCAATGAAGTAAAAACCTTTCACGTGAGAAGTTCTGTGTCACTTGTTTGCATTGAGAGAAAGTTAATTAAGTTTGTACTTTTGTTCAAAAAAGGTGGGGACTTTTTCTGCTCCGTTAAAAGCAGTGTGATTTTGATTATTTTATACGTTTGATTACATTTCTGTTTTATTCCAATTATTCTTCCTTATTTTTTTATTTTCACGTCAATTCAAAGGTGATTTCGATTTGCGTAAAATAAAACTTTTTTCTACCTTTATAGTTTTCAAAATTTGCAAGTGTATAATATTTCACACAGGGCCCAAATCCAGCTCCCAAATAGTATTGTTAATCTTTCATTCAGTACGAAACTTGAATTTCAGAAAATTATAGTGTAATCATGAGAAATTTTTCAGTGCTATTCTTTTCCAGGTTTTATGAGATTACGTATTTTTATCATCTAGCTTGATTGAGAGTTGATTAACTTACATACGTGCATTGGTTATGTGAAGAAAACTCTTAAACTGCCTATATGTTAAAAATCTTACTTATTGAAATCAAATTTCAGAGTAGAAATCTTTAAATTTACATTGGCCAGCCTTTACAGAATTATCAGGCTTTTTAACTTACCAAAATTTATATTTAAAGACAGAATAATAATGGTGTAGTATCAATTCGACAAAATTCAATTTTGAACAATGTTCAAAATAATAAAATAAATCCAAATGTAGAAAATATTCGGAAAATGATTTGAAAATGACAATTTTTTTTTATGGTGAGTGAAAGTGCTAGGCAAGAATTTTAATTTGAAATTTTAATTCGTTGATGATTGGTGCGAAAATCTGAGAAAAACTGTTTGTGGAAAACTGTTTTAAACTGTCAGCCTGAACAGCTTCAAACTGTGAAATACACGGAGAAAGACAACAAGAAAACGAGTTTTTTTTTTGCAGCGCGAGGGTAATGATTGAAAGCAGAAAACAAATCTTTATTTATTTTTAAACAATTTTTTTTTCTGTAAAAAATAGGTTTTTTATTATTATAAAATGCTCGTTTTCTTACTGTGTAAATATTAAAAACAGGGTACTTTGGTTCATACAGTGGTCTGAAGTTTTTGAAGTAGATAAAAGGAATAAACTTTTAAAAGGAAATGTAAAAAGTCAAATAGGTACCCTGGTTTTTCTACATAATTAACGTTTAAATAAACTTTGCTCAAGCTCTCAAACAGCACTGAAGAACTTTCATAAAGTGCACAGCTTGCATTTTAGGAAAAATTAGTGTTATCACGACAAATTTTCCTGAGCTATTCTTTTCCAGTCTTATGGGATAACCTATGTTTACCATCTAACGGTAGTGCGTGTGGATTAATTTACGTGTTGATTAAAATCGAAATCGGAGTACTTTATTTAATCAGTGTTCCATTAGTATTAAAGTATCTTCTTAATATTGTTCAAAAATCCATATCATTAACCTTCTTAAGTTTTACTACATTATTCTATATGAGTTCAAAAACATTATTCTTAAAAAAAGAATAAAAAAGTGAAATAAAATTTAAAAAAATATTATTCAGTCAAAATTAGGATACGATATATAATATAAATCGTCAGCATAATTCTATCAGAATTAAAATAGGTTTTTCTGTTAAAATAATAGAAACAATTATACAACGTCTTGCGCATGTTAGATATTAAAATGAGGAAAATGAGAAACTGTTTTAATATAACAAAATTGAAAGAGTGCAATCTTTACGCATTAAACTATTTTAAAACTCAGAACAAAGCAATAAATTTCGAACCTCAATATTTTCTTATTTATAATATATATATATATATATATATATATATATATATATATATATATATATATATATATATATATATATATATATATATTAGTGCCAAATTCGTATATTATAACGTAAATTGTAAACTTTTTAACTTTATAACCTAAGATTTGAATCTTCTAACTATTTTGCTATAACAGACACTAGGGTTTAATTAAGTTAGAAAAACTTAACGAATGACAAATTTATTTTAAACAATTTGTCTACTGCGAACGCCAAAACACGCTCATTATTTACAAAATATACTCTATAAATTTAGTTTGATCCAAAATTTATTTCCCCGCATGTAGTGCTTAGATAAAATAAATTATGTTACTCTGCAATAAATATCTGCTTAGTTATTTAAATACTGCTTAGATAGAAGGAAACTTAAAACACCCTTGAGAGTATTCTTAAAATAGGAAATAAATGGTCAAAATAGAACCAATTAAATTTAATACTCTAGTTAGCAGATAAAAGTTGAAAATTTAGATAGGTTCCAAGATACTTTTGGAGACTAATTTTAAAATTTTTATTCAGATTTTTTTCAAAATTGATTTTATTGAAACAAAGCATGATATTAATGTATTAAAACTCAAAATTATTACTTTTTCATTTTGAAGGAGTGTAATGGGTTCAAATATTAATATAAAGTTGTACTTTTTTATCAAGCATATAATTTTTTACAATCTTTTTTTTTTTACATTTTCTCGAACTCAAATGCTTGTAAACATTATTCTTAAGAAACAGACCACGGAATAAATATATTATTGATTTCTAAATAATTTATAGATTATAGCAAAATCTTGGCAAAAATGCGACTAATGTTTTTTTCTTAAATTTGGCTGTAAAATTTAAGTCACTAATTTTAAAAATTTTTTTTGTTAATTAATGTTTTTTACACTGATAAAAAAAAGTATGGTCAAAACTCAAATTTACCAGAATATGGCAACATTTACGGCGGTGTTTCTGGCTCATCTGGGAAATTTTTATCGAAGCAATTTCGGAAATATTTTGTAAGAATTAATAATAAAATATTGTTTTATTATAGGTGATTAACTTTAGTAAATCTAGAAAATTAAGTAATTTTATCATGATCTCTACAATATGTCATAAAAACCATTTATTCAGTTTTTTGTATTTTTTGCGAAAATTGTAACATAATAAGAACTATAATTTTTAAAACCAAAATTTAAGGTAAACCGTTATTGCAGGAAAGAAAATAGCCAAATGAATGGTTTAAATACTATTTATTTTAATTTTATTAAAAACAGTTGTGTTTTTATGCCTTAAATATTTATTACCGCGTAGTACGGTAATTTTTCCATATTTTTTTTTCTCCGTGTACATCTGTACCTTTTCTGTAGGCACATATGTAGGAAACATTTATACATAATGTCGAGCAAATAGGTTAATATTTATTAAAGAACTATATTGAAATATTTTTTTATTAATCAAAAATATTAAAAAACATTTTATAATAGCAGAATGCATAACTGCTTAAAAATTCCAAGAATTAATTTTTAAAGACAATACGGCTAGTATTAGTTCAGGACTTAAAGTTTATCAAATTAGATTGCTAAAATAGTATTAATGGTTGTTTAAAAAAGGAAATAATATTTTTTTTAAGAGTTAGTTTTCTTAAGTTAACTATATTCCGTTATAAAAGAAGCATACAATCTTCTTTGTTTAGCAAAAACAATTTAAATATCATTAGTATACTGTTATCATGATATTAGTTAAAATTAATGAATCCTCTTGACAAGGAAAGTAATTAAACTTTTTATAAATAATTGCTGTAAAATACATATTAGATCTGCTTTTTTATAAGAATGAAATGAAGATTCATTAAAATACGAAATAAGAAAGGAATTCTTTCTTTTAAAATTTTTGTTGCAATTAATGAATGTTTTTACAGTTTACAAATAATCTGATCTTTAAAATTTTCATTTATTTCACTCTAAAAATATTTTGTGACTAAATGTAATCAATAAGTGTTTAGTATTAACGTGTTAGATGTGTATTAACGCGTTGTTCAAAATTTACAAACACTATTCTCATAAATAACTTGTGATTTCTTTTTCTGTATTCCCTACTAAATTACTTTGAAAAATTATGGAGGATTTGAATGTTTGAATAATGCATGATTAATTTAAGTTTATTAATAAATTTTGTCAATAAAATTAGATTAGATTTTCTTTTAACTTTAAATGAAATAGTTATCAAAAATAATAATTTATAACGTTAGAATGTGTAGCGTTTTAAATAGAAAGTTTAAGCAGCGAGTTTTAATATTGTTTGGAGCATTATTCTGGCGAAATACAATAAATAAATCCACGAAAACTAGACAAAATTAAAAAATAAGGAAACCAAAATCCAACTGAAATCACGCGAAACTTTTATCTAACGTACATAATACGGATTCTTACTTCGATGCTAAAAAGAAGCAAGTAATTTTGTGAGGACGTAAAAAGTAGTTACTGCAAGTACAGATCATGTTATTTGGAACCGTAATTTGATCCGCCTCAGTAGATTGCTCTTCTTATATAACACTTAGAAGTTCTTATGGAATGACCTAAATTCATGTTAAATCCTTTATTTATCAAATATTTATTTCTTTCATTTAACAAGATAAAGATATACTATTTTGATGTCCAAAAATAAATATTTGAAGCACTAATTTTTGTAACTCAGTTTTTTTTGACGATTTCGCTTTTTTTATAAACTATAAAATGCTCATTTCAAAATAAAATAGGAGGAATGTGGTTTTTAAAACAATTGAGTAATAATGTTTGTAACAATGAGTTTTCTTTCCAATTCTATCCCGATTTTTTGTAGTATTAGATTTACTTTATTTAAACAATTTTTTCAAATAACACATATACTTGGTTTCTATGTATGTTAATTTTGTTTCCATATTTGATTTCTTCAAATACAACTTAATTCTTAAAATATTTGACGTAATTCATTGCTTTAATTTATATTCTTTAGAACTGCCCAATAATGTACGCTAGTTTTCTCAACATATTAATATATGTCCTCGGTTTACATGAGTGATAATTTTATTTTCAATGTTTGATTTCTTCAAATTCAAATTAATTTTTATATTCTTCGACATTAGTCCGTGCAATAATTATCCAATAATGTATTAATATATGCTAGTTTTTTCAATTTTTTTAATGTATATTCTCGGGTTCCAAGTACGTTAATTTTATTTTCAATATTTGATTTCTTTAAATACAAATTAATTCTTATATTCTTTGACATTGTAGTCGATGATATAATTTAATTTTTTTAAGATTGTTGCTTTGCTGAATTTATCAGATATTCTTACACATAATGTTAATCAAGCAAGAAATGTGCTTCAAAAAGATTTAGTTTAATTAAATACAAGGTTCACTTTTTATATTTTCCATAAACACAAAAGTCAGATTTCTTTGAATCAGTCTGATTTTTAAGGAAAAATTGAAAATTACTTTTGTGGTAAGCCATGCGTTTAGACTTATTTTTGAACTTAAAATGTTCTGATATAACTTTGGATTAAACCCATTTTATATTCATTTTGCTGGTATATATTTTCCGAAGTGAATATATTTCTGTCACTGCAGTTTGAGCTTCGTTGAGTCAAGTTACAAAGGCACAAGTTTGCTCTTTGAATTATTCATAAAATCACTGTTTTCTTTCATAGATATATTTTACTGCTTGAAAATCGTAATTCTTTTTTTTTGCAAGATAAAAATAAAGTCTGTGCAAAATATATTTTAGAAGAAACCTGAATACTAAAATATACACATTCTTCATTTCAATTTAGAATCAATATAAAACTATATGTTTATTTTTATCAATAAACAAGGATATTAATGCTTAAATTGTTAAACATATTGCGATATTCAAAGTTGTGCATTATCTTCTTAAATTGTAGTGAAGATTGAAAACGTTCTGGATATCTTTTTATGTCCTATTTAAACATTGATTAAAGCATATAATTTTATACTAATTGATAAGTATTATAAAATTATTTAAGACTATATTTTTTAAAAAAATAGTTTTCTTTAATTTTTTTTTATATTATCAATAATAATATCGCGAAATTGAAAAATCAATATTTAAATGTAAATCTATGGCATGATTAAAAAAAATAGTAAAAATTTTTAAAAGGGCAAATAGTTCATAGGTCGGTCACTGTTTTAATTTTAATTCGTGGCTTTTTCTGCAATGCGTGCTGCACTCAGTACATAGTCTGTGTACAAAAGACTCTTATAGATTTTAAACTTAACAATGCGTCCCTAAAAGGAATTAAAATTTCCTAAAATACTATGACCGGAACTACATTTAATTGCCATATGCATTAGGGATTCATTAAATTATTTATTTAAGATTGAATGATGCCAAAGAAATTGTAGTAAAACTATAAGAAAAATACATGTGATTACAAGATAATATTTTTGCGGTGTGTTTGAATGGACGTAATAGAATGAATGATCACAGTGAGTAAATGATCACCATAATAACAGCTATGTTCTTATTGATAGCAATTATAATTTACTCATTATGATTTATTCATGTAAGTACAGATAATTTATGGATTATATTAATTCATGATTTAAGAGTATGTACTATACTTCGGGATATGTCACAGAAAAACTTTTTGTGAGCTGTGTCCAAAACAAATATTGAACAATGAAATTTATCTTAATAGCTTCAAATTAACTGTCTTCGAAAAAGATTGTTAAAATATTCAGGCGGTATGCTAAGAATAAAAAGTCAAAATTGAGAATGTCAGACTGATAACAAAGTCAAACACAATGTAAAAAGTTTATTTATTCTTAATTCTTAACTTTCATAATGTATACACTAAAATTTGAACATCAATGAAATTTTTTAACCTAATTATTTCAATCACTTAATCATACTCCTTAAATGGAAGTAATTTTATAAAAGTATGGAGTTTTTTGACCTAGAATGTAGCATACTGTACAATAAAGTGTTTAGCTTTTTCCTTTGAAGAACACTAGAAAAACTTATTAAAGAAGCAATAGAGAGGACACTTTGTGAATTTTTAAAAATTTTTTAAAAGAGCGAATCTCTTAAAACTGGTTTCATGTTAAAATATTTGCCTCAAGTTTTCTGAAAATGCCCGTATTAGTTCAAAAGTGCTCAATGAATACTTTAAAAGGACATTTGTTTTTTCCAAAGCATGATATTTTCATAGTCCATATTAAAAAAGATATAGAGCTGACACTTTGTGAATTTTTTAAAATATTTTGAAAATAGATAATCTCTTAAAATTGTTAAAATATGTCCGTCAAAGTTTCTGAAAATGCTCATATTTGTACAAAAGTATTCAAACAGTGTCTTTAAAAGAGATTTCTTTTTTTTATTAAAAAAATGATCTTTCCCGAGTCCATATTAAAGAAGCAATAGAGCGGACATTCCTCAATTTTTTTTAACATTTTTGAAAATAGCTAATCTCTTTAAACCGGTTTCATGTTAATTTATGGGTTTCACATTTTCTGAAAATGCTTACATTTGCCCAAAACTAACCAATAAATGTATTTAAAAAAGTTTTTTTTTTTTACCGAATTATGACGACATTTTTACAGTCCATGTTAAGGAAGCAAAAGAGCGGACAGTTTTTGAATTTATTTAAATTTTTTGAAAAGAGCGAATCCCTTAAAATTGGTTTCATGCTAAAATATGTGCGTCAAGTTTTCTGAAATGCCCATATTTTTCTAAATGCTCAGAGAATGTCTTTAAATTAGATTATTTTTTACCAAATAAAACTGGTTTCATGTTAAAATATGTGAGTCAAGTTTTCTGAAAATGCTCACATTAATCCAAAAGTGCTTCAACAATGCTTCTAAATTATATTTGTTTTTGCCAAAACATTATATTTCCACAGCCCATATTGAAGAAGCAATAGAACGGACACTACGTGATTTTTTTTTTTTTTTTTTTTTTTGAATTTTTTGACAAGAGCGAATATCTTAAAACTGGTTTTGCGTTAAAGTATATACGTCAAAGTTTCTCAAAATGCCAATATTTGTATAAAAGTGCTCAAAGAATATCTTTAAAGGGAGAATTTTTTTACGAAGAAATTATATTTCCTGAGTCCATATTAAAGAAGAAATTGAGTGAACACTTCGTATATTTTTTTTCAAATTTTTAAAAAGAGCGAATCTTTCAAAACTGGTTTCATGTTAAAATATGGGCTTCACATTTTCTGAAAATGCCTACATTTGTCCGAAAGTAATCAATGAATGTCTTTGAAATAGTTGTTTTTTTTTTACCAAATTATGATATTTCCACAGTCCATGTTAAAGAAGCAATAGACTGGACAATTTGTCAATTTTTTAAAATTTTTTGAAAAGAGCGAATCTCTTATGACTGGTTTCATGTCAAAATATTCGCGTCAAGTTTTCTAAAATTGCCCATGCAAATCCAAAAGTTCTCAAATAATTTCTTTAAATGAGATTATTTTTCACCAAAACATGATATTTCCACAGTCCATATTAAAGTGAGAAATATGAATACGAACATTTCATTTACTTGTAAAATTTGTTAAATTGCGAACTGTAACTAATATTAGGAAATAACTAGTCTGAAATACTTTTACATTAAACACATCGTTTACACCATTGCAAACACCGTAAAGCAATTTCACTTTTGCTACTTGAGTCTCATGTAAAACTAGAGAAAATGTGACACCTAAATTTTATGTAAGAACATAGAGAAAATATTTAATAAAGTGTCAGAAATTTTACAGAAATCAATTAGTAAATCTATATAAATTACTATATGTTCTTAAGGAATTAAGTTTTTTTTTCCTGTTCCGAAACTGACTTGAGATGAAATAGGCTTAATTTCTAAGTCATTTTGACTAGCCTTAATCTAATACTTTTTATACCTTAAGCCCTTTTCAGCTCTGATAACATTAAGGTGAGGTACGAACTGCAGGAATATGATAGGAGAAAATGCTTATTCATGAGGGACACAGTTTTTATCCGGCTTAAGCAAGCCGGGTTAAGGCAGGCCGGGTTAAGCAAGGTCTCTTTCTAACACACCAAATTTTTGACATATTATTTCATGCTTCTTTGAAATTGAGCCCATTTAGATTCTGAAACCGGTTTGAGACGAAAAAGGCTTAATTGCTAGGCTTTCTTACTAACCTTAAGTAATTCTTTCTAAACCTAAACCCCTTTTCAGCTCTGATTACATTAAAGTGAGGTACGAACTACAGGAATACGATAGAAGAAAATGCTTATTCATGAGGGACCCAGTTTTTATCCCTGAGAATTGAACCGTGATCGAGGCCGGGTTAATCAAAATATCTTCATAACACACCAAATTGTTGACATACTATTTCATGCTTCTTCGAAAGGAAGCCTCTTTTGGTTTTGAAACTCGTTTGAGACGAAAAGGGCTTAATTGCTAGACATTTTTACTAACCTTAAGTAAGTCTTTCTAAACCTAAAACCCTTTTCAGCTCTAATTACATGAAAGAGGAATACGAATTACCAGAACTCAATCGGAGAAAGTGCTCATCCATGAGGCACCTAGTTTGTATCACGGAGAATTGAACCCCGACAGAGGGCGGGGTACTGGAAGTTTCTTTCTACCACAGATAAAAGGTAGAATATTACCTGTGAAATAAATAACAGTGCGTTGAAATATGTCAATGCAATTAAAGAAGCCCTTTTTGAGAAATACACTAGGAAAATTCGATTTTTTTCTGTACATTTAATTCAAAAAATTCAGTTCTGTGTGTTTCAGCGAGAATTCGGGCAATTTAACTTGTTTTTTTTTCTTCTTAGTACTTTTGATATTTTTTTCAGAGTGAAATGAATTATATCAGCGTGAAGCACTGTGGGAAGTATTGAACCATAGTTTCTTCACAATTTATTAATTAATAAAAATATATTGCAATTAAATTTTAACTTTTAAACGCATTATTTTCGGGAAGAATCCTACCTAAAACACTTCGAATCAAATGTAGGAATACAATGTACTGAAAAAAGTTGGTTTGTGAAAGATATCATTTTTAATCCATTATCTCGTAATTAATATCGTTTTTAAAGCATCGTTTTATTCCATATTAAAAAAAAATGAATATGCTAAATTTACCATGTTCCTGGCACTATTGGCACGCCAAGTAGCACGGCAATTTTTAACGTAATGCTATAATAATGATTTTGGTAAAATATGGTTTTATATAAAGTTATAAAGTTTTGTAAATGTGGTGAAATTTAGTTATTTTATCCCAATTTTAGATCATGGCATAAAAACCATTTATTCGGTTTCATTTACTTCGTATTTATTTCTTTTATTTTTTTAAAAAGGTGTTGTAATGGAAACTATAATTTTGAAAAAGAAAATTTCCGGTAAATCATTACCATATGAACGGAACCAATTAAGTACCGTATGCGCACTGATGCGATGATGACACATCCAGTAGTCACGCTTACCAACGCGAAATACCAATTGAATATCGAAAGTGTATCGATGATAAATATACCGTATATTTTAGTTTTATTAACCAGAAATGTCATTACCATTCATTATGGTTATTTTGCCAGAAATATTTCACGGTGTATCGATTGATTGAAAATAAATGAGTTATATGAAAGTGCACTAATGCAAGCTTATTTAGAGAACCTTAATACGCAGGCTTAAAATATCTCAATTGTACTAATTAAAATAAATCACGTCACGCTATAATCGTTCACAGAAGTTTTTATAATTAAAGATTCAATAGAGAAACTAATAGATATTTAGTTATAAAAATATGCTTTTCTTGAAAATAATATTGCTCCATCTTATAAAATTTTCAAATTGTCACCTTATGTTCATTTAAAAAGAAGCGTAATTTAAAAAGAACTATCGATTACATCTTCAAACACACTTTTTCTTTCCTTTAACAAACGAATAGATCTATAAACGAATTCTATAGTTTTATCGTTATTGGAGAATTGAACGCAATTAATGAAGCAGATTTAATTAGCTTTGGACCATATTGGTTTTTATTTTCCGATATACTCATCACGAGCTTTGGTTTGTCTTCCAAGAAAAATCTTTCGAAATCTCTTATTGGATTTTATTCTTTTTTAATGTACGTAAGTTGGTTATTTTACTCACCACAAAACCATTCAGAATCTCTTCTATTTTAAAGATTTTGGATTGTAATCCAAAGTTTATAAAATTCAATTTAAAATAAAATTCCCTATTTAGTTTAGCATGTCTTGCAATAAACTTTTAAGTAGTTCTTGTCAACATCACTGTATTTTTGCTTGCTGTTTATACTTTTGAGGTATCTGGGATAAAATAAAATTGAGAAAAATATTTCTCTCAAATTGTGATAATGGGAAAAAGGTTTCATTAAAAAAAACTGTTCAAACTTTGTTTTCTTTTTGTCGAACATTACTTAAAATTGCTTTACGTTTCCTTGGATTTTTAAATTTAAAGAAAATATCGTTTTTATTTCTAGCTCTTCTGAGGATTTAATGTTAAAAACTAATGGTGGGTAATTGCTGAAGATTCGATGTATTTAAAATAAATAAATAAATAATCTAAGTTTGTCATATTTGTTTATACATTACGTGATGATTGTCATTCGTGCCCTTTGTTCTAAGAATTTTCTTGTGTAGTACATGGTTTATTATTTTAGTTTAATTTTTCTTAACTGAATTCTTAATCTGATATTTTATAGGAGTATTTAATTGTTTTTTTTTCTAATTTTCTTAATTTGTGTCCTTTTCCTCGTTGAATTTACAGCTTCTCTAACTAGCACATAGATTATGGTGCATTATTTTAATTTTTTTCAGCATTCTTAATTTAATATTGTACAGAGATATTTCATTGCTGATTGTCATTCGTGCCCTTTGTTTCTAAGAATTTTCTTGTGTAGTACATGGTGTATTATTTTAGTTTAATTTTTCTTAACTGAATTCTTAATTTGATATTTTATAGGAGTATTTAATTGCCTTTTTTTAATTTACTTGATTTGCGACCTTTTCCTCGTTGGATTTACAGCTTCTCTCACTAGCACATAGATTATGGTGCATTATTTTAATTTTTTTCAGCATTCTTAATTTAATATTGTACAGAGATATTTCATTGCTGATTGTCATTCGTGCCCTGTGTTTCTAAGAATTTTCTTGTGTAGTACATGGTGTATTATTTTAGTTTAATTTATCTTAACTGGATTCTTAATTTTATATTTTATAGGAGTATTTAATTGCTTTTTTTTCTAATTTACTTGATTTGCTTCCTTTTCCTCGTTGGATTTACAGCTTCTCTAACTAGCACATGGATTATGGTGCATTATTTTAATTTTTTTCTGCATTCTTAATTTAATATCGTACAGAGATATTTCATTGCTCTTTTTCTTGAATTTATTTAATTTGCTTTTTTTTCTCGTTGTTTTTACAGCTTCTGGTACTATAGCACATAGATTTATCACTTATTTACTTTTATACACGCTTTTGAATCTACTCTTTAAGAAGTCTTAAAAGTATATATGCTGAAATGTAATAAATTAAATGCAACTTTCCCTTCCAACAGTTGTCAGCTCTGTAAGAAATATTTATCTCGCTTACAATTTTAAACGCAATGTTTCAGTTTACAAATTAAGCCTCTCTAAAGTTCTTAAATTGAAACTTAAAATATATCAAATTAGCGAAATCGGCTATTAATCTCTGCTATCGGACACATGGCGCTCTAAATTGATCTCATAATTTATTTCTATAATAATTTTTTGCTTTTTCCTGATGTTGCTGCTTGATTAACACAAACTCAGGTCCGTAATACGCCTTGTGTGGATTGTTTATATGAAGCCTAGTATAATTATATTTCTCAATAATGAATATTTCCTTGCGCATCAAATGGAGCAATTTTTTACTACTTTACTTACATGTACGATCTTATTATTGATTTCCTCAGTAACAATTTACTTTTTTCAGGCATTATTCTTTTTTATTAAACTCACACTCAAATGTGTAATGGATTTTAGGTGAGTTATTTGTATTAAATCTTTTACATTTAAATTTTTAATAAGGAATTTTTTTTCAAACATAATAATTTCACATGCTACCATATTATATCCGCAATTTAAAACAATCTTGCTTGTTATTTCTTTAACAAATACTACTGACTTTTAAGGGCATTGTTGCTTAAATGACACGCTCAGACCAGTAATGTATTTGAGTGTTTAGTTTGTAACAAAAATAATTTTAAGAATGGAAGATTAAGAAGATGTTATTATATTTATGAATGAATTTAGATTTCTATTCAGAATTATTTTGCTTACTTTATTATCGCACTAAGAAGGCCCGACTCACCAACTCCCATAATTGTTTCTCATTTATCTGAGTTTTTTTGAGTTGATATTTTCTGCAAAAGCAAAAAACATTGTTCCAAAAAAAATTTATACAAATATTAAATGTAAATTTGTATAAGAGCATTTCATTAATATGTTAATCGTAACGAAGTAAAAGATAACCTTGATTTAAAATATAGACATATTGCGTTACTCAGTTAGAAGTAGCAGTTGTTTATTTACGTTGCACTAGAGCAGTGGTTTCTAAACTTAAAATCAAAATTCATAAATAATTCTGTTTCATAAAAATGTTACTACGCCTCCCTTAAAAATATTTAATCTTTTGGCGCCCCCCTGAAGATTTCATAAAATAAAAACACAAAAATTTTTACTCTTATAAAATTTATTCATACAAGCTAATGGAAAACGATATTTTAGTATTGTTTCTAATGAGATGGATGTGATTGTCTATTAGCACAAAGTTTATCAAATATTGGTGTTTGTGACAATATAGCTACTCGTAGCTCTTTTTCTACAACTAAACGAGCTCGTTATTTGGATTTTATTGCAACCAAGGCAGAAAATCCCGTTTCGCATAAATATGATGTTGCGAACGGCAGCAGTACTTTCAAAGCTTTTGTTTGACAAAGTGTTATATTCTGTATGAAGAATCAACCAGAATTGAACCAGAGATACAATCTGAAATTTATGTTTTAATGTAGTATCACAAGATAATTCAATCAATTTTTCTTTTTCAATACTTGTCAATCCAAATTCATCATCTTCTTCGTCGATAAATGGATTCTGTATCCACGCAAACTTTGTAAAATCAAGATCACCAAAATAATTTGAAAATTGGAGCAACAAATCATTCAAGTGTTCCACAAAGAGATTTTTGTTTGCTTCTATGTTATCTCGGGCGCATAAATTTAAACGCGGAAACATGTCAAGCTTATTTTTTTGAAATTTTGATTCCATAGCTCCACTTTTTTAATAAATGCTTGCACTTTGTCTTTTTGTATAAGCAAATGCAATTGCGGTCCTTGCATTGATTTATTAAGAACACTCAATTTTTCAAAAATGTCAACCAAATATGTAAGTTTAACGATAAAATTATCATCCCTAAACATATTGCCGTCTTCAATATGATTTTCCTCGAGAAACATAGCAATTTCTTCTTTGAGTTCAAGTACCCTTTGAATAACTTTTTCACGAGATAGCCAGCGCACTTCACAATAGTACAGAAGTGACGTGTAATTAGCTCGCAAATCTTCACACAGTTTTGCGAACAACCTTGCTTTTGATGGACTGTTTTTTATGTAATTTATAACTTTCGTTACTTTTGCAAAAACATTGTTAAGTTCCTCGCTTATAGTTTTTGATACGTGAGCTGCTCTGTGGAGCATGCAGTGCGTCCAGAGAACCTCAGGTATTTTCAATTTAACTTGTGTTTGAAGACCAGTTTTGTGTCCAGTCATTGATTGCGCCCCGTCAGTACAGAGCCCAATGCAATTATTCCACATTATGTCATTCTCATTAAAAAATCTGTCGATTATTTGGAAAATTTCGTAGGATGTGGCTCTGTCTGGAATTGGTTTACAGAATAAGATATCTTCAATCATATTAGTATCGTCAACATTTCGAACATATGCAATTAAGTGTGCGTCTTTAGCTACATCAGTAGCTTCATCTACTTGTATGGCGAATTTTGAAGTACGCATTCGAGAAACTAATTGGTCACAAAGATCTTCAGATATATTATTAATTCTTCTGCCAATTGTATTATCAGCAAGCGGTATTTGTTGCAGCTGATTCGTATAAAATTGGCCAAACATTGTTTTGACCATATCAATAGCTGCTGGCAAAACTAAGGTTTTTGCTATTGTGTGGGTTTTTTTACATTGCTCGATTCTGTACGACACTAGGTATGATGCTAGAAATGCATTTGATGGAATATGAAAAAAAAAAATTGAAATTTTGCTTGTTTTTAGATAACTCATCCAATTTTCTTTCAAAATATTCTTGGGGCTTACCAACGTATTCAGAATGAATAGTTTCAAGGTGCTGTTTCAATTTGCCGGATCTCATACTTATCAGCAGCCAAAACTTTTGAACACAACAAACACATTGGTTTTTCCACATTATCGTTAATAATATTAGTAAATCCGAACGATAAATAGGATAAGTCGTATTTCCTTGTCTTGGGAGTTCTTCCTTCCTGTTCCTTGTGGCTTGTATTCCCACTACTTGTGCCAACATCAGAATCTTCATTATTAGTGGATTTTCGCTTATATCCTATCAAAAACTTATCCATTTGTCTGGAAATATTAGGAATAATAATATATTATTCAGAAAAAATAAAACTATTAAATTACTTACTATTATGATCAGTGGACAATCACGTCAATAACAATAGAAACACAACCTAACACTGCTGAACCAATTAAATATTAGCTGTGACACGAAACAAATTGGTGAGCTAAACGTGCTTCGATCTTTTCTTGATGTGTGGCATCCAGTGGCGTTAATGCGCGCTCATCTGGCTTTTGTTAAGTTGTGTCGGTCGAGTGGCGCTACTGTTGCAAAATTAACGACGGCCTTGGTTCAAAAGATTTGCCGGAGTCTAGGACGTCTAGGTATATGGATGCTAAGTTTCGAAATGTTTAGTTGAACTATGCGCGATAAAGCACAATGGTATTTTTTAATTTATTCTCTCATTTTTTACATAGAAAACTTTATCAGTAATTTGGAAAATTGTTCATTGTGACTAATTTTCCCGGCTCCCTTTAGACTAGTTCGTGCCTCCCAGTTTGGAAAACGTAGCACTAGAGCAAGACATCCTAGATGAAAACATGTCTTCGGATAGTTTACCATAAACGAAAATTCTGATCAGTTCGTGGAGTACTTTAGTGATCCGAGCATTGTGACATCTTTCTCATTTCCTCCACTACGCAGTTTATGTTCGTTCCTTCGTATTACTTTCTCTCTTTTACTTTCCAGCACATGTGAAGAATGACTTGTTTCGTTACTGAGAACAGCCTTCTTTCCATCGAATTTAAATTGCCAACACGATTCTGCCTTGTTCGCGTGTTTATTAAAGAAGTAATGTGGACTGCAGGGCTTCTATTATCAAATCAAATTTTTAAATATCAAAATTCAAGGTGTTGTGGTTCCCGAACCCAGACAAAGTGAAAACTCTGTGTAAGTAGACGGCGTAGAATTGTGAAAGTGGACTTATTACAAAAAGCGATTTCTTGCTGCTGTATTAGGAAACATCATTTAGGCTTAGCTAGAAAACTGATTGTTATCACTTGTGAAAATGCTAGTCCGTAGCTGTTTTCCATGTCGTCATCCGCAATTCTACGTTCCGTCCACAGCCGATAGGCTCAAGTTACTAGCGGCGTTTAGTGAGGCTAACTACTTCATTCAGAAGAGTATTCAATTAAACAACGAGATGTTTCTTCAAATAAAAGACAGAGCACTTCTCGAAAGTTAAATAATGTAACTCAGTAAAATCCTAGAATAGCCCACTTCTTGGCGACTTTTTGAAATCTCTCTAAGTTGGCGATTATTACTTGGATCAACGTTTCTCTTTGATTATCAAAATTTTTTTTTTAATTATTACAAATAAGTTATGTTTTCGAAATTAAATTTAGATCCATACATCATTTAATCATCACTCTCTTGTCTTTTGCATTCAAAAAAATTAATAATTCACTCGTCCATTCGCTCGCCATTTTACCGTAAAAGGAAAGTTAAAAAAATGAAATGATAATGGTAATAAATGAAACAACGGTTAAAAAATGAAATAATAACGTTAATTTCAACAGCAAGAGATCAGAAGTATAAATGTTGAAAATATAATCCATTTTACCTTTTTTCTAATGAAATCCAACCTTTGCGTAGGTATAGATATCAAATAAACAATTAAGTTTAAGAATTTTGGTGGTATGATCGGACGTTCAAAATAATCTCCTCGGAATATCTTCCGGAAGCCTAATTTGACGAGATTTCAAAAAATTGCTTGGGGAGATTTTTAAAATTTTGCCACAGGGTGGGCTATTTCAGGATCCTCTTCTTCACTTAAACATCTTCATGACTTTTTCCCATAGCAATGTTATCCTGTGAAATTTTTGAGTATACTCATTTTTTTTTCAATTTCATTTTATTTATTTTTTTTGCCTTACAAAACCACCAAAAAGACCAAGATTACAGCAAACAAGCAACCATAGGGGCCAAGTTATTTTATTCAGGTCAATTCAGTTTCTTCTATTTTCTAGGAGGAGTTAACTAGAGCAAGTGACCCAGTTATGAGAAAGAAAGAGAAGATTCTTTTAGAAATAGCCTTAATCGTTAACTAGACTTATACCATTATAAGAGAATTTTTTTTATCCCTTTGTATTTTTTTTTTATTTGATACATTTTTTTAAAAATTTTAATGAGCATGCTAGAGTATATGTCTGGCTAGTCTTTCTCTCTCTGTATGTTTTTGTACTTTCTACATAAACTCAAGCGCAATTATTTTAAAATAAATGTCTCGAAAGTAATAAATAAAATTTTTACAACAAACAATAAATAGTTACTGTTTAAAACTAAAAAAAATGAGAAAAAACTCATAAAATCACAAACAAACTGGAATAAATAAAAATTCATATTAAGTTCAGAAATAAAAATGGTCCATTTGATTTTTACTCCGCAGTCGCATTTCTGAGAGCTGCAGAGTGACCCGCGTGATATGTTTTCCGATTAGTTTAACAGTTAATAATTTTTTCTTTTGTCGTATGCCCGTTTAGGCAGTGGGGGTGCGATTGTTCTGTTTTTCAGAGGCGCCATCAATGGCCAGGAATTCGCCTTCTGACACGCCAATCACACAACCACAACCCGTTTATAGGGCGGGTCACATTTACACACAAAGGGGAAAGGGCATAGAACACGCACACAGAGAAAAAAACATCCATGTCATGCCCGGGATTCGAACCCAGGACCTTTCAGATGCAAGGACAGCTCGCTGCCCCCTACCCAGGCCGGTCGGCAACAATTAATAATTCTGGAACTAAAAATCGTATTCCACATTTTTTTTATTCCACCCTACTTCCCACTCATTACTAAACACAACTTCGTACGATGAAATCTTATTGTTTTTGCTTAACAATTCAAAATCGGCCGAGATAGCCTGGTTGGTTGGACGCTGGACTCACGGTCATGAGAACGGGAGTTCGAATCCAGCCGGCCGAACACCTCCCGTGTAATAAACAGTGACTGGTACTCGTTAATTCTGTCAGATCACAAAATCATCCATGTTCCGATAACAAATTATATTTCTGGAGACACTGGACTGGTTATTGATCGTCCTCTAGTACAGTTCAAAATTACAATCTGTGGATGAATGAATGGATATATCAATGGCTTCGCCTTCTAAATGGGTGTCACATGCTGCAGAAGTCGAACTCTGGGCCATAGATGGCACCACTAGGAAATTAGACTCCTTTGCCTTAATGGCCTGCGACGACAACAATAAGGCAAACTGAAATGTGAAGTTGAACAGCCAAAACGGCAGTGGTACCAGCTCTTACTGTTCTTTGATACAGTCAGTTAAACATGCAATTCAGATTTACAAATGCTTTAATGAATAACTGATCTAAGATTTTTAGATTAACTGATGTATGCATTTTTAGATAAACAACATTGTTTTGTCCAGTTTTCTTTTAACGATATCACACATCATTCCTAGCATTTAAATAAATCAACGAGTTGATTCTGTTTTCCTACAGTTTCTAATAAATAAATCAATATGCTTAGTTTTAAAAAAAAATTTTATAAAAAAAACTAATTTGAGTTAAATCTGGCTCGTGTGGTTTTTCAAATAAGAGGTTAATTAGCATGAAATGAAATAGTCCTGAAGGACTACTTGCTAATCAAGAGTTCCAATGACAAACCAATTTATTTTTTAGATTGAATAAAAGTAATTGGTAATTCGCCAGTGTTTAAATTTTGACCTAGATTTAAGGAGAGATTTTTTGTTTAAAATTTAATTCAAAAGAGAATTAGTTTCTGGCATTTTTTCTAAAGATGTTTCACATTCAATATCATCAAATTAAAATTTATTTTCATATATCTAGCTCAAAAAATTTAAATTTCTCTAATTAAATTTATTTTTAAGAACTGACGCAACAATTACTTTTTGCTAAATTATTTCAAATTACATTTAATGCACTTTTTTCGTTAAAACTTCGTTAAATAGAAGGCCAATTTAAAACTATTCGTTAATTAACAGCAATTTTTTTTAAACAGCTAAACAAATAAAAATGACACCTGAATCTCATTTACGAACAAATTAATGATATAAAATAAAAAGATCAATTATAAAATAGGAACTAATTAAATGGGTAAATTCAATGTTTATTTTTTATTAGAATTCGGTATATTGGCTTATGCTTGTAGATGTTTTCGTATGTTTCCATAATATTCATTTAAAACTATGCTTAATGTATGTTAAACTATTTTTGTTATTTCATATATTATTCATATAATATTTTGTACCTCATATTTTAAAAATACCGCTATTCGAATATTCCAGACACGTCTGTTTTTGTATTTTTCATGATTTATTTTAATTCGTTACTTTATTTGATTATTTCTGTTGCAGAAAACTATTCACTTTTATTGTTATGTTTTTCGAATTTGTTTGTACTAAATATATTTCATGAAATCCATGAAAAATATAGTTTAAAACTTTGAAGTAAAAATATGGTTAAAAAAAAGCAAAGCATTTCAGAGGAAGTAGCATTCAAAAGAATATATTTAGGAACAGTCTGCATTTAAATTTAAAGAAAAGTTAGCAATAAAAGTATGTAAATTGAAAATTGCATCTTTGAAGTATGAGATTTATTTACTTTAAAATAGTTAGAAAATATATTAAAATAAAAAAACATTGTTTCAAAAGCAATTTTTGAGCGTAAAAAGTTTAATTTTCTTTGCCGTGTTTTTATTTATTTTTTTATTTTTTCCTTTTTGTGTTAAATTATTTGCTGAGTGTTTATCAAAAACTAAAAAAAATATTTGGATAAAAGTTCCTTATGGTTTTGAGAATAAACAAAATAATTGCTGAAAGTTCAAATATTTCAAATAAAAAACTATCTTTAAAATTATTTTTACTCTTATTCTAGATTCAAAAACTTGATTCAAGGTTTTATGCTTCAAAAAAAAAAATAACGTAAAATGAAACAAGCCCGTAGAAATTAAGGGAAATAAAATTTAATAAATATAATGCAAAACTATACATTAATAAACGTCTTATCCTGAAATATCTAAAATGGTAACAAAATCATGACATTTAAGCAAAATAACTTTTACTGCATAGAATCAAAAACTATACTCTAATACGTGTCTAATTATTAAATATCAGAGAGAAAAATACATTTATGAAGTTAACGAAAAAAAATTTTTTTTTCAAGTGATCTAAAACTATATACTAATTACATATCTATTGGTTAAATATGTGGTACATACTGTTTCAGTACGCAAAAGAGAGAAATAAATATTTATAACCATACAGCAGAAAAGATTTCTAACAAAAATCTTTTTTTTTTAATATTTATTTTAAATTCGAATTGCCCTCTACAAAATTATAAAAATATTTTTTAGTCGAAATAAAATTTAAAAAAAAAATTATTTATGTCCCACCAAAAATAGCGTGAAATTTTATGGAAATATAAGTTTTTGCTTTTTTAAAGCTTAAATAAAATACAAACTTTAAGGCCTCATGTTAAAAAAAAATTATCTACATGAAAACCTTAATTTCCATTAATAACTACACGTACTTTAAATTTTCACCAAATTAAGTTTTATTATGAAAATTTAGAGAGACCTCAATAGCATTTTATGCATATTCATATTTCATGCATATTAGTTTTGCTGATAATTTACATTCTAGACTTTATATTTCTAAATTTATAAAGTAAATTTTATTTTTAATTTATACTTCAAGAAAATAGTAACGTAAGATTTTAGCCGAAGAACCGAAATGTGGACCTGTTTAAGGAGACTAGATTTTTTTAACTTCACTAAAATTTATTTTGTTGAAGATATTTTTATGAAGAAAGACTTTTTTAGGCACATATATTTTTTTACAAATTGAGCTCTTTTCCAGCAAAATGATGTTTGCAAGTGTTGCAGCCTGAAACAAAATTTTCATTTTAACAAGCGTTTTACAAATGCTTAATATTAAATTTATTTCTCAATGTTCCTCTTATTTCATATATTTAGGGATATTAGAAAGATAAAGTAAACACAGGATTATTTTGCTCTCCATTTCACTAACAAGAGATAACACAAACTAGAGAATAACCACATAGTTACATCCAGATGGATACAAACCCGTTACCTCTACGCTTCAAAGTAGTCGGTCGAATTGTAAGAACATTCAGATCCAGTAATCTCATAAATTTAAAATTTTTATTTATTTGCAAAGAAATGCAAACTTTTTGTACTGAATACAAAGAAGAGGCTGTAGAAGAGACCTTGCTAAGATTGATAAGAGGAAATATCTCAAATTAGAGAAGAAAAAAAACAAAATTTCATCCAGGTTTTCGGTGGGGTGCGAACTCGCTACTCACTTTGCTGTATTTGGATAAATATTCTTGTTAAAAATAAAAGTAAGTTGTTGTTGTTGTTGTTCACTTACGTTACAATGGGCTATTGGTGACGGTCTGGGAAACATCCCTGAGGATGATCCGAAGACATGCCATCCCAATTTTGATCCTCTGCAGAGGGGATGGCACCCCCGCTACGGTAGTCCAACGACCTGCACGCGAAATCGAGCACTTTACGGTAGAACAATTTAACGAGGACCAATATCGCACACCCTCGGTCCCTACGCAATCTGATCCAAGTGGTCACCCACCCGCACACTGACTACAGTCAGTGATGCTTGACTTCGGTGATCTGCTGGAAACCGTATCTTAATGATCTGTCCACTGCGGGACATAAAAGTAAGAATTGCTTAAAAAACCATTATGCACTACAGCTGAACGGTTAACGCAGCACTGGAACTGAACTGCGCAATGGTCTTTTGGAAACGGACTGGAAAATATCCCAGAGGAGGATCTGAAGGCATGCTATAGCAATTTTGATCCTCTGGAAAAGGTTTGGATCCCTTGCTTTGGTAGCCTAGAGACCTACGTGGGAACAAATCAAAGTAGATACTCTTCGCAAAATTTATGTCCCTCAGTAGACAGATCGTGACGCCCGGTGGCTGAGTGGTAGCTCTTCGCTCTCCCGTGGAACAGGTTCTGGGTTTGATCCTCGGGCAAGGTTGACTCAGATTTTTATCCCTTCAGTGGTTCGATAAATGAGTACCAAGCATGCTAACTAAACACTGGGGGTTCCACGTTCGGCTGACCACCTGAACGGAACATCTGTTCCGGCATCCCAGAACCCAAGGCCAAGAAAAAATGAGATGGGCACAGAGAGTCTTGGCCCTCTATGGGCTGTCGTGCCACTGAGTTTAGTAGACAGATCGTAAGATACGGTTCGTAGTAGATCATGGTTCCTAGTAGCAATGCTCCTTGCAGCGAAGTAAACCATAAATGGCAGCGGCTATCTGACCACTTTTATTAGATTGCAAATGGATCAAAGGTGCACGGTATTAGTCTTTGTCAAACTGTTCTACTTTAAAGTGCTCGACTTCACTCACAGATTATCGATCTACCAAAGCAGTGGAGCCATTTTCTCCCCAGAGGAATCAAAATTGTGATGACATATCCCTAGATAATAATTCCCTGATTATCCATCCATCCGGGATAATCCATCTGATTATCTTGGATAATCCATTGCTAATAGCCCAGTGTGCAGCTTTAATGCTAAGTAAATAAAGTACTACTACAACTACAGAAAAATTAATACGATACATAACTGCTGCAGAGACATAATCATAATCTCCGAACTCTCGATCCAGGATTGCAAAGTAAAACATCGACAGCATGTCTGAAATGTAAATCATGATTTACTTATTCATGTGCAGCACTTCGGATATAGATGTTCCGGGGATGCACAAACTCACAACCCTCTTCCTTACTTATTTGGTGGAAATAGTATTCTACTAATGATCTACTAGTAAATGTACAATCCTGCAGTCTCTCTACTTGGATTCCCGTTTCCTTTGAATCTAAGAGATATTGCTCTTATTAACTGAAAAGCTACCTCTATGGTCGAGTGCTGTTGTCCTTCCTCCAAACGCACTGAAGTGTAAAGGTAGTGGATTCGTATCCTATCATAACCCTGGATGTATATCTGTCCAGTTTGCTCGACATATTTTTCAATATGACAAGAAATTATAAATTGTTCCGTATTAATTTATTTATTTATTGTTACACACACATATGCAGATTGTGTATTCATTCGAAAGTACGTCTGATTACGTCTCCAATGTATTCGACCGATCATCAGCTACGCAGCCCCTGCATGGAGCACAACCACTGTTAGTCAAAAAAAGAAACTGGAGATCACTCAAAATAAATTCCTCAGATATATCACAGGAGCCCCCAGATCCATGAGAATGAAAGATCTAAGACGAGAGTTAAAAATCAACAAAATAGATTAGCACATAGCTGAACTATGTGCAAGTTTCTTCAGAGATGCACTCTCTTGTCATACGTGCAATTACTTTAAAAATTTTGATTTTGAGCTCATCAAAGACAACATAAAATATAGCCCGGCAACCGCCTTTTTCCTATCCGACGGAGTTTTGTCCCGTAAATTTTGTAAATAGCTGTAAATACTTGTAAATAATTTTGCGCATTTATTATGTATTTCCCCTTTTCCCTGGGGCTATGTGGCTACTGTGCACCTGTGAAGCTCGGGGTAATACCTCGAAGGGAGGCGAGGCAGTCTGCCACAAAACCTCTTCTCTCTCTCTCAAACTTGTTTGTTCAATCTCACTACTTCATTTTAATTTTCTCTCAGTAAAAGATACTGAACCCCAACTTTCACCTCTCAGTTGCGCTTCGGCGATTTATTATTTATTTCCACTCAGATGAATTAGTTGGAGCACCTAGCGGGGCTGATGCTAAGATAACCAACACATATGAGTATGAGTTGCCAAGTTAAAGAACAGTTGGAACACATTAGAGAAATAGGTTACGGTGTGATTCGAACTCAACTTCATCTTCACGTTACAGAGTATTTGGAGGAACAGGGAGATCACACGGCTTGGGAGACCATTTTGTATTAAGTACGCAGGCCTGCGTATATATGTGTAACAATTTTAATTTATTTATTTATTTTCTTCGGCTTGGAGAGAACCTCTCCGAATTTAATGTTTCATAACAACTAGAAACATTCAGCTTTTTATATTACAATAATCTGTATTGCTACGTTTCGTATTACAATGTTTTATATTGCTCTCTAAATGTTGTATTCAAACTATAAACCAAATGTGTATCATTAAAACCAGAACCAACCATCTTTTAAGAACATCGTTTACTCTCTAATTGTGGTAGAAAAATTGTGAACATAATGTGCATTAAAAACAATTTTAAACTGCCGATTTTTATATTGTAATGCTTATTTTCATACTGGCGTAGTGAAATAGGGCACTTAATATATATATACTAGAAATAACCAATATGAAGAAGGAATATTCAGGGTGCCAATTTATATTGAGATGGAATAGGCAGGTGCTGTAGGAGGTTGTAATTTGTATAGTGGGCCAGTTGAAGATAGTAATGAAAACAGAAGAAGATGAAAATTAACACTTGAACCGGATCAGAATTAATAAAAAGCTTTTATTTCATATATTTGTAGAGCTCGAGGTACCAAATATATATATATCATTCATAAGAATTTCAGTTGAATAAGTTTTGCATAGTAATATTAAAATAGGTCAGGCCGTGGGAGACAAATCCCCACGACCTGCCTAATCAAAAGCCAAATTAAAAAGTGCATGTAATTTGTTCCCAACGGACACAGAAGCATGGGTAGGAGATCCAAAATTGGCGAATTATCAAAATATAGCATAGCCAAAACAAATCCAACCAGCATATCAATATTGGGTTTAAAATAATACCTTGGCGATCACGAGTCGCCAACAAGTTTATGAGAATTATTACAACCATGCAACTGAAACATTTTTGTGGTTAGAAATTTAGAATAAAAAGTTATAAATAGATTTTTATTTTGGATTAGTAATGAATTAAAAAGTATCAGTTGCATTCATCTATAAGAGAAGGATAAATATTTTATGTTCGTTTCAAAAGATGAAGTCTTTGATTTATTTTAAATGTAATTCCATTAATAAAAATAAGCTTAAGTAATGAAAGATATTTTAAAAGATAGGAAATAAATATGTAATGCCAATTGTGGCATCACAACCAACTTTTTACATTGCAGTGTTTTATATTGCTCTTTAACTGTGGTTGCCCAATATAGAACTTTTTGTTTATTGCAACAACTTGAAGCAACCGATTTTTTATATTGGACTATTTATTCTCAATATGAGGTAGCCAAATTGAGAACTTAATGTATCATCGAAACAATCAACTTGTTATATTGCTGTCCAATTGTGGTATCCAAATTGTGAACTTAATGTGTGCTGTAGCGGATTTTAATCTGATAAATCCATCCACTCAAACTAGAGTATTTGAAAAGAGAGCTCTATGCGTTTTGCAGCAATGAATTTCAAAAGTATTCATCAATCATCTTCGTCCATGAGGCTCTTAAGTGAATCAATAACTGGAAAAAGAAGTGAAATTATCTATGAACTGTTAGAAAAAGAAAATATTTGTTGACATAGATCTGAGAATTAAAATATCCCGTGAGTACAAAATGTTTTAACATGCTCTTGGTAACTTATAAATTTTAGTATTATGTATTCTCAGATATTTTAATTTCATATGACTAAGTGATAATCTAAGTTTTATTGGAAATATTAATTCTCACTCCAAATATTAAGTAATAATTCACTTATCGTTATGCAAGTTACCTATCACACAAGAACCTAATTTTAGTTATACCATTATGACTTATCAATTCACGTTTTAAATAGTTCTTTTTACCTTTTTGGTGAATAATAATTTGTGAAATTCAATATGAAGCATCAATAAGAACATATAAAGGAAAATTCATAAGGTGTTGCTTTAAAATGATTTATCATAAATTAATAAATTATTGCCGCTATTAAGTCGCTTCATACGATGAGTTACCAATTAAAGTTGCTTATAAATAATTGATGAAATTAATTCATAAAAATAAAAATTCACGATTTTACAAATTACTTAATGAAATTAATTTGTTAAATTAAGAATAAACTAAATATTGTAAAGGTAACGTTATGAGAATTCTGCTATATTACCGACTAATAGTTAGCCATAGTCTTGAATAATGCACGTTTTGAACTTTTTTAATGTCAGAAGCATTTTCTTGCGTCATTTTCAAATTTAGGTGATAAAAATTTTTTAAAAAACGGAACAACTTAATTTTTGATACTAATATCGGATTGTCGCGTACTGAATGTAATATTAATCATTCGTGGGGATAACCTTAAATAAGCCATATGTTTTAAATTATTGATTTCGGTACCAGAGAGTAATATATCTGAATATAAATACCTCTTTTTCGAAAAGTTTTGATTTGTCTAGACTTTTTTAGTAAAATTGTATAACACTTTTACCAAAACAAAAAGTATAGTTTCTAAAAGTTATTTATCATTTTTTTAAAAATAAATTTCATTTAATAACTGTCTTAAGACTATTTTATTTGTAAGGCATATAAATTTTCATTTTAATTTAAACTAAATATTGTCAAAGATAAAATGAACAACTTAAAGTCGGTTTAAAAGCTTTTGAGAAATGAAAATTTAAAATTTTGACTTTTCGTATTTATGGTACTTAGAAACTGTTCGCCTAATTTTATTCAAATTTTGTATTTTTTTTAAAATTTAAGTTAACGCAGTTAAAAATGAAGAAAAAAATTGTCTCAAAAATCGGAATTTTTTCGAACATTATTAACCGAAATCAATAGTTATGAAAGTGTTATTATTCTTATTTTGCACACTGCATTAATATCTCAAGTACATCACTTGAAACTTGAATATAGATTTCAGTGTTTAAAATGTAGATAATTAAATGAAAAATTGGAAATAGACACATCTTTTTTACGCAATTTCAACTTGATCGTAAAATGTTTACCTTTATTTCAATTTAAAGTAGGCTTTAAGAACAATAAAGCTAAATATAAACTGAATTAAATTTACATCAGAATTATGCAAAGCCTTAAAAACATTCATTAAAAAATGAGGCAACGTTCAAAATTAGACTATCCAGGTAAACTTCTAAATATTAATTGCTAATTTCAAGTTCTGTCCTTTGCTAGTTCCGACTGCAAATCTAGTGTTAATTATCCTCAGTTAAAAACTAATCATTGGTTAGAATCCTCTCTTCATCGGGCTAACTTTGCGAGAATTTCGTGGTATTCTGCTCCATGTAACGCAGATGTGGGCTAATAAGGAAGTGTTTGGGAATCCAATTCCGATTTTAAATAGAATAAAAACATAACTTAGTATCTTTTTTTTTACTTCTTAAGTACCATGGAATTAAAATTACTATATTATGCTTAATTAATTATATCTACAATAAATAATGAATAATTGGTCATTATTACATAAGGTTTATTATACACACTGCTATATTTAGCTTCATTGCGCATATATTATTTATTCGTCATAATATATTGCTTAAGTTATTAACAATGTAGTTTGCATAATGAGTGATAGTTTAAAATTCTGCATAATATAATATGTTATTGTTTTGAGTCATGGTGTTGCTTAAAATAATATATTAACAATTATGAAGACATAGCAAATCAAATGTGCTTAATGAGATCCATTAAAACAATTTCTCAAAATGCTGCAATTAAAAATGAATTAAATTATCCATATTATTATTAATTATTATTATTATTAACATAACGCATATGGCACATAACTATTAAATAATTACACGGGCATTTTGCTCGAAAAATAATTTCGATTTTCTTTTTTTTTGGGGGGGGGGGGGAATTAAGGCAGTATTTCTAAGACTAAGTACGTGTATTAAAATTCATGCACACGAGAAAGTTTTCCGTATCCAAAAAAATATATTTTACTCAAAAAAATTTTTTTATTCAATTTAAACCAAAATATCTGATAGATTTTTTTGCATTTTTTTTGGAACTGAAAATGTCTGAGTGCTTTAGAAAAAAAATTTCAGAATATAGCTTATAACTACAAAAGAAGATTTGGTATGCATTTTCAGAATATTTTTATTTTCCATATTTTACAAAAACATTATATTTTAGATAATCCTCTTTAAAACTTTTTTTACAAAAAATTTCCAAAAAAAAGGAGTTATGCTTTGATATACCTTTTCAGTTGTTATTGAAGCTGCTTTAGCAAAATTCGTAAAAAAAAAGCTGTTAATAAAAATAACATTTTTTTCAACATACTCAATTTATGGCTTGAAATTTCTAACCGCTTATCTTTACTTATTATTCATTTTTTCTACCAGCTAGTGAAATAGCTGATTAAGAAGACAACTCTTTTGGTTTTTTTAAAACCGGTTTTCTAAAATCATTAGTTCCCAAGATCATAGTAGAATGACTTTTCAATTTTTTTTTCTTTCGAAAAACAGTATTATACAGTTTCAAATCTAATGTTTATTTTAAAAAAAAACCTATTCGATCTTCAATGCATTTCATTAAACGCAATTTATTTTTGAGTTTCATGAATTATGAAAGTGAATAAGCATAGTGTTATTTTTATTATTCTTTTAATTCTTTCGAGAATTTAGAAAAACTAGTTTGATTTTTTAAACCTCCTCCCAACAACCTTCTTTTGGGACAGATATTTCATTACAATACCCTAATTCTACTCATATCTTATTTTATAGCTGTCAAGGAGTCAATATTTATGATTAAAAAATTTAGAGTTTAATTAGAAGACTAATATTAATACAGAGTATTCATTTTCGGTATAGCAAACATTTCGGAGGATTACCTAATCAAAAACAATACAATAAATTAAAAATTTAATAAATTAATAAAATTAATCAAATTTTCATATTTCCCAAAAAACAGAAAAATATAAGGTTTAGTAAAACAAAACGTTAAGTGGCAAACAGAATTTGATGTAGAAATTTAATTTTACTTTTTTTAAAAGTTTTAAAGTTTTTTTTAAAAATAATTACCAATGTCAAAATGTGCTAATATCTCTTTTTCTTTCTTTGAAGATTTTTATCAAAGAAATGCTCAATGTTCACAATCTCTGATAATTGTATGTTAAGCACAACATGATAAAATTTTACACAAAGTTAAGCAACCCAAAAATGCTTATTTTAATACAATTTACAGAATTTCTCAACACTAAAAAAAGTCATCGTTAAATGTATTGCCTTCAATCATAATAAATAACTATATTCGAGGGTTATAAGTATTTAATCTTACATTTTAAGCCCGGTGGCTGAGTGGTAGCACTTCGCGCTCCTGCGCCACAGGTCCTGGGTTCAATCCTCGGGCCGGGCAAGGTTGACTCAGCCTTTCATCCCTTCAGTGGGTCGATAAATGAGAACCAAGCATGCTTGGGATCTAAACCGCCTTCGGCTGACCATCTGACCGGAACATCTGCTCCTGCACCCCAGAGCCCAAGGTCAAGAAAACTGAGATGGGCACAGTAGGCCTTAGTCCTCTGTGGGCTGTGGCGCCACTGAGTTTAGTAGTTTAGTTTTTGAAATGTAGTCAGAACTATGGAAATTTATGCTAAAATTATAAATAAATTCAAGTTTTATGCGTAACCATTTTCAGAAGTAAGAAGCGCGTACATTATATTTGTCAGGACGTTGCTGCTTTAATCAGCTGTACAGCGTTTGATTTACACCAACCGGACTGTATAGGGGTCAGGGAACTGCCCTTTCTTCAGAAAGGTTCTGGGTTCAAATTCCGGAAAAGGCATGGATTTTCTTTCTTGTCTCTGCAGTGTCTGTTCTTACTGAGGGAGCAGCGTTGACCCACCTAATATGGTGCCCCAATTAATCTGCCCCAATACTCTTAAATTGACGAAATGTCAGCCCAGGTGGGCATTGGAAAATTTTTTGATTGGATGAGAATCAGTATTAAATTGTTAAATTGGTCGAAATCTTTTGCTTAGCCACAAAGAGTGATTGTAGTTAACTTGAATGGACATTTCATTAGGAATCGAGTCTGAAACGACGTGATCAAAGCTTAAGGAATCTGAATAATTTCAACAGCTAGTTTTTAAAGAGTAATATAGAATTTTTTTAAAAAAAACTAGTTTACTTGTTTTATGAAGTGCAAACACTTTTAAAACTAAAAAAATATTATTTTAAAAGCTATTTTTAGGTTAAAAAAAAGCACTTTTTTCATGTATGCTAAAAAATTCTACCACCTACCATAAAAACATCTTTTAAAAATTTCATTCAGAAGGCTGTCAACTATGCTTTGAACTACTATCTAAAAAGCAAGGGCATATACTAGCTGACGCAGCAAATTCTAAAAAAAATTCTACACTTGTGAAAAATCATCCATAAAAAATGAAATTCTACTTTTTCTCTCTAAATCTTTATTTCAGAGCATATGTGCTATAATCATAAACATTCATGATAAATTGTAGACAGTTATTTTAAAATCAACATGAGATATCGTGTTTAAGGTTGAGTAAAATATGAAAAAAATCCGATTTTGAGATGAATGAAATTGAAGTCTAAAAGTCATTATTCTATCCACTGCTATCGCCATGCGCAAAAACTGCTGTAACTGAAAATAATTGAATTATAAGCAAAATAATTCAAAAAGCAAAAGTGAAGTATTTCTTAGAAAGATAAGCTTGCAAACATTCCAAATTTATAATAAACTTAATTTCAAAAAATTTACCCAAAATCATGTTTTTGCACTTATTAGATGCCTTAAACCTTCTATCACTTCTATTTTCTTTGTCTGTATACCTCACACATATGCCTTTATTTAGAAAGTATTTCAATATACAATAAATTTTAATTACATCGTGTGATGAAAGATTTATTTTTCAGAGCCAGTTTTTTTTTCTTTTTTTTTTAATAATAATTGACAAAATTATGCAGGTGGCAGGTTTAGAAGCTTGGCGATTTCGATTTTTAGAAAATTTTCAGGATATTATCTTTATTCAAAACTATTAGACACTAGTTTTTTTTTTTTCGCAAAATGAAAATTTTCCTAGAAGTTAGGGTGCTTTTTTAAACTTTTTTTCACTGGAAATTCTCTTAAGTTTCGAGAAAAACACGCCGATTTGCAAGTGGAAATACTTTTTGTGAATGAATCCCTGCACTGACTGATATTTTATGTTCTACATTTCCACTATCCATCCTAACATTAATACTTTTAGTGGACATTTGAATCAACGGTCATTCAAAAATTCTTAGACTTTGACGGTCAGAATCAGCAAGTACCAGCTAGTACTATTTCAGTGAATATATACCAAAGAATAGTATCTAAAAAATAAACAAGTGTGTTGACATGACCCTAAAGTAGAAAGAGGTTGAAATTTTCCCCAACTTTCAAGGTCAGTAACTGCTTTCAACAAGTTTAGTATGAAAGTTTTTGTACAAGAAGCCGTAAGTAAAGCAAAAACAAAATCAATCAACAGACCTATGATGACTGATTAAACATTTTTATAATATTACCAAAAATTTGAGAACCGTACCTGAGTAATTAAAGAAGATAATAATAATGAGAACGTGCTGCGAATTGTTTTTAAAAATAAATTTTTATATCTTATGAATATCTGAAGTTAACATCTTCACCAGAAGTGAGCTGCAGTTGCATTCTAGTACTTGCTGACGGGATTGACAACAGGGGGGGGACTTATACTTCCTATTCACATCTTGCTCCAGTGCATTATTTTTTTCGCTGAATCGAATCAAAATATACCGTTTTGATACGATTAATATACCAGAAATCATACATTTTATGGATAAATAGTAAAGTGCTGTGCAATTAGTTTCAGATCCAAAGGATTTTTCAAGATTAATCAAATGAGGCAAGATCAAGACAGATTAAAGCAAAACAAACTTATTATTAATAGTTGCAAAAATATTTTATACCTTATTTGAAACGTATTAACCTTCCGATGTTATACTTGTTTTATACTGAATCGAATTTAAAGTTAAGCCGTTTAGATGAACAGTTTGGAAGTAATTTAAAACTTTACTTTAAAAAAAAAAAACATAATTTTGACTTATAACCGTGTACATTTTTATCATTACTATATAAGCAGTTAGATCCTTGTACAATTTGGTTGTCTATAGAAATGCAGATGTGTAAATAAGTGCAATTCCAAAACAGTATTTTTTGCCGTTAAATCATTTTAACTCCTATAACTCCAAGTTTCTTAATTTTATTTGGCTTTGAACCTCATTTAGAGTAAATAAATAATTTTTTTGCCTATATAAAAATGAATTAAATGCTCCACGAACTGTTTATTGCGCTCTCGTTACTATTTTTACATTCAATTACTCAGATACGGGTCTCATACTTTTTAGCCATATTATAAAAACTCGAATAAGTCACAAAAAATCTGTTTCATAATATACTTACGGCTTTTATTCCAGAAATTTTCAGTCCCGCAGTGGACTGATAGTAAAAACACGGAGCATAGTAAGAACACTGAAGTCAAGCATCACTGGCTGCTATCAGTAAATGGGTGGGTGCCCACTTTGATCAGCCTGAGTAGGGACCGAGGACGTGCGGTATCGGTCCTAGTTCAATTGTTCTACCGTAAAGAGCGCAACTTCGCTCTCAGGTTGCCGGGCTACTAGAGTAAGGGAGCCATCCCCTCTGCAGCTGATCAAGATTGGATCATCCTCAGGGATGTTTCCCAATAGCCCATTGTGCAGCTCTGGTGCGACATAAATAAAGTACCTACTAACCGACATCCAGAAAATTGCACATTTTTCTAAATCTGGCGAAAGCAGTTAATGACCTAGAAGTCGAGTAAAATTTCAGTTCCTTGCTACTTTCCATTTTAAGGTCATGTCTAATATACCCCCCCCCATTTGTTTATTTTTTAGGTACTGCTCATTAATATTTATTCACAGAAATGTGTACAATTGTGATTCACTGTTGGTACTAGTAGATTTGGATAAGCAAAGTCTAAAAATATCACCTTTTTTTGATTTCATGAAATTTTAACAAATTAAATCTCCGAGAAAAAATTTTTTCGCGAAAATAAAGAGACGTGTATCTAATAATTTTACATACGAAAGATGTCCTGAAAATTTCAAAAGAAAATCAAAATTGTCAAGTATTAAACCCTGTCGGACTCATAGAAATGCTGCTTAAATAGAGTAGGATATTTCCTTTTTTAATATTAACCCTGGGTTTCCCGCATATAAAAACCGGATTTCCCATGTCATTCAACAGGGGAAGTAGAGCGTGTCAGATGTCTTTCAGTACAAAATTGCACAAGGAACTCAAAGATCTTGGCTTTAAATTTGAATATACAAAAATATCAAAAGATATTTTCTACAATTTATTGTAAATCATAAAAAATTAAATGTATTCATTTTATAAGTAAAATAATTTCAATAAAAAAAGCTAAATAAATTTGATTTGAAAAACACTTTTTGAACGAACTAATTACCTACTGCATAAAAACTAAGATGTGAAAAAAACAGGAATTGTGTCTGTGAAACTATTTGTCTGAAAGAAAAACTTTGTTGCGAAAAAAAAAGTAAAATCGTCATAACCATCTATGTTATTTTCGTTTAGATCTTTGACAAAAATTGTTTTCCATGAAAGTATAAATTTGTTTTTCACTTGATTAAAAATAGTGCAAATTGCTTAATTATTTCAAAATCTAACAAGTCTGTAAACTGCACAATGCTACAACGTTGTAATCTTTGAATCATACATACGAAATATATAATTTTATATTACTTAGTTTCAAGTGTCATAAATTTTATTATTAATGAAAAAATATGTTGCGAAATAGGTAAAGAAGAACTTGTGAAAGAAATCACGGAAGTTTAATTAAAAGTCGAAGTCTTTATTTTAAGGATAGTTAAATTTTGTCTTTGTCAGACTTTAAATTAATTTTCAGAAATATATTCCTCTTGATTGAAAAAGATGTGTGAAAGGAATGTCATATCATTAAAATAAAAATGATATTTTATTCATGATCTTTAATAAATGTTTGAAAGTAGTTAAATAGCAAATTTATAAAAACATTTGTTTAGAATGTCGATGTTTTGTTGTTTAAAAATCTAAAGCAGCAAAAACGGAAAAAAGAAAGAAAACTATTTATCTGATCAAAGTGTGATTTTATTGGAATAAAAGAAGTAATTCAATGTCTGTGTATGAAATACAAAGTAATTAAAAGAATATTACTACAAAATATTACAATTAAACTTGTAAAATATGAAAACTTTCCAAATATAAAAAAACGTTTATATTCATGAGAATGAAGGAGGGATGCTCACTTTGTAAGCTCGGTAAAATTATAAACTATTATAATTATAAATATTTATATAAGCTATATCTAAACTATTATAACTATTATAAATACTACACTCATTGTATCGTTACAAAATTATAAAGAATATTACTGCATAAAATTACAAAAAAATGCTTATTTTTTTAAATAAACAAAATGCATTAAATGATGGAATGAAATAAATATTCGAATAAGGAATTCAAAATAAATAAAATCTGATTCATCTAGAATTTTCTGAAATTTAAGATAAAACTTTTTTTAATATTATTTGTACCTACAGCATTCTCTCTCTCATATTGTGTGAAGTAAAAACAAAGCATATTGAAATCTTCACCAAAACAAAACATCTTTGCGTAGTTACTTCGTGCATAAAAGTAATTTTCTGCCTTTCTTGGAAGCTGTTGAAATAGAAAATACAAACGTTGCTGAAACATTATGAATTGCCCAAACTGACGCTTCTTGAAGAGCTGGCGAAAGATTTTTCAGTATGAAATGAGTTGAGATTTTTTCAAACAATTGGAAAACGCATCTATTTATATTATTTGCTTTATTTAGTATTTTCTCTCAAGCAGATTAAAGCATTTTCTTTAAGACAATAGTAATAAGAGAAATAATATTTTTTATACTACAATATAACCACAATTATCCACCACCCCTGAAATCATGCGTATATATATAAAAAAAACTCCATCATTTAATACCAATAGTAATTAACTTTTTTAAACAAGGCAGGTAGACATGCAGTGCGAAAAAAAGGGACCACACTGAATAACTTTTTATCAAATGATCAGATCTTCACGTTCTGGGACTCAATCTGAATGTTTCTATAGGCGGTCATCAAATATTCTCGTTACTTTAGGAGCGTTTTTCCAAGTTACGTATTTCGAGCCGAAAAACGTATTTTCTCTGAAAAAACATACCTTTTATTCGACTGATTTGGATTTCTGATCCCATAAAATTATTAAGGGTAGCCGCAATCTGGGAAATATGGTCCCAATAGAAGTTTGGATGAAATAGGTCAAATAGTGCCTGAAATATCAAATTTCAAACTTTTTTTTTAAATTTTGGTTTCCCTGAAAACATTCGACCAATTTTTTGCAAGATGTGTTTTATGCTATGTGAAGTTACATTCCTTCAAATTATGACAAAAAATTCTATACCCTACTATTTGAAATTTTTTCGACTATTAATAAGTAAAAAAATAATAATAAATTATTATATATAGTGAATAATTACTAAAAAATAATAAATAATTACTTAAAAATAATGATTAAATACTAACAATATGGTTATATGGAATTATCTTTAGCAAATGAATGTTATAGTTGTGCAAAAATATTCTGACAGTGCTCAAGATATGGCAAAATACGGAAAGGGGTCCCAAACTTCGGACTACTCTCAAGACCAAACTATTGGGACCATATATATGTCCTAGAATGTGTGTAACTCCTGTATTTCGGTTGTCAGAAATCCAAATCAATCGGAAAATATGGCATTTTTATTCAGATAATTTACGATTTTAATGTCGATTTCTTAACTTAGAACATCGTCTGTACTTATTATTAAGCATATTTGAGATCACCTCCTTGAACTTTTAGGATTTAGTCTTCGAAAGTGGTGATCGGATCATTTGATCAAAAGTTATTTAGGGTGGTCCGTTTTTTTTCCACACTATTTATCAACTAGGATTTTTTATGCAATATTTTATGGAGTTAATCGATTTAAAAAAATTATTTAGCTTTGATTGTTCTAACTTATATTTTGCAAAATATACTATCGAGTCAATTAAAGTTAAACATACTGGAGTTCTGTAAGTGTTTCTCTGGTTCACCAATATCATAAATTTCTAGATAAAGAAAATATTAGGTTTAAAATTAATAATATATATACGAAGGCAGTATTAATGGCAGATCATTCTTTGTGGGGAGCAAGAATATTACAGATTTTTACAGAACTTCAACAATTATCCGGAGAAATGCTTACATTCAAGCTAACTACAAAATTAATTTTATATATTATTGATAAGTATGTGTTTTGTCAAGCCATGTCAAATCTTAGCCCCATCCATCAAACTATGATAAGAGTATTATGATTAACACAGTTTCACTTGTCTTTAATCTGTTATTTATGATATTTTTTCTGATTTTAGAGTAAGTTTCCCCCTTCTAATTCCAATAAAGCCTTTTAACAGTTGACAGAAAAATATTCATCACTAATGTCCCTTAAATAAATGTCTTAGGCAATCTTATAATAAGTTGGAGATGATTGATTGAAATGGATTTGGTGAATATTTGCTTAAGGTTCTTTTTTAAGATGCAACTTTTACGTACTGTAGGTGATACAGCTTTTTCTCAATAGATTTTTTAACGTTTCGCACTACGCGTTTAAGTATAAGTTAAAAGATGTCAAACTGATGACATTATGTAGCATAACATACATTTGATTACTTACTACTATTACGAAACAATACATTTGCGTACATACGATTATTAGAATACAATATTTTTTAATACAAGTGATTATCACTATACAATATGTTTGAATATATACAATTCACATCCGGCTTGCACCGACCACTGTGCTGACTCAAAATATCCTCAGTGGTAGATGGATCATGGGTTAGTCCCCTTGCCGTTCGACTAGCCATGGGAGGTTCCCGTGGTTTTCCTCTCTATGTAACGCAAGTGTGGGTAAGTTCTATCAAAAAGTTCTCTACGAAGGCACATTTCGCCCAATACTGGATCCAGAAGTTTCTTTGTCTTCTGGATCGGGTTAAAAATTACAGTTCTATGGAGTTGAGCATTAGTAGTCGTAAGCTCAAAATTGGTTCTGCAGTTCAACGGTTATTAAATATTAAAAATACAATTATTTTGATGCAATATATTTGATAACATATGATTTTTATCATGTAGTGCATTGGATTACATACGATGATTATTGTACAATGTATTTGATTACATACGATTATTACGCTACAATGTATTTGAATGTACATAATTATTACGATACAATATTTTTGATTTCATACAATTTTATTGAGATGGAGTATTTTATATTGCATACAATTACCACGATATAATATTTTTGATTACATACGATTATCATACCCTAATGTATTTGAATACATATAATTATTACAATACGTAATTTTTGATTACATAAATTTATTTCGACACAATGCATTTGAATACATATAATTATTACAATACATAATTTTTGATTACATAAATTTATTTCGACACAATGCATTTGATTACATACAATTTGTACAATATAATGCATTTCACTGCATACGATGATTATTGCACAATATATTTGATTAAATACGATAATTAGGATACATTATATTAAATTACATATGATTATTACGATATTACGAAACATAATTTTCGATAGCATACAATTATTACGATACATGTTTGATTACATACCATTATTACTATAGAATATATTTTTGATTAAATCATATTATTATGATACAATATATTTGATTATCTTTTTTTTTCTCCATAAAGTAGCTGCTTTTAATTGAATTAAAAGTAAAACAAAAATACATATTATTATTGTAAACTCCTGAAATATTTTTATATCAACTGTCACGAATTTCGTAAAGCATTGGTAGTACCTATATTAGGTAGTGTGAAGCAAATCGATTACCTATATATATTTTTTTCTAAATGCACCCAATAATTTTATGTTTTTAATAACATTCTTGTTCATTTTTTTAATCGAAAAATATTGTTCTTTCTAATTTGGGGAAATGATTATTTGTTAACTATTATTTATTCTATGCATTTCTCCATTATTCTTCCATTTGTTTTAATATTCCAAAGAGACAAGCAATTTTTTTCTTTCTAATATGCTCCTCCAAAAAGTATTTCTTCTGAGAAGTTTTATAAATGAATTCAGCTTTCTTAAGTAGTTTTTAATAAGCTAAAAAAATAAATGAAGAAAAGTGCTAAAAATGAAATCCGTTTCCAATATTTTCTTTTATAAAAAGAAATTAAATTAAAGTAATAAAGGTAATTAAGGTAATAAAAAAGAAATAAAAGAAAGAAAAAAATTCAATATGCAATGATTGAATTACGCAAAAGTGATGTAAATGTAAGGAAATTAAACTAACGTCTTACAGAAGAAAAAGAAAAAATTGTTAAAGTAATTAGTTTAATATCAGAGCGTAAGATTAAATTGGCATTTTCAAATATCATAAATAAAATTCTTAACTCATTCTCGCAACCGTAATTACGATAATTACTTTAAATAATACCTACATCAGCATAACGAATTTGGAAAACTCAATGTAATCAGTTTTAAAAGAGGAAATATTTCAACTAGAATGCGAGAAATTTAAGCATAATGCGATGTTTATTTAAATAATGAGTATTAGTTTTAATAATTTTTAAATGCACGCTATTCAAAAGCACATTATGAACAGATAAGGGATAATTTATAATCGCTAAGTTCGGATATGGAAGGTGTTTTAATGCCCATTTTAAAGATTTAATGTACATTTTCATTAATTTATTTTCATGAGAAAATTCGAAATTTAAAAATTTTTTTTTTGCGAAATTAGCCTTAATTTGCGTATTTATATGTTCCAACATCTGAATAACTTTTTAACAAGATCTAAGGACTGAATAACTTTTGATTTAATGATTGAATTTTTCCAATCTAGAATTCAATGTAAATGGTTCAAAAGTCAAACCTTAAACATGCTGATTATTCAGTACAGAAGATATTTCAAATTAAGAAATAAGGCATAAAATCGTACTTTTTCTGAATATATACATACCCTTGCTTCATCGGATTTGGATTCTTGACCCTCATAATATTTTTTACCACAATCTGTAAAATATAGTTCCAATATTTCATTCAGTCAAAAGTTTGTATCCCTTTATGTTAATTTTATTTTTTACTTATTTCGCCATATCTTAGGAACTGATAAAAATCGAACAAAACCTTGATTTATAAAACTTGATTATTCAAAAATAATAACAAGAAAAGAAACCGTTATTTAACTTTTTTTTATGAAATTTATTGATTGAAGTAAAACTTTTTAATTGTACTGTCAAAGGAAATAAGTCTTTATATCAATTTATTCTACGTGATTTTAAATAATAAAATTCAAATTTTGAAAGGAAGGGGACAGTTAGTTATTGAGAAATAAAAATCTAAAATACGATTTTCTTAATATTTTATTGCTTAGGAGCAATTTACCCAAATTCGCGATTGCTTTGTTTGTTTGTTTTTATTTAAAATAATGTAAAAATTTGTGTGCACCTTGCATTTAAAAGCTGTTCCACAATCATATTAAATAAAATTAAAAAAATAATTATTGAAAATTTATTTATAGGTGGATTCATAAAGAGAAAAATTTATGTGTAGTATTTCCTAAAATACTTCATCTTACTTAATTTGGTAGTCTGGATTTCAAATCTGAATTAGTTCAGAAATATCTGTAGTAATCTTTTTAGTAGCTCATTCCATCAAAGTATAAACTCACTGTATTCAGTATGATCTGGAATAATGCTGTTGCCTCATGATATATAAATTTTTTTCCAATTAAGCTACTTTTTTCTGTACTTATCTTCGAGGGGAAGTAAATTATCTATCATAAAAATGTACAGTATTTGTGTTGCTGTAATCAGCACCAAATTTACTCTTAAAATATTTTGTTCCTATATAAGAGTATATTTGGCATCTATTAAAATTTAACCAATTACAATGATGCCAGTAGTATGTCTATAGTACTGGCGTCTATAGTAATATGACGACTTTTTACGGTTCCCCGTAATGGATATGTACATTTCCTATAATTAATTTTGCTTCTCAGTTCATAGCTTATGTTTATTTTCAGTTATAATTTATTACTAAAATTAAATTAGCATCAGTGGCAGCAGTAATAAATTGTTGAGTTTTTAAGATTTCGTAAATGAATTAGTACCATTTCACCAGTAATTTTACCTTTTATTAACATGGCTTATTATTTTACTTCAACTAGAAATTTACCAAAATTAATTACCACAGGCGACAACAATAATATTGATGTTTTGATGCTTACCAACTATGAATTATTTCCAATTATGTATAATTTTGCTCTTCTGTACAAAACTTATTTTTTATTTCGATTACCATTGGTTGTAAATTATTTAGGTTAATGAAAACACGTTTCAAAAACATGACTATAAACAAAATAAGCGCGTGGTTTTAGAAAACATTAAAAATATTCATCGGGTGACGTAGTACGCTTGTGCTACTCCGATCACATTAATCATTCAGATAACCTGGCATAGTGATTAAAAAAAATAATTAAGTTATACAAAACGTTTAGTAAAGTAATTATCTATTTGAGCTATAAGCTAGCAAACATCACCGATGTTATCTTTAAAGTATTTGATAAACATAATCGTCTATAGCTAATTTTAAAACAATGGCTTTTCCTAAGCCATTGAGAATTTTATTTCTTAATGTCTCTGAATTTAAAATATAGATAATTATAGATAAATATAGATCCATTTCTTTATGCAATGTTTTTTTTATTTATTTATTTATTTTTAATGTTAAATTTGCATACCCTAAAAACATTTAGCAAATGATCTAAATGATCTAAATCTCTAGCAAATGATAATGATCTCTTTTTTTAAACATAATTCCTTTTTTTTTCTTTTTCATAATCTAACGGTAAACATTGAATTATTGCTGAAAAGTGCTGTCACCTTTTGTGCCATTTTATTTTCCCCTTAAATCTTTAGGAATTTTTTCTACTGCACAATGCGAAAAGATAAACTGTATTTTTCTTAATTAGTTTTCTATATTTTTTTCAAAAAAAATTTTTTTGATTATCATTTGCTAATTTATATCTTCCAATTATTTTTATTTAAAATTTTTTAAATTTCTATGAAATACAAGTAGAATTGGTGATTAAACGTTTATAGTAAGAAAAACAACATTTTGTGTGTTTTTATCTGAAGCAATCATGTTGCGTTAAAGTGCTTTTTCCATTCCTTTATGTAACATGTTCTTTTTTTTATCAAATTCGCATACCCTCAAGCCCTTTGGCAAATGATTTAAATTGAACGCAACACATCCATTTATCAATAAAAATCTCATTTTTTATCGCTTTAATACTTACGATATTCCATTTTTATTTCCAACTTTGGCTCCATTTCTGGATTCTTAAACTGAAATTCTTGTCATTGAAGTGATAGATGATGTGATTTGAAGCCTCAATTCATCTCACATTACAAAGTCGGGGTTATATGTAATATAGATTTTTGTACGACATTTTAAGAATAACATAAAGGATGAAGAAACACGTATTAACATCGTTTAGTTTTTCTTCCTTTTATTAAATTGAAAATAGTCGGAATAAACATTTTTATTAATTCTTGCTTCTTATTTCTTTTTTTTTAAATCTACAAAACATTAACGTCTCTTATACCCTAATGAATTCCATTTAATTTAATTAAGTCGAAACAATTTTGAAAAATGTCCAGCAAAATCCATTCAATCAAATTGCATGAAATTTGTTAAAATGTAACTATGTAAGAGCATCGTTAGCTGAACTCCTGAAATTATTATTTAATATAATACACAAATTTAACATTAAAAAACAGTTTTAAATGCATTGCATTTAAAACTGTAACAGCCAAATACACGACGTAATATGACATAAACATGACGATTAAAAACTTCATATGCTTCAAAAATTATAACGATTGTAAATATCGACATGCTTCGAGCACTCGAAAATAAGTTCTTATTTTCAAGATACGTCAAACATGCAAAAGGGAAAGAAAACATGTATGAAAACGAAAACTGATAATATATTCATCTGCTTCAATTTCTTGAGATTATTAAATTTATATTTTTCATGAGATATATAATAGTAAAGGCTTATAGGTAATGTCAGGATTTAGTCAAACATTGAAAAACAAAAACTTAAATTGTAGCTATTGTAAATTCCTGCATTCCTAGAATTTGTAGATTAAAATCTCAATTAATTTTGAATCTAAAAGTCATTTCAAGCAACATGGAATACTGGAGCTTAATAGTACTGTACGTAAAAAATTACAAATTTTTTTCTCAAAATTTTTGTAATCTATGCATTGCATTTAACAGAACAATTTAAAGAACAATGAATAAATCTTGAAGTTAAGGGAATTTTTGCGCTTAATTAGTTTGCATTTTTCTAACCCTTTCAACTGACAAGATAGTTCCATCTCGTTATAATTTTTCATTTTTAAATTTCATTGTTAAATTGAGTTTTTAAAAAAATTATTTTAAGTGAAGCATTTCATTAGGAAAACATTGAACGTCAGATTTATAATTTTTTGTTATTAACTAGTAAATTTCATTTCTAGTAATACATTTTTTACTTAACGATTTTGAAACTGCTGCAGTGAAATGAATTGTGATCCAATTTTTCTAAAGAATTATTTTTAGAAATAGAAAGTAAAAGTACTGATGTGTCTTAGACTTTCCTTTTTATTTTAGAGCAATTTTTTTTTATTTAGAGCGTTAATTTATTCATTACGTTATTTTTTTTTAATCTAAAAATGACATTTTTCATGAACGTTTCGTTACCTCATTAAAGATTTATGAACAGATTCGGTAATACATTAGAATTCCCTGCACCAACATAATTAAACTCTTAAAAAGTTGGCACTATATTTATAATATGCTTTAAAACTCAAGAATCATATATTATTGTCATGTGCACCTAATTAATATTTAATGAGATAATAAATACTATTCAAAAAACATTACTTAAGTTTTTAATACGTACAGAACGGTTAATTCAACTTCGTTAAAGTTTGCAAAATAATAGTGCTCTGTTTAAGATTTTATATTATATTAATAGTACCTTTTCCACTAACTTCCTATACTATTCAAGACTCTTACATTAGTTAACGTCATTAACACATGTTTGTTTGAAAATGTGGTCTTCTCTAACAAAAGTATAATCTGAAAATTTTAATTAGGTTTTGTTAATTACGTCTGGAATAAGATTATTTCATCCCACAAAGGATTCTTAGACTATTAATTTTCTTGATAACACTAGAATAATTAATTAAACGTGTAATATACCTCTATAAAAGTATTGGAAATATTTTTATTAACGCGAAAGAAATTATGTGCAAAACATAAAAAATTAGTATTTGGAAAATAATTACGAAAATGTTGAATTTATTTGTTATAAAATTCTTTCCGTGAAGTCAAGAATTTTAATTAAAAAACACTTTTTCTCAATTTCAATTATAAATATTATAAGAATGTAGATAATTAAAAATATCAGATTTTGTAAAAAACTTAATGCTATTAAAAAATTCAAATCATTTGTAACATATTTTAATGCAAGGAAATATTTTTATTAAATAACTAATGATTGTGAGGAATTTTTCTTCTTGTATTTCTAACTTCTAGCTATCTTGTCATTAATAGCTTTAAGATTTCAAATTTTGAAAATGCATTTTTAGAAAATATTAATCCTTATTAACGCTTAAGCATGGTGCACATATTTATGACCAAATATTTTTTCTTCGTAATATATATGTATCTTAAGTATTATAATCAATGTGTGATTGACCTGATATGAGTCAAATGTATTTTCTTGACTCGTAACTAAAATCTTTACCTGTAATTAATATAATATATATCAGTAAGAATTTTTAATTAAAAGATAATGATTTATTGTAGTTAATCAATTTTAATGTTTATCATTCAACGTTTAAAAACTTAGTTTTTTTTATTAATAAGTTTAAGTACTTGAAACAATACTTATTAAAAAAAATTCATTTGTTTCATAACTAAAATTGATATATTTAGGGAGCACAAACACGATGTTCGTAAACTGGACAACAGCACATGAATGATGAGAACAGAATTCAAAATAAGAAGGGCAAAAACAGTTATCACGAGAAAAAATGAAAATAATAATAGATAAGCATAGTAATAAAAACCTGCACTGTAACAAATTTTTATGTATCTGAACACTATGAAATGACGGCCACTACTTCACCTCTAACTTGTGTTCTGTCGAACTTGTGTTTCACTAAGTTCCATTGCACCAAAACCAAAAATTGTACCTTCTGTAGTGAAACACTAAAAATATTCGAATACACTACTTGGTGTAAAGCAGTCACCATTCTCTTTGTTATTTATGTACACTAAATATTATAATTTTTAAAAAAAATTTACTTTTATGATACAATATAAAGCTAGAATCATAAAAATAGGATGCATATTGGTCACCGGAGGTGGCCAGCTGAGTGGGTTAGCGGTTTTCAATGACCCCATGTCATTCACTCACCCAGTACTCTAGAGGTCCAATCGGAGAGGCCCTCCGGACATGGAAACAATAATCATCCGCACTGCATAAAGAGAATATTAATATGATTTTAAACAAGGCTGACAAGAATAAAGGTTAAATATTGTTAAATTATTTTATATAACTTTAAATATTATCCTTTTTATATAACATAATTCTTATGAGAACATAAATATCTTTTATATCTTTATTATCAATTCAAAACGACAAGTAGGATTTCCCTAACACCAAGTTGTCATTACCTAGAAATTGCACACTTAATTGCTTTTAAACCTCTATTAATTGTCCAGAAGCATTAAGGTATTGTAAATTCAATTTTATTAATTTTAAATCTTTTGTGATGGTTAACAGACTTTATAAATTGAATATTTTCACATCATCTTAAAAAATGTTAAAAACATTTGTTATAAGAATTCTTGATATTTAGAAATACAAAACCTGAACTAATATGTTATTCACATTAACTATCTTCATCATACGAACATTTAGTTAAAATAGCAATTCATTAATTTTGCATCATTTTAAAATATGACAAAGAAAATTAGGATATGATAATAATGTTATATCAATAGTATAATTAATTTTATTATGTTATTGTTCACTTAAGAAAATTATCTATAAAATTACCAATGAAATTAAAATTATCTGTACAAATCTATGTAAATATGTATAAATATTAAAAGATAATCATGATATTTTTAAAAGTGTTTCCAGAAAGCACTCATAATGATTATGAAAATTACTTTTTAAGAAATTAAATTTTTCTATTACATAAAGTGCTAATTAAATATGATTCACACGAAGAAATATAACACTAGAAACTTATTTCTACGAAATGTTCTTATGCATATAGTTGGATATATCTAAAAGCTAAAATACAAGAAATTGAAAATGAATAATTCATTAAAATAATAATATACTTATATAAAAACAAATTTTAGCAAAAGTTTTGAATGTTTTAATAAATTATAAGTATACTAATATGAATTCAATGAATTTTTTTTTCTGATAGCAAATCTGTTTTAGAAAATTAGCATGCTTTTAAAAACAAATATGCAAGTACATATGCATTTCTTTTTTCCATTTACGTTTATCCTTGAGTTGCATTTGCATATCACATAAAATAACTTTTGTATTCCAATGGTGCTTATCTCGAGTAATTATTAACCATAGAACGTTTTCAAAAAGAAGTAAGGCTATCTCCCTTTTTTCTCAAATATCTAACCACATAGTTTGAATAATTTTGCTTGAAAAAAATATCCTACATCATACAAAACTAGGCAAAATTATTGACAACAACTGATCATAGTTTCTCATTTACATAAAAGCTCTAAATACGTTTTTTTAAATAATTCTCAAAGAAATGTAAAGTTTTTGAACTTATTTTTTTTAAAGTCTTTTTCTACATATTCAATTTTAAATTTATTAATATTCATGAATATAGATCTTTACTAATTTAAGATCTTCGATTTATATTTTTGCCGAGGCTTAGCGAAAATCTCCCTTTTTTAGTTTTTGCTTTTCTAAATTTTACAGAATGCCTCATTATTTCCACAAATAAGTGAATTGAAGTGCATAGAAAGCAGTTTCCTTCGATTTTTTAAGCATTTTGAGTAACCGGAAATGAAAATGCAGAAATACATTAAAATGCTTTTCTTTTTTCAGTAACCATAATGGCAAATTTGAAAGTTATTATTACAATTATTATTTTTAGAAAAAAATGGAGCTTTAAAAATGATACTTATGTAATATATTTAAATTCATACGAATACTAATTGTTGAAGGCTGTATACAGACAAAAAATTGGTAATGCAATCACATCTAAGTATTACAAAATTCAATATTTTTTTCTGCAAAAAATTGAAAATAAAATTTTTTTCCTAATGTTGCATTATGTATTTTTCAGTATAATAAAGTAAAAAATCATTATGCCGACCAGCCTGTGTAGGGGGCAGGGAACCGTCCTTGCATCAGAAAGGTCCTGGGCTTGAATCCCAGGCAAGACATGGATGTTTCTTTCTCTCTCTCTCTGTGTTCTATGTCCTTTCTCCTTTGTGTGTGAATGCATGGGATTGTGACCCGCCCTATAAACTGCTTGTGGTTGTGTGAATGGCGCGGCAGAAGTTGAATTCTTGGCCATAGATAGCGCCTCTGAAAAACAGGAACAATCGCACCCCCACTGCCTAAACAGGCATACGACAAAGAAAAAAAATCATTACTTTAAAAGCTGCTCTCAGTTTTTCGCAATAATATTTATGATTGATTTCAATTTTTTCAATATATTTTTATCAATAATGATACGTAAGGTATTCCACATATGTATAGTCAATAGAAAAGACATCGGTTTCTAGACTGTAAGGAAAAATTTACAGCAAAAAACACTCAGATGGTGAGCCAGTACATAAAACCGTTTATTACACGGAAGAATACTGTTGTTTGCAAACGGAATACCAGTTTAACAAGCAGGTAACTTTTTTAAAAAAAATCTGTCATTTTAGCAACAAAAAAAACTTTATGAGAAAACTATATCAGCATTGTAGTCAGTGCCAGGCGAGAGCTGAATTCGCACGACCGATCAACATCAATCACGTCATTGGAAGGCAAGCTCTAATGTTTGGTAATAAAGAAACTATATTGGCCTATCCTTATAAAAATGTTTGGTAATTTCACCTATCAAAAAATAATATCTAAAGAAAGATAATGATGAGAGTAACAATACGACTATGGAGTTGAATCACCATTTTATTTATACGATGTTCAAAACCATAAAATAAAACTAAGATCAGGTACGGGAGAGAATTTTATGATTTGAAAAAAGATAAATGTATCTTACGATAAGAAAAACTGTAAGTCAAAAACTGGAATTTGAATTGACAGTTTTAATCCGTATAAGATAAGAAAGAAAAGCCGAAAAAACTGTGAAAAACTGCTTTAATCCTAACAAATGCACGAAAAAAAGAGAATTTTTCGTAACGGCACGAGTGACGATTAAAAAGCAAAAAATCTTTATCCTTAAATTGTTTTTTTCCTGTAAAAATGTTTTTTTTTTCTGTTGAATTTACAGTTATTTTTTGCAGTGTAGAATCAAAATTTTTTTCAAAAAACAACCCCCCTTTTAAGTCTCGTCATTTTTAATACTACAGAAATATGTAAATAGAATTTAAAATTGAATATCATAACTTTTATTTCAAGTAAACGTTTTTAAAAATTTTTTCTTTCAAATATAGTAATGTTGCTTAAAGAAATAACACATTAACAATATTCTTTTCCAAGTAAGCATATTTTACAACCTTATTTTCAAACATAGTACTTTCACTAAAAGAAATAACATATTAATGTTATTTTTTTCCAATTAAGCATATTTGAAAACCTTGTTTTCAACTATAGTGGCTTTATTTAAAGCTGTATTAGCAATATTCTTTTCCAAATAAACATATTTGAAAACCTTATTTGATAATATAGTAATTTTGTTTATAACAATAATGTATTAATAATATTCTTTGCCAAATAAGCATATTTTAAAAGTTTTTTTTCAAAAATAGTGATTTTATTTAAAGCAATAACAGTATTCATTAATAGAGATAAAACAATATTTTTAAGTGGCTACAATGTGATGCCTTTATGAAAAATACAATTTTACTTTATTCAACTGCCTAAATCAGACTGAAATCAACTACAAAAGATTTATTTTTACCTGAAAGTTCTTAAACTTAACACTTTGCATAGTTCATTGACAATTTTCACGAAAGCCAGAGACAGATAAATCAAGTCAGTATTGCTCGTGATTGTAAAAGCGAGGAACAAAAGACCGAAATCTTTGAAGTAAAGTTTCATTATACTTTACCGAAACTTTGTCCCTTTTCTAAAGCAAAATTGGGTTTCAGAGAAAATTAGATCATTATTTAGCTATAATTAAAACTCTCGAGTCGTCCATTTTAAACTTCTTAATTAGCTCTTAATCATAGTGCAAAGTCAAGGACGATGAAGCAACTGTAAAGATAAGTTATAAATTCGGGGCGTGTCTGGCGAAAGTTTAAGAGGAGAAACTCTAAAAATATTGTTTCTTGTAACACTTAAGCGTTGCAAAAACTAATTTAAATATTTATTGTGAGCAATTTTGTAGAAAAAAAATTTAAATAAAAGTATTTAAAATGAAATTTTCGAATGAAGCCATAGGTTTAATTCTTCTATTTCTGCAGAAAACAAACTTATATCGGAATTTATTGATTATAATTTGGAAAAAAGTGAACTTGAAACTTTTTATATGACATTTTTTTGTTATACTTTTCCGAATACTTCATAGTTTAAGTTTTTGTAACCACGTAAAAAATTGAAATAGAATATTTTGATTGTAAATTAAAAAACTTAAAATTCTGTAAACTGTAAATTTTCGTATCTAGGGGAGGGGTTAAATCTTATTAACACGTTTAATTCCATGGGGGTCAATGGTTACCGGCACTGAGTTTGTTCGTAGCGTCACGGGATCACCGGTGACAATTAGAAACAATTCGTGGGCTTACATAATTCACCACTTTTTTCAGATATGTCATGCTAAACCTTTTGAAAAACTAGCAAAAATCTGTCTAGTATTTGCAAATTTAGTTTGTAGTTCTGCAAAGTACCCTCGATAATCTGCACCTTTCCTACTGGACAACTCATTAAAGTAATTATAAGTTCTTTGATAGAACAACAGCAGTGTTCCTGTATTCTTAAATTTAAAAAATGATATTCACTTTTTTCTGTCTAAGAAATCAAGCATTAGCTGATAGAATCAATTACTTTAAAAACAATAACACAACTCAGATAGCAGTATAAGGTTGATTTAAATGTTAGCAAAAACCATTATCAGAAAGTCCAACTAGGTTTATTAATGATTAACAAATTAAACATGCAAGCTTGAAACAATTTTAAATTCAACTATGCAAGTTTTTACACGCTTTTCTTAATTTGGTTTTAGGTGAAAAGTGTCTAAATTTCATGCGATGAATTAAAAGGTGAATAGTCTTTGCCATTGAAGTCAAAATGCAAATTTATAGCAGGACAAGAACCTCAAATGTTTGTTTTCTTCTGACATACAATTAAAAAAAATTTTAAATTATTATCTTTATTTATTAAAGTTGAAAAACGGCTCCAACTGAATCACGAGTCTGGGAAAATTTTAGAATCATAGTTTTTTGAGTATGAAATAACTCCTAAACTTCGTACACAGAGGGACTAATGATAATTATTTTTTCCTCGAGAAAACTTGAAGATGTTTTTTTTCGTTAAAAGAAATTCCCACATAATTGGGAATGCACGTCTAAACACGAAAAAAAAATCCTCATTATCAAGTATTCATGTGAATGTTTACAGGCAACGGCTTAGAGTAGAAACCAAGAACTGTCGCTTACCACAATAGAATAAAAAGGGACATAGGCTTGCCAGACTACATGCTACTTGACTATTCTACACTATGTAAAATGTGTATGTGACGCACACTTTTTTTGCAACGTTTATGATATTGCTGTCCTCAATGCTTGGATAGTTTTAAAGAAATCTTTTGTCACCCTAATTGCGCATATCAAACTCACTCTACTAAACATAAATGCTAATAACTACTAGTTCATAAATTTCAGTCCATAAAATAAAGGAAACAGACTTTTAACATCACAAGGGACGGAATAAAACATCTGATAACTATGAGAGATACTAGAAACCAATTTTTTGATGTTTTGCACTCACTTTCAATTCACGCGGATTTACTGTAGTACGCCTACGCTAATGACTAACTAATAATGGAGCTTCTACATTTTCAAACATGCTGTTTGCAAATGCGTATAGTTTATATTCGTATATTTTGTTTATTTTCGTATGACTTTCGTTCCAGTGAAAGAATAATCTATAATACAATATAACACTATATTGCTATATTTTCTAAAAACCTTTATTTATTGTATTTTTTTATCAATATTCAACAATTAAGATTCACATTGGAATAACAACAATTTCAAATGAGAGTAAAATTGCTCACAAATGGCGGTTTTAGATAATTAAAAAATCTGGCTGTTTCAGTGTTAAGTTTTAAACACAAGCAAAATGTTGCATTTGAGACACTGGACAAAGTTAGAACGTAAAAAAAACGAAACCAAAATTTACAGTAAAAACTAAGAATGTAAATTTTTTGCTGCGTTTTTTGCTTTATTCAATCTTTGGGGAAACAAGTTTTGCGTGCTAATATTAGTCAAACTTTCAATGAGAACCAAATGAAAATAAAAATGCAACGTTCATGTTAAAGTTACTTGCCATATGGGAAAGAATCAAATGGTTTAAAATATTATCATTATTAAGGATATTAACATAATGCCATTCATAATTCATTATCAGATGAATCAAGTCAATAAATATAATCTATCATAAAATCTGCTACAGTAAGAAAAGCAAACTTTTGCCCTTTAACAATGAGGAAGTAATTTGTTCACACATTGTTAAAAAAAATTTCGGAAGCGTTTAATGCACACATTATCTACGCAATTTGTTCACAACCCTTGATTCCGCACTTTAACCTATACAATCGGCAGATTAGATTAATAATGTGTATATTAAGGGCTTTCGAGCTTTAGTGGTAACAGTCATACTTTTTTACTGCATTAAAAAAAAATTTAAGAAAAATTAAAGGTGATTATCACGGAACACAATGCAAAGTTTATTTTTATGTGAAAGAGTGTAAAATCATAATTATGTGCCAGTTAATTTACTACTAAAAGCCTCTTATTAGTTAAATATCGTAATATTAGACTATTAAATCAGAGGTTAGCAAAAAATATAAAACTAATATTTTAGATAATAATAAGTAGAAATTTAATAGTAACAAATTACTACATAGCAATAGTATTGAGTTTTTTATTATTATTTTATAGTATTATTTATCTTTTTAAATATATTCTGACGTTTATAAAAGTGTACAGGGCGCGAAACAAAAATTAAAGGCACAGCCTGAATAACTTTTCATCCAATGACCGTATATTCATGTACTGGAACTCAATATTAATAGTTTAAGAGCATTTCTTTAAGGGAGCCAATTACTTAGAGAGGAATCAAAATAAACGTATTCTGAATAAATATACCTTTTATTTGGAGTAATTGGGTTGCTGAGCCACAAATATATACTTTACAATACATTTTTTCGATTATAAATAAAATTAATAAATTATAATTAAAATTTTTATTTTTTGCAATGATTGTTTTTGGATAAGTGAATTTTATAACTACGAAAAAAAATTAAACCTACAACTTTAATTCACTTAAAAAGATTTCGAGGTTTAGAGAACTGCGCGAAAAGGGAAATTAATGTTAAGGAAAGCTAACGTAATTATAAAGAGTAGTAAAATTAACGTAATCCGAACTAAAACTGGTTCTAATCCTTTTTTCTATCTCTATATTTTTTTGAAAACTAGACTCGATAAATTTCTTCTCCTTTTACATCTTTCCATTCTAAAAATAATTTCAGAAAAGTATTTTAATTTTTCTAAAAGACATACGGAACATTTTGTTTGATATGATTTAATCTGACATTTTCAACGATGAAAATTACATTTTGAGAGAAGAAAATTGTTTTTCTCTGTATTAAACTCCAGGCTTGCATGCTTTGTTTTCTCCCATTTCTGAAATTATTTTTAGTAAACGTTCCAGAAAGCAGGCATTATTTTTCAGGATTGTTTTTAAATTGAGTGCCACTCATTTTAAACGTTTAGATCCTTTATCAAAAATAGAACAATATTGTTGTTTGTGCCATGATTAAAAACATTCTTGAAAATTGTATGTTTTAGATTTTTTCAGTTTATGGTATCAAAATTGTTTTACTTTTTTAAATATTTAAATAATTGCAACGCTTTTGTTAAACTTAGAAATAAGAAAAAAAGAATCAAATTTTAATAATATAATGTTTGTCCTGTAAAAAATTTAAGAAAATCAATGGAAGCACATAATTTAAAAATGATTGCCGAAACATATTTAAGTATTTTTTCCTTTTATATTTGATTATTGAAATTGTTTAATGAATTCTATAACAACAAAATAATTGTTTTACAATATTATCACAATTTTAATTTTTATTGAAACAGACTTTATTTTTTCTCAAAAAAATAATTGTTTGTCACATGTCTTATTCATAAAAGAAAAATTAGTTTTAAGTTAATAAATTCTGAATTTATTAAGAGTTTATCCTATAGCTAGAGTTTTTCGATCAATCTAAGAACTGTGATGCAATAACTCTTCGAATTTAATGTAGATCATATCAAAAATATTGTGTGAAGAAACACTTCATTTCAAGTTAACACCAAATTGAGTTTTCGTATAAAATTTAAAGGATGTAATTTAAATCCACACACTTATCATGGAATAAGCTTGCACCCAACACTCACCCATTCACAGCAAACGAGAATAAAATTATTTTCACTTCCAAAAACACCAATGTTGACGAATTTTGAATCTCTCCTATAGATTGTTTACATTTAAATACAAGTTGATGTGAATTAGTTAAAGAATTCGACACTGCTATGCATCAAACAAAACAAAAGTCTCTATTTAAATACATATTCTTAATTGCGTAATGAGAATAACTATGTTTTAATTTTTAAATCTCTCAACTGTAGTACGTATGATTTTATCAATAATTTGAATCCACTTCCGTTTTTCAATATTATTCGAATGTGTCTTTATATACTCTTTGAGCTATGCATATGTTTGATTTATTGACTAACGTTATCTTAAGAACTATGTCTGAAGAATTAAAACTATTTATCTTAAGAAATATGTATATAAACTGTAAAATCTGTGATGAAATATCTCCAAGTATGATGTTGAACTACCCAAAATATAGTGCGAACGAACACTTAATTCCGGGTTAACACAAAAACGAGAAATTCATATATGATTTAAGGTGTGTATTTTATATCTGAAATTCCGAAAATAGTGTGTTGGCGCGTTTTTTCTTAACACCTGAAGTTGGAGTTTATGTATGTGCAGCATTATACTCTGTTGCAAGTTAAGAAGAAACCATTATCGCTATCGAGAGAGACTGTTTGTATCTTAAGCTCCAGGTACTTAGGTATAGTAGTGACATGCCGCCATCTTGGTGACTGCAATTCCCATGTGACAGCAACTTTCAAGGTAGAAATACTGACTTTCTATTCTTAAACGCGACTTTTTATTGATTAATATTTTCATATTCTCAAAGATTTATTATTAACTTTATTTTTAACTATATTTATTTTCAACTATATTCATTTTTAACTATATTTATTTCTAATTACATTTGACTTAAATAGTTATTGATTTTTCTTTCAATTCTGTTTTTTCTTTCTGAAATTATATATTTCGTTTTTGTTACATTCAGGGAAAATAACGCCTTATCTATAAGTTAAATCTTTCTCATTTTGTCCTTTTATAATATGTTATAACTTTTTTTTCTAAACACTTTGAAATTTTTAGAGTTGTTTTTTTATGAGGTTCAAAGGGCATATCAAATATAGTGAGATATAATTAAAATAATATCAGTGTTTTTAGATACTTAAAATTAAATTCATTTGAAAAACAGTTAACGATTAGTAAATGAAACATTTCTTACATTTAATAACAAAATAGATGAGTTCTGATTTGTTCAAAAATTAGTAAATATTTCTTTGAAAATTCTAATTCAAATTCAGAATATAAAATGTAACAAATTTATTTTGCCCTGTGGTAAAATTTTACTAGAGAGCATGAAATATTTAAAATAATAAAAAATAAAGAAACTAAGAGTTCAAATAGGAATTATATCATCTTATTGAAACGTAGAGATCTAAAATTTATTCATTTGTAAAATATTTAATATGTTACTCTACGTTACTTTTAATTTTGACAACAAAACACTCAAATATCTATATGCAATAAAAAAAATTTTTTAAAGCCTTCTAACGAAAAAAATATTTAAGTTAAAAACAATATTGGTATTCTATTTTCCGTTTTTCATGTGAATATATTTAATGCAATTTCATTTGTTAAACATCTAATTGAAAAATAGCGAAGTATATTTGCGCTACATGGTTAATAAATAACATCGTGTAAAATTTGCAGCACAGGAAGAAAAAAAATTCAAATTTGCCTTTTACAATCTGTTGTTATAGCTTGGATTCCATTTATCTCTGCCAATTCTATGCAGCCATATTTTCTGTTTTTTTTTTTTTAAATTCCGTTCCTCAATAGGTTAAAAGAAATAGCTATTGACTACTTTATGCAATGGTGGCGGCTACTTTATACTAATGTAAAAGAACATTTTCGGTGCAATGAAATTTCTTGAAAAAAAATCAATTTTACTTTATAATACTATCCAACTACTTATTTTTTAGTTAAATAAGTAAACATTAAAAAATAATAAATAAAATCCTCCTGAATATCATTTTATAGTTGCTACTCGATCTGATCATCTTATTAGGATACCAACATCAATTTAAAAGAGTTGCAAGGCATTAAAAGTTCCCCGAATGATTTATAATTAAACGTGTTCCTGTGCTTTGTTCTTCGTTGTTCTTATGAAGCAGCAAACATAGTGGTTTGACAAGGGTAACATCCTGATTCTATTCAGTTACTTTGCGGGATATATTGCATTCTCCACCCTAATGTCGTAATTACTGTTCTTATGAGAAAGGTTAGGCCGCTCTGCAATTAATCTTTTGCAATTAAAGACTAACTTGGGTGATGTTGAAATGTTGGTAGAATATTTACATTCTCCATTTTAATATAATTCAAAAGGTAGTAATCTAAGGAATTTGCACCACAGCTTAGAAATTTCTTAATACGTTGATAAAGATATATAATTGTAGATATAAATTCTAGAGTGTGTATCTTTTGTATTATTTTTTAAGATGATATGAAGGGATGGGTAAATATAATGTTTATCCATATTTTTTTTTACTTCTTCAGAAGAGCATTGTTGATGAAAAATATGACTATTTCCAAGTTAACCATGCAATTTCCCAATATATTATGCTCCCCTCTAGTGGATAGTCTGATAACTAATCTGTATGCAATAATAAGGAAAACGGTAAAAAAGTTTTTTTTATCTTAAAAAATGGGTGATTTATCACCACTTTTTCCATATCCTTTCTTATGCTTTAAGATGATACAGTGTAAAAATGTATTTCTATTTGTCAACAATTTCAACAACAAATCCTTGAAAAAAAATAAAAATACTCAAAACTGAACAATATATTCCGACGTAACTAAAGAACTTATGGAAGAACTTTTGGAAATTATTGAATTTAGGGGTATAATGAAGCATAGAAAAAGTTTGCATCAATATGGCTATGTTTGCACCAATATGGCTATGTTAAATGAAACAGAACTGTTTATGCCACTTTAACTTTTGAACACTTTATTCCTAACATAACTAAACCGCAATGATTTTTAAGAGGCTTGCATGATTTTTGTTTCAAATTTGGCAGTGGTAAATAAAATAAAGCAAATAATTATTAGTAACGCCTACTAATAAATTGGTAATAAAATTGTCAGGATGCAAATTTTTTTGTTCTGAGAGTGTCGCTTACCTGGTTCTTTCACCTTTTTCAATTAATATAACTAAATTAATTTCAATTTTTTTATATTTGATAGTGTTTGTTGCCTTTTCGAAGGCTTTGTGTTATTGGAGTTTTAGAGGCTTAGTATTAGAAGCTTATGAAGTATTAGTATTAGAGTTTGCAGTATTAGATGCCTAAGTTTATGTTATTGGAGCAAAACACATTTTTCATTAGTTCGTCCCATTAGAATAAAGATAAAATGTATTTAGCATCACTTGTCATGATGCTATTGCTCGGGTCAAAATTTACCACTAGCGAATAATTTTCACCGGTACATATCCAAAATGTACCGGTGAAATAACACATATTTCAAAAGTATCGATATTAAAATTGCTTAGTATTCCTGCAGTTTCACCAAATATAGATATATAATATTTTATATCTATACTAGTATATCTGGTAATTATTACATAACCCTTCAACATTTAAGTTTTTTGAGAAATATGGCAGTAAACTTAGGCCAATTTTTATGAAAAATCAAAAAATTGAATTCTTTTTCGAATTTGATAAGGAAATTTTTGAATGACCACGCCCCTATATGACCTTTACTAGTAAAATATTTATAAGCAGTGGGGAAAAAGTACTTTCAATTCTAATTTATTAAAATATTAATACAATATCATTGCTACCACTGGAAAAAGTATTTTCTGAAACTACGAAAAACCCGTTGTTTAATTCTTATCAATGCTAGACCAATTACCATCGTACCAGTGGTACCTATTACCGTCAGAGTAGTACATATTAATTAAGTGTCATCTGTGAATGGCGATTTCCAACGATTTTTCTGAACGAATTTTTCATTAACCTTTTCTCCATGAGCTTTGCTTTTTAGAGCATAGCTTATTTTATATCAACAATTCCGTGGGACTTAGGATAGCCTGGTTGGTAGGGCACTAAACTCTTGTTCGTGAGAACCGGAGCTCGAAACTAGCCGATCAGAGAATCTCCGTGTATAAAATGGTGACTGGTGTACGTTAAATCAGTCGGGGTCACAAAGTCTCCCAAGTTTCAATAACACATCAATACCTATGGGGATAATCACTCAGGGGTCCCTTTGTCTTCTGGATAGGGATTAAAATTACATAGTTGAGTATTAGTAGTTGTAAACTCAAATTTGGGTCAGCTGTTCAACGATGGTTATAAAAGAAATGAAAATCAAAACACAGGATCAATATTAATTATGAGTATCAGCAATAATATGGAGATTTTTATGGTTCTCAAAACGAATGAGTATTTTTTCCCCATTATTTTTGATTTTCAATATAAAAATTCATTTCTTATTTTAATAATACATATTACCAACATTAATTAAGCATCATTATCGTAAATAAGAGTATGACAATTTCTTACTGCTCTTCTAGTCAAATAAATTTCTTTACTCCATTGTTTTTGTTTTCTCGCACATAACTTTTTTTCCTTTATTTCAATATGCATATATTATCTAAATTGATTAAACATCAATCGGGTTGATTATAATATGGCGATATTTTATATTTCTCTTACACGTATTAGCCCATTATTTTGCCTATAAATTATTAAATATTTTTTATATTTAATTACTATTAATTTTAAATAAATATTTTTTTAGAAACACGTTTTACGAGAAATACTATAAATAAAAAAACGTGTAATATCAGGTAACATTAAAATTATGAATTTAGTGACATAGATCCAGCGTAATTCCACTTAATGTTTTTCATTGAATTTATCTTCCATAGCGAATATAAAATAATTAAATAGTTAAATTTGTGCAATAAACATTATTTTTACTAAATTGAGCTATAAGCTAGCAATTATCACTGATGTTATCGTTAAAATAGGTGAAAAATTGTATCACCTCTGTTTTAATTTTAAGCAATGGCTAACGTTTAACCATTTAGAAAATTCCGTTTTTCGCAGTTTGCCTCTTTCTAACGATTCATTGCAGAATTTCCTAATGTCGACAGTGAGTGACATTCCTCGTGCTGCATACTAAAATTATGCTAAATTTCATCGCTTTCAGTGGGTTGCTTTAGGAGCCTATTAAGGACACACACACATAAAGACAGACAGACAGTCAGGCATTCTGTTGTGATAAAATCAAAAGAGTAATCTTAATCGTTTTAAAGGTTTATGGTTCTCTTGTTGTCAACACCAACCAAGTGCTGTTATACATTCTTCTCTCTGCTGTGTGCAGTTGTTATATGTTCATGTCCTTTTAATTAAATTATATCCAAGTATTTCTTGAACTGTGTGATATTTTATTTTATACTTAGTAGTACACTTAATTTTAACAGGTTATGGGCCCAGCGATTAATCTGTTAGTATAGTATAGGCTATTCTTTGTGAACTGATATCGGTCTTAAGCCTAACTGAGTGATAAGCGTTGACTGTATTTTGTTGAGCTTTGATTATGGAGTTTAAAACTCATATAGAAAAATTAAAAGGTTCAGTGAACTGGTCTAAGTGGAAACGACAAATTGAATTGTTATTACGTCATAATGAAGTGTTGGACATCGTAAATGGAAGTAGGAAATTAACTGAAAATCTAAGTGAAAGTACCACAAGTGAAGAAAGAACTGCATATGAAAAGCAAGTAAGAAGTTTTTCCAAAGATGATGCTTTGGCGCAGTTAATTTTAGTTGGTAATATGGATGATAGCAATGTAGAATTAACTTCTACATGTGACAGTTCTAAAGCTACGTGGGAGAAACTGCTGTCTGTTTATGAACAGAGTTCAGGTCAAAGACTTGATAGGTTAATGGAAAACTTTTTTGCAGTATGTGAAAAAGATATGGATGAAGACATTGCAACTCACATTGCTAAACTTCAAAGAAATTTTTCAGAGCTTAATGATGAGTTAAAACGAGTCGCCAAAACTATTTTGCCTGATCTGTTATTAATGAGCAGAATTCTATCAACACTTCCGCAGGAATACTTCGAGTTTAAGAGTGTTTGGGAGTCAGTTCCCATTGATGAACGGAATGTCAATAAACTAACTGAAAGGTTACGCCTAATAGAGATGAGGTTACCCGCCAAACAGACAAGTTCTTCGACAGCCTTAGTGGTTTCAAAAAGGAAATCTGTAAAGAAATTTGAAGGAAAATTATATGTTTGTAGAAAAGTTGGACATTTTGCAAAAGATTGCTACAGAAATAAAAATAAAAATAAAGTTGATGGTGATGCCTTCATGTGCTTTGGTGAAAGTAACACAAACAATGAAGTTTGGTTGGCAGATAGTGGAGCTACTGCTCATATGACAAAATATAAAGATTATTTTGTGAACTTTAAACAGTTTGATGTACCAAAGAAAGTGTACATTGGAAACAATGATGCCGTATTCGCCTATGGTGAAGGTACTATCAATGTTGAAATGAAAATCTGTGGTAATTGGGAACGAAATCATTTAGCCTCTGTGTGGTATGTTCCTGATATTTGTAAAAATCTTTTTTCTATTGGACAAACTATAGCCAAGGGCTTTGAGTTTAAAGCAACAAGAACTGAATGCGTTTTTATTCGAATTGGAAATGTGCGGTTAAAGGGCGTCTGCAGAGCTAATGGCCTATATGCTTTGAAACTGAGAGTCCGAGCACCTGCTGTCTCTGCAAATGTATGCATTGCTACAAGAAATGACTGGCAATTGTGGCACGAAAGGTTGTGTCATCAGAATAAAGCGCATGTTAAAGAGATTCTTAATAGACATGATATTAAAGTTGCATGTAAAAATGAACTGTGTGAAGGATGTTGCTTTGGAAAACAATGCAGGAAGCCATTTGGAACTAGAGAACGCCCAACAAAAGCAGGAGAGTTGATACATGCTGATGTAGTTGGACCCATGCATGAGAAATCTCTTGGTAATGCAAAATATTTTGCGTGTTTTAAAGATGACTTTTCAAAATATCGCAGAGTGTACTACTTACAAGCTAAAAATGATAAGTAACCAAGAGCTTTCAAAATTTCATGAATGAAGCCAAAAATGCCGGGCATAAAATCCAAGAATTCTTGAGTGATGGAGGAACAGAGTTTCAGAATTCTGAAGTAAAGAACATTCTTGAAAGTGAAGGAGTGGCCTCTCGCATATCTATGCCTTATACACCGGAGCAAAATGGTGCTGCTGAACGTGAGAATCGTACACTTGTGGAAAGTGCGCGTAGTATGCTACATTCAAAGAATCTTCCCTTAAAACTGTGGGCTGAGGCTGTAAACACAGCTGTATATGTTTTAAATAGGACTGGATCTTCATCAGTAAAGTCGAAAAGTCCCTATGAACTATGGTTTAACAAGAAAGTTCCTAGCATCAATCATCTAAAAGTTTTCGGTACAGAATGTTTTGTTCACGTTCCCAAGCCAAACAGAAAGAAATGGGATAGTAAGAGTCACAAAGGTATATTTGTTGGTTATTGTGGTGAAAAAGATGGTTATCGAATATATATTAAAGAACAAGACAAAATTATACTAAGTAGAAATGTTATTTTTCGAAATGAAGAGGTAGTCTCAGTGGGTACTAATTATTCTTCTGTTGAGGATATTCAACAGTTTGTAGAGGTAAGTAAACTCAAGGAAGATCTTGCTCCTGAAAATATTGAAGGAGTTAGTAACATTATAGATAATGAAAGCATCGCTGAAGGAACAGTTAATAACTCCATTAGTGAAGGCAACATTGAAATCAATATTGATGAAGTTACAGATGAAAACAATGACTCTACTTATCTGAGAGATAGAAATAAATTGAAAAAGCCTTCTAATTTGAAAGATTTTGTTCTTTTACCTGAACTAGCAGAGCCAGAAACTTATAAAGAAGCCATGTCTTCTGAGAATTCTGAAAAATGGCGATGTGCTGTGGAAGAAGAAATGAATTCGCTTCTGAAGAACAAGACATGGGAACTTGTTGATCTGCCACATGAAAGAAAAGCCATTGGTAGTAGGTGGGTTTTTAAAGTAAAGATGAATGCAGATGGGTCTGTGCAACGTTTCAAGGCTCGTTTAGTAGCTAAAGGATTCAGCCAAAAATATGGTGTTGATTTTTCAGAAACGTTTAGTCCTGTTGTTCGATGGGAAACAATAAGAACAGTTTTAGGAGTTGCTTCGAGTAAGAGACTGAGACTTTCACAATTTGATGTAAAGACTGCATTTCTTTACGGAGAATTAGCAAAAGAGATCTATATGAGTCAACCAGATGGGTTTAATGATGGAACTAATAAAGTTTGCAAGTTGCTCAAAAGTATTTATGGGCTTAAACAAGCCTCAAGGTGTTGGAATGAGCGTTTCAAAATATTTGCTGAAAGCTGTGGTTTGCAACAATCTTCTGCAGATCCTTGTTTGTTTTATAATGAAAGTAAAACACTTATTTTAATTGTCTATGTTGATGATGGCATCATAGCCACCAAAGAAGAAGAGATAGCTAATGAGTTTCTTAACAAACTTAAAGCAGAATTTTGCGTAACTGTTGAAGCTGCTACACATTATTTGGGTATGCAAATTGAATATCTTCATGATGGTAACATTTTCATACACCAGGAAACTTATTGTAAAAAAATTCTGAATCGCTTTAATATGTTAGAATCCAATCCAGTTATTGTTCCAATCGAAAAAGGCTTCATTACAAATGAAGATTCACCATGTCTTCCTGATAATGTGCCTTACCGTGAAGCTATAGGAAGCTTAATGTTTTTGGCTATGGTCACAAGACCTGATATCGCCTATGTGATAGGTGTCCTGTCCCAAGTACTGGAAAAACCAAAACAACAACACTGGAATTTAGTGAAAAGAACCTTTAAATACCTTAATGGTTCTACAAAGTGTGGAATAATGTTTAAAGCTGATTTAAAATGTAATATGCAGTGCTTTAGCGACTCAGACTATGCAGGTGATCCCCTTAGTAGAAAGTCTACTTCAGGAATGGTTTTCATTGTTGCTGGTGGGGCTGTTGGGTGGAAGAGCCAACGTCAAAAGTGTATAGCCTTATCGACAATAGAGGCAGAGTTTGTGTCTGCCAGTCAAGCAGGAAAAGAAGCTGTGTGGATTTCAAATTTGATGAATGAATTGTGTTCTGTTGATGAAATGCCTATACTTAATGTAGATAACCAAAGTGCGATTAAATTAATTAAGAATAATGTTCTCCATAACCGAACAAAGCATATTGATGTGCGATACAAGTTCATAAGAGAACTTTATGAGAACAATAAACTAGGTGTGTCTCACTGCAGTAGTGATTCACAAGCTGCTGACTTATTTACTAAGGCTCTGCCTAAAATTAAATTTGAATATCTTAAGAAATTGATAGGAATGTTAGACTTGTGTACCTAATTTTTCCTTGTTTTTTATAGAGAGAACTTATTCATTTTTTGATTTAGGGGAAGTGTTGTGATAAAATCAAAAGAGTAATCTTAATCGTTTTAAAGGTTTATGGTTCTCTTGTTGTCAACACCAACCAAGTGCTGTTATACATTCTTCTCTCTGCTGTGTGCAGTTGTTATATGTTCATGTCCTTTTAATTAAATTATATCCAAGTATTTCTTGAACTGTGTGATATTTTATTTTATACTTAGTAGTACACTTAATTTTAACACATTCATTTTAATATCTAAATTTTAATCGGAAATTTTAAAGAACAAACTCGTTTTCAAAACTTTTAAATCACACGCGACTTACGTACACGTGCGTTTATGTACATTTTTTTTTAACCTATCAAAGATCTAAAATGTACCCGAGTGGTATTTCTAAAGAAAGTACTTATTGTCATAGCAGAATTGGGATGCATTTTTATTACTTGGCTGTTTTCTGTCCTAAGGCATTTCATTACTTTGAAGTTTCAAGACATACGTATATATCCAGATCTAAATTCTAAAAGAACCTTTTTTATTTTTTGTTCGGAGTTTTAAAGTATAGGAATCTGGATATTAAATTCTAAGAGTAGTGTACGTTTATAAATAAATTGATATGTAATTAATAACTCTAGTTTAATAACTGATTAGTCACCTAGTTCTGTTCTTATTCGTCTCACCTAGTTATTATTCGTCAGACAATATCAATAAGATAAAAAAGAGTTTTTTTTCATTTTTTTGCAATATTTCCTTAATTTAAACCAATTAATAAAGAAGTACAAAATATATTTCACTGATATTGTTTGGGCATCTACTATTTAATGCTTACTTTTTATACTTAAATATAAAGATTAAACATAACAAAATAATAAATTAACGCAGAAAATTTTCTAATCACAGCAGACGTGATTTATGTGCATTTTCCTCATCGTATCATTAATCTGAGAAGTACCCGAATGGTATTCCTAAACAAAGTACTTTAGCCGCAACGGAATGGAGATACCTCTTTATCACTCGGTTGTTTCTCTTGTAGAAAGGCCTTTTTCTTTTTGACTATGATGCATTGATCTGTCACGTACTTGGCAAGTTTCGATTTCAGATCAAGGTAAGGAATGACAAAAAAGATTGACCATGAATACGGTAATCGTTTTTCTTGTCTTGACATAAGACCATTTGTCGATTCAAATAAATAAAATTATAACAAATAACTTCAGATTAGAATGATAAGTGTAGATAATCATGTAAATATAGTATCTAAAGATAAGTTTGATCTTTAATTTATTTTTAGCGAGGAGGGGGAAATGAAGTTTTGTTTATGATCTTCTAAGTATACGATGTATTTCTTATTTTTGAAAGGGAATGATTGGGAAAATTGAAATCCTTAGATTTTTTCGCATGGCAGTTCATCCTTAAGATTTCACTTCACAGAAAGAAAGGGATTCTACTTCATTCAAAAATAAATGAAAAATGTAATAATTAACTTCAGCGGGAAAGGACAAGTGTAGATAATTGTGCAAATATAGTACATTGAGATAGTTATTACAAATAACTTCAGATTAGAATGATAAGTGTAGATAATCATGTAAATATAGTATCTAAAGATAAGTTTGATCTTTAATTTATTATTAGCAAGGAGGGGGAAATGAAGTTTTGTTTATGATTTTCTAAGTATGTGGAGTATTTTTATTTTTAAAAGGGAATGATTGGGAAAATTGAAATCCTTAGATTTTTTTCACCTGGCACTTCAATCTTAAGATTTCACTTCACGTAAAGAAAGGGATTCTACTTCATTCAAAATAAATTTCAAATAAAAATGCAACAATTAACTTCAGCTTGAAAGGACAAGTGTAAATAATTGTATAAATATAGTACATTGAGATAAGATATTTACCTTTATTTTTTATAACAGGGCAGAGGAAATTAAAAGTAATTAGCTATCTTCTAGATAACGATGCTCTTTACTATCAAAACTGAACTCGGGGTCAAATTGAAATTCTTAGCTTTTTCGACATGGCACTCCATCTTTAAAATTTCACATCGGAGGAAATAAGAGATTTTACTGTTTTCAAGTAAAAAAAAATCTATAGATAATCTATAGACATAAAATCTATAGACAAATCTATAGACATAAACTAATATCTATAGACATAAAATAATATAAAATCTATAGACATAAAATAATATAAAATCTATAGACATAAACTAAATTATGAAATAAACGTTTCATAAAACATAAACAAAGTATAACTTTTTTTATAATATTGTATATTTTGCTTGTAATATGACTATTCATTTCTATTTTTGGGTCAAAAATACAAAATTTAGAAAAAACACCAAATCATTATTTAACCATTTATAATATCTAAAATAATACTTCTGTCAATTTTATTTTGATATGATTCGATTTAGTGTAAAGTAATATGCTAAAGAAACGATAGTTCACTTATCTAGATAGCCATATTTAAGTTTTCAATCGTTCGACTTCCCCTATCTCAGTAAATTCAAGATGGTCGTTGAAGCTCATCTCTAAGAAGATATTTTTCTCAGGGGAGATATATTATTAACCGATATTTTTGAGGGTACACCCTCCAGAGTGCATATTATAGTATTTGTTACAGTTTTTCATGACATTTAGATGCATATTATGATTCTACTCTCGTTAAAATAATCAAATGTCTTAAGTGAAAATTTTATGCCTGAATTCTAACACTAAAGGGAATTTTGTTTTACCACTTATAATTGAACCTCAAAATTTCATTTCCCTTAAAAGCTAGAAGAAAACATTAATTTGCTTTCCTTAATGAGTGGTTTTCTGTCCTTCCGTTTTGGGAACAAAAATAAAAGTAAAAGAGTAAGTAAGTCAATATTCGATTTTTTTCCTCTCTTGAAATAAAAGGAGATACTTCCGCGAGCTGTTCTTCCCTATTATCTTAAAGAATTAAGACCACATTACATAAGCCTATTATCTTTTGACTATTTTTACGTAGAAAAGGCTTCAATTTATTAAAATATTTGTAAATTGCGTTTAAATTGTCTATTGCTTATAAGGAACATTAAATGTATTTAAGATTGTTTTGACAAATAATTTTGAAATAAATGTTATAAATAAATGGTAATGTAAATGTAATGTTAATGTAAATTAAAATGCGAATGTAAAAATAAATATCATCCGAAAGAAAGAAATTTAAGCTTTTGATAAAAAATCTATTAATGATCTCCTGATATAAAATTTTAAAAAAATGATTCTGAAATTAAGCATAATTAAAAATATTTTTTGACATTATGAAATGTATATTGCACTGTACAAAATTCCTAATTAAATTGCCATGAAAAATACCGGCACCATAAAATCCTTTTCACCATAAGGAAATATACAATAATTTGAACATTAATATCAATTTAATTAGGGTGATCTAGTGATTATTAGTGTAAAAAATTACAATATCTCTTTTTTGTATAGTTAGTAGGTTGGTATATATATTTTTATACATCTATTTTTCAGGAGCATGTCCTGTAAAAATGGATTTTGTGTTAAGGCGTAACGAGTACCAGTACTTTTTAGCATAATTTGATCCGAAATTCTTTACAGTGTTGGCAGTTTTTTGAGATTTTAAATTAAGAAAAGAGACCCTCTTTCTAGAAGTTGCAATTGACCTCGTTGCTTCCTTCTCGCTCCAGTGAAAATGACGGGGTGACATTTCGCCCGCTATTTCTCGCTCCCGTGATATTGACGGGCTGGAGTGTTCTGTAGTAACGCGCCAATAAGAATAAAACTATATCATTTCTTTTGCCCGAAAAACATTTCATTTCTCATTTTACATGCCAGATAGCAGTACCAAGATATTTTTTAAGGTAATTGTAGATAGTTAGTTTATTTTAAACTAGATTTCAGCACTAACCAAATGCGTAATACAAATACAAAAGCCAAAAAAATAGGCACTTTTATGACCGTTTTCTTGAAAATTAACCGATCGTTAAGGGGTTAAGTTCTCAGAATAATCTTTGAGTCAGAATAAAGGGACTGTTCTCAATAATGTTTCTACAATGTGCACATTTTTAAGGAGAATGCAAAATTAGTCAATAAGACTCAAAAATGAATGCGAATTTTTTTCGGAATTAAAAAATGACGCTTAAAGAATTTTTGTATCTCATTTTTTATTTATTTACCTTCACTTAAGTGTGCAAAAAAATACGAAATGCAATTTATTATCTTCAGTTAAGAGATTTGGAACTTAGAATTTTTTTATTCGTAGCCAAATAATTTTGTTTAATGCATATTTAAAAAGAAACAGAAATACGATATTAAACAGAAATTGTTTAAAATTAATAGTTGAATTAAGTATAAGTTAATGCATCAATTAATAAGACATTTTTGTAACTTTAACTTAAATTTAGTCATAATGTGTCCAAGAAATTTCCAGATAAAAGATTTGTTTTGTGAAATATTGCACTAGAAATAATCATTACTGTGTAGCATAAATTATGCTTAGTAATTAATCGTGTTTATATAAAAAGTAAGACTAATATTCTTATGAAGTTCATCGATACAATCAAACTTGTATTCAATGAAATGCGTGCAAGAAACTTAATGTGGGTTTCTCGATCCTGATTGGTTGTTGAAGCGTGGCATTTGTAAAATAAATTGCAACTGTTTTTTCCATCATGTTTCAGGTAAGCCAAGTCCGTCGAGTATCAATTCCTATAAGTGACATAATCTATATTATTTCACTAAGATTTCAATTTTTCCCCATAGGAGAGAGTCGGGTAGCCCCGCCCACTTAAGGAGTATTGTTTATATTTCTGTATAATTTTGAGTAATAATCAATATTTTTGAATGTTTCTACTGTTTTATCATCCAATTAAATAATAGTTTTACTTCAAAAAAATATAAATTAAAAAAAAACATGTTTTTCAGCTCTTTTCAAAATGTGTCTGGTAGTCCCGCCCAGTTACAAAAATTATGTTTTTTGACTGGTTTTTCAGGTGTAAATGAAAATGACCAATGTATTGACAATAGATAAACCTCATTTATCATTTTTATCACAAAATTATTCTATTTATTACATATTTATATACTTTTAATGAATTCTATCATTTAATAAAAATCATATAATAACAACAATATTTGTTGTTAAAAATGCATATAACATTCAAATTTGAAGCAATAAAATAATAATCTTTGCAACCTTACATTTATCGACGAAATAAAATTGGGCTGTGATACCCGACATTCATGTGAGCGGGGCTACCTGAAATCCTATTTGTTTGTAAATTTGTAATTACTCGAACAATTTTTCACATATAAACTTCGTTCTTTGTGCAAATTAAACTTAAGACTACATACTTTAATGCTGCATGTATAGAAAAAATTATTTTTTTAGTATTAAGTAACAAGTAAGTTAGTATTTAATCGAAACATTCAACCAATTTTTCTTATTTTCATGACTACTGTATTCAACATATTTTCAAAACTATTGTTTACCATGTTACCAGCTGCATAAATACTTGAAACTTTGAAAATAATCTTTTTTTAATATAACAATTAATGTCAGATGGTCCATTGACTTGAAAAAATATTCTATTAATATGAAATTGACATTGGGTGGGAGCACCCACTGGGCGGGGGTACCCGACACTCCCCTATATTTTTTATTTAACTCAAAGACAGACACGAAGCCATGTGGAACATAAACAAACTAATTTTACAAGCCAGCAAAGTTGCCAGGTACACAAAACACAAATATATCCCGGTTACAATAAAATACTTTAAGAAATAATAAATCTAAGCTAAGTGAAAGACTCAGATTAGAAAAAAATTATATTTTAGCAAATTTGAAGCGCAATACTGCGCTGCATTTAATTAATTACAATTTAATTAACATTCCAACTTATGTGGAGAAACTTAGCTTAACTTTAACATACCATTTTGCTTATAAATGATCATCTGGAGCTGACGTTATAGGTCATGTGGGGGTGTACAAGATCTTCTTCTCCTTGATGAGCAAGTACCTGATTTCCACGCTAAGCTTATAGTAGAATAATATTTTTGTGACACAAAAGTAATAAAAATCAGAATAACATATTTAATTATTTAATTACATGAATTTCATAATTTAATCCAATAGGTCTCCATTTAATCCAGTGAGCAGGCTAATATTTTATTATGCTTTAATCAGAAAATAATTAAAATTTCATAATTTGCAGATCTTCAATACCAAATCTGGCATTATGATGTTTGAATTTATGCTGCATCCGATTACGGCTACAGCTTTACTTGCTTAATCCTCTTATATACCGAATTTTGATGCTCTTTGTTTGGATATTTGACACAAGTAAGCATATCTGAAGTAATTTTGTGACATTGAAATAAAGTTGCGAGCTTTAATGAAAGCGTTATTAAATACGATAGTTATAAAACCGTCGTTTCATGTATTATGTAAATTCTTCAGTTCCCTTTGTTTCTGAAATAGTTTTTATCTGTTATAATATAATTCTACTTGCTTCCTAATGATCGAGTCAATTCGACATTAACAGCTAATAGAATAAATTCAACAGTCTCATAAACATATTCATACAATAATACAGTTGTATAATATTAGGTTTGAAAAATGGCTTTCATAAAATATAACATACATTGCGTTTTAAGCAACTATTGCTTAAAAAATCTTGAAAAAATTATGCAAATTATTATGGCATGTGCAAATTATTTTATAAACGCTATAATGAATATTTAATTGCCGGAAAATTTGATTTTACAATCAATTAACTCAATGATTAACTCAAAACTGTTAAGATGGTAATAAACGGTAAACGGAGAAAAAAAAATCTATTAAAATTAACTCACTGCATGGTAATGACATTTCTAATTAAAAAATCTGGAAATAAAAATATATACGATAAAACCATTCCTTTGGTTCTTTTATCTTTCATATGGTAACGGTTCAGCAGAAATTCTAATTTTCAAATTTATTGTTCTTACACACATTTAGTAAAACATACAATGAAAAACTAAATTGAACCAAATAAATGGTCTTTATGCTGTGATCTAAGGTATCATAATAAAATTACCAAATTTTCCCACATTTGTCAAACCTTATTATCCATTATAAAACAATATTTCATTCCTAATTTTACTAAATTTCTGCCCAAAGCATGTTAGTAAAAATTACCATGCTTTCTGGTTATCTCATAGAACCAAAAACACTGTATATTTTACTATATTCTGTTTCCTTTGGTTGACTTGATATTGAAATAAAGTGAACATCTTTCATGAAATATAGTATTCGTAAAATGAGTTTCCTGGATGGTAAAATTTCAAATGAATTTCGAGAACGTAATTTTATAAATAGCCTAAATTGAAAAAAAAATGAATCACTACCCCAATCATATATGTAAATATTCTAAATTAGAGATATTTGGTCCGTTATTCATGTTTTTTGTATTTCATAGCCAGTTTTATATTATTAACTAATTGAAGAAATATAACAGTTGCATTAATAAAATATTCAGTTTGAAAAAAATTTGATGAAATTGACAATATATAGCTTCAAATTCATTGTACATGTAAGGATAAAAAAGCGATGTATCTATACACAATCTTATAAGCGGTGTAATAAACTAAACATTACAGTGATTAATATTACTGAAAATATGATATTGCAGATATTGATGTGCTGGATATCAAGCAAATTATTTTAAAAAGCGAATTATTACGAATGTTTATATGTATATAATATGCAGTACTTAATTTAGAGCATTTATCATATGAAAAAGGGTAAGATAAAGGGCAATATAAGGATAAATGTGCATAGTTTTTTCAAATCTAGAAAAAAGTACTAAATGTAGAGATGTGAGAAATATTTATGCATAATTTAAATTCTCATACTTATATTCAACATATTTTAAGCTAAAAATAATGGAATAAGGAGAATAATTGCGAAAAAAATTGATTGAAATTAAACTAACAAGTAGCTATCTGTCCTTAAAGTCGAGGCGAGAGGTCCATATAATACAGTAAAATAAATGTAAAGCACAAATATGGAAAACTACACATTTCATACAGTTAACCATCAAAACTTACCATAAGCTGTAAGGAATGAATTGTATCTTTGAAAATTGGTAAAAAGAATCTAATTAACAAGATCCAACAAAGTACAGATTTAATCAATCATTTACGGAAGAATTAAAAACAGTTTAAAAACAGGAATCTGGCCTATATTTTCAAAGTTTGTAGATGTTTCATAGAGCCATGTCAGGCTCATGCTGATAAAAATAATTTACTAAAATTCATCTTATTCTTTCTTAAATTTTTAAAGACCCTATCATTTTTGACCGATAAATACGGTTAAATGAAATGTGGCCATCTCTCCTAAAGTATTATAGATGATGAGATGGCCACCGAAATTATAGCGTCACTCCACTATAATATCCCTCTGCGTTTTACTCTGGAACAAAGACTGAACTATATGTATGTTTTAAAAGTCCAGCTAGCTTAAAAAAATATAAATTACAGAATGAGAAACAACAGGAATTGTTTTTCGAGAAAAATACTAGAGCCATAAAAATAAATGCTTAAATATTTTGCACTTTATTTTGTCACTAAAAACAATGCTTCGTCCTGAAGCAATATGTTAAAAAATTATCAGCAACATTTAAACTAATCATCTATCTCGTATGGCCATTTTGCTTAAATTTACCCTATATTATTTTTTAAGTATATTTACTTAGAGGAAAGTGCTTCCTAATATAATTTCGAAATAATAATAAAAAAGGAAGGAATATTAAAAAGGAAATTTGAAATTAAAAATAGTATTCAAATAAGTAATTGTGAGAGAATTTAAATTTGCAAATTTGTGCATTTTGTAGAATTAAAAAAACAGTGTTGATCACAAAATTTTAAAATTAAATAGCAGTTTTTGATATTATAACATAATAGAAAGTAAATAACTAATATATTTCCTAGAACAATTTGTTGTAGTTAAGAAAAAGTAATGCCAGTTTAAAAGAGTTTTTATTAAAAATCTGTAATTCGAAACTTTTTTCTAAATTAGTTTTAATAAAAAATATGATTCATTGCTGTTTATTTTGTGATCCAAGTTTTATCATTTTAATAGGGTGATTAGACTTTTCTCTTAGAAAATGAAGTGTTAGATAAATAATTATCAAAACTTCACAAAATTTTGTTTGATATTGTATTTAATCAAAATATATTCCATCTATAATAAATATAATTTTCTCTAATAAATTCTCTAATTTTAAAGTCAGGCAGTTATTTAAGTAGAGGTTCGAAAGTTTTCGACTTGCAAAACATTTATCATGTGAAAACTGTATCATGTGTTTTACGATTGCAGTTATGTGTTTCCATATTTGAGAGTAGACAAGACTGATGAACATGGGTACTTCGACTCATTCAGTCATCGCAATGCAAGATAAGATTATGAAAGAACGGTGGATAAGTACTCAAAAGATAATATTTTAATGCACATAATGCTGGCAGAAATAAAAGTATAAAGAATGAAATAATACTAAAAAGAGTTATATTCAAAGTAAACGATCTCATAAATTTTTTACATATAAAAATTTCATTTGCATAATTCTTTTCAAAAATATTCTCATTAACTGAATTAAAACAAGTTCTTATTGCAAATAACTCTAACAACACTACTAAAATGAAGGAAGGTCACAATAACTGCCCCGGGAAGTGATTCAACCTTGCAGATTTAAATCTTCTTTTAGGTAGTTTCTTATGGCCTATAGTCCTATAAAATCTCCGCTTATAGCTTCATATTGAAAAAGAAATATGAAATTCAATAGAATTGCTGGAGCATTTTTTAAAACTATATTTCCTTTAAACTACAAAACAGTTTAAATTGTCACTATCTTGAAACAGTTTCTCTTTTACAAAGTTTCTCTTTTAAATCCCATAAATGGTTTAAGTTGTCACTGACTTTGAATGTTAATTCTAAAAACATTAAGCAATTCTTTCTTCACTTAAACTGTAACAATATTCTTTTTTTTTCGAATGGCAGGCACTGAACGTTAGAAGATGCCAGATGCGTTACTCATTTCGCGTTACCCAGTGTGCACCTGTGAAACAAAGTCACGGAGGCGAGTAACAACAATATTCTAAATTGTCACTATTTTGAAATTGTAACTTTAGAATTGCAGTCAAAAAGAGATTTCTTATTCACTCTTCAAAAATGAAATAAATTGTCATCATCTTGAAATTGGTTATTTCACACTCAATTTTTCTTTATTTAGCGTCAACAATGGCATAACTTGCTACTATCTTAAAAATCGTCAACAATGAAAACAAGAAAAAAATTAAAATCGTTGCCATTTAACAGACTACAATAGTCTAGTATTAAATTTATAGAAAGGAATCAAAATTTTAAAATTGGTTTAAAGCATTATAATAAGAAATTTCAAAAAATTTAGATTTCGAAATGCACAAATAGATATATTCATTATACTTCAATGTTAAGTTTCCTAGCTGCAATTGTTCACAAATCGAGACACAGATAGACCCACGCAAAAACCCTTTATTTAATTGTATTTCAAAGTCTTTTTAATTTTATTTTGGTTGCATAGAATGTTTTAAAAATACAGAAAGATGATGATAAAATAATAATGCTTTTTAAAAAATACCAACCAAAAAATTCTTTATTTCACTTGATGTCTTTCCATTGGTCAACATAAATCAAATCAAATAAAAATTTACTCTGAAATCTCACTTGTTTTCAATTTAAGCACTAGTTGCTGACCTAAGTAGAAAAGTTCTCTAGTTTATAGCCGGATTATATATTATTAATGTTACTGGCTCACATGAAATTCTCAAGAGTACCCTCCAACTGTCACTTTCTAAATAAATAACATTTCACTAGGTAGCAATTAATTTTGATGCCTGCCTCTAATATATTTTATCTAAGCAACCCACGTTTAATCTAACATTTTAATTGTTGATATTTCGGAATATTTATTCGCAAGGGAATTATTTGATAAGGAATAGTCTTTTACGAGATTTATATCACTAAATATGCATGCTCCTTTCAAATTACATATAATATAATTCTTTTTATAATTATAACGAAATAGGCTTTTGTAAATGTCTTCAGTTTGAATTTCATACACACATTTTCAATACACTGAGAAGAACAGCATGGTAAAAACTGCCAGATTATGGTAAAATTTACAATGTTTCTGGCTTTATGGGAACACTGAAAAGCTCGGTAATTTTTACAGAAGCGCTCTGGTTGTATATTTTGGTAAAATTAACAATAAAATATGGTTTTATAGCTTGGGATGATAAATGTGGTGAACTTTCGTAATTTGTTCTGATACCTTAGAGAATGCAACAAAAACCATTTATTCGGTTAAATTTACTTTTCAGTCTTATATTTTTAACTAAATGTGTAGTAATGATAACTATAACTTTGAAAACAATAGTTTCTGGTAAACCGTTACCATATGAACGTAAAAATTACCAAATGAATGGTTTAAATACCGTATATTTTCGAATTTTTATGATACCATTACTGTTTAAGGTAATTTTACCAGATTTCTTTTCCTCCGTGTAGGATATAACTTTAGAAAATATAAACTTTCTAAAACTATTTTGAGTTTAAAATTTAGTGCATGGCCTATTTTTTAAAGTTACGATTGCTAAAATATAAGGATATAAGAAAATAATTCAACCTCTTCAAATTACTAAAGTATTAAGTTTATTTGTGGAAGGGTTCAATATAACTAATTTAAAATTCACTCGCGTCATCGTTCTATATGGTAACCAACCATGGGCCAGCTAAATTTAAAGTGGATGTAAGCGAATATGTCATACACGTTCTGTACGAATTTGAACTTGGTAGATTCTTGCAGTCTACTACATGAATGTACTGAGTTGTAATATGAATCTACCGTAGTCATTTCTCTTATGAAATCTAGTCTTGTAGTGCGTTCTGAAACGGAATGACATGTATATGAAGCAAAGGATTGAACGTTGAAAACGTGAAAGGTGATACAATTTGAAAAAATTCCAGAAGGCTTGCGGAGATGTGCTTTGTAAAGACCCTCGGTTTTTGGTGGTTTGACATTTTCAGAAGGAAGAGAGTCTAAATCATGCAGCAGAAGGCCTTCAACTGCAAAAAAATCTACGAAAAATAGGATCTGATCTAGGTTCTCGAGTGATTCGATTGTCGGTTGACAGCCAGAATAATCAGAGAACATTTGAATTCGAACCATCATATTTTGAATAAGGATTTAAATTGAACTCCGACTAAAGGATCCTGCCGCCTGTGAGACCAAACATTAAAGACAAGTATCAATAATGTCCTGCCACGTGGTAAATTATGCTTCGAGCAAGTAAATAGATTCATGTGACTCATCAACCTTTTTTACCAGCCTGGATTTAGTCCCTGTTGCTTTTTTTTCTATTCCTGAGATTGGAATTTCCACTCAGACATCATTTTGAGAAAATAGAAAACACTTAACGGTTATAACAGATCCGATAAAGGCTATTCCAGTTATCCGTGTTTTAGAACATTTATGAAGTAGGGAAGAACCGTCTCTAACGCTGTTTATCTTATCATAGGAATTTTGAATAAAAAAAACTGGAATAAAATTTGAGCCCTTTTGAATAAAAAAATTGGAAACATCAGTACTCAGTACTTAATTTATACGTGGTCCAATGACTGTAATCGATCAGATAAAAGTTATTTCAGTAATCCAAGTACCAGCAATTCTATGAAGATGGGTAGAACTGCTTTCAACACTGAGTGGCTCCTCAAAAGAATTATTTCCATGGATGCAATGTTGAAAAATAATTCCGTTAAAAAGAAAGATTTGAAACAGCAGTGTTATTACTTATTTTATACACCTCACACACTCAAAAGAGGAAGAAAATCTTACACGATTAATCAAAATATCGTTTTTTAGTATCATATTAAGGTGCAAATTTAAATTGTTAATAAAAATCATACTAATTTATTTATGCTTCTGATCAACTTTAACCATAGTATCGTGTAATCAAGTTCAAGTATCGTGTTAGCAAATTTAATTTATGTTACAAATTTATCAGCATGTTTTAATATTTCTAACACTGTTCTGAAAATTATGAATGGCTTATAAGCTACTTGGCTGATATTGGAATTTAAATCACTAACCCTTACACTGTAAACATTCTTGGTCAAATTACGTAAAAATTACCGACATTCAAGGTGTCAGTACTTTTTAGCATAAAATTTATTTTTTCCGGAACAAATAATCTGATATACCGTAATTTTTGCATCGAGAATTATCGTAAAATCTTTGAATCACTCTAATTAAATAAATTTTACCGTAGAAATCACGGTATAATATTTTATGGTAAAAATAAATTTTACTGTAAAGAGGATTTTATGGATGATGCACCCTAGGTGTTGATACTTTATACTGTATTTTGATCTGGAATTTTTTATAGTGTATAGACGCTCACTTAACATATGCAATATTTAAATATAATATAAAAGTTATGTATTCAAATTTCCTATTATTTATTTATATATTTATCTTTACATCCATACTTAACAAAATGGAATTTAAAATATCCCTCATAGAGATTTTATTTATTGCTAATTATACTATTTATTCACGTTTCTCTTATTTTTTACATCAGAATTATTTAACAACGCTTTTTAATTTTGATAACGTCATACAATTTTGTTTTAATCTAATTTATACACATTTTTTTGCATTGCTTTAAGTTACATGTATAATGAAATAGCTTGGAACTAGGACTGGGCTATAAATCGATGTATCGTGACATATCGATTTAACGCATATATCTGCAAGACGATACAGCGACTTTTATTCAAGGCGATGCATCAGAAATCTGATTTAAGCCGTCGAGTAAAGACAACGAGCGCAAAACGATATAGCGATATAAGACACGCAAGGATATAAGATAACGATTTAGCGATATAAGACTCTTCTCTTACGTTCCGATGTCGACTCGCGCTGTGGAAGACGATGTTCGTTTCGTTATGTTGAAATGGCCTTGATTGGTGAGCTGTGGAATCAGAATCAGAGTTTTGAGAACACATATCGTTATATCGCATGTTCCTTTTTGCACCTCTTAGCTTTTTTTTTCTTTGTCGCGACTTTTCTTGTAGATTATTTTCAGTGAGACTAACTTCGTGATCGCCGATGTTACCTTGTTCTGAAGGCAATCTATTATTGAAAAGAATATATAAAGAAGAGTTTCTTCATTAATTAGATAAGTAATTTTTTAAAAAACGCGTCTTTTTATTTTTAAATGTGAAAATTATCGGCAATCTAATTTAGGCGCCCATACAGAATTGAATTTGTTAGGTTATTTTTTTACTTTCTTTTAATTCATTGAAAACATTTTGGATGAAACTTCTAATAATTTAATGAGTTTTTATTACTGATTTTTAATTTATAAATCTTGTTGTTTTCATTTTTAGAAATAAAGTTAAAACAAAATTTATTTTTGTCATTTGAATTTGGACATAAGTCAATCAGCTTTGTTTATACAGAAAAATTTGAAAGGTTTGCGTATTTTATTCATTTTTTTTAAAAATCATTTAGGACTTCGTTTCATTAGAGAGTATAATAATTTTTTTTTTAATATTCTTTTCATATTATTTGTTAATTAGCTAAACATATTATCGAATATCACAATTTTTTTGTTTTTAAGAAATTAAATCTTACTTTGTTTTTCGTTCATAATTCGGTAATTATTTTATTTAATTTAATTACTTATCTGAAATGATAAGGTCCCGCAGTGGACTGATCGTTAAGACACGGTCCCTGCAGATCACCGAAGTCAAGCATCACTGGCTGCTGTCAGTGTGCGGGTGAGTGACCACTTGGATCAGTCTGCGTAGGGACCGAGGGTGTGCGATATTGGCCCTCGTTAAACTGTTCTACCATAAAGTGCTCGACTTCGCGTGCAGATCGTCGAGCTACCGAAGCGGGGGTCAAAATTGTGATGGCATGTCTTCGGATCATCCTCAGGGATGTTTCCCAGACCGTCGCCAATAGCCCATTATTCTGTAGCTCTAGTGTGACGTAAATGAACTATAATAACTGAAATGATAATAATAAAAAATAGTGTTTTAAAAGCGTTTTTTTTTCTAAAATTTATTTAGCACTTTGTTCTAAACATACAAATAATTTTTAACGTTTCATTTAGAAATTGAACACTACGATCGAACTTAATAATTATGTAATTATTTATGCATAATAGTACAAGAAAATAGTAATTTGTAAAAAAAGCTTTAAAAAAAGTTTTTAGCACTTTGTTTTACGCGTATTATGAATTTCTAAACAAACATTTCAATAAATATTTTAAGTAAGATTTGTACATTGTAGTCAATTTATTTAATATCTTTCTTAAGCAAAACTTATATATCTTCAAATTTATAAATTGATTTAAATCAATCTGAGTATGAAGTTTTGATAAAAATCTGACTTTCTGTGCCTTACAAGTAAATGAAATTCAAAAATACTATATCGCGATACATCGCTATATCGCGATGCAAAACTGACGATGCATCACGATACATAATTTCTAATATCGCCCAGTCCTACTTGTAACTATAAATTTAAATTTAATAATAAATTCATAATTTAAATAAGTACGGAAGAATATTTTATCAGATCTCTGTTTTCAGTTTTAAGAAATAAATGCATAAAATATCACCTCTGCAAATGCAGCCATTTTCGCGGAAAATCTATAAAAGCGAAAAGCGATTTGAAACCTTAAAATATAGACTTTCGCCTATGAACATGAAAGAAAATCCCGGAACCAAAAAATATAACTATACAAAATGGTTATCCATTATACGACGCCATTTCTTTTTTATACTTCAACCATTACCAAACGCTATTTTTGGCGAGGGTTTTCGGCAGCATACTGAAATAATGTTCCATACCTTCAACAGAAAATTGTTTTCTGCACTGGGAAAAGAACGTTCCAAAGTTGCGCAATATTTGAGTTTACGAAAACTTTTGGATTTAAGTCCTCTTCTATTCTTTGACTATTTTGATTTATTAGATGCAATTGTTATTTTAAATAAATTTTCTTTCTCTTTTGAGGATAGGTGAACCATTTTACCGGATAAAATTTTAATAATTGATAATTTAATATATATATAGTACTTGTAATTTTGCTATATTAATAACAGATAGCATTTTTTTTTCAAATTTAGTTTTTTTTTTCCCTTTGTAATATTTTTCCCAAAGTTGCGCTAATATTATTTGCTGAAAAAAGTAAAATTTCATTTGACTGAACCTAGGAAAATATAAAATGAAGAAAAACTAGTGGATAAGCCCGCTGTTCGCTGTCACTCCCTAACTCCAATGATTGGGTCGCAATAATTGTTGTTTCTTGGCGGAAAACAGTTTTTCCACATATGTTGAAATTATTAACTTAACATTTACTAAAGAGAATTATGTTTGCTTACGCTTGGGTTTCCACTTATCCCGTCCAAATATTATTATCTATTAGTGTTATAAATATTTAAATCTATTGGAGAGAAGAAGTAATTTTGCTAAGTATTTTTTTTTCCTTAAATAATATTTATTTTTTATAAGGTTATATAATATTTTATTGTTCTATCAGATTTGGAGACTTCACAACCGTAATTAATGTTTTTGTTATTATTTCGATATTAAAATCCCATTTGTACTCAAATGTCAAAATTTACAAAGTTGTTATTAAGTTTAATAAATGTAGTATACAATATTTTTACTAATTATTTCATGATAATAATCATTAAAGCATTGTACTTGTAAACTATTTTATACATTATAGTAAGTGTGTGTCTGATGCAAAAAAAAAAAAAATTCCCCAGGTTCGAATCCTATCGGTGGCTGGTTAAAAATTCTGCTACAGGCTCGCCCTGACCACAGTGTTGACGTAAAATATCATGGGATAGATTCCATGCCGTCAGGCTAACCGTGGGAAGTTTTCCTCGCCATGTAACGCAATATCGGGTTAGTTCCATAAAAAATACCTCCACGGAGACAAGTTTGTCCAAATATTTGATCCAGGAGTTCCTTTGTCTTCTGGGTTGGGTTCAAAATTACAAGGCCACAGTGTTGAACATTGATAGCCTTACTTCAAGTTATCGGTATGTTTCCAGATGCCCCCCTGCTGGGGTAAGGGTTAAGCTAGTTATTATTGATAGTCTTACACGTAGAATTGGATCACCAGATCAACATCGGTAGTAAAATAAGTTTTAAAATTACGAAGTGATCCCTTTTTTGTAAGAATTTTCCCTAATTTCATGAAAGTAAGGGAAGGAATGTTTTTATTTAAGATTTTTGTTTCTTTGTTATAACTTTCTTCTCCTGCAGAATTATTTAGATTATTAAGAGAAAAATATTATTAAAAAAAGAATGTCACGTGGAACCAATAAACTGCATTGTTCGAAAAATCGGTAGTTAAACCATTGTTTACTCCTCAACAGTTCAATACAATTTGGATTGTTATCCTCTGTCTCAATATTTTTGCATGGAGTGGAAAAAGTAAATAATCAGTAAATAAGTTCTAAATAGCATCAAGCACAAAACTGCAATATATATATATACCAACAAAATTATTAAATCTGCATTAATTCTAATTCTTCTTATTTATTTTTTCCCCTACCAGGTGACTATACGCTATTAGATTAAGCAAAATGCGCCCTTTTTTTTCACCCCATCAAATTAAACATTAACTATTATCTGACTAGTAATTTGGCATGATGTTGTTGATCGAGACCAACTCATGATAGTCAAAATTTCCTATAATCAAGTAATTTTCTCCAGTATTTATCTCTTTCAAGGAGGCCGCAAAAAATTTCGGATCACAGAATCTATTACAAATTTGTCTATTATTGATGCAGTTTTAATAATAGGTACTAAATGTACTTATATATTACATCGCCCATACATATCCCATATGCCCATATATCCCATATGCCCATATATCCCATATGCCCATATATCTCATATGCCCATATATACCATATACCCATATATATCTGCTACTTATTAAATCTGCACCAATTACTGAGATACCAATAGCGTTTTTTTACCAAATTTAATTTTTCACTGACGTCAATGGTGAGGCGATTGTTTACTTTTTTCCTAAACGAACTACTGTTTCTTCATTAACTTTTAATTTTGTACGTAGCTTACTTTTTAAATTGTTTAGTACTTATTACCGAAATTAATTAAGCATTATTGCAATTATATCATGTAAATTAGAGTGGCGATTATTTGCTTATTTCCTAAACAAATTAATGCTATTTCTTCACTAATATTCATTTTCAATTCTTACCTTTTTTTTTAATTTCAATTACCGTTATTCATTTTAAACTGCTCTGTTTTATTTATGCACATTCTGAAAGCATAACTATAAACAAACTATAAATGCCAATTTCATGATGTTCATATTGATCATTTATTTTATCCGGTATAGCAAATTATAAGTAATTTATTATTAAAGAACGTGATATAGTTTTTTTTAATTAATAGAGCTATTACCATCACACATCTATGATTTTATGTTCAAAATATTTGGAAAAAAGACTATAACTATCTTTAATTTAAAATAATGGCTTATTGAAACGCATTTTAAAAGCATAACTATAAACAAACTATAAATACCAATTTCATGATGTTCATATTGATCATTTATTTTATCCGGCATAGCAAATAATAAGTAATTTATTATTGAAAAATGCGCAATAAAATATTTTTTTAAATAAAGAGCGCTATTAGCTAGCACTCATCTGTGATTTTATGCTTGAATTATTTGGAAGAAAAACTAGAACCATCTTCAATTTAAAATAATGGCTTATTCTGAGCTAATCAAATAATTTCATATTTTCATATGTCTGCCTCGAATGGTCTAGTTTAAATTTTTAAATAAACTTTAGGAGATCAAACGTAATAATTACCCCTTTAATTCACTCCTCAAATTTCAGGGCACTAAAGGTTCTAAAGTTATAAGAGATACTCACAAACAGTCTGACACCCACACACACATAATTTTTTGTTTTCATTATTATGAATTAATAATATATTATTTTATTATTGATAATAAATTATTTATTTTTCACTACCTGAATACATGTTCTTCGTACTGGATGAAAAAAATAAGTAATCAATAAATCTATGTTGATCAGCAGTAAGAAAACATGCATACGGCTGAAGGACACATACCAATGCAATTAATTAAGCAATTCCAGTATTTCTTATTTCTTATTATTTAACGCCCTTCCTGGTGGAATTACTTTATTATAGAAAACAAAATATGTTTTTTTTTAAAGTTCATCTCCTCAAAATAAAGATGAACTATATTCAGTATCATTTGGCATAAGGCTTTCGCTTAAGGTCAACATCTGATAGTCAACAATTACCACAATTCAATGCTTTTCAATTTCGGTGCTTCTTCAATGCTTATCACTTTCGGGGGGCTGTACAATAACTTATTTCCACAGTATCTATAGTTGGTATTTTGACACCAATATTAAGATCTTTTTTGCCTATTGAAAAATCATTTGCCCATATTTCCAACATCATCTATTACTAAAACTAGTTAAGAATCATTGGCGCGTCCATAATAATATAATAATTATTTATGGTTCTCCTAGGCGATTAAGGACCCCCCGTTTCTCTGTTAATTTAGCTTGTTAGCACAAAACGTTTTTTTTTTTCATTTCAATTTGTACTTTTTATAAAAATAAATTAAGCATCATTGGTGTGAATAATATACCGTCATTCGGGGCTACTTTGTGCAGCGGGGGCTACTTTGTGGAAATTCGAATTTGGCATTTTTCAAGTGCTGCTATTCAGTATTATGCTTATTTCACGTTAAAAATGTGTGGAATTTGAAGATAGAAGTCTCTTCTATTACTACAATTTTTTTTTCGAATTTTAAAACAATCTCAGAGTGTGTTTCGTTTATCCAATGCCAACAACTTTCCGAGGACGTCGGATGTTGAAAAGTGTGCGTGGAAACTTTAGCTGTGAAATGCAAAGACGTTGATAAAAATATTGTCGTAAGAGCAAAATTTTTTATTTATATATTAATAAACAATTATATCATGTTAGCGTTAAAAAAATTTGAAAATTAATAACAAATAAATGGAAAATGAAAAAAAATGCATTTTGGGGCTACTTTGTGCAAAGTTTCATTCGCTTTTTTTTTCGACAGAAAAATGGTCAGACGTTATAAAAAAATACCTGGAACGAGAAACTACCGTGATTACACTTTAGAAAAGCTGCAACAATGTGTGCAAGCAGTTGTTGGTGGTATGTCGATTGCAGAAGCTTCTCGGAAGTACAAAATCCACAGAAATACTATCTCTAATAAAATTCACAAGAAACACGTGAAACTTCCTGGTAAACTATTATTTTTCTTCTGCAAAGATTTTTCTAATGACTTAATCAAACGATTTAACACATAAAAGTATATTTTATAGGGCATCGGGTAATTTTGACAGAAACTGAAGAGCAAGTTCTGTCATGTTCATTCAAGGATGCTATGTTCAAATTTAACAATATTATAAATGTTAATGAATATGTAATAATTATTATTTTTAAAATTTCATCCATTTCAATGTTTAAAAATGTATATGGTTTTCTTTTGTTTAAACTCAAATGTTTTGAAATAAACATTCTTTTTAAGAAAAAAATTCTTCAAAAAAATGGTTTTTAGCGCTGAAAATTATTTTCAAACTAATATCTTTACATATCTTGATGTGTTTGTCTTTAAAATGTCAGCAATTAACTTTTTTAACAATTTTATATCAATATTTTACTAAAAACATGATTATTAAACTAAATTCCTGTCGCTGCACAAAGTAGCCCCATTTGGGGGCTACTTTGTGCAAGGTATGTTTTGACTTATTACTCGTAAATATTACTTACAAATAATGCCAATATTTATCAAATTCACTCGTCTGAGTCCAGTTATGAATATAATATCGATAAATTTTACTAAAGTTTGAATTAACATGGTTTTTTTACATGTCAAAGTTCAAAAACTGCGAAATCCTGCACGAAGTAGCCTCGAATGACGGTAGTTGCATTTTTCTATGGTTCTCATATACAAAGAAGTATCTTTTCATTATCAAGCTGTTTAACAAAAAAAAATTTTTTTTATTTCAATGAGTACCAATTACCAAATTTAACTATTTATAATTCTCGCAATAAATACAAATGACACGTTTTTATAATATTTCTTTAGCGAAGTTATATTGGTACTTATTTCGGAGGCAGTAAAATATCTACAAACTATTATTGATGCTATTATTAACTAACTATTATTAAAAATATGATTTTTCCAAACCTCAAATTCTCAGGAATTTTTTGATCGATTTCTGGCTATTAAAATGCAGATCTCTAATTAATGATAAAATATAATAGTAAAAAAATTTTATTAGAAATACTTGTAAAAAATACTTCAATTTTTTGAAGAAACAAATTTTTTATCAAAGTATTTTTTTTTAAACTTTATTTCAGCAATCATTTTAATTTATAACTTTGCCTACTCTGCAAAAGAAATTTAATAATTATTTTGATTAAAAAAATTCCAATTAATGCTTTGATCCCGTACCATATTTTGTCAAAAAATTTGTAAATTATCTGATTAAAACTAAACGAAAATTTCAAAAGAAGTAAAATATCGTTTATCGGCTTTAGAAATGCTACGAGAAACAAATTTTAATTAGAAGCATATAAACACTAATGAGATTACAGTTAAGTAGTTTTAAGCGCTCAAAATCAAAAAGACATTAAGGTTTTAATGCCAAAAACAATTAAGCGAAACATATAATTAATTAAGACTGCTTCAATTTTCAGGGAATGCAAAAAATGGATTTTTTTTCGTTTTCTAATGTTTTTATATAAACTATTCTAGCTTCTAGAACAATTTCAGGATTAAGGAATATAGTTAGTAAGGTATGTCTTAAGTATTTGTTTTAATTAATGTTACATTAAAAATTTCATTTGTTTAAATGCTTATTAATAAAATGTGATTTTGCAACAAATATGTTAAAATGTATAAAAGAACTTACTACAACTTAAAAACTACAACAAACGATATGCTAATTGTATTTTTTTAAGGAAATACAATACAATTTACTGTACTTTTATTCATAGGAATTCCCTTGTGACCTAACTTTAGCACAAAACTTATCTTCCAAATTCTATTTGACAACATAAAATATCGTAAAGTCAATATTTTCTGAATGTAAAGTTTTGCACTGCAAAAAATATTACGTAGACATAATGTCAGGAAGATTAAACAAAATGTACAACTAAAATTGTGCTAATACGCAGTTGAGCTTTGATACACTGAAAAATTACAAAGTTTACCACTACCAGAATTTGTTCCTCCATGGGAACACCAAAAAGCACGGTAATTTTCACCAAAGCTCTTCGTAATAATTTCGGTAAAATTAGCAATAAAGTATAATTTTAATATTTGGCCATAAAATTTGATAAATTTTTTAACATTTTGTAATCATGATACCTTTGATCTGCTCATAAAAACCATTTATGTGATTAAATTTAATATTTCGCTTTATATTCTTTACTAAATGTGTGCTAATAAGAACTATAATTTTGAAAACCGGAATTTAAGTTAAGCCGTTATCATATGAGGAGAAAAACTACAGAATGAATCGTTCAAGTACCGTATATTTTTGTTTTTATTATCAAAATCATTTTTTTTAATCAGAATTGTCACAGACCATATAGTACGTTAATTTCACCAAAATTCTTTCGCTGTGTTGAATAGCATGAAATCATTTTTTCCACGCTTAAAATTCAACAATGAAAATCTATTTTGTCAGCATAACATCATGGGATCTTAACAAAATTTCTATTCTGAAATATTACCGATGCGAAATCGCGCATGGTTGAAAAATATTAAAATCAATATTTTAGGGGTACAAAGTTTTGCACGGAAAAACTATTGTGGATAAACAGGATGAATTGTAACTGAATTTTGCCAAAATTTGCCGATACGACGTTGCTTTACAACTATCGTGAGATCAAAATTTCATTGATAAAAAATTTTGAACTGAAAGAAATATTGTGTAAACATGATGATATAGGGATTAAACATATTTTAGCACAGAAATCTTGCTGGTAGGAAACTGTGCATGGACAGAAAGTTTTAAAATCGTTTCACAAGCACTTAGCTTGGCGATGAAAATACCTTGCTAGAACATCATACCATGAAAAGAATGTATCAAAAGACGTATTCTCAATGATACTAAGAAAATAGTTTACTGCATAAAAATATGCAATTAAGTATTATTGAGAATAGCACAAAACAATCGGGAGGTTTAACAATCAAATTTATAGTTCAAAGTTATACTCTTTCCAATAAGCATCTCTTTCAATTGATAGATCTAAAATATCTTATTTCAGAATGAATTCAGGATTTTTAAATACATTTTTAAATTGTGTAACAGAAATAAAGGAAAGAGAATTGTATTACATTGTCTTATGATTTACTTCTTTTTTAACATGTGTAACTTTTAACTTTTTTAAAGCCAAAACTGTTGTGGAATTTTAGTATTCAATAAACATTTGAACATGTCAAACAATGAAGCAATTAAAAAATTAAATTGTGAGTCATAATAACATGAAAGGAAAACAATACCACAAAAAAGCCATTAAAATTAAAACAACTAGAATTTTGTTCTACTTATGAAATAAATATGATCGAACAAATCGCACCACACTAAGCAATAAGCAAATATGATATTTTAATTTATTTTCGAAGTATATCATAACATATTTGTAGTATTATTTAGAATTATTTATAATGACAGGAGATTTCACTAAGTCGCGAAATTTCATCTCAATTTGCATCCGTAACCCTTTAAATTTTTAGTTTGATATCTCTCATGATTATTAAAGATATGATGATCATGATTATTAGAATGATTCCTATTATTATTAAAATTTAGTACATGCACAAGAATTTAAAATTAATATCACTCTTATATAGTGCATTTCTATTTTAACATTCATAATTTTATTTCGTTTCCTAACTAAAATTGTTGATTATTTTAAACAACCAGTAGATTATTAAACAATGAAACTATAAAATTAAGTCATGAACCATTACACAAAACAAGAAAAGAGCAAATTACCGCTAGAGAAAATATTAAAGATGAAGCAAATTATTTTTTTCTTATGAATAAGATATGCTCTCTGTGAAACTACAATTCGTATCAATATGCAAATATACAGATTTATTTTTGAAGTATATGATAGCATCTATTTTGTATTATTGCGAATAATTTATTAAGGGATTAAAGAATGCAGAGAAGTTTTTTTTTTCAATATGCATGTGTAACCCTTTAAATTTATTGCTTAATACCTTAATTCATTTCAGAATGAAATTTTTAAATATATTTTTAAATTTTATACGTGAAAAGGAAAAAGAAATATCCCTCTATTATAACTCAATTATTTTTTAATATTAGTTAGTTGTTTCCAGCCAAAGAAATGGTAAATTTATTAAAGTATTCGAACAAATTTCAAGAACTGCAAACAAGGAAACATTGATATTAAATTAGAAATTATTATAAATAACATTGAAAAATTAATTTACAGATAGAAAAAACCATTAAAACTGAAGGAATTTATTTTTTTTCTACTTATGAATAAAATATCTAGATAAATAAATAAGTAAGCAAATATACAATTTTAATTTGCTTTTAAGGACATTATAAAATTCTTATTGTATTATTTTGCATATTCTATAACAATGGTCTATAACAATAGAATATTTAACAATGCAAAGAAGTTTTTTCTGAGCCTGTAACATTATTTTTTAATACTACTGTTTCATTTTAGAATGAAGAGGTTTTTGCATTTTTTTTCCTTTTCTATTTTTATGTCAACGTGCCCAGTCGTGCCATAATTTATAGACTGTCGGAAGTTAAATTCCCTTTTTTTGCAAACACGTATTACTTTTATAAAATTGTTTCGCTATCACGGACTAACGTTTGTACGTTATTGTGACGACTTTAAATATGTAAGCACATCATTTTTAACAACATTTTCTATTACTCCTTCGAAGTTTTCTTCGATTTATTTCTTTAAAACCTTTTTGGGGACACAAAGAGAAAAAATATGCCTTTTGGACCTCCTTGCATCTTCATAAATCTTTTCAAATAAAATACAAAAGAGGGGGGAAAGTTCCCTATTCTAGTACGGATCTGAGAATAACGAAATCTTTATTGTTACAGATACCCAAGTATCTGTTTTTATTTTGTTTTTGCCTCAATTTTTAAAGCTTTGTGTATGCACGCTTCAACAAATTGAAAAATGTCACTGAGATTTATGTCCTCTTATATTTGTTTTTTTTTTAAAAAAATATGTTGTCGTTTCCAATTCTTAAAACTGATTTTTTAATATATATGGAGTCTTTCAATTTAAATTGGGGTTTATAATAACTTGAAAGTACTATAATGTACTTATGTTATACTTTCTATCATAATTAAATTTTGTTAAAATGAATGATATTTGTAATGTTCTACAATTATTTATTTATAAAATATAATCAAGATTTATAACTAATTTCTTCATACTCCAGGCTGTGCGAACTAGGTTTCGCTTTTTTTTTTAAATTAAGAGACATTAACTTTCGTTTTAAAACCATTTATACAAAATAAATTAATGAGGATGAAATATAACTAGTACAGATCACAATTTTTGAAGTGTTACAAGTTGTTTTAATCACACTCCAACAGGGAATTATACAATATTTACAAAGTTTATGAAAGATATGACTGAAAATAATATTAATAAATAGTATTGAAATTTTGAATAATACGTAAGAACTTTTTGTTCTAGAAATAGACTTAAGCAAATACTTTACAGATGTAGAAAGATGATCCTTTAGTAGTGGTTTCACAAATATCTGAAAATATTTGTGTGGTATCTGTTTTTGCAATTTTTCTTTTCGTTTTTTATTTAATAATTTGCGATCTTATTTTGGAAAATAATTTAATGCTTTAACTTAGTTTCAGTCGGCATTTTGCTGTATAACGATCTTCATGTATTAAGAAAATACACTAATGTTTGCAAAAATTGCAACACTATGAAGGTACAGCAGTGGTACATGCGAATCGTTTCGTATCTCTAATAATTTCATGTTAGTGTGCTTCAGTTTGCATAATTCCTTCATAATTTTTTAATCTTCGTAATCAGGAGTGCGTCAATCGCGCTCATACTCGTTTCTCCTTAAGAAATGAATCATGAATTTTGACTGAGTCTGCTCAAATTTCTTAGTGCATCACATTTTATTTTGCAAAACCATTTCAGACATCAGACATCCTCAAGATGGTCACACATCAAAAATATAATTTTGATAGAAAACGAAAATACTTTTTTTTTGTCAGAGTGCTCCATTTTAAAATATTTACTGATGTTTGACAAAATGTGTCCACCAACTATCGCCAAAGGCAAATTTTGGTAGCTATTAGAAGTCGATGTGGAAAGTTATGGTTTGTTTAATCCTTTTAAAGTAATATCTAATTTATATTTTAAAGCCGGACCATGATTGCATCTCTTTGATTTTATTATATGGAATATTTACAATACTGCAATATTTATAAGTAATTAGTTAAATTGTTAGCTTCGGAAAGCCTTCAAATGCTCACCACTTCATTTAAATGCAGTTAAAAATCATCTGGCTCAAACTTGGCGAGATCATCGGTCATCGCTGACACTCAAGTGCAAACACAATTCTTTTCCCCCTATTCTTCTATACAGTATTTTTCATGTAATCTAGAAAGCAAACTCCATTCAGCAACATAAAAAAGAAACAATCATTTAATACCAACCTTTTATTAAATAATGAGCTATAATGGTCATTAGTTTTGACATAATAACTATCAGTACTTAAACATATCTTGTAGTGGTAGCACGAGTGTTAATACGCCATTGCTATATAATGATGCAGCCATGATTGCAAACGTTGAGTAACTATGGTTCATACTTTGTCGACGTTTTGGAACTGATGCCAGCAAAAAACAGCTTCAGATACTTGCAGAGATGTTAGCCGCGTTTTGTCAAATTTGGGCTTTAGGAGGAAAGGTCAAATATACAGATGGGAGCCCCGTTAATTCGTCATTGCAACGCCCATATGCTAATGAATTGCAACGCCCATCACCTAAATTTGGAATAACTTGTCGTACACCGCAAACACTTTCGGATCAAACTACGGTAAATGCCATTTTACCTGACTATGTTTCGGTATGTTTCACAGTAATATTTACGGTAAAATCACTGAATCATTCGAATTAAATAATTACTATAAAAAGTACGACTTAATATTTTGCAGTAAAAAAACTCATTACGGTGAAATAGATCTTACGGAGGATGCACCTAAAGTTCGGGCACTTTATACCGTAATTTGGTAAGGAATTGTGTACAGTGTATTGGGTATGTACACTTTTCCAATATGTGTATGAATTTTCTAAGCTTTGGCGTTTCTTGCATTATGAATTAGAATGATCTACTGTATTTTGCATGAGGTAGGATGCTCAGTTGTTTTTGACACATAAAACTCTCACCAAACGAGCTACACATCGGTGAAGAATCTAAAAATTTCTTTTCTGTTTACCACTGGTACTGATGCAAATATGCACTACGTATGCTTTATCTAAGGAATGCAGTGGAAATGAAAAAAAAAATAGTTTTTGGCTAGTCCAATATACGCCAGCATTCATTGTTATTTACAAAATACACTTCAAGAATTTTCTTCCATAAAATTCTCTAAAACAATAAGAACAAATTCTTTCGACTCACACCGAGAAAAAAAAAGTACACTGAAAACTACCAGAATGTGGTAACATTTACCGTGATATGCCTCTATGTGAACACCAAAACTTTCGTAATATTTACCAAACTACTTTGGTGATGATTTTTTAAAGTTAACAATATATTATCATTTCATAATTTATGATAAAATTTGGTGATTTTGTAATAATAACTCAGAGCATGGCGCAAAAACCATATATTGTGGGTAAAATTTACTCTTCAGTTTTGTGCTTTGACTAAAATGCTTAGAGATTAGAACTGCAATTTTGAAATCCAGAATTTCCTGCAATTATTGATCATATGAATGAAAAAGTTACTAAATAAATGGTTTAAATGCCACATATTTTAGTTTCATTAACCTGAATTGTGCTTGTTTTTACCAGAACTGTTATTGCCATACAGTAAGATAATTCTAACTTCTTATTTCTCTGTTCAATAATAAAAGACTCGAATTACGGTGTTGACTATTTAAGACAGTTGCAATCATTTGAGTAAAACTCAAATTAAAGTCAATATTAAAATCAATTCAAAATTTCATCATTTAACTAGAAAACCTATAACAGATGAAGTAACAAAGTAGAGCTCATTCAGAACACTTACTCATTGTGAAAACTGATTCATTAAAGTTCCATCCAATGCAAAGCCTTTGAATCTGCAGTGAATAATCCAAGCATATTGAATATATGCGAAACCAGATTTGATTAATTTATGCGGAAATGGTTTGTATTACGGCAATTGTATGGTCCATTAAATCGAGATTGGAATCATTAAATTACTACATATATTAAGATCAAAAGAGTTTAATTAGCCGATAATAAAGGAAATATATCTGCTAAATTATTTTAATTAAAGATAGTTAAAATAAAATTCTTTTCATAGTATAATCTAATTTGCAACAAAAGTATTTAAATACATGATTTTTGCTCGATTTTATTCAATTATTGTTTTGTAAATGAAAATATTTTTTACAAATAGGAACTTCACAGTTTTTCATTTATTAATTTTATAGTTTTATATCAGATTTCTCAACAGAAATACACTGTTTGGTGGAGATGGAAAGTTGAATCATAAAACTTTAATAGGAAATACAATCCTAATCGGGATAATATGGGACCAAAAAATATAAACAGAAGTTTGATGGAAATTTTAAATCGATTAGAGTATCTTTTATCTATCATGTGTTTTGTTCAACTTGACAAACTTCTTTTCTCATAAACATAAAACGTGTTAATTGGCACACAATTTCTTAAATAAATATTTTATTAATATTTAATAGAATAAAAATCGCGAAACTTTAAGTGAGACTGAATACTGCAAAGGATACATTTAAAGATTCCATTGATTTTATTTTCAACAATTCCGTTATTAAAATTCCTCATATTAAAAATCAGGCATTTTTTCAATGAAATATTTTTAAAAAATTAAATAATTACTATGAATAAAATGCATATTAAAGTAAAAATTATGTTCTAATATGTGAAAAAATTTCTAAAAGTGAACCGAAGAAAAGATATTTTAATGAAGCAAATTTCAAGTCTCATTTGTAGTTTAATTTCCTTGAGGGTTTTTTTTCAACTACACTATTTGTGAGTTTGCTTATCGAAATATTTCTTTCAACAATTTTTGTAAATAAATTATTATTTTATTCATATTTAGCTAAATAAAAATTATAAAAGTTTTTACACATTGTGATAATTATTGAATAATATAATTATGATGATCTACAGTTATAAATTTGGAGGCTGATTCAGCTACTGTATTTCATCGTTTACTGTTTCATTATTAACATTTCTAAAGAGAATTTGTTTAAAAAAATTAAAGAGTATTGAACAAAAAAGAAGAAGAGTATTAAACAAAAAAGAAGAAGAGTATTAAATAAAAAAAATTATCAACATGAAAAGATTTGCTGATCAAAGTAAAATTATGTACTAATAAACTGAAATCGTTTCTATAAACGAACCATGAATATTTGAATGAAACAGATTTAAAGCCCCATAAAAAGCATAATTTTCTTGATGATTCTTTAACTTCGTTATTTTGCTATTTATGGACACGCCTTTAGATTTTTATCTTGTGATCATAAACAATCACTGTGAAACAAATGGGAAATTAACGGCCAGAGTTACTGCTTCACGGTCTAGTTGACCCCCTTGAAGAAACGGAAACAATAACCATCAACTGCAGAAGAAAGCGGTTTCCGATATATTTTATCGGCTATTACTTGAAATTTTATAACCAAACAAAAACCAGGATAACAAAAGCTTTCGGCATTATTTTTAGCTTTATGTGTAATATTCTAGTCGTAAAAATATTTTCGAAAGTGTGTTCTATATTATAATTATAATTCCCTTCAGTGAAATTCGTTGTTTTTATAAGGTGTTAAAAATTATAAATGATTTTTCCAGTGAGAAAAACAAATGCAATACTTTTTGTTCAGAACACTGCAAGAGTTTTTTAACTAAACCCTATTCAAACTTTAATGTCTTACAATCGAAAGAATAATAGAGTGCTTGTAAGAGAATGTTCGAAAAGTCTAATTTGAGTAATTTTATTTTTACAAATATAAATTAAAGATGTGGATTCCAGTTTGGTCCAGGCATACTTTTCTTGATAAAATGCGACGAGGGTAGCATTTTATCTTATGTATATTAGGAAAATAAGAACCATGCTTACATTTTTTATAATTTTAAGTCTGTATGAAATTATAGGGACTAACTGAAAAACAATTATTTAATTTTTAAAATTTTATAATCAAACTAAAACCAGGATAATCATAGCTTTCGGTATTATTTTTAGTTATATGTGGAATATTCTAATCGTAAATTATGTTCAAAAGTATGTTCTAGAGTTTAATAATTCCCTTTAGGGAAATGCATTCTCTTATAAGGTGTTAAAAATTATAAATTATTTTTCTAATGAGAAAAACACATACATCGTTTTTTTAAGATATTTGTTCAGAAAATTATAAGTATTTTTTATCAGACCAATTCAAACTCTAGTAATGTTTTACAATCATAACAAGAATAATAGAGTGCGAAATAGAAAAAGAATAAAAGAATAAAAAAAAATTTAAAAAGTCGAAAGCCATAAACTGTGACAGTTTTATTTTCAAAAAATCAAATTCCATAATGTGAGTCAGTTTTATGTTCAAAAATTGAATGCCATAATTTGAATCTGTTTTACTTTTACAAACTCAATTTAACACGAGATGATGTGGATTCTAGTTTAGCAAGGGGCATGCTTCGCTTCATAAGATATGACGAGAATTGCTTTTTGCGTTATGGATATTAGGAAAATAAATATCATGTTTAAATTTTAAAATATGCTAAACTACAAAAAAAATTATTTTAATTTTTTGACAAACTCAATTAAACAAAAGTAAATATTTGCGATAATGTGAAAATTTTATTAATAAATATTAGAATAAAAATAATTTGCATTCCATTGATATGTCTGAAAATTAAATGTATTAACAAAGCTATTTTACCAGGTCTGCGAGGCCCTAAACATCTTTTTACAGACATACTTTTGCTCAGAAAAGTAGGTGTAAAGAAGATGGAATACTAACAAAATTATGATTAATTCAAGAAGCTACTGAGATTATAGAGTACTTTAAAAAACAACGTTTGCAACGTTTTTACCCGGCTTGAGAAATTCGATGTCCATCTTCTTGGGTTATTTTTTATCAAAATTATAAAATTTTCAACTTACTTATTCGTAATTCAATCTTATATTTATCTCATAATCCTTGCACTATCAAATTAGGAACAGATAAAAAAAAGTAAAATAAATCTTAAAACCCACTTTTATTAACTGGATATTTATTCTAATCGCAGGACAGTACATAGTAAATACTTCACACAATAATAAAAACTGAGCTGTTATAATTTAAATAATGATTCAATTTAATCGATTGATAAATATATTAATTAATAAACTTCAACTGATAAATTTAAAAATTTAAAATAATAAACGGTAATAATCATCGTTTCCTCAATACTCATAACACGCATACCAATCAAAATTATAAAAATAACGGACGTTAGGGAAAAGAAATTTAAATAGAAAACCATTTCTGTAGAGGTTTGAATTTTCTCTTTCTGACTTATATCTTACATTTCATTAACTTGGCTATCAATGATGAATTCTAGTCGCAAAACATTTCGTGGAAAAATCCGTAAACAGCTTTCTTGATTCTCACAACTTTAGAAAAATGACAGAAACCAAATAAATGACGAAAAACATCAGAAATTCTATTATATTCTACACATTTAATTCCTTGATGCTAAAAATATTTTTTAAAATTTAAATTTGCTAACTGAAATAAATCGATTCAAAAGACATATATGCAATTTTATTAAAACTATTTTCCACACGCAATCATATATTTTTTAAATCAACAAGGATAGTTTTCCTTCAGTGCTTAAAAAATTAATTTGAATTATATTTCGTTAAAGCACGCATAATCTTTTGCTTCTCAGCTAGTTAGTCACCAAACATTAAATTAATGTAAACTAATTTTTTTTATTCCTGTTCTTTGTTAATCTTATAAGAGTTTGTCATTTTTCTTTGCCATTTGAAATAAAATGTAACATAATTTCAGAGCCTATTTAAATTCAATCTTAATCAAAAATTATTTTAAAACGTAGCCGACCGACGTGTGTAGGGAGACGTGTTTATGTTCTGCTTTCTTTTTTACTCATTTTGAATTGCATTTTTATTTTTTAGCAATATAGATGCATTATAAAGAGTAATATACATATATATATATATATATATATATATATATATATATATATATATATATATATATATATATATACTATAAACGGGATTGTAGTTGTGTGAATGGTGTGGTGGCAAGGATGCCGTCAGAATAATATAAAAGGGAGTGCAACCCTCTAACAAACTACCCCCCCCCCCCCGAAAAAAAAGTATTCTGTTATTACATTTTGTTTTGTTATTACATATACTTTCATCTCTTAATTTTTTTTCAAGATACATTTCTTCATTGTTAACAAAGATATTTAAAAAAAAGTACGAATTTCTTGTACTTACAAATTTCGGTTTACGTTTAGAGGGAATACTCAATAACACGTAGCATAAGATATGAGAGATATTTAAATTTCTACACTGAAAATTCTTAAAGTCTGAATTTGTTTTGTTAGAAAACAACAACTTTACCAACAACTAATACCACTATAAACTTATCAATACTATTACGAAATTAAATTAGTTCGTTATAAAATGTGCTGTAGTTTCGCAAAAGTAAGCTGTTCACTGTGTTTCGCATAATTTAAAAATCAAAATTACTCTAGAATTTAAAAGAAATAATAAAATATTTATTTTATTTATGAACGCCATATTTTTTTTCTTCTTTTTTTAAATAATAATGCTGAAACAATCCTTTTCGCGGAATTTAAGGAGAAGTCCTTCAAAAGTATTTATATTACACATAGTTACATATTATATACCATTAATATTTTTCGTGACTCTGCGTTTCGAACAGCTCTAACTGACTATATAACAAAATTGCGAAGTATGTCTTATTTTAGATTTTTTTTTCTCTTTAAATGTTAATATATAAATTTGTATTCTATTCTTTGTTCCCGAAGAATATAGATGGCAGCACTTTATCGGATATTCTTTTCATTCATTGAATATTTCTCTCTCTTTTTCAAGTTTTTCGAAAGGGGTTCGCATTATATTTTATAAATTTTTAAAGATGTGGCAATTTATATTTTATTTTGCTAATCTAACTGTAACTTTATATTTCATATATATTGACGTCTCCTTATAAGTGTTTTCTCAATTAACTTTTGACTTGTGTTTTTTGTGTATCATCGGATTTTCATTTTTATTTCAATATTTGATTTTTTGTGATATTGAAATTCCTTACTTAGTTTTTCCCTTATGGGGCCTCGGGGGCCCAGTAAGTTTTTGGCTCAACCGCTGACGACAGAAAGGTTCCATTGTGTTAGCAGACAGTGCGTCCCCTGATGAAGTACTGTGTTTGCTAACATACATATCCTTAAAATTTCGTTTAGCTTATTTTTGATTTCTAAATTTTTAATTAAAATTGTATTTTAAAAGCATTTCTCATGTTCGTATCATACAAGATAACAAATCGGATTTCGTAATTCGCAACATACAAAGGAAAATACCATTTGAATTACTCTCAAATAAAACTGATTATTTCTTTACAAAGAGGCTTGAAGGTTAAGAATTAATAACAATCTTTGTATATTTCCCTTAAGTTTTTGAAATATAAATTTTTAAAAGTAAAAGTTTTGACAGAAACAATTAAAAAATAAATTCATCAACCAAGCAATAAAAATTAGATAGAATTTTTTTTTAAGAAAAGAAATGCTATCTAAGTACTCAATCAAAGCTGAGAAATGATTTATTACGTCGGAAGAATTTGTGGTTATTCTATTACTATTAGAGGAAGCAAAGTAGTTTTTTTATGTACTTTTTTATGTAAATAATACTCTAAATAGAACTTACTTGCAGAACTTAGTTTGTTCACATACTTATTACTGAAAATCAAAATTATAGTTCTTAATTACAAGCTCAAAGTTTGAAAAACTTAGCTCCTGTAATCATTCATCGAAAATTGTGTATTTCTATTTTTCCTGAATATGAGCATTTTGTTTATTCATTTTGTTTTATAAAAAATAATACAATGAAGCAATTGTGGTAAAAAAAATATAAAAATAAATAAAAAATTTGGAATCATATTTCTCATATTGCGGCTTGAATGGAAACTATATTCGTATTTAACATTAACATTAAAACATTCCGTTAATAACTAGCACTGTATATTATTTGCAGATTTTCAAAATTGGCGTCACATTTTGGATAAAGATTTCTTTTTCAAACAGCCTATAACTTTATAATTGATTGGAGGTTGACGAAATATTACTTTTTGCCTTAAAGCCTATCTATATACGAAATTTCCGCTCGATTCGTAACCTAGTTATGATCAAATTACGGTTTAATAATTTTGAAAAGGTGTTTTTATTATTTAGAAAATAAATACATTGAGAAACAAATTTTTTGTTGTATTTATACGTATACTTGATCATGTCTAATTCAGGTAAGGCAGATTTCAAATCTGAAATAAGTTTTGCTCCTAAAGCTGCAGTTTTTTCAAATTGATATTTTTAGTTTATTTTGTCTATTTTTTGTTTAAATATACAATTTCAAAAAGGTTATATGAAAGAGGGGTCTCGTAACCTGATGGGAGCGACGTCGTTGGAAGTGACACACTGTTGGGAAAGCTTAAGCACTTTATCAAAAACAAAAATTGCATGGGAACCCATGCCTTGAAATGTCGTCTTACGTCGCTAAGAGTGATTCCTTATTACGACTTATTCGAAACAACAGGATGAAGCAGTTTATAAAAGGGAAGCAGTCCTAACGGCTTTTGACGGCAATTCCGAGCATGGGTCTCTATGCAATTTTAATCCTGACTATGTGCCCTAACTGCCGCGAAAGTTTGTCGCATTATTTATGCGACGACCTGTTACATTTGTTTTTAAACTGATACAATTTGAAATTGGTGACGTGAAAATATTCAATAGCCATCAAATATTTTCCTGCAACAGAAAAAAAAATTGTTAATTTGTGTTTTTCAAAAAAAAAAAAATAATAATAATTATAATAATAATAACGAGGGTTATTATTTGCAAATACGCTGCATAGAATTATAAGAATGGATTAAGAAGTGTGCAGGAAATAATTAAACTTCATTTATTTAGATTATTAGATTATCCTGTAATTAAGGAATCCAAACTTTGCAGTTTTTTTCTTGACCAAACTATTGGGATCATATTTCCCAATTGTGGCTACCCCCTATATTATGGGGGTCAGAAATCTGAATCCATCAGAAAAAAATATATGTTTATCCAGAGAACATACGTTTTTTTTGTCGGATTTTGTAACTTAAAATTTCGCCTGCACTTATTATCTAGCATATTTTAGGTCATCCCTTCGAACTATTAAGATTGAGTCCTAGAACGTAAAAATCCGATCATTAGGATCAAACGCTATTCAGGTGACCCGCTTTTTTACGCAGTATCTGTAGCAATATATAAGTAAATGCGGGTAAATATGTATTTAATATAAATGTTAATAAGTTGTGGTAACGTATTTAAACATTAATATTAATCTGCACTCAAAATCAGAGAATTCTAGGTTTATATATATATATATATATATATATATATATATATATATATATATATATATATATATATATATATATATATATATATATATATATATATATATATATATATATATATATATATATATATATATATATATATATATATATATATATATATATATATATATATATATATATATATATATATATATATATATATATATATATATATATATATATATATATATATATATATATATATATATATATATATATATATATATATATATATATATATATATATATATATATATATATATATATATATTCTTTTAACAGGGCGCAATTCAAGTCTTAACTGAGCAGCCCCAGTTAAGCATTCTATTAATTTGTTACGTATTTCTTTCTCTTGACTTCTTTTATTTTCTATCTGAGCATTGTAATAGAGGGCGTTGTTTTCTTTAGTTTTTAGTGTTTCCTTTTCATTCAACTTGTTTGTGAAGTCGATGTTTGACCTGGTTAAGTGAGTTTTTATTCTCTGATGATTTTGTTTGAGTTTCTTTTCTAAATTGGTTATTTGTATTTCATCTTTTTTCGTAGACATCTATGCAAAATCATCGGGATACTGAGGGAGTTAATTTAGGCATTTGCTTCTCCCTCAACTAGAAATGGTTTTGTTTTAAGGCTACCGGGCCGGTACCCCCTGAAGACGTCGGCTTCGGTGATCATATTTTTATTTTTATTTCTTTCGTTTCCTTTATTGCAACTTTTTTTAAAATTTCTGCTGCTTTTTAGTGCGTTTTTTTTTCAAAAAAGTTTTATCTATTCAGAATTTTAAAAAAAATTTGTTTTCTTTTAGTAAAGCATATGAGGTTAATTATTTTGCCTTTTTCCAAGTCTTACATTTTTTTCATTTCACTCATATTCATCGTTTGCCAAGTACTTTTAAGTATTCTTTTTGTATTACTTTGAAATTCTCAGGTTTACGTAGAACATTACCATTTCGTTAACATGTCAGTTTTTTTTAATTTTCAGTTCAATTGATTTTTGTTTTAAGGGTTTCTGCCTTACGAATTTTATGAAACTACCTGATATATAAGATCCTTCTTAAACTTTAAGTAATAAATACTTGAAGTATTTTCATGTAATTTTTATTGCAATGCCATGTTTCCAATTCTTAGGACAAATTTGACAGTAACAGAGAAAAGTCTAACTCTCTGTTGAATTTGTTGTTGTTTTTCCATTATTTATTGAAATTTGTATACTGGCTTCAAGCATTTGCGTTATAGTAGTTAAAAATATTTACTATTTTACTTGAAAAAATGCAGAGGAAATATTCTTGTTCCAGTTTTTTTTATCTCACTTGAGTTACCTGAATATTATTTCATGTATTTATGAAAGATAACGGTTAGATTTGTTGGTACAATAATCATTAAAAAGTCCCAGAAGGCAAAATATTTTCATTTCTAGCTTATTTAAATAATAATAAAACCATAAATCCAAAAAGCACTTGAAACATAAGGAAAAAACAACATAAAATATCATAAACATATTTTATACTCAACCATACAATCAATAAGAATAGCATACAGAATAAAACACTCTGTTTCTTAAATTGAGAACATACTTATGCTGAAATTTGCAAAATCCAACATTCCTTTTACTAATGGTATTGGTCTTTTTCAGAAATAAATATTCCTTTTACAATGAAAAGAAATTGTCACAATGTCTTTTTCGAGTGAACATTATCATACTGAAATAGCAAACGAGCCTGATCTCCAGTGTGAGATATCGTTAGGAATGTTTTTCTCTGATCTATTGAAACCGACATTCTTTGGTAATGGTACATTCGGCGAATTTTATTGCACTTCTTTTATACTCGTGAATGGCAACACTTCTGACTGTTCTCCAATTGTCGGCATTTTTTTTTATACTTTTCTAAATGGTTATTGATTTTTTTATATTTATTTGCTCCCATGTTTTGGTAATAAAAATAGCTGTATATGACTATAAGAGAAAAGAATAAACAAATAACAGAAATAAATTTATTACAATTTCTTACGATTGAAAAGAAGTGTTTTTGGATATAAGAATTTGACACATATTTTTTTTCAAATACAAGAATTTCTCTTAGTTTAAAGATGGATTAGATTTATACTGGAATTAAACAAATTTAAATTTCAGAAAAATAAAGCTTTTCAAACTCAAATTAAAACCCATTTTATTTTTAAATGTTGACTATAGAAACATTAAATTTTCATGTTTACTGTTTTATTATTCTTTGACACTAATTTTTACAAAACTACTAACTCTTATTCAATTTACTATAATTTTAATCTTTCGAGCAGTTTTTAATCCACCAAAAGGGTAAAATTGGGATAATGTTACTATTTCTCTATATAATAACATGGTAAAAACGGTTTTGCTATGCGGAGAAGGCTGCATGTCAAAATACAACTTTCTAAATGCTGAACAGTAAGTGGGTTAAAATAAATGCTTCATAAATATAAAACCTTCCTCAGCAACAGCCAGTTGGGGATCACTTACCTCATAATGGGCGTAAAGTAATCAGTATAGTGTATTGATGGTTTTACATTCTAGGCAATAGACTCCAAATATTTCAGTTTGTTGAGAAATTTTTTTTCAGTATTAATAACCTATAGCAGAATTTTTTTATAAGAATAAAATTTAAAAAGAAATTATTAGAACTTAAGATTTTGTTTATAGGACTTAATAAGTATCTGTCAAAAGTTAAAATTACATATGTTTGGTTGCGGAAAAAATCTTTTAATTCCAATACGTTAAAATATTAACATATTTCTCTAGTCATTAAGAAAAATATTTTCTGATACTAAGAAGATTCCATAGTTTCAGATTCATACGTAGTACCCTGCTTTACAGCATGCTATCGCGAAAATAATTACTTTATAAATATTTATAAAATAATAAGCAAAAGAAATAATATAGAACATTTTCAACCAAATTTTGATAGAAAATTGTACTCATAGGGAAATCTTAATTCACAAATTTTAAGGAAAAAAGAAAATTTAAGGATTTTTGTAGGTTACTAAAATGCGTCAATTAATAACACCGAAGAAAATTTTTTTTTTGATACATGATTTCTTTTAACGGTTACATGATTTTTCTTTCATATTTTCACGTCGCTAATCTCAAATATGCAATTTGTTACTTTCTCTAAGCTGCAGTAATTTTTTAATCATATCCTTAGCCTATTTTTTTTAAATTTTCAAGTTTAAAATAGAGCAGCCATAATAGTGTTCATAAAAGTTACATATCTTAAACTTTTGAATCTTTATTTCCTTAGAGATATTTTAAGAGAAATATCAAAGAAAAGGTGAGTGCTTGGTATTTTGAATCAGTATTTATTATCCCAATAGTAATGCAGCCGCAAATAATGCAAGATTTCTGAAAGAAAATAATTACTTACTTTATTTATAAAGTTTACATAATTAATTATTTATAATTTTCTATCTCCAAAAAATTTATTTTGCATATCATTAGATCATTGCTGAAATACTTAATTTCTAAATAATACAAAAAAGTCTTTGTATTTTAACTTTTGTCAATAAATTCTGATTTTTTAATAGACGATTTCGATAAGTTTAAATAGAAAATTCCTTTTATCTGTACCTCAAGAAATATTTTATAGCTACATGCTATCAGAAAGCAAATTTTCAATATCATAACAACTAAATTAAAATAGACATTTCAAATCCTTTTAATTTTTTTGACAAGCAGTTGTTATAGCTACGTTTAACATATTCTAAATTATTTTCATTTTTAAATGTTACCCTAATTTTTTAATCATTCTTATCATCTGTATCATATGAGTATTCATTAATAGTATTATAGCTGCAAGTATTACACGAGTTCTACCAAAAAATAATTACTTACATAATTTTATACAGCTGACTTAATTATTTATTTACAATTTTCTTTCTCCAAAAAATATATTTTACATAAAATTAAATCTCTGTTGCAGTAACTAATTTCAAATAGATACAAAAATGTCTTTGCTACGGATCTGTCTTCAATAAATTTAATTTTCTACTAAAAGATTTAGATGTTTTCATTCACAGAGCACATTTTAATAGAATGTTTTATGAGATCTGCATATTATCACATGAATAGTATGCAAATTCACATTATCATAACTAAAAATTAAAAAAAAAATTTAAATCATTTTTATTTTTTAACAAGTGGTTGTTACAGCTACACGAACCATACTATAAATCGCTTTCGTCTTTTAAAACATTGCCTGATTTTGCCAACCACTTTTTTGAGCTACAATTACAAGAGAAATAACTAGCGAATCAATAAATATGGAATTATCTATGCGTGCAGAATTGATGCGAAAAATTCCCTGAAGAAACGTGTCAAAATCTGTTCGTACTTTGAGAATGAAAAGGATAGAATTAATCATAAAATGTACAGTCAATCTGAGTTTCAGAAATCTTTTTACAGACAATTGTACATTTTCTGTCAGCATTTCTGTTGAAAAAAATAGGAAAGTACGAGTCACACCAAGTATCAAACACTGCAAATTGACTCATCATCTCTTGCACCAACTGATCATAGAATAAAAGCACTGTAATGAAATCCCAATCCCAAAAATCAACAATAAGAAGATCTGAAGATCAGAGTTCTAGTACTTTTTACGGGAAATTCAATATTTACCATGAAAATTATCAAAGCAGAAAAAAAGTATGAGGAAATGAAAAATAAATAACCAAATGGAATCGAGCTCCTTTACTTGATTATTAAGCCAGTTCTCCAACTACTAAACCACCTCGTAATAAATACTGATAAAACAATTTCAAAACGAAATTTTTAAAAAAATTAAAAAGCGTCAAGGATTCATAATGCTTAAAACGGTAGCTATCTGTATTCTCTATTGACATGAATTTAGATTACATTTCTTGTAAGATAATGTTTTACTATAGTAGGTATCTCAAAATTGTCCAGATATACACAGTGTGTTCAACTACACTGTATGTTAAATTACACTGTAAAAAAATCCGAATCAAATTACGTTATAAAGTACCGGCACTTCGGGTACATAAATGAATACTGGTATATATCAGACTGTTCAAAAACTAAGTTACGCTTTCCATTTCCACTACGTTCCTCAGTTCAAGCATATGCAGTGTATTGCATTCTCGCATCTAAACCATTGGCGAGACATGACATTTTCTGATCTTATCAAGCACTTACCTAACCTTTCAAGCTCTTATTTTGTGAGGTTTTTAAATTCCCTAAACGTCTAAGCATCCCACCTTATGTGAAATACGGTCGCCCATCCATTTTCTCAATGCAAGAAACACCAAAGTTTATTAAATTCATAGATGAATTTGAAAAGTCAATAGACCCAATACACTGTGAAATATTCCGGATCAAATTATGGTACAAACTAGTATTAAATATTTGGTTGCATCATCCGCGAAATACGCTTTACCGTAATTTATTTTTAATGTAAAATATAATACAAATAATTGCAGTGAAAGCAGTGACTGATTCTAATTAAATAAATATTACTGTAAAAACTACCGTATATCAGATTTATTTTTCTCCCGTAACATGTTCCGCTAAAAATGGATTTTATAGTAAAAAGTACCGGCATCTTGAGTGCCGGTACTTTTTACCGTAACTTGATTCGGAATTTTTTCCAGTTTATTCAATGCTTTTGAGTGATGCAACTGATGCTGAAAATAAAACAAATTTAAAAAGAGTCTTGAATCAAACTATTTCCTCATATAAAAATTACCAAATATGTAAATGAATCACAATATTTGTTACTAAACATGCTTAACATTAACTTGCTTAAACATTTCTCGCAGGTTCAGATTGATGCAGAAGCAGCAAAATAACGGATCGTAAATAAAGTTATTCTACGATGATTGTGTAATGTGATAAAATCCTACATAATAGCTAATAAACTTTATTCGAGATGGCTTTCTTGGCACTTAATGATAATAGTTTATGTTTATTTTATTAGAAGTACTAAAGTATTCGACAATAAATCTCGAATTTCACTTTCCATTTATTGCCCAACACACGATAAAGCATTTATAAAGTTCGTTAAAGAAAGTCTCTTAAAAGAGCCGTTTATGGCTCACATTGTCAGAGAAATGTTAATATTTGTACAATCACAATTCAATCTTGGAACAAATTATTTTCAAATAAGTTTATTCACAACTTCATCTCTATAAATTTTAAAGACCATATTTGCAAAATTCTGCTTTTTGTAATTGTAGAATTTTTGCTTTGAAAAAAAGTGAAAAAATAATTCGATTTATCTGAAGAGATAATATTTGTGCAATCACACTTCAATCCTGGAACAAATTATTTTCAAATAAGTTTATTCACAACTTCATCTCTATAAATTTTAAAGACCATATTTGTAACTGTTTTTTGTAATTGTAGAATTTTTGCTTTGAAAGAAGAGAGAAAAATAATTCTATTTATCTGAAGAGTTTACAGAGTTTGTTACAGAAACAATGTGGATTTTGTTTATAAAATATTAGCTTAATACGTGGTCTTTGTACGGAGTAAATAAAAAAAAATATATTCAATGAGCTGGTACTGACCAACACTGTAAAGCAATCACAAAACAAAAAAGCACATTCCAACACAGTTATTGAAGATGGTAATTTCAATATTTATTTATTTTTATTTCTTACTACTATTTGTTTTTTACTGCGAGTTTAAATCATTAGGGATACATAAAATATTTTTAGCAATACAAAAGATATCAAAATAAAGTTTAAATTTAGTCTGTATCATTCAGTACTGAAAGAACATAATTAACCCTTTAACGATCGGTTAATTTTCAAGAAAACCGTCATAAAAGTGTCGATTTTTTTTGGTTTTTGTATTTGTATTACGTATTTGATTAGTGCTGACATCTAGTTTAAAATAAACTAACTATCTACAATTACCTTAAAAAGTATCATGGTACTGCCATCTGGTGAGTAAAATGGGAAATAAAATGCGTTCCGGGCAAAAGAAATTAATTAGTTTTATTGTTATTGGCGTGTTACTACTGTACACTCCAGCCCATCACTATCACGGGAGCGAGAAATAGAGGACGAAACCTCACCCCGTCATTTTCGCTGGAGCGAGAAGGAACATTTTAGTACATAATTTTTTTTAAATTTTAATTACGATTTATTTTAAGTTCAGTTCAGATATAAGTTTAAAAAGTGTAATTACGGAGAAAAAAAACTAGTGGTTTAAAATAATTTTTAAAAATTCGAATTTGGTGATCCAGTCCTCACATGCCATTCCCGTTGATCCTTGGGTTGAGTTGGCGTAACTAATTAAAAATAAAGTGCAATGAACTCATTTTTTGCTTAAAAGGACCAGTCAGTTACAGACATCATTGGTATTATCTTTTGAATAGTTAAAAAGGACTAATGACAGCAACAACGACTAATGCAAAACCTATACGTAAATTAATTTTTCAACATCCTCTACCACAAACAAAACAATGAAATTGAAATTTTTGCTCAATTTTTAGGATCAATTTGCTAAAATAGCCACTTGCATCTACTGCCAAAATTTTCAGGACACTAACGTAAAAGGTTCTGGAGTTGGAAAAAAGACACAGACGAGAGACCTCGATTTTCCTTTTAATATTTTAGATATTGAGATAGTATTGTCAATAAATTTTATTATAATATTACCCATTTCACAGAAAGTTTTCCTAGTATTTAATATTTGGTTTATGAAATTATTTATCAATATAATTTTACTAAGACTATGGATAATTATATATCGTCAACTTTCCGTATACTTCGTATATTATGAAAATAATTTTTCGACATAATTTTTTATTGCATCGAATGGATAAATATTTACAATTTGAATCTCTATTCACATTATTAATCATGAATGAAACAGTTGCAATGTTTATTTTTTGATTGCTTCCTAATTATGCTGTTTTTTTATTGGTAGTTTGTAACAATAAATGGTGGTAAAAAATATAATAGATTAAATGTTCCAACTTTTAAAATGCAAGCACATTAGTTAGAATTTGTTGATTTAAAATACTAGTTAGGATTAAAATTAAGTAATGGTAATGGCAGTCGGTTTTACCTTCAACATTCATGAGTATAGTGTTTTTAACATTGTTACTTTTTTATGGACCTCTAAAAATCAAATTTTATCCTTTGTGATTAACTTAATTGATAGAAAATACGATATTATTTTTTAAATATACAATAACAAGACTTTATTTTAGCAAAGAAGCATTTTCAATTATTGTAATGAATCTTTCCGCAGAAATTTCAATTAAAATTGTAGGCAAATAGTAGGTTTACATGCTTTAAAAGGGACATTTGGAAGATAAAATTAATTCGTGTACAAATATTTAGACTTTCTTTCAGTACATATGGTCTGACAACTGAAATGCCCTACTACCCTATTCAATATTTTATTTGTTTTTTGTAGTCGAATTAAGTTCAAAATATCGTTTTATTTTAAGATTGAAAATTCGAGATACCACCGTATATTAGCACAGTATAGCCGATTACGGCTTTATACGCATTAATTATTTATTTCATTTATTTATTTTTATTTATTTTACAATACTTATTAATAGCATAATATAAAATATGTGATATAAAACACATTCATGTTTTTTTTCCTTTAGAAGTTTTTGTATGCAATGAAAAGCTTTTTCATTACATCTATGGTATAAATATATAATTTTGAAAAATAAAAGGTTCCTACCTTTCCTCCCCCCCCCAAAAAAAAATAAAGTTAAAAGAAATTTTTGACACCAAATGAGCCATTCGCTTATAGTCCAAAAACAGCTTTTTTTTGCTCAACGTAACAAGAATTCAGGTAATGGATTACCTTGGTGACCTATTTTCTCGCCAAGACGATAGGAAGAGATTTTTATCTACTTCATTAGACTAAAAGTAAAGCGATAATTTGATAAATAGTTAGAGTGTTAATGTCCTTGTGTTGCATTTTCTAAGAAAATAGGAAGTTAATTATGAGAACGAATAAAAACGTTTTTTTCTGTTCCATTGGCATATATTATTCTAAATTAAGAAAAATAAGTAACAATGACAATGCAATGTGGAGAATAATAATAATTATAACAGTCTAAAAGATTTATTAAAAAAATCATTGTTTAAATGCTAATCCATTGAAAAAATGTATTTTACTCCAATTCAAAAGCATTTAATGACCTACTTTTAATTGTACAATTAAAATAAACGAAAATAAACATTCAAACTTTCTTTGATTAAATAATTTATTTACGTTAGCAAACAGTATGCGATGTATTGAAATTTTAATAAGATCGTAAAATAGTTTCATTTATTTTGAACCTTTATCAGATGGCAATATTCAAAACTGAAGCATATATTCAAAACCAATTTTTCATAAAAATTAAAGTTCTCGGAATACTTAAAAATATATCCTAAACATATTGACAATTAAATTCCTTAAACTGTGACCGTTGATCTCTTTTGGTAGTGAGGTTAAATAATGTTAAAGTCTATTAATATTGCTGCATTAAGAAAGAGTTAAATACCGTTTAATTGCAATGTAGAAAAATTCTGGAGCAAATTACGGTATAAAGAATCCGCACTAGGGTGCATCATTCATCCGTAAAACATTTTTCGCTCTAGAATCTATTTTTTACCATAAAATATTATAAATTCAAAACGCAATATTTACAGTAATATTCATTTAATTAGTGTGTTTTGTTTATTTTGCAATAATTAGTACTGTAAAAATTACGCTATATCATATATTTGTTCTGTAACATGTCAATTAAAAATGGATTTCATGAAAAAAGTATCGGCATCCTGAGTGTAAAAACCGTGCCTGTCCTGTTTACCGTAATTTGATCCTGAATTTTTTACAGTGTGTGGGTAAGTTTAATATTTTAATTGTAAACTCGATAAATTATAAGGTAGCACACAAGTGAACTATATTTTAATTTTTCTGAAGAATTTAGCAAAGTCTTTGTGATGTCATAAATGCTTACCTATTTAAAATATAAGTTTCTGAGATTTCATGCGTTGTAGCGTTATAATGTTATGCCTTACGAATGGATAGAAATCAAGTTCAAAAAAACAAATTGATTTTCTTCAAAATTCTTTTGGAAACCCTACTTAAACACTTATGCATTGTTAATATATTGTCTATACTTCAATAGCTTATTATTTTACTTATATAGCTTATATTTTACTTATTATTTGTAATTATTTTCAAGCGCGAGCATTCTTCTCAGTAATTTTCTCTTTTTCTCGGTTTTACATTATCACGGTTTTTGAACACTATATGACATATTCAGTTAATGAACATACACTGTATAGAATAGTATTCTTATTTTTCAATATGAATTGTAAATGATTTTCAAATATCAATGTTCTAAATTCTGTAAAAATAAATGAAAAATTTAGCTGTAATTAAATCAAAATAAATTTATTTTCAAACAGAGCTCTTTTATGGCCCTATCATTTTAAATTATTAATTGAAACAAAGAGTTTTAAATTATAAATTTTAAATTATTTGTAACAATTCAAAAACCTAATATAAAAACCAAATTTAAAAGCCTAAGGTAATGAAAAAGACTATTATAAATTGAATTTAAATCTAAGGAATTCGGAAAACGAAAGTATGAAGTTGAATATTTATTTTTATTTATAAAGTTATATGTAAGAAGTTAGTAATAAATCAGAAACATGAAAAAATAATTAAATAATAAATATTTGTAACCTATATATCCTTTAAGTTGTTTATGCTGTAACTTATTTCCGAATGCAAGAGAATAATTTAATTTTCGACGTATTGAAAAAGCTGTAAAAATTTTATATTTGATAAATACAAAAAAGTTTAATTTATATATACTAATATATGAACATACACTGCAAACAATTTTCCTGTATTTTAACACTAAAAATGGTTGTAACTAATTTACGACGGTGTTCCACTAAATGTTCGACTGTAACAACTATGTTTTATGTTCTTGGTGTAAAGTAGCAGCCATGATTTTTTGCATTCAGTAACACTAAAATTTATAATTATGGTGAAATAAAATACACATATGAGTCAGTTACGATGTAATATAAAGTTAAAATCATTAATTCAGAATAATATATGCACTAATTTTTAAAATAAATCAAACGTACAAGTAGCTCAGAACTAGCATAAAGACGAACTCAAGCAAGGCTTAACTAAACGGAAGCCAATCGAAATTATTACATGTTAAAATCACTCAATATAGTTTACAAAGATGTAAATGAAATATAAAAGCATACCTGTTCAATTAAAAACATACCTATCATACAATTAAAAACATACCTATCTATTTTAACAACGAACAACAAATCATTTATCAAATCAGAACAAAATAACAACGAAGTCACTCCGTCTTGCTTTGGAAGCCAACTTTTGGTGTTATGAAAAAGTTCTTCAACACATCAGTTCAGTTATATGGCAAAATTATCCTTATTACGCAATTAAAAACAAAATATCTATTTTATTGTCTAGAAACAAATCATTCAATCAAATCACAACAAATCACTAGCAATGACTTAGTCTCGACGACTAATTCGCGATTATTAACGGTAACTTACGATTAAAAAAAACTGATTTTCGACATTCTAAACGTGTGAATGAGTGAGGATTAGGTGTAAGCCATATCTATTATAACTGTTTCATTTTAAATGATCCCCTTTAAAATGTATATGAATGCTCGATTTAGTATTAACCCTTAATAAAGTGTTCTTTCACACAATTTTCTGTATTGTTCACCATTATATTTGGATAGATATTGCACCACAGTTTTTACAGTGTATAAACAGGAATAGGATAGAGACGGATCATTTTTATGTGCTTAAAAGTCTTTTAGAACCAGAAAAAAAAATCCGACGAGTACTTTATTTCTGTCAAATCGTTCCCTTGAAAAGTGTCGTGAAATAATGGAATTCCCCGTCACTTGATAAATGATAGTTCAAAGTTTTGGAAGATTTTCGGTTTTGAATAGAATTGCTCCCCACTATTGGTTAAGTCAGAAGAAGTAAACTGAATTTCTTACTATTTCATTTTGGTTTCGTTGCTCAATAAATCTACTCTTTTTTTTAACAATCTTTTTCTTTCCCAATACAAATGGAAACTAAAATTAGAAATAAAAACCACTTGCCAATCGGGAATTAATCAAAATGTAGATCAAATACTTTAAAATGTAGATCAAATGTAGATCAAATATATTACTTTATAAATTCAATAAAACGTTATTAAAATATGATGCTAGCTGAAATTTTGTTACATATTCCATGCAATTTCAAGATTTAAAATTAATTGACTTCACTAAAAATTATCAAGAAAATCCTTGTTTTTTTCTTGAAGCTTTTTTAAACACTGAACTTTTAGTTAATACCCACCTTAGAAATTTTACAAGTAAAAAACAAAACATACAAACACAAATATCATAGGTAAAAACGTTACAAATTTTGTATCATGTGTAAAAACTTTTCTTACAGTGAACTTTCTTTCTCACTCTGAAATCAAGAAAATAATTATGCTATTTATTAAGCAACATTATGTAATTATATTATTCCGTGAGTCACCGTGGCTCATAAGTTAAGACACTGAACTGCCATTTTGAAGAAATTTGGTTTGATTCCCAGTGGGTGACTTGAAGACCACCCCACTGCCGTTCGAGGGGTACCACCTAATCTGAGAAGCAAAGACTGTACAATGCTAACCACATTTCCACCCTGATGCTCTTCACTAAATTGTGGAGCAGTGAACTGCGTGACTCCTTGGCCCACATTGGGCTGTTGCAGGAATGCTTTATTATTATGTGTATTATTGCATCATAGAATTAATTTAATCAAATTATTTGTTTAATATAAGAAAACTTTCTTTTAATACTGATTTTTTTTAATACCAAGCTATTTTTAATACTATGATTTTAATACTAAGCCTTTTTTATACTTAACTTTTTTAATGCTTAACTTATTTAATGCTTAACTTTTTTAATACTTAACTTATTTAATGCTTAACATTTTTAATACTTGTTGTTTTAAATGCTAATCTATTTCAAAGCAATTTTTTTCTACTTTCAATACTTTTTATCCGTATTGAATAATATATCATTAAACTTAGCGCAGTTAACCTTGTTCTTATCAGGTAATTTTTCGAATCTTTAAAGGTAGTGAATTTTCATTACACCCTCTGGTAATAATCTACATTTGATATTTTTCTTTACTCAAATATACATTATACTATTTATATTATATTATCATAGAAAAAAATAGAAAAAATACACGGAATATGTGTAAAACATAGTTATCGTTAACAATCTTAAAACACATATTTAGGGAAGTGTCGGGTACCCCCACCTACTGTCAATTTCATATGTATAGAATATTTTTTCAAGTCAATGGGCCATCTTACATTACTTGTTATATTAAAAAAAAATTATTTTCAAAGTTTCAAGTATTTATGCAGCTGGTAACATGGTAAACAATAGTTTTGAAAACATGTTGAATACAGTAGTCATGAAATTAAGAAAAATCAGTTGAATTTTGTGATAAAAATGATAAATGAGGTTTATCTATTGTCAATACATTGGTCATTTTCATTTACACCTGAAAAAACAGTCAAAAAACGTAATTTTTGTAACTGGGCGGGGCTACCCAACACATTTTGAAAAGAGCTGAAAAACATGTTTTTTTAAATTTCTATTTTTTAAAATTAAACTATTCTTTTTTTTTTTTTGGTTTATTCTTTTTGCATTATTTATCTAGATGATAAAGCAATAGAAACATACAAAAATATTGATTATTACTCAATATTATACAGAAATATAAGCAATACTCCTTAAGTGGGCGGGGCTACCCGATTCTCCCCTATTAGCTTATTAAAATCGTATAAATCGTTTACACCAATTTGCACTCCTCTTTATTCCAAGCAGTGCAAAAGTTGTTCATATCATCTTCCACTATAAAATCATGAATCACACATAAGTGAACAATCGTGATCTTGGCTAAAACTCTAAATTAACATCTTAATAAGAACATATACTAGATTTTCTAATTTTATCGAACTAATTATATCATTTCCTTTTCCGTTTTAAAGGTTTATTTATATACTTGATCAGCTAGATATTAAACAGTAGTTTATGTTATAAGCATAATATTACGTTTGTATCCAACGTTTTCTCATTTTACTTTAAGTTTTTACTCATACTTCCGAAAACAACTTTTTAATCTGATATAAATGCTCGTCAGCGTAGTCTCCACATTCCACCCTAAGGGCAAGAAAAGTGTTTTTATATATTTTTAAGAGTTGTATTTGCAATCGTTTTGTTTGACGATTTTGTCCAATATCTTGCGTGCTCCTCGGAGAATATCTGAAACACACGGAAAGTATTTCGATTACTTTGCATATTAAATCGAAAGTAATAACTGAAGCAGTTTGTTTAAACATTTTCTTCCTCTGGCATTTTTGTTTTAAAGCCTTTTATTTAAATGTACCATTTCGGGAAAATATTTTACCATAAAATATTATTTTTCGAAATTAATATGATTGTAAACAGATTTGTGATTTTATCGAAAAATATTGAGAAAAACTTCAATAATCTTATGAAATCATTTGAAATTTTGAAATAAACTTCTAAATAGTTGTAAATTTATAGTAAATTTGCGAAAATCATGAGTGATTTTGTAATTTCATAAATATATTGTGTTTAACTATTTGAATAAGGGGCAATATAGGTGCACAAACAGAAGAAAGTTCAGGTATAATTAAGTTTTTGTATGTTTATGATATTTCTGTTAAAAGTCCATAATTATATTCAATACAACTTAAGTATATTGTATTCAAATTATTCAGTTCGTAATGTTTTCGTTCATATAGTAATGATTAACCAGAAATTTCGGTTCTCAAAGTTGTTGATCTTATTACCACACAGTATACGAAGTATACAGTACAAGTATACGAAGATTTAGCAAAATATACAAAACTGAAAATTAAATTCAGCCGGAATTAAATTTTGAAATTCAAATTCAGAAAATTAAATTCAGCCAGCTGTTTTTCGCAGCCTATGTGAAAGGTCAGTGTCAGCAAGCGGTGGCAGACGCAGCCTAAATGTAATTTCAGTGTCAGACACCGGTGATTGACGCAGCCTAAATGGAAAGTCCAGTGTCAGCCACCGATGGCTGACGCGGTGCTCAACGCGTTAACTATTATCTTTCCTAACCACAATACTCTGAAAGAACTGGTAATTGTGGTTTTGATTAAACTTCTTACCGAGAAAAGCTTCAAAGGGGAATTTTGACAAATTGAGTAAATGAACATTTTGGCTTGTTCGAAGACAAGATTTTCGTAAAAAACATTAGGTCTAAATCTTCACAACATTTTACTGCATTCGGTTAGTTAAATTTAACAGAAAATGAAAGAATTATACGCAATCAGACTTAAGTCAGAAAGTGAACCCAGTATGTCTGTTCGCCAACCGAGCCATTGCCATTGCCGAGCCAATGCCATTTTAAGCTCAAGGATGCAAATGGTTTTAAAATCAGATAGCGAATACCAGAAAACTTTTAAAGAGATTTAAAAGACACACAAGTAAGGAAGCAGCTTCGTCAAACAATTTAAAGTTCACGTTTCCTAGAATTCACGTTATTTGAAAATGAAATAATTGCCAAGAAATATATAGTGTGAGAGTTGCTGAATCAACTAAACAAATGCTGATCTGAGGTAAAAAGAAAATCTGAATGTGTAGAATGACATTATTCGTTATAATCTATTAGCTTAGAACAAAAGAAAACAACCTTTTCTAATTTTATATTTCAGTAATGAGCAAACTGTTTCAACCTACCATAAAACACCATCTCCATAAATAATAGTAATTAATCACGAGTAAAATTATAACATTTTCCAAGAAATATTCTTCATTGGATACACTTTATCTAAAATAGCAGAATGAAAAAAAACTATTTACTTTACAATTAATCATTCTTAAGTATATATTATCACTTATAAATAATGATTTTAAAATGCTCTCTTCAATCATTAAGCGATGCGTGAACTTCATCAATGGATTCTTTTCATAATCTTCATTAATTTTGTTTCAAATTTTTATATCTATTGATTGTTACGTGCTTATTTTAATAATGCTTTTAAAGATGATGTAAACCTTTATTTTAAAGTCTTTAGACCTAATATTTCCTTTTTTTTCCTCCAAAATCTTGAATTTTTTATCATGTTTCAAAACTATAACTGGAAAAAATTGATTTATGAAAAAATGTAGTTGTACAAAATTGTAGCATTTATAAGATTAGACTAAGTTTAAATTTTCGGAAACAAAATCTTTATTTCTGGTGCTTTGGTATTGCTTGAGATGTAATTTGTTAACTTTTGACATTTATTTTATCAGGAACTTATGGAGTTCTGAAAAAGGAGAACTCTCAAATGTGTTGTAAAAAGGCTCCTCCATTTGAAAATCATTTCAGGGCATTCAAGCATTTTTAAAAAATTTCTATTTAGTTTTAAGACCACTTAAAAGGCATGAGGGGATGGAAAAGGGGTTTGTGCACTAGTATCCTTTATACTTTTTCTGCTTAGGACTGAGTATCATTCCACTAACAGTCTTTTACTTTTGTGATGCATATTCTAATCAATTGTATCGATCAATATGTATCATTAGGACTAATACTCATAACAAAATTTTTAATCTAAAACCAGTGGTGAAAGTGATTTTCTCAATTTTAGTAAATGAATACTCGGAGCACTTTCCAGGTAACGGTTCCATCAATAAAAGAAGATTTCGCTATTTTAAGTATCCATTTTCTACAGTGTAGGAAAGCTGCATGAATATCTTGTTTAAGCCTTCCACTAGAAGCTTCTGCTTGAAAAATTACTTCGTAAGGTTTCTTATTCTTTTAAAATAAGCAAGCGGATAATGGTTTTAATAATAAATAATTCATTTGAAAAATATATGTTTCCTCTTTCTTAAGGGCTTTACAAATTAAACGCAACATTATTCATGTCAAGCTAAGTAGAATAAATAAAAATGGCTCTTAACTAAATTATAAAATAGTTTTTATAGAAAAAAGTTGTGTATCAAAATAAACGAAAGTACTATTAATTTATTTGGTAAAAAAAATCCTAATTTAATAATAAAAATTATTTTAGCTTTATAGTTAAATAAAAAAAAATACATTTAAATTGAATTGCCTGTTGATTAAATTACTGCAATAAAATTTGAAAATAAATTATGTATCAAAAGTACAGCACTATTTGATTCAAAAATACTCAACTCATTTTAATAAGAAAATTCAACTGTTTAATGTAACAACTAAAACAAAACTCAATTTAAAATAATACATTTATTAATATTGATAAGATAATAAATGGCATACTTATATTATATTTTTGAAACAAACGTAAATTGATGAAATGAAATTCAAAATATTATCCATATAAATATTTTGTTTATTTTATAAACCTTAGAAATTAAAAAAAATATACTTTTATAAATTACTTTACAAATTGTTTCGGTGTTAAAATATATGACTGATTTAATTTATTGAAGACCTAATTTAATTTACCAACTTACGATAGAAGATTTATTTGGTTTAATGGATTTCTTATTCATTTCTTTTAACTTTCTGCATGACGTCTTTTGTAATAGTCGAGTTTTCAAAAATTGGAACCAATTTTTCATTACATTGGTGCAATAATTGGATTACATCATAAAACTGTTCTCTCTTAGCTTTGAAAAAAAGAAAAGAGATTACTAATTCTCTAAAAAAGAATCATCTCTAATATGATAACGAATGGAAAAGCTTAATTGAATACATTAAGAAATTCGAATGGATATTTTTAATTTGTCTAACACGATTATGTATAATTATATTCTGAGACATGGTTATTAATATTTTTCTGTTGCATTGAATTTTAAAAGATAAGTAATCTTGGTTATTATTATATTTCTATTTTTGTTTTAAATCGATGAGTGCTTCTATTTAAAATTGGATACATTTTACTAATATCTTAGAAATATTTTTAAGTTAGTCAAACAATTTTTTGTCAGTAAATATAATAAACTTATCTAAGGACTAATTTGATAAACAAAGTGATAAACGAGAAAACATTTTTTACTGCAATTCGTTATTTTAGCAGAAGAAAGACGATTGTGAAGATTTTGGTTCCTCTTGCTCTTTATTGCTCTGTAATTAAAATTCTATAACTTATTGAAAGTATTGTGTATAGTTTAATTTTCACAATTTGATCTAATTTAAGAATTTAAACATTCATGATTAAGGCTTACAAGAACATAACTATAGTACATTATACCTAGATTGACAAGAAGGACCCCAGTGGCCCCTAAAGTATTTTAGTACCCCATTAATTAAATAAAAAAGTAAATTATTTGGTACCCCATATATGCAAGTAGGTTTGGGTATGAGATACCATTAGGTATAAGGTAAACCCTATTTCATTAAAAATATAAAAGTATTTCTACATATCTTCAATTATTATTTATGTAGATTAGGAAACTCAATTATCTAAGAAACTAATGTATAAGTATAATTGTATGTCTGTTTAAACAAATATTTTAGTTAATGAATACCATAGAATTCTGATGACCAAATTTCTGATAAATTTCTTATTAAATTAATTATGATTACATTCTAAGATTTTGGATATCTAATGAGTCTTCTTACAAACAGTCTGGGAAGGGCCAAACTTGCTGATTTGCGATTTCTAAGTATACAGCAATGCTCAGTTTTTCTAGTATTAATCCGACGTTTGACACACTAATGATAAATCTAAAATTGAAATAAGAAAAAAAATAATTCTGTTTTTAACACAGATTTGAATTTAATTTAATTTTGTAAGAGTGGTTATATTATACATTATCTGCAAACATCTTGCAAAGAAAGTTAATTACTCCACAATTGTTAATGAAATGTAAAAGAGTTCAAAACGAGGTCATTAAAAACATACGAACACACATTATTATTATGTAATTTTTTTATCGTGTCCATGGACAGTTGAATGGCCTCGCGTACGTTCAAAACTGCATCCGCAAGCTCCAATACATCATTACTGTAGAGGATCTCACGAAGTTCTGAAGCCAGTGGCCCCATACCCAGTTGTAAAATATATGGGGTAAGGGCTGGGCACTCCAGAATGCGATCCAGGGTAAGTTGGATATCGGTGCAGTTCTTGCAGGGAATATATGTTCTTATTTTGTCGGGAAGAATCTTCATCGCTTTAAAGTGGTTTGTTCTTAGTCTTGTAATTGTTGATGTTAAGATTCTGGAACAATCAAAGTTAGCAATGAGGAATTTCCTGAAAGAATGGGGCAGATGTCTGTGTCTTGCAAATGCATTTGCGTCTGTAAGCGTGATGGTGGTGCAAGGTTGGTCGGCACCTCTGCTTTCCTTAGCCAAGGCGTCCGCACACTCGTTTCCCTCAATATTCACGTGCGCCGGTATCCATTGCAGCAAGCAGGATTTCCAATTGCCGTGCGAGCCATCAAGTAGGACATTCATAGCAGAGGTGACGTTGGTTTCACCGTTGTTGATTGCCTCTAAGGCCACTTTTGAGTCAGAGAAGATTACCAATCGCTCAATTGGGTCTGAAATCTCCTGATTGATCATATAAAATGTGAGTGCCTCCTTAATCGCAAGAAGTTCACTGGTAAAGTTTGAAGCAATTAAGCCTGAGTTGATTTTATGCATATATTTATCTCCATTTAGAAGAAGGAAGAGGATGCTCCTACTGTCCTCACAGCTGGTTTAGCTAAATTAGTCTTTGAAACGGTGAGTTTATTTTTTGCTCTGGTCGGGATGCAATTCTAATGCCAGAGACTGGCTGTCTAGTCACATTGTATTTTCTCGAATCTATTCTTAGTGGTTTGGAATCCACCCTAATATTATGCCCCTGGATATTTCGGTGTCGAAAAAGTCGCGTATGATTTAGCAATTGTAATAAGTGTTGTGGTGCCCTGTATACTTACCACAAACTACCTTTTAATCTAAATTGGGGTAATATAATGCGTGAATGTACCAATAATGCTCTTAGATCATTACTTAGGCTGGATCCACACTAACACTCAGTGCCAAATCGTATCTTCATTGTTATATTATATTATATTATGTTTGTTATATTATACTGCTATATTATATTGTTATATCTAAAATTTCGGGATGATATTTATATTTTTATAGCTTTAAAGTAAAATTTTGAATTTGATGCCTAAAAGAGACCTACATTATCCATTTAAAAGCTTGTTAAAAGAGTATTATGAAAATTGGAATTTTAAAAAATTATGTAACAAGCAGGATAATTAATTTTTAAATTTCATGAAAAAATTAAATAATTATGGAAACGGAACTAACTAAAATTTGAAAATACTACATAGTATAAAATTTAGAAATGAAAAGTAGTATTATTTGGAATTTAAATGCTTATTAAATTGGAACTCAAAGTTCATGTACCATTTTTCAGAATATTGACCTCTAAGCATTTAAGAGTGTTGTATAAATTTGTCTTCCAGACTCAGTTTAAACACTTTACAAATACCTGGAAAAACCTCGAGTATGCATGGTATAAAAACACTTAGACGGTTAATATTATAAACTTAAAAAATGGTTGCCAGTAAACTAAAACAAATAGATAATGAAATACATTCTAAATTTAAGTATTATTTTGAAGTAATATTTTAAAACACATTAAACTAACGTTTAAGAAATGAATCTTACAGTAATTTAAATTTCATTTCAAACTATTTATCCAGTCATGCAATGGCAAAGCATTGTAACACTACTTCGCTTTTAAGAGCATGACTTAATGTATTTCACATTAGTTTCTTATGCAATTTACGAGAGTTTCTATTTGTTTGGAATTATAGTCAAATACATTCAATTTCTCTGACATCTTATGAAATGAACGCATTATTGAATGTCTAGTATCTATACAATTTACCAAGCAAAAAGACTCCTGTGAAAATCTTTCTTCCCTTCACTTTCTAAAATCATTCAATTCCGATTTCCATCCTTTAAGATTTTCTATTGAAATTGAATTCGGAAATTGATAACTTAGTTTGAAAAATCGTCATTTTCTATGTAATTTCAAAACTACAAAGAAAACATGCTGATGGAATTCTGATTCCAAGGAGGAAAATATTTTGAAATGGTAAAATAAAATATAAAAACATGTTCTTGTCAAGAAATGCATTTTTAGAAAAAAAGTATATAGAACTCTGTAAAGAGGTAAGAAAATTTTAAATCCTAACCGATATATTTAAATATTGTATATTCAATATTCTCAAACTCACATTAAATAATTATGAAAACTTGAAAGCAATGAACGAAACAGCGAAACTTGCGCTATATATATATATATATATATATATATATATATATATATATATATATATATATATATATATATATATATATATATATATATATATATATATATATATATATATATATATATATATATATATATATATATATATATATATATATATATATATATATATATATATATATATATATATATATATATATATATATATATATATATATATATATATATATATATATATATATATATATATATATATATATATATATATATATATATATATATATATATATATATATATATATATATATATATATATATATATATATATATATATATATATATATATATATATATATATATATATATATATATATATATATATATATATATATATATATATATATATATATATATATATATATATATATATATATATATATATATATATATATATATATATATATATATATATATATATATATATATATATATATATATATATATATATATATATATATATATATATATATATATATATATATATATATATATATATATATATATATATATATATATATATATATATATATATTACTCTTTATAATGCATCTATATTGCTAAAAATTAAAAATGCAATTCAAAATGAGTAAAAAAGAAAGCAGAACATAAACTTACAGACGTGGCGTAAAAGTTAAAATGCCTTAAAAATAGTTATATTAATCTAACAGGTAAGACGAAAACAATGCTTATCTTATAGCTTAAATCGTAAATCGTATAAAATAATTTTTAAAAATACATTTGGTAGAAAAATTATTAAACAAATTACATTATAGTCTTCAACACCAATGTGTGAATATTCTTTTTTAATAATATTTTGAAGAATTTTTTCCTTTGTTAGATATCATATGAAACTTTAGTTTCAAAACTTTTAATTTTCATCTTTGTTTTTATTGCCGATATTGAATACACCAGGATAGCTGTTTTCGAAAACATTTATGAAAAAATTCAAAATTTTCTTTAACAAAGCCACTTAATTTGAGTTTTTTTTTTATTTGTCAGTATTTTTTTATGAATACAGAAATATTTTTTAAGCATTTCAGATCGATATTTTATGTGGTAATTGTATAGTTTTGAAGAAAAACCTATGAAATTGATAATTAGAAAAATGATATACAATTTAAGAAAATTTCATAACTATAAATATCAAACAACAGAAACAGTACTTTTCAATAAAAAAGCTTCTTTATGAATTTACATTATATAGGATACATTTTGATTTACAGCTGAAAGATATGTATCTTAACCTGATTTGCCTTTTTCTGCCACCATTCATTTCTCTCGTCTACCACGTTTTTTAATAATTTCGCCTTTCACCTTTAATTTGTTTCCAATTTTTTTTTATCATTTATTTTTTCAAATCTCCTTTGTATTCCTCATTCATGACAAAGTGGGTAAAGACAATTCCCATTCAGTTTCTTGGGATTATAATTTTCAATACAATTTCAATTCAATACAATTTTCAATACAATTTTTTAACAATTTTCACGTTACGATAACTATTTTCTGAAATACTAGGAAATCTTTCAAAAAAAATTTTATTTACCTGGCTACATAAGTTCAACTTGTTGAAATTTTTTTTAAATATTTCTTCTTTAGTTTTTGTTTGGAAAAAATATTCTTAATGCTGATTCATTTATTCGTGTGACAATTAAATTAAATTTCAATTCTAAATTAACAATTAATTAAAAAAATATTATTTTTTAATTGATGTCCACCAAAGCTTACGTTTTAAATTTTATTAAGATATTTTTTTAAATTTGCTACACAGGGAAAACATTTTTTGTTACAATTATACAATTGCTTCATCTTGCTTAATTTGGTGTGAGGATTTCGGATCTGAACTTAATTTTGCTCCTTAATCTACAGCTTTATTTTTACAAAAATGACCTTTTTAGTCCATTTTTTGACGAAATGCACAAGTTTAATAACGTTATGTATAACAGGGGGTCTCGTAAATGTTCCAACAAATTTCTAGGGGTACTCGAACATATCAAGAGAATTAAAGCTGCCTTGGAACCCATACCCGGATAACCCATACTTGGAACCCATAATGTTTCCGCACGTGGCTGAGGGTTCTTCCCTATTATGACCTGTGGAGAAGCATTCAAAGAAACACTTCATAATAGGAAAACACCCTCTAGTGACGTGTTACGACTTTTCTGGAGATGGGTTCCAACGCAATTTTAATCCTGATGATGTGTCTTTATTCCCCTAGAAGTTTCTAGCAAGATTTATGCAACCCTCTGAAATATATAACATTTATAACTTGAACGTTTGCACAACACATAGACTAAACATTTTATTTTGAAGTAAAACTGTATCTTGGACAGAGAGACTGATGGCAGATTTGAAATTAGCTATACGAAAGTTTCTAGGATCTGTTAAATCTCAAAAAACTCTCAAAACAAAAAAAACAAAAAAGTTCCCCGGTGTGAAATGTTTCTTATTTTACTTTATATAAACTAAATATTTACAAATTAATTAAATATTAATTAACACAATATTATTATATTAACTAAAATAATTACAATCAACTAATATTGTAGCAACAATTATGATTTATATATTTTAAACGTTTGAACATTGTATTTCTTTTAAAGCTATTAAACTGACCCGAGAAATTTCTAGAGATGATTTACCTAATACCGCTCGTTTAATTATATCCATTCCGCATGTTCGATAGATTATGCGAAACTAAAATGAAATAGCTCTTAGTATCATTCAGAAAACTTTATTGCAGCAAAAATAATCCGCCCACAACCACCTACACAGTTATGAGATGCGTGTATTTCATTCTCGATTATTTTTTTCTTCTTATTGCCCAGAGCTTATTAAAAGGAAATTAGCAAAGCTAACACACCTTGCAACTTCATAATTAAATTTGCTCATTAAACTAAGTTGGTTATATTTAGAGCTTTATTATTTTGCTCTTTTCAGGAAAATGCGATAATTAGCGACGAAATATAATTATAGGTAGAGTGGAGGAATGAGAAATTTGTAATTCCCTGTCATTATTTTGAGAAAATTATCTTGATAATTATGTATTTTTCCTGAACATCATGTCTCAAAATTATCTTTCTGTAAAATGATATATAAGTTATGGTGGGATATATTATGAAAATTAGTGAAATTGGTGAACGTCGATATTCTCTTAGTCGCTTTGATCATATCTTGAAATTTGTATCTTCCTATAAATGGATTTGTATACTGTAGGAAAGCAATTTAGTAAATCTCGATAATGATACAGTCTCTTTGGTCATGTCTCAAAATGTGTATCATTCTTTAAAATTATATCCATGTTACTGTGAGAATTAATGAGTTCGTGAATGATGATATTCTCTTATTCGCTTTGGTCATGACTCAAAATATCCATTTTTCTGTATCATATCATGAAATTTGTATTTTTCCGTATGATTTCCATACTGTAGAAGATCGACTTAGTTAATGACGATAATGATATAGTCTCTTTTGCCATGTCTCAAAAGTTATGTCTTTCTATAAAATTATATATTTATATGTCGGATTCAGTAAAAAAAAAATTCCGCCAAGGGGAGATACCTTCGCGCCAATAGCAGCCATTCCCTTGGCAGTTAACCTTTCTCCAAACGGCTTTCTAAAGCTAAAAGCTGGAACTGCGCAACTGTGTAATTTGTTTGTCAAAACTTTATTATCTTGGGCACCAAAAAAGTGTTTAATGTGGAGCTATCACGATGATAGATCAGAACAATTATGTACTATGAGTTACGAAATAAACTCAGTGCAACTGAATATCACAAAAATGTGTGAAAGTTTTGGTTTCAATACCGTTTTTTATGATACAGTAAAAGTTTGATTTCGAAAAATTAATGCTGGGAATTTCACTAAAAATGAACCACGCTCTGACCGCCCTATTGAGGTTGATTGGCAACAATCAAAACGAATCTTTGATCAAGATAGAGATGTTTCAACAAGAACTATCTCGTTAGAGCTTGACGTTTGCCAAAAAAACAATTGTTAATGCTCTCAAACAGTAAAATCCAACGTTTAAGTTAAATCACTAGATACCTTACGAAATGACTGCTGAAGACAAGAGCGAAAGAAAAGCGACCTGTTTGGTTCTGCTCAGAGATAATAAAAAAAAGAGCTTACTGGACAGAATTGTGACCTGTGATGAAAAATGAATGTACTACAACAATACAAACCGTAAAAGAGGCTAATCAGTACCCGATGAATCAGCAAGTTCTGTTGCAAGACTAACGCTAGCTAAAAAGAAGGCGCTTCTCCGTATCTGTTGGGATTATCGCGGAATTATCTATAAGGAGTACTTGGAAAGCTGCCAGGATAACAACAGTACAATGCACAGCAATATGCTAATCAAACTTAGCGATGGCATTTGCTGAAAACGAAAAAACGAGTTCAGAAAGAAGGTGGATATCTTTCCTCACGATAGCAACGGACCACAAGATAGTGCGATGTCCGGCTAGACACTCTACACGCTGGAGTGGGATTTGGTGCAACCTCCACCATACAGCCCAGACATGACGCCCTCGGATTACTATTTGTTTTCGTGTCTGCAGCTGCATCTTGATGGCACATTCTTCTATTCAAATGACGACGTCATAAATGAGGTCGATAATTTTCTGAACTTGCATACGTGACAGTTCCTCGCAGAAGGGATTGAAAAATTGCGTAAACGCTGACAGAAAATTGTTGATTTGAATGGAAAGTTCCTTGATGCAAAATATGTTATCTGCTGCCTCTGCTCACCAACCCCCAACTATTACTTCTCAATCATCTTTGCTTCTTGCCGATACATTGAAAGTAGATTATATTTGTAGTATATACTGTTTTAATGAATGTAGGCTATTTTTAAGAATATATCATTAATAACATATTTATTTTAATCATATTTTATACATTAATTAATGGCATTTAATAATAAAAGGCAAAGTATTCACACTTATTTTTTAATAGATTATACTACTGGATAATCTAGTAATTCAGATTACATCGAATGTATAAACACATTATAGCCCAGATTTACCTGACAGATTAAATTCAAAATTTGATATCCCAATTGCAAAAAGGCCCACAAGAGCAAAGAGAAGTGCACTGAAAAATATCTTTCTTACATTGACATTGTCGGGTGCAGCATTTCTAAGAGTCGTATCGTAAAAGTTTACTTTATGCTTGCAAATTTTCTTAAAGGGGCGTCCAAGATATTTTTCTGACATCTTTAACTTTATTTTTCTATCCCTAACCACCTTGAGAGAAGGGCACTGCCGTTTATAATTATCAATAACCAGCCTCATAAACTGCTATCTCCGTAGTCTGAAAAAGAGCACTTTAAATAAGAGGCAATTTGTCAAAGAGGCCTTTCTTTGTAAATGAATGTTTCCTTGCATCACATTCATCACTGCCTGCACGGTCATGTAACAAAACAATAAACCTTCCCGATAGATTCGACATATCTTGTAGTCTGCTGAATAGATCTATCAGTCAAGACAGAAAAAGTAAAATATCTTCGTATACTGTATTCTAAGTGTAACATCTAGTCCTCTTTTCCTTTTACTCCAAAGAAACAGTTATCTTCATCATGAAGCCATGCCATATTTATTGTCCTTGGTAAATACCAGCCAATACTAAACTCCAAAAGTAAATCAGAATTGCTTTATAATTAGTTCTCGTTTTCAATAATAGTTCGCGCTTACTGTCTGCAGAAATTAAAGAACTTTAGGCTTTAGGAATATTTCTGCTTTTTTTGTTACTTCTTTAGATTTAACAATATCGAGCGGATTCATCAACTTATGCGCTACAGCAAATGTTTTTTTTTAAATTTTATCCATCAATTAAAAAGATAATATGAATACAATGATGAAATTCATGAATATATATGTATCTTGTTATGTAGAACAGGGTTTATAAGTACATTAGCTCGATAATATGTAGAATAACTGATTTTCACTCTTCAGTGTCAACTTATTCTTCTGAAAAATATTTTTAATTGAAAAAATCATGTTTTGATATTCAGACTCAAATTGCCTAAACTTTTATAAAAAAATCTTTTGTTTTTCATATCAATTTTTCTTTTTTAAAGATTTTTCATTTCGATCAATAAAAGCGTTTTATTTTAAAAACAACAATTGAGCTCATGAATTTTTTTTTCTCGCCCTTCAAGATAGGAAAATCGATAAGATACCATCATTTGAAATAAAAATAAGCACACGTTCCTCTTAAAGTTTATCGATATATTGAAGGAGATCATTGAAAAAGGCATTCTTTGAATTGTTCTTGCCTTTAGGAGGAATATAAGAGTTAAACAAAACCACTTTACCTATAGGATAGTAAAATAAATGCAATTGAAATATTTTGAGAGTAAATACAGGTATTTAAAGTAATTAACATGCTTTGCTTTAAAGTATTAAATAAATTTAATGCTTGCTTGTTCATTCATTAATGTAACTTAATATGTATTTATATCACCTATTACCACACATATATAGATTAACATGCCTATTTTTGAATGATTAGAGAGAGTTATGCATTTGAATAACTAAAATTATTATTAAAATTACATTAGTTTTCGTTTTATAAATTTACTTCACCGATTTTGAAATTTGTTTCAATTTTACAATACTAAATTTTAAAATAGATTTTTATAAATTTATTTTGAAATAGATTTCATTACTTTTTATATAAAAAATTTTGAGTAGTCAGTAAATTTTAATATAATGTTTCACTTTAATCCTGCACTGAATTTTGATATTTTCTTTCTGTTTGATTTTAAACTTATGAATTTTTTTTCGATTTTCTGGAAAACATAAAATACCTAAAAACGTAAGGTCTAAAAACGATAAACATTTTAGACCAAAAAAATATTTTTATTTTAATTTTTTTGTATACATTTTATTTTTAATTTGCATATGAAGTGAACATAGTCTGTAAAACAGCTTATGTAGAAGTGACAAAATAAGTATAGAGACATTCTGATGAACAGCTTACTAACCCTTATCCTCTCTATTGAAAGGTATATATTAATTACTTGAAAAAAAGTATTTTTCAATTCATAGTTGAACGGAAAGATAAAGGTCGGTATGTTTCAATTACCCAAAACTTGGCTCTTCTTGTTAGAACAATAACGTGAATTATAAAAACAAAAAAAAAGTTAGAAACGAAAACAGATGGAAACGAAAAAAATAAAAATAAAATCCACAAATACCACTATAAAATTGAAGGAAAAAGGAACAGAAAAAAATCGCAGTAGCCGTAGCAGTAGCGGTGATCGAAGAAGATAGATCAATACGCAATGCAATGGGTGTGCAAAGTTGAAATAAAACACTAGACAATTTGCACCTATATAAATGTAACAATTGTTACATTCATATAGTTACAAATTATCAATTTGAATATTAATATTCAAAAGACATCAGGATGAGCTGATATGTCAGAAGTAAAAGTAATTCCGGTGTTATCGAAATTAAATTAAGTCAGTATCTACAACAAATTCTCTGTAATTTTACCATTGTTATAATCATTGTAGCACACTACAAGTAGTGAAACTACTGTAGTGTGCTACTTTTTTGTAGTTTGCAATATTGTTTGCTACTTTATTTAGAAAAGTAGTGTAGCGAGTAGTGCAATACAAAAAAGCAGTAGTTTGTAGCGATTTCTGGCAACTACGTTTCTATCTATTTTTTGGAGAAAGAAATACATCAGTAAACATCTTTTTTTCTATGTTTCAAAAAGTAGAACAATTTGTGAAATGATCGTTTAATGTTTGTTAAATTGTTGATGAATTGTTGTTGAATTATATTAACTATGATTGCATTACTTTCAAAGAACGTTTAATTCTTTCTAAAAAACTAGTAGAAAGGGAATGTTTGATATCCAGTTTTTATATTATTTTATTTTAATTTTTATTTTTTTGAGTTTTCTGAAAATATTTTAATAATTGGCATAGCTTAGCGTTGCTAATTCTTTTGGCGATGCATATAAACAGAAACTTCTTTATTCTTGGCTTCTGAGGATATGTTTAACAAGTGTGTTAAATGACAACGATTTCTCTTGAATCGACAAATCTATTAACCCTTTTCGGCTCAATGCTTTCAATCTGGTCACACTTATTCCAAATATATTACTAACCATTAAAAATGTAGAATCGCTCCGAAATATCCACTGTTTTAGCAACATTTATATTATTATTTTAGCAACCTTTATTTAAACGCAAAGTTCAAGCATATCTGTTTATCAGATATTTATGATCTACAATCATGGTGGCCAATATGCTGCCGGTCAAAACTTTTCAATTAAAATTTGCTGAGCCGGAAGTGATTTTTCAATCCAGCGACCCTCTCGGCATTTCCTTAAATAATAATAATTGAAAAAAACTAAATTATTGACGTTTTTGTAATTTAGGTAACAAATTTCAAAAGAAATAAAAGCTTGCAATATAATTGCGACCAACTACAACAAAGAGAAAAATTTTCAAAAAAGAGAGCGAGTCGTTAAAAGCTGCTGGATTGCAAATTTAAGAGCCGGAAGGGGTTAAGAGTGATTTAGAAACAGTTAGTAGAAACTCTTAAATTTGCTTTTTGATATAAAATCTCAAATTTAGGTATTAAACACACGAATCATGCAATATATTAAGTTCTCCAAGAATGAGATTTTAGGTGACAAATAATGACATTATGGAGACAAAAAATGACATCTTGTGTGACAAAAAGTGACATTTTGTGAACATGGAAACATGGAAACATGGATAAGTGACATGGAAAGTAACAACGACAAAAAAAAAGGAAACTATAGAATACTCTTATTCTTACAGATTTCTTCTTACAGTGCATGGAAAATGAATAAAGCGCTGAAATATTCTTCAGAACACAGATTTAACTATATAAATATTAGAATTTCCTTACGCTATTACAACATCAAATTTTAAATACCAGAAATGGAAAGAGTAGGAAGTTACAACCTACTCCTCATTCTTGCTGTTCATAAAAATTAAAGAGTTTTAAAAAAATGAGAAAAAAATCTTCTCTCCCATGAGCGTGTGATCTGAAGTTCTATGAAACTCAATTAGATTTTGAACAGCAATAAATTATTTTAAAGTATTTTCAGTCTTAAAAACCGAGAAAAAAAAGCTCTTCTCGAATTTCCTTTAAAACTTTACCCCGAATTAGCTCTTCCTTGAGGGAAGAAAGTCTCTGTAGTTGGGAAGAATTTTTAACATTTTTTTTTCCAAAATATATATGAAACTAAAGCTTTTCGAGCAGATGTTGCGACTGAACTAAATATGATTTCCTCCGTTGAGCATGCTTTACCCCTTAGGGACACATTTACTTTAGCGAAAAAATAGCTTCAAGGCGATTAAATAAAGGTACAGGGAGGTTGGCATTTTTCCAAGTTCTACATGTCTTTTTTCCTGCTTTTTAGATTAAAAAAAATATATAGATTCGTTGCTTGAATGATTTTATCTTAAAACAAAGTTTAAGAATTCTAGCGTCGCTTCCTTTTCCCAATTATTGGGTCCGTAGGTGTGTTTAAATTTGCAGGTGTTGTCAGAAGGAATTTAATGAATGCTACTTTTCGGTTGCTGTTCATAAAATATGCAATTTATTACGTTAAAATCTCTGATAGTTGTCAAACATGCTACCAAAAGATTGTTTAGAAATAAATAGCTGATTCTGATAGATTTTTGTAAGCATATTTTAGGCGAAGCATTGAAAAAATTCTATTGTGAGCCATTTTTTTTCAGGCATTGGAAATTTTAAACTACCGTTCTATTGCCATTTTAGCAATGGTTTAGTTCCTCATTTAACCCAAAGCATGAAAAATATACATTTTTCTCAATATTCAAGTCCAAATTTGGTGAAAGGCCTTATGCGACTGGAAAAAAAAATCGCTTAAATATTTGAAATTCGATCGCTAAACAATGTAAAGATCAAACCTCACTTTTCAAACACTTTTTCATAGATCAAATTTTGCCAGTCAGTGTTATCAACAAAGTGTGAACAGTGTGATCACCTGGTTTGCCTTTAAATGTAGTGTCTTGGTTTAGAGAAAATGCGACGAGAGTTCTGTAATTTTATTTCGAATCTTGTACACAACTTCTGAAATGAATTATACAGTTTCAACTGAAAATAACTGTTCCCAAATTTGAAAAACCAGTAAGAAACAAACATCATAGATCACGTTTAGCACAATCAGAATCTCGAGTAAAAAAAAAAATAATTAATAAAAAACTTTCTGCTTTCAAACACTAACAAAATGTTCTGCTTGCTGAAACAGTCAATAAAATTAGTTTTTAGAAAAGTTTATTTTAAACAAACATTTATCTAAAGTTATTTTTCCTGAAAAGTGCTTTTCGAACCTTCTTTGATCTTTGAATAATTCAAGTTTAAATATATTACGAGGTTTTTATTTAAATGTACAATAATTAAGGCCTTTATTACTCATCAGTTTCGAAGTTATTTTGATTTCACTCTTAAATACTATTTTGCGACCAATTATTCACACTTTTCGATACTTAACTCCTGACAAAGATTCTAAAATTTCATACTAAAGGCAATCATCACACTTTTCATTGTTCTTTAATTATTTATCAAGAATAGTTTAAATAGTCCGCGTTCAAAACTGAAGTTACTAAATTATTATTTTTTTAAATTTGTAATATTTATTTTGTTTCACAAAACACGGCTAAGATTCTACACGGCGGAAAAAGTTCTGGTAAAATTGTTGTACTGTATAGTAATGACATTCCTGGTAAAGAAAAGCAATAATTCTGGTCCATAAAGCCAAAATATACAGTATTTGAATCATTCATTTGATAATTTTTTCGTTAAATATTAACGGTTTACCGGAAATTCTTGTTTTTAAAATTACATTACTAACTACCACACATTTAGTAGAAATTGCAAACCTTTAAAGGAAATTTAACCGAATAACTTTTTTATACCATACTCCAAGGTATTATGATAAAACTACCAAATTTTTTAGGTATTATAAAATCTTATTTTTTATTTTACCGAAATCATTACCAAAGTGCTTCGGTTAAAAGTTACCGAGCTTTTTGGTTTTCTTATAGAGACAGAAACACAGTATGTTTTAACATATTCTGCTAATTTTGACCATACTGTTTTTTCTCAAAGAAGGTTCTTGGTTTTTTGTAATTGAAAATCATTAATAATTCAACATTGAAACTTGGTTTCTTTTGTGCGTACGTGTGAGACCTACAGTCCAGAATTAGAAAATATACATAAAAATGAAAAAAATTTATAATTATTTTGTATTTAATTACAATACGTATAATTAATTTGCAAAAAATCACTTAACAACATAAAAATACAAAAATTGTTTAAAAATCATTTTTATATTTTCGGAAGTGATGCAAGAAATTGTGTAATGAACTAAATACAAAAAATCCAAAGTCCGACGCGTAAAGTTTCTTCCTTTTCTTGTAGCGTAAAACGCAAAAATGTAAAATATCTTCTTTTTTTAAAAGTAATAATGAAAAATGAAATTCACTCACATAAGTAGGTCACGTTCCGCATCCTTTTACTTCCCTTTTACAATCGAACAAATATTTAAAATATTTATATTTTTCTGGTAAAATTGTATCTATTTCCTGGAATTTCTATCTGATACTCTCTCACTAGTTAAGATACAAAATATTCGACTTATTTACTTTTTATTCGTTTCTAAACATCCTTTCAAAATTCTAATGCACGAAATAAGAAACATGATTCAAGAGATGAAGTACCTCTTTGAAACATAAACTATTCAAATAGAGAATTTTATAAGAATTTCGAACGGAAAATGCGGAACTATTTGATTGAACTCGAACTGAAACGTGTTTCTAGCTTTCAACGTGTTTTCAGTTTTTGTTTTAGAACTCGGCTGAAGCTAAGAAAATTTTTTAAATATTTCATGCTTGAAAACTGAGGAATTGGTTTATTTTGTTTATGTTTCTCTTTTCAGAGGAAAAATACTTTATTAAATTTATTTAAATTTTCCGAGTTTGCCGTAAAATGACCTAAAATAAAACTTTCTTTTTTCTTTTTCATTTGCATAGAATTGTATGAATAAAAAAATACAATATTTATACTGATTTGATTTCTTTTCCTCGATCTAAGCTTTATGTACATAAACAAACAAACATAGGATGTCGAATCTAGTAACAAAAGCAAAATGCATGTTTGTTTTTTTAAAAAAAAGTTCAGAGACATTGACGAAAAAAACAGTTTTATCTTCAAGCTGCAATTGCTTTTAAGTAGGTATAAAAACTTGAATTTCCTTTAGCACCGTTCACGAGAGTTACATCATCAACTCATAAGGGTCTACTTTTATCAATCTACAGAAAAATATTTGTAAATAATTGCGACAAAATTAAGACTGTGTAAGGTTTAAGATTAATATCTCACCTTAAGGAAAATACGCCTTAAAAACTTGCCTCTATGCCATGGCTCAAATAATTTTATTAAAGTTTGAACTAGAGTGATAATCATATTGCATGAGCTGCAAGCCACTTTAAATCATTTTCTCGGGATTATAATGTTTGTGTTTTTATTGCGAATCTGCTACCCTTTCTTTTTTTCGTAGAAAATGTCATGCTGTGGGTAAAAATACTTTCAAAGAAAATTCTCTCATTTTTGAAACAAAAATCTAAAAGTCTTTCTCTTGCCATGGTTTAAGGAATTTTATGAAAGTCAAAATTAGAGACATAATCATACTCGACTTCGACTTCCCTTTGATTTTAAAGACCACTTCATGTTTGTTTTTTCAAATGCTGCTCAGATTTTCAATTTTTTTCAAAGAATTCCTAGTGCCCAGACACTGACCTTAACTTTTTTGTACCTTGAGGTTCCTTCATTCTTATCGTATCTCAAGCAATTTTATAAAAATCAGAAACACAGCCGTAATTATCCTCCATAAGTTTCAAACCTTAAAAGATTTTTTTTTCTTCTCCGTTCATGCTTCGGTTAATTTCTATGGTGCCAGATTTTTCCTTTTATTTATATACACAGGGTTATTCATAATTCCCTCCGGGGTTTCGAAGCGTTATAGTAAAAAAACGAAGACGAATATGACAAAAAAGAACATATGAAATTATTCCGAAAATATTCAAGTTTTAATTTAAGCAGTTGCCGGTAGATGGCAGTAACATGCACCGCTGAAACCAGTTGTAGTAAAATGGCGTTTACAGGAGGAGGGAATTGTGAATAACCCTGTATATATATATATATATATATATATATATATATATATATATATTCATGAACAATATCTAAAAGTTATATTTCCTCTCCTGTTAAAAAATTAGATAACTGATGTTTAAAAAAACTTAACTGACCTCAATGCTCTTTTGTAAAATTTAAAAAGAATAATCTCACTTATTTCCTTTTAATTGATCCGACACTTTCGCACCTTAGAATTCTTATTGTAGTTAACTCATTGTAGGCAGGTAGGTACTTTATTTACTTCGCACTAAAGCTACACAGTAGGTTATTGGGGATGGTCTGGAAAACATCCCTAAGGATGATCCGAAGATATGCCATCGCAATTTTGATCCTCTGCAGAGGAGATGTCTCCCCTGCTTTGGTAGACCGACTATCTGCGCGTAAAGTAGAGCATTTTACTGCAGAACAGTTTAACGAGGACCGATACCGCACACTCTCGGTCTCTACGCAGGCTGATAAAAGTAGTCCCCCACCCGCTTACTGGCCGCAGTCATTAATGCTTGACTTTGATATTCTTCAGGGAACCCTGTTTTTACGATCAGTCCACTGCAGGACTGTAGTTTACATGTTCATTAAAATTTTTATATTGTGTGCCCTAAATTTTTTTTAAGTAAATAAATAGCCAAAATTTAATAATTGAAATTAATGAAAAGTTAAAAATATTGTCAAGAAAATCTACAGATTAAATACATGTATTTTAAACTCATATATTTTTGTGCTTGTTAATATTTTTTAAGAAAAAATATTTAAATTTAAATTTATGAACAATTCAATCTATCTTCCTAATATTTAGCCAAATGTCCTAGCTTATTTTATCGAGCTACATAAAATCACTTGATTAAAGCTTTTATTTACTTTCCTGGCACGTAGTTAAAAAAATTTTAATTAACAGTGATATTTTGCTGCTAAAAGAAATACTATGCAAAATATTTCAGTTAAACTTAATAACTTTTGATATGAATCTCATTTATTTTCGAAAAGAAATATTTATGCATAGATGACCTGAGATCTCGGTTGGGCTTAAAGTAAACATAGTGAAAGTATTAATTGCGAAATCTTAAAGAAGGATGCAAGTGAATTTGAAAAATTGAATAGAGGAGCTTAATTTTGGTTTCTTAAAACAATGTAGAACTACATAAAAAGATATATCATTTTTTTGCAGTTCGCATGAAAATGTAATGTACCGTCAAATGATAAAGCAACTTATTCTAGAATCAACACCAATTAGATCATGCTCATGAGACAATTCTTTGGAGCGTGATTGAGGAAACAATAAATCATTTGAAAATCTTTAGCTGAAAATTAAAATAACTCGAGAAAAAGCATACAACCTTCTTTTAAACTCAGCTGAAATTTTATTTTGTAATCTGCTAACTGTGTATAATAACTTTGTTGACATGTTTTGATTTGAATCGGCTTATAAGAAGATTAATTAACCAGTTTTATAAAACAAAGCATAAATAAAATTTCGTAAACTTTTTAAGGTTTTATTAACGTTAAGAAATCTCATGAGATATTCTGATAAATCGCAATAGATTTCTTAAGCACCAGATTTTTAGTTTTATAATATGTCTTTACTAAGGTTATGTGATTTATGTAAATTTCTAAAGAATGACTTAAATTTAATGCTTATATTTCTAAAGATTCTTACAACAAGCATTCGAAATTAATTTCTATTCAATGACAAAGCCCAGTCCACTGAGACAATTTAACTGTTGTCAAAAGAAAATTCTGATAGTTCAGAATTGTATCAGTAATAAATATAGATGCATAAAATATGTAATTAACTTATAGTAAGTCTTTTTTCTGTCTCACATGAATAAGCACAATTTTGCTTTGATTTAAGCAAAAAATCTAAATTAATTCAATATATTAAAGCTTAGATTAATTTATTGAAAGGAACTTAAATTAAACAAAAAAAAAAGTATAGCTTCAAAAAATTGCATTTCATTCGTAATAAAATATAATTTTCTCATTTTAATTCCCTGGAGAAATTAGTGTCTATATTTTCTATAATTTATCTTAAAATTAATTAAAAATATTTGAATTGAATTCATTTAAGAATAAGGAGTTTGTTAACAAAATATATCCAAAGATTAATTAATGCAACTTCGAAAAACACAGATGTGTAAACGCATTCGACTTTTTTTCAAATACAAGAATGCTTGAATATTTTTTTTTATCAAAACTGCAATTAACATTTATATGAAATTTTAAAATACTCACGTGTTTTTTCTAGCATTAGAAGTGATTAAACAATAATTTGTTTCAAAGTATATACGAAATATTGAAACTATATTTTCTTTAATAGATAACATTAAAATAAATAAAACTAAGGAAAGTATTAAAATATTCTATTTTCTCTCATTCATGCATAAAACGATATTAAAGTTTATTATATATTAAATTTTAGGATTGCTGGCTGCTATTGATGAAAATTAACAATTTCTTATCAACAAAAAAAATCGTTTCGATACTATTTTATTCCCTTTTTTCTTATTTCAATTAGCCTATAAAAATACTGAATCTACGGTTAAAAGTACGGGCACTTTGGTGCATCAACCGTAAAAACCATTTCACCTTGAAATCCAATTTAACCGTAAAGCCCATTTTTAAAGTAAAATATCATACCCTAATTTTTACAGTAATATTTATTAAATTCGAGTGATTCAGTGATTTTACTGTAAATATTACAGTAAAAATTATGATATATCAGATTTTTTGTTCCGTAGCATGTTCCCGCAAATATGGATTTTGCGTTAAAAAGTAATTACAAAATTTGAACACTAAAGCCAAGTGACTTCTGTTTAGTATTATTAATCTCAGTAGAAAAATACAATACCTTACTAGACTAGATATTAGCTTCAGATCTGTTAATAAATAAAAGTGAAAAATTGTACTGCTTATACAACTATACATTATAACTTCTATAAATTTAATTTTTTGGTACAATAACTCTCACTGTATAAAGACTTAAATTTTGGCCTTTTCTTTCTCTTTTCCTTAACATGAAAATCCACAATAAGATTTTGTGAGATTTCCATATTGTACTTCTGACCGCTCTGTAAATAAATTCCTATTCGACCAAACTTTTTATGCTTACCTCAAACTCTAATTTGACTGAACTATTAATGAATTTTGCGTGATTAAGATTATTTTGCATTACATAATTTTAAAAAAAATTACGATCAGCAATCTATACATGAAAAAGGTCCTTACCACTGTAGATTTTATTCAAAATCTGTAACAAGCGTTTGCAATTAAAAACTTGCAGCACCAATATAAATAACAGTGATATAGAAGTTGTTTATTTAAATAACTTAGAATAAATATTATTCGAATCAAAATAAAATTCTTTGCCTTCTTTTAGATGAAAGATTGGAGAATATGTCTTCTAATTTATTAAAAACGTTGTAATTTTGGCACGAAATTTAAAAAAGTTCTTTATGTTTTATTACAGCACAAAAGTATTCGTAAGAAGTTTAAGGTACACAAATACCTTCAGAAATAAAGTTTTTAAATTTTTATTTTAGAATTTTTTTTACTTGTATTAATACGTGCATTATCTATTAAAATATGGTATGAATAAAACAATGATTGTGAAAAAAAAAATTTAAAATTTTGGAAGAAACTGGTAAAAAAAACAAAAGTAACCCTTTTTTAAAAATCTCATAGTTTTGTCAATTTATTTTTCAATTTCATTACTTTATAAGTACTGATAAAAACCCAACTTGAATTGACTACGTACAAGATGTAATATTATTAGATATTTTACAGCAAATATCGAAACTAAGTTGTCAAAAAAGGCCAAAATTTGCTATTAGTTTTTTTATGTAAGCTGTAAAAAATAAAAGAATAGTCTGTAGTCTATTACCTAAGTATACACTGAGTGGCCCAATTATTATGACCACCATCTCAATTCACTGTTGGACCACCTTTAGCCCGTAATACAGCTCGAATTCTCCTCGACATAGATTCTAAGAAATGTTGGTAGGTGGAATTTCACTCCATATCCGATAAGCTACACTTTTCAGTTCCGTCAGATAGGAAGGATCCAAATGTCTGATGCCCCGTTCTATCTCATCCCACAATTTCTCAATTGGATTGAGATCCAATGATTATGCGGGCCAACAAAGCAAGATAAAGTTATCATGTTCTTCGAACCATCTGACGACAATACGAGCTGTATGAGAAGGAGCATTACTCGCTGAAAGTATCCATCCCCAATAGGATACATCATTAATATAACAGGATGTATCTGAGTTGCTATAACACATTAATACCCTTGGGTATGCAGACGTTGTTCTACAGGAGTCAAAGGTTCAATGCAATGCAAGAAAACATCCCCCGATCCTTAACGTTGCCTCCATCAGCTTGAAGTGTTGTGGCAATGCAGTTGGGGCCCATGCTTCAGTGCTGTTTTTGCCATATCCAAGGCCTGATGTCTGCATCGTGTAACTGAAACCGCTGTTCATCAGATCACATAACCCTTTTCCAATCATATACTGTCCAATCCTTATGCTCCTTTGCAAACTGTAGCCGTCTGCTCTTGTTCAAGGCTGATAGCAGAGGCTTTCAAACAGGTCGTCGTCTCCCATAGTCCATACGGTGAAATGTGCGGCACATAGTTCGTTCAGAGCCGTTAGCAGTTTCTATAAGATTCCCCTTCGTCGTAATTTTACTTACAGTTATTCTTCTTTTGGACTAGACAACTCTGGCAAGTCTCCTTGAGCATTCAGTAGCCTGCGACGACCACAAGCCTGGCGTCGAGACCCGGTTTTCTGCAAGAAAGTCCACTGTCCGTAAACATTAATAACTGCTGCTGTCGAACACTTCAGAATAGCAACTGTTTTGTTGATACTGGTTTCGACGCTTCGAGAGCCTACAGTCATCCTGCTTTCAAACTCAGTTCAATCATGCTTTTTGCTCATATTTCCGTCCGTAACACAGTGCAATTGATGGTTAACTTGACTTGCGTTCCCTTTTTTTTAGCTATCTCGTCTTCTAGCGGGAACACTGTGAAACACTAGCTTATTTTGAAAAAAATTGTCCGGTGCTCATAATAATTTGTCATCACAGTATATGATTAGAAGACATTCAAGTAAACTTCAAGTTTTTCGAGCAAAAGTATTTTGCGATATAGAATTTAAAATGACGGTAAATAATTTGCTAATAAGCAACTAAAAAAAATGTATTCAGATTACATAATTTAATGAAATTATTTAATTAAAATATAATTTAAACAATTTTTTTTGGTATATTTCAGGCGAAGTTTGGAATGTAAATTTAACGTAACATTTAATAAACCTGTTTTTTTTATTGCACATATGAAATATCCTTAGAAATTATTTATTCTAAGTTTAATGCTTAGCACAATATTATATATACAGTAATAAATATGAAATATTGCAAAATTTATCAGTTATAACTGCAGAATTGCAGGAATATTGAACATTTAATATAAATTACTGCAAATATACTTATATGCTAAAGAAATGCTAAAAATACATTTTTGGTAACACAATATCTTATAAAAATTTTATATGTTCGACAAATTTTCAACTTAATTTCGATACTACATTAAGAAATAAGAAAAAAATAGCCTAAAACTGTTAATTTAAATTTACTGTGTAATATATTTTAGAAGTTTGTTTAAAATGGGAACATAGTTATAACATACATATAACATAGTATATACATACGTTTTAAAATATTGAATATAAAATATTGCGTTTTTCCTATAAATTCTGTTAAAAGTCATCAAAACGTGCTTTATACCATTTATTTCTATATTTGATGCGAACAATATGCAAAAAAAAAGTTTTTGGTGTAGGAGATGAAAGCAATAAAACACATTTCATTCACCAAACGCAAGGGAGATTTTATGCTGCATTTGCTAAGTTACTTCAAAGAAATAAAAAGCAAAAAGGTTTTTTGTGCTTTTATATCGCAACAAAAAAGAAATCTCCTGTATATATATATATATATATATATATATATATATATATATATATATATATATATATATATATATATATATACAGGAGATTTCTTTTATATATTTATATATATATATATATATATATATATATATATATATATATATATATATATATATATATAAATAAAAATCAGGGAACATTTTAACGCGCAAAAAAGTAAATAAAATATTTGTCTCCACATAACTAGGTATAAAGTATTGCAGGTTATGATCTTGAAACAAGATACATTTTAAGGTGTAATGTACTTTTTTTCTGCATGAAAGTGCGTTTTAGTGCTCCGTTGTAAAACAATCAATAAGACAGAAGTGCATAAAAAAATGTAAAGATGTCTGTAGACTCTGAAAGCATTTTTCTTTTAAAAGCATTTTGATCTTGTTGCTATATTTAAATAGAAAATGCTTTCTTCAAACATGCAATCAGATAAACACAAAAATGAAACGTATATCCAAGAGCTTTTTTATTATTCCACATTTTTGAAGATTCTACAAGTATATTTTAAAACTGGAGGTTGGTTAGCACCATAAAATAACGGAATAAAACTGTTTTCAAACAATAAACTACTGAGAATATTTTCTAAAAAAAATCTATTTCTCCTTAATATTCTAATTTAATTATTTAACTTATTCCATAATAAAAATAACAAATTAATTTACAATTTAAAATGTATTGCATTTATTTTTGAAAAAAAGTCTACTTATATAAATATATATATATATATATATGAGTAATCTATATATATATATGAATATCTATATATATATGAGTAATTTATAATGCACTGTTAAAAATTTCGCAGAAGAAATAGTTAAATTATATATTTTTTAATTATTATTTTAACATATTCATATATAACAGTTACATAACCATAAAAATATGGTATTCAAACTGTTTTTTTTTCTTCCCAACGCCCACTTGTGTTATCATCCGTTAATTCAGGCATATACAGGGCGATTTTGTTGACATCTCTTACGGGTCACCATACTAGTTGGGCCAACGTCGCTCCCACAGTAAGGACAGATAGTACAGAGAGAAGGGAAGAACATCCATGCGTTGCCCGGGATTCGAACCCAGAACCTTTCTGATGCAAGGACAGTTCCCTGCCCCCTACATAGGCCGATCGGCGTATTCAAACTGTTGATTTTGAAAATATTCATATATTGACTGTTTTCACCGAGAACAGCTAAACAACCAGAGTGTCCACGCCTACCTTAAGGAGCCAGTTTCTTGCAGCAAGAAACATAATAAAGCTGAAATAGGTAATCAGTCATTCGTATAATCGCCTGAACAAGGATTCGATTCCCAACGTTGACATCACAATATTTCTTCCATTCTTTCTTTCCAGGGCAATTCCACGAAAGTGTCAACTTTTAAGTGAAATTTTTTTTTTATGAATTGCATATTTTAATTTTAAAAATATGTTCAAAAATAGCCAAAGTCTACATATTACTGTTTAATTTTTGATAATTTTAAGTTTTTTGAATCTGGCAGCATTCTAAAGTAATCACATGGCTGACAAGTGAATTCTTCACATTTGTGCTCAAATTGTTTTCTTGAAAAATACTTATAAAATAAAAGAAATTTATCTTCCTTTTGCAATATTTTGATAAAAATATGCATATAGTACAAAATTTAAGCATTTAAAACATAGCCTTTAAGTCATTTTAAGTTTAATATGTTAAATAAAAGTAACTTTTTTTTGTGTCATTCCGTCACATGTTTTAGTATATTTTTTAAAATAGCAACTGCGTTTTTGAATGAAAATGTGTATATTTTGGAATATAAAGCAGATGTGGCATAAGAATCAATGAGAAATTGTAAAATTCTATGCATTTGATTATTAACTTCCAATAATTAGCGTGACGGAATGACACATCTTCGTCGATGGAATGACAAAACGAGTCCTTGAGAAGCTTAGTCAAAAACTAGGGAATTTTTTTTTTCAATTAACCTAATGGCTAAAACAGCTGTTGAAAGACAGATAAAATGTTGAAAAAGACCAAGATCCCCATGATATGATGAAGAAAAAAAACAGAGAAAGAAAGGCAGAGAAGAAAGCTTCCGCGACAAAAGTTTGACTTAAAAAACTCAGAAGTGCAAACGCTGTTGTGCGGAGATTGGTAGAATTTGATTTTTTCTTTGTTTACACAATCTCTTCACATACAAATAATTTAAATTCCCTGTACAAATTCCTGCAGAGTCTTGGTAAAGCCATAAAAAAATCGCACACTCAACATAAAAAAAATTGTACACTCACTTCCAAAATCACCAATAGAGGTAAAAAAATTAATTCAGTCTTTAAGTGAGAAGTACTTAACATCGAACTCAAAAGAAACTAAGTGAGAAAAGTAATGTTGATGAGCTGTTTAATTTGGTAAAAAAATTTTACTGTCAAGATGATGTTAGTTGCAAGCCCCCAAGTATGAAGGATTCAGTCATAATACAAACTCTGACAGAGTAACGAAGAGTGCAGATGCAATATATACTTATGGCCTTAAAAGAGGCTTTTCATAAAGAAGCATATATTGATGTAAAGTGTGTCTTATCTCATTTTTGTTTTTATTCTCATTTTTGTTAAGTGTATTTCATTAATACCTCACAGCACATGCACCTATAAATACCATGTAATTGTGATGTTGTTCTAAAAGGCCAAACAAGATGTTGGCTATTGTAAAACGGCACATAATATGTAAAAGAATTTTATGATTTCATAAAGTCGAAGCAACAAACCGTTGAAGTTTTGTTTTTGTCCAGCCATTCTATTTAAGAGAGGGCAAAAGAGAATGACTTCAGCTAGACACTTGCTACATTAGCATTGCCAGGAACAAGAGACCTGCACTAGATGCTCTTATAGTTGAGAAGCGAATCATCAAAATTGGAATGCTTTCTAATTTTAACCAAAACCAAGTGTATGATTTGAAAAGCCACTGTTTTGAAGAGGAAATGGAAAATATGATTGAGGAGTATGCGGTCGGCTCTTTAATCATTGTCCCATACTGCGAAAAAAAAGAAGGCACATTTATATGCAGCGCAAATTGCTTTGATAAACAAAGACGATTTAGATGTTAAAGTATTTAAAGAACATGGGACAAAAATTGATTTATGCATAAATTTCCTGAGAACGAAGATAAGATGTGACATTGGCACGCTAGATATAAAACCTCTTCTGAGACAACCTAATTTTCAAATTGTTGAAATTTTAACTGATTCTTACGTAAATATTAATTCTGTTTATCTGTTACATTCTGTTTATCATTTACATATTAATAAAACATTTTTTAAATGAGGACTTTCTTCCACTAAACTTTTTGTCATTCCGTCACGGTCATTCCGTCACAGCAAATAGATGTTAATAACTGCTAGCCAACCTGAGGTTAATTTTCCAAATTCACAATTTACATTGCTTACACATTATACTAAAAGTAAAAAATAGTTCAGGAAAATAATAGTTGCAAAATTCACAGAAACTACCAGTTCTAAGCGGCATGCCGAAAGCTTGGTTGCCAAAATGTCATTCCGTCACACAAGTAAAAAGTTCATAAAATTAAAAATAAAAAAAATACAAAATTCTTTTTTTTTAGTTTATGAATCACATTATACCAATAATAATGATATGCATGAGAAAAAATCATGTTTATTTAAAATTAGATGCATAGAAACTTCAATTAATTGTCATCATGCAAGTCAAAATGTCATTCCGTCACATATGGAATTGCCCTCCATTCATTCTTTCAACCCATGAAATGTTACCAGTGTTCTGAAACTCCTCAACTGGTACGCTATGGACTATTAAATATTTAACTCTCATTCACACATAGATGGCAGTACCGCAGAAATTTTTTTTTAAAAATCTGCTATCTCCCATCTCTCAAGATGGATAACACTACCAGATAAAATAATTAAGCCATAATCTACGGTTGATTTGATAAAACAAAACTTAACTATAATCTAACTCCATTGTCCATTACTTAACAAAAAGCAGAACACAGCTTATTTCCTTAATATAGCTTATTGAATTAATATATGTTAAGAATAAAGTCCAGTTAAATTTCCTTTTTACAATTTTTAACACATGCTAGCTCTAAATGATTGCAAGGCCATACAATTTTGTGCATCCAATTTCTTAACCGTGCTGTTGTAAATGATTTCAAAGCCGTAAAGGTAAAGAATTGTTCTTAACCGTTTATTTTACGGTTAATCGGGCAGACAAACTGTTGCCGGTTTTGTGGGTAATTTTAGAATTAAAATTCTAATAATGTGTAATGAAAAGGAAAATATAATTCTTACTGGTTTCAAATGAAATAGTTAATTTTCTTTAAGGCTTTAAGTAAATTTGGAATTTAATTATATATTAAATTACTTTCTAAGTTTCAAATTAATAGTTTTTTCAAACTTTAAAAGAAATAATTATTGGGAATACTTTATTATTCCTTATAAGTGAATATGCTTTCCATAAATAATTTAATTACCTAAAAAAAGGTTTGATTTAAAATTGTGTTTTAAATCAATAAGCTATGGATTTTATATAAAAAAAAGTTCATAAAAATTAACTATATAAGAAAATAACTGTGTGAAAATAATTCTTGATCAGAAACGTTAATAGAGGGCAGTTAGACTTTAATAAATTGATAATTTCAACAAGGATGAAGTTAGCTTTAAAATTTCAAAATCATCAAAATGTTTTAAATTTAAGACAAATAGGCATAAATAAAAATTAATATTTAATTAAAAGCACATGTGCTTTCCTTGAAATTATTGAATCACATTTATCTCTCTAGTAAAACTTTTATTCAAATTTAATTTTTGTATAAATAATTTCTCAACGAAATTTTTTGACCAATTAAAATTTTTAAACATTCTCATAATAACATTATTTGAAAAAAGCAAAACTAATTATCAAGAAAGTAGTAAAGGTTTGTGATTTTATATGAACTGTACAGTGGGTAGTTCGGAAAGTAATTTCGTTCTTTCCGTACGAAAATGGCAAACGATTTTCTCATAATGAATATACATTTCATTGAGTTGTATATTGTCCATTTCAGTCCATTGTTTTTTGCTATCTTTCTTGCAGTAATTCCCACCTCATAAATTTTTGGTTCTTTACAGGCAAAAAAACAACAGATCCGGGTAATTTTGACCTCCTCATTTGAAATAAAGGTTTTAACGTTTCGAAATAAAGGTCTAAACATTTTTAGACGAGAAAAAATATTGTGGACAACTCATTTCTTTTCCCTGATGATGATTTCCTTCAAAAATGCATATTTTTGTTGAAGTTTGAGAAGAAAATCACAGGCGTCTAATGCGACGGCATAAATTTATTTTTCTAAGAGCATGAAAAACACATATGTACTTTTAGAATTTGTAGTTTAAAAATACTGTTCGAAACTTTAATTTCAATTTGATAATTGTTATGTATTATTGTTTATTATTAAGTCCTAAAAATATATAAAATGATCTTAAAGTCGCGGATTTCTCGGAACATCATTCAATACTTATTTTTCATTACGGTAAATATGAACTGTATTTTTTGTTCAAAAAATGTGCGATCAAAATATGCAAAATATTCCAAAAAATCCTAATTAAAAACACTGTGGTATGTAAAGCAATGAGAAAATTATAAACTGAAAATTCCTAGAATAAAAAACGGTCACATAGATTTTGAACCAGCAAAAAATACATACACTCTTCCATTGTGCCCCTGGGACACTGAATCTGATATTTTTTTATACGTCTTGCAAAAAAAAAGCTTTTTTTTTCTGGGATAAGGAACTGAATAACTTAGAAAAATTCAGATGAAATCAATAACAGTTTAGAAAGCCATGTGTAAAGAAGAGAAACATTTATGGTTCTGGTTTCAGGGAGTTATGGTTCTTACTCATTTCAATGAGCAGTAGGATCTGGAGACTAAGAAATCTCAGAAAGGCAATGAAATAGAAACGGCGAAGTAAACTTTCTCTTGGAGTAAGCCTAATGCACAACAAAGTTGTTGCACATTCTATCATGGCAATAAAGAAACTATTCTTGAAATTAAGAAATTCCGACGCACCAAAACTTTAGGCCAGACCCGTTCTGTTGCGATTAAAACATGTCCGTAATCCGCACGTGCTAAATCACTATAAGTAAAAAGTTTTGAAACGTACGATAAAGTTGCGCATACTCAACTAGTTTGAAAGTCGGTCAATTATTAGCGAATATATTACAGATCTAGTATTAAAATGGAGCAAATTTCCAAGCAAATAGAAAAAAACTAAAAAAATTATAAAATAACCTCTGGCATGTTGTTTCTTGAATTCGTTTTATAACAATAAATGCTAGTTTCGTACTTTACTTTTCAACCTGACTTAGATTTTTAGACTCAAGAACGGTACAAAACACATAAAAACAGACCTTAAATAAAGTGCACCAAATATACAGATGGATAGCATTCGTATTCTCATTTTACATCTATAAACCAGAATGCAATTAATTTTAATTATCAAAAGATTTCTAAATAAGTTTAAAGTCTTTGCATATTTCATTGAAATTCAGAGATTGTTAAAAAAATAAAATGAAAAAGAAATTCTATAAAATCGGTATCTACTTAAAAAAAAACCTGGAAAGTAGCTTATTTAACAAAATATCTACTGAAGATTCAAAAATAAATTATTCAAAAAAAATCAGTATTTTGCTTTTTAATGAAACTTTTAATCTTCTTGAATGTATGCATTTCGTTAAATCGGAAAATAAGAGGATTATTTTCTGAAAGAAAAGATATAAAACATGAATGCTTAAAGTAATACGCAGAAAAAAAACTGAAAATAAAAAATAGTTTGAAAAATATTTAAAATTCTTACATTAAACAAAAAAGGTCGTATCCTTTTTGAATGAGTACAGAAATATTATTTATTAAGGGACAAGATCAATTGGAAATATATCTTTAAAAGATTTTGAGAAGCAGGATTTTCATTTTTTGACGATTCTGTAATCTTAGAACTCTATTTTGTACCTTTTGACAACCGTTTTGTCACCTGATCACGTGATTTTTCAGGCGACACAGACTTTCTGTTATTTGAAAAGTCTGTTTCACCATTTATGTGTTATTACTGATCATTCTGTGAGTTAAGTTGTTTTGATTCACAACCCTCTGCAATGAGCAACAAGAGAGAACAGCGGTTAGTGTGATTGCCTGTTAAAGAGACTTTTCGGGTTCGATTCCAGGCAACGGCTAAGAATTCATTCACTAATATTATTTTAATTTTGTGTTATATTTCCTAACAAATTGTGTCACCAATAGCCCATTGTGTTGCTCTAAGGAGGCTTAAGTATCAATGGCACCTAATCAATTGTTTTAATCGATACAGTGTTTTCAATGAAATTCTTAACCTTACTGTATTAATTTTTTCACTCGTACGAAATATTTTTCGGAATGATATAGCTTCTATGATATAGTTTCTAAAATAATGATACAGCTTCTCAGCCTTATAAAAATATAATTTTTTGTGATTATCCGTAGAAAGGTTATTTTCGATTACTTTTTAAATCTAAAATAAACATTAAAACTACAATGATGAATGCTTAAAAAATTATAAAATGAGTCTAAAACTCCACACATCCTTTAAACTGTCAAAATATGATAGTCATAATTGAATATAACTCGATTATTTCCTTTTTATATAACTGTAAGGAATGCCTCCATATTACTTGGAACATTTGTCTCTGTATTAAACTAGTAGATAGGAAGCTTAGTTCTTCTCGCAAATTACAGAACACTGTTAGAAATTTCGCGATAAAAATGGTTAAATAGCAATTAATTTAATTGTTATTTTACCATATTCAACCAAAAAAAGTCAAATAAACATTAAAAAAAGTTCCAAACTGCTAAGTGAAAGAAAAAGAGTTTATTGATTGTTTTTACATAATGCGGTTTAAAAACCAGAATTCTATCCATGCCATGTAAATTCTTACAGAGCATTTTCTTGGAAAACTATTACATAATACGATGTATCAATGCACAGAATGTCATATGGAGTTCTTATTTGATCAGTGGCATAATTCTGTAATTTCTCATTTTGAAATACAGAGCCCAAAAATCTAATTAATGAATAGTTTTTCCTATCTCCTCTGATTAGTGGTTCCCTTTGTTTACCAAAATGAAGTTGGATGTGTAGCAGCTTTCAAATAAGATAGCCTTACTTTCTTGTAAACACAATTCATTTCCATTTTTTAATAAGTGGATTTGGATCTCTATTCTAATAAATCACCATATAAGAATTTATGGTTTTGTCTCTCACTAACCTAAACAAACTTGAAAAATGTACGTAGCATTATGAATTTAATTGCTTGTTCATGCTTTTTTAACTACATTATTTTCACAAAAGCTGCGAAATTGATATTAAATATGATTTTAAAAATTCCAAATATCCTAATAATAATTTTCGCAATAAAAATTATTATTTTGTTGTTATTCAAAAAGTAGTTAAAGCAAAGGTTCTAATTTCTAGTATTACTTTAATTCTTATTTATATTAAGGTAAGATAAGAAACAAATGCATTATAAGCTGTAAAAGACTTAGGTTTTCAGTAGTTAATTCTCAAGAATCATTCTTCTACGCATATCGAAACATTCCCTAATTTTATACAATAGTGAGAAAATAATACATTTATGAAATTTTAAAAGCGGTTGTAAGACATAAATCATTTATGAACTTGTGGCGTAACTACCACTACGAAATTTAAACATCAATTCACTGGTATATAAGACATGCTAACTTGATTCAATAACGAGGTGCCTTTTGATAGACGAAGGTTGGCATGGTCGATAACTCCGCCCCCACATTGGTGACCCGGTACTTCCCACTTCAATCTGGTAACGCCTACTTCGCTGAATGATCCACATTGAACAGTTGACTTGCTGCTTGTGACTGCGACATAATCAGCCTCCTCACGCTGTTGCTACTCAGTCTCGTCTCGAGTAATCACAACGTCTGCCTGCATACTCTCGACTGCCAATGGCAACACAGGAGCGACTACGACTGTGAAGTTAATACACCTCTCACATTCAGCACTCAAAAATCCGGTGACCTTAAAACCAGCTCCTTTCACAAGTACAGCAACTAGTGGTATCCGTTCATCGAATTCTATCCCTGATAAAATTCTGGTGGGGGAGTATTTTGGCTTAACTACCACTACGAAATTTAAACATCAATTCACTGGTATGTAAGACATGCTAACTTAATTCAATGACGAGGTCCCTTTTGATAGATGAAGGTTCGCATGGTCGATAACTCCGCCCCCGCAAACTTAAAGATAAATAAATATAATACAAACAATTTACTTCCTTGAATTCACTTATTTCGGTTATATTTTATTTCTTAAGGAAAAAAAGATGTGAGATAGTAATAAATATAAAATTATAATTTTAACCTCGAGAATAATTTATTCCTTCAACGCCCTTCATGTACCTTTAAACAAGCGCAAGTATTCGCGCACATGTACCTTTAAACAAGTTTCATTGAATTCCCTGCAACATTTTGCGGGGAATATGAACTTCGAGGGATTTTATAGTGGCAAACTATTTTATAGCAACCCTAGCTTTCTGTAGTGCTTTGATATAACGCATAATAAAGTGTCCATTGACGATATAAACTCCTGTTTGTGAAAATTGCAACACCATGAAGGAATCGTCATAATTGAATGAAATTTACTACACAGTTGAGTGGTAGTAGTACAAATAAATGATTAAACTTTCAAAGCAAACAAGTAAGAACAAGAGATCGAAATCAGTATTTTGTGCAGCCACCACGCACCGCAAAAAGCTCTGCTACACGACGTGGCATGGAGTCAAGCAAATTTTGAATATCTGTCTGAGGAAGAGCATTCCATATAGTTTGCATGCGTACCCAAAGTTCGTCTGTAGAAGCAACAGGACGAGGATCACGAGCGAGGCACCGACCAACGAAATGACACACATGTTCAATCGGTGACGTATCTGGGGAATACGCTGGCCAAGGAAGAAACTGTACCTGCCGCAATGCAAGGAAGGATTGAACAGTCCTAGCAATATGAGGGCGGGCATTGTCTTGCTGAAATACAGCGCCTGCCAAGGCTTGAAGGAAGGGAACAGCTTGGGGCTGTAAAACTTCACTAATGTACCGGTTGTTGTTCAGATTACCTACAATTCGTAGCAATTGAGATCGTCCATGATATGCTATGGCACCCCAGACCATAACTCCGGATGTTCGTCCACTGTGGCTTTCGATAATGTACTCCGGAAGGTGGCGTTCACAAGCATAGCGTCTGACACGAATGCGGCCATCATGGTACCACAAATTAAAGCGAGATTCGTCAGAAAACACGACATGCTGCCAATCAGCACGCCAGTCCTTATGCTGATTGGCCCATTGTAGCCGCAGGCGGCTATGGTTTAGTGTGAAGGTGATCCTGTATAAAGGAGTCCTTGCACGCAGTCCACGCTGCAGTTGACGTCTACGAATTAATGAAGCACACAATGAAACACCTGTAGCTATTGACCACTGTGCTGCCAGTTGTCTAGAGGGAGCTGTACGGCCTGTCAGCGCCATGCGGACTAGGTGTCTATCATCGCGAGCCGACGTGACATTTCGGGGTCCACTCCCGGATTTCCGAGTTGTCTGACACTCGTCCGCCCACTGCTTCCAAACACGCATCACTGTGCTGCTGTTACGATGCACACGAGCGGCTACTGCACGATGAGACAATCCAGCTTCACGAAGGCTGATGATTCTCCCCCTTTCAAACTCCGTAAGTTGTTGAAATCTCGCTATCTTTCGTCGAAGAGGCATAAGTAACGCCTGAGCTAACGTTTACCACTAGCAGATAACCACCGATAACCATACACGCCTCCCTACAGCCGTCTATTTATTCGGATCCATCCGCCGTTCAGAGGGCGCTGCTCAGCATACGCATGCGCTACGGGTCTGAAATTCCAATCATTTGCATATTATGCTCTACTTTGCATTTCCTGAAAATTTCAGCTCACTGGCATAAGTCCTTCATGGTGTTGCAATTTTCACAAACATGAGTTTACTAATAGCAACTAACCAATTAAGAGTTGGATTAATAACTCCACTCTCTTAATGCTTCACTCCTCGTTCCCAATGTTGAATTAAAATTTAAAAAAAAGTATAAAGAATTTTGAAAAAAATAACTATAAGTAAAAAAAAATTTGGATTTTAAATTTAAAAATTTTGAAAGATAGGATGTTTAAAGATAGCATTAATATAGGTTTGACAAGAGGAAAAACAGGATGTAAGAAGAAGTTTTTCAACCTCAACTCACTGATTCTTTGCCAGTTGAATTCATTCGAATATATCAAATCAGGTGACACGCTTTTTTTACAATTATACCTTCTTCATGTTTTTTTTAAAATGCTTATAATTTGTATAAACGAACCAAAAATGCGTATCATTATTAGTCATTTTCTTCCACATTTATAAAGTATTAATTTCAAAAATCAACTAAATTTAACTTCAATTCTAAGTTTAAATAAATTTGTTCTCACACCAATCCATGAGCAATTTAGAGCAGCAGTAACCATGCAACAAACCACGGTCCACAAGTAGTACTTGGGTAGCGTTTTACTAGCCATGAACGGACTCAGTATCCCTCTCTCACACAAACACACACACACACACAAAATTGTCATCCCTACAACTAAAAAGGTTGTTTTAGAGCATAAAATACTCAGAACATAAATCTCTATCACTTAAAATTTAGTTCTGTTTATATTTTTTGTCTAGATATAATTAGAAATTACAAAAACAACTATAAGTCACTTGAATACTTTATGAAATAATGGACTTAACTTAAAAAAAACTATTAAAATGCAAATTCCATACCTACAACTTTAAAAAAAAAAACATTGAGTACTATATTTAAAGATTAGAATACGAAGAAACACCGATTCCTTCAAATGCTACCTTCAAAATTTCATATAAACTTAAAAATGACAGAAATATTTTATTCCGTAATTTCATTTCTATACCGAGTATATTGTAAAACATATTTTATTGGGTGATTTGATTCAATCCACTAAAAAATATTAAATTCCATGAAAATAATACGCTTCATTTGTAACTCTGAAAGAGCAGTTTTATATGCAATAAAATAAGTAAAGAAAAGAAACTTAGAAATTTATTTCTCCATCATTTCGACAAATTACAAATTGGGAAATAGTATCATCAAATGATGTAAAGTAATTCACTTTTCGAATGACGTAATATAACAAGATTAGCGAATAAACGGATTTGAAAGGGCGGAATAAAATAAAAAACAAATCATCTTTCTTATCCCGTTTCATTCCTATTTGTATCTTCAAAATTTAACGGCAATAAAAGTTATGCTGCCATATTTTCTGCATGATTTCCATCTGTACATTTCAACAATTCAGCCCTGTTTTATATCACCTAGCAATTCTATGTATGTCTGCATTCTTTTGAATCATTACTATTACTTTTGATATATATATTGTGTATTAAACTTAATTCAAACTCGTGACTTTAAATTATAATGGAATTGTGTGTCCAGAATCCATTTTCTACCTTTATTAAATACATAGTATGGCTTCAACAAGTTCATTTTTTAAATGAGGTGCTATAACCTTTTGTTTCAAGAGTGAGATTTATAAAATTGTATTTTGAAAGAAGGAATATATATATATATATATATCCTTTTCCAATATTTTTAATTAACATCATAAATTCTATATATATATATATATATATATATATATATATATATATATATATATATATATATATATATATATATATATATATATATATATATATATATATATATATATATATATATATATGTCAACGATATTAGCTAAAGATTGTTCATATTGGTAATTGAAAAGCTGAGTAAAAACATTGGGTTTTTTTTTTAATTTGTCAGGCTTTCAGAAATACAAAAGTGTAATTTTAATTATTTTATAGGTTTCTTAAAATTATTTATGATATGACGGTATCATATTCAAAAAATATCCACATATATATTGATATGTAATTGAAAAAAATATAGAAAAGAAATAATCAATTCATCTATAAAAATATATTTTAATTCTCTCGTATTTATACATGATATGCATAGATATTGATTCTAACCTTCCATTTTAAGGAAGAGACCAGTGGTGAGTTTCACAACACTAAAAATTAGTGAAGAAATTAAATTGTTTGATGGATATTAAATAAGTCTCTTTTTTAAGGATATAAAGCATTAACTTAGAAAATTTATACCAAACACAACAATACCGAATAGCAGAAGTTTCCTCTGATTAGAATTTAAAGAGATGACGTAGTAAAAGATTATATATTTTAATGTTAAATTTAATTGCAAACAAAAAAAAAATGAAAATTTGCATTTCTACGGTTAATGACGAAATGGTTAAAAAGAATAAAACATAGAACTCGTTTTAATGAAGAGAATAAGGTTAATTTAATATCCAGGGAACACTATTTCAATACAACAAGGTTCTTTTAACAAAATTATATGGAATAAACGATTAACAGTTATCATATGATCATGAAATGGTCAAATGTAAATTAAATTGAAATTAATCGAAATGTTTATGTATCGAGAGATTTCAATTTAAAAATTGTTTTAATTTATATCAAGGAGCAGAAATAAATCACAAAGATGGAAATGATAATACTCTCTTGCCTAAAAAAATAAAACATCAATTTTAAGTAATTTTGATTTTACATTTTAAAAGCAACAAAATACCACTGAAAAGTTATCTGTACCACTGAAAGTATTATCTTTCTAAAACATTCAAATATTTCTTATATATTATTTAATTTCAATGAATTTCTTAATAATTATTTCATTTATTTATTTTTCTAATTCATAAAATATAAAAACCTAACTAATTTGAGAGGCTTTAAGAAATGATTTTATTAAGGTTTTTTAGACGTATCATTTTTTACATCAAACAAATCCATTTAAATTTTCATATGAAAATGTTTTTCCACTGAATTCTGCTATATAATTTTCTACTAAAAACTACTGCTAAAAACAATTTTAACTTTTCAATTAAGAATTAAATATGGCATTAGAAAATAAAGTGATTTTTTTTTCTAATGCCTTTAATTTAAATTGATGTCTATGAATTTAAATTATTGGTTTGAAAATCACGCTGTGTATAAAGAAACATGTTAAAAGCATTGAAATGAAAAATTATACCCCATCAAGCATAGATATGGCAAAAAAAGAAATCTAATTTCTTTATGACTTTTTTCATCTGGCTTAAAAAAAACTGATCTTATTAAAACTAAGAAATATTTAAAACGCTTTTTTTCAATATGTAGCGGAAAATTTAATTAATTCTGTTCAGAAAGAAGCAAGTAGCATAAGATAGATCATTCAAATAAAATATCAGTTTCTTAAAAATTAAAATTTTGTGCAATTCATTATAATGAAGTTAAATAAAAATTGCATACTTTTGAGTTTTCTTTAAAAAAATATTAATAAAACAGAATAAATGAGCTTTACTAAGTTCTTTGAAATATATTTCAGTGAGAAAAATTAAGTTAAGAAAATGACAGAAAAAATAACGTCAGATACCAATATTAATAATATTTAGTAATATTTTTAAAGAAAAAATATTCTATATATATAGCTTGCCTTTAATCAGAGATTGCTGTAATAAGATTTGAAAATAATAATTACCCAGATTACCTACTTCGTGCTTGATTGCCCCAATGAATTCACCAAGAAGATGATTGTCTACTTTAAATTCCAAGGTTCGTCTAAGGTTATGAATATGCAATGAAATTTATAACTGGGCACTAAGGTGGCCATTTTATAGCTTTTAGTTTGTTATTATAAATCAACAAATTCTCAGACATGACTGAAATTGACAATTAATTAATAGCTTAAATACATTACTTGTATAAAATTTCTTTATCGTTGAGCATTTTTAAAAGAATCCGAAAACGATTTCAATGTATTGTTCGAATTATACTTTTTTTAATTTTATATACTCATAAGTATAGCTTCATGCATTAGATTTAAAAATTCATATAAAATGCAATTCGTTAAATTCTCCAGTTTAGCGATCACTTACCATAAATTCAGCCCATACCCTTCAGTAGTTATGAATTTAAGCGATTGTGTAGCAAAATTAGTGCTCAATTTTAATGAATTAAAAATTTTAAATGTGTGACAGGGTGAAGGAAATTTATTTTAGAAAAAATGCATGCGATCGTATTTTTTCATAAAATGTTTCTGAATAAACTTATGACCTACTTAATGGATATTATGTGTAAGAATTGCAGCTATATATATATATATATATATATATAATATACACCAAAGAGCCATTACATTATGGCCACCCTGGTAATAACATGTAGGACCACTTCTAGCCCTCAAAACTGCTAGCACCCGCCGTGACATTGATTCGCCAAGGTGCTGATAGGTAGTCTGAGGTATCTGGTACCAAGCGCTCACCAACTGATCCTGCAATTCCCTCACATTGTTAGGAGGTAGCGTGGCAGTACGAATTTGGTACCAGAATTAGGTACGCAAATGCTCTTGTGGATTAAGGTCAGGTGAATTTGGTGGCCAAGACGTGACTTGAAAGTCACTGGAATATTCCTCGAACGAATCCATGACGATTGGACCCTTATGACATGGTGCATTATCCTGTTGGTAAACACCATCCCCCACAGGAAAAACTGTTGCCATGAATGGGTGAACCTGGTCCGCAACAATGTTCAAGTAGCTTACAGACGTCAGGGACTGTTCTAGGAGGATTAAGGGCCCCATGAAAACATTGTTCCCGGGCGAGAAACCATGAAAACCTGGGCGAGCCCATTGTTCTAGATGGGAGATGGTCATAATGTAATGGCTCTTCGGTTTATACATATATATATATATACCCTTTTTGAAAATTCTTATTAAGTTCTCCTGATAGTTAATATATCTTACCAATAATTTCTCTTTTTTTCTCGTTGTAGTTTAATTGTTTAATTTAATTACTTTTAATGAACGTAAAAATTTACGTTCGGGTAGTAAAGCTGTATTCAGCTCTTACGTTAGTAAACAGAGCATTCTACTCAACTTACGTCATAAATACTGGAATAGTTTCAATTACGTTACTAAATGATTTCGATTAAAATTGGAAGCTATATGGAGATATTTTAGTACTAAAATATTTGTTTTTCAGTGGAAAAATACATTCAGTGGAAAGTAGGAAACTACAACTTATTTTCCCATTTTCTTTTTATTAAACTGAATGTTTGACATAGAACTACAGCTTAAAACTGCTACGAAAATTAGCCGCAATCAAAATAATTCGACATAAATAAAATAATACGGCAGAAAGAAATCGACATTCAAAATTTATTTGTTCTTTAATCAATTCTTATTGAGATAACTGGAACATTCAAGTTAAATCGATGATGCTTGTAGTCTGTAATAATATTCCTCATTACCAGAGAGTTGTAAGACACCATCAGAAATTAAGTGGTAACTTTGGAGCTAGAAAGTCATCAAACTGCGCGAAATAACAAGTGGGAAGAGTCTAAATTATGTCAGTATCACGGAGCTATAGCCAGTCTTAGATTAATGATGATGATGATACCTGTCTTCATTATTATTATGAAGTAATAAAAGATTACTAAGATAAACGTCAGCTAAGAAAATCATTAAGACTTCTGGAGAAGTAATTTCCTACACATATTAAGAGCAAAAAGACAAAAAGGAAGGGAAAATATATATTTATGAAATATAAAGAGTACATCTGAAGCTCTTGGCCAAAATGAAAGGGCAAAGCAGGCACAGAAGATGACAAAATAATACATTGGAAAATTGGATTCTCTTTCCGAATACGTTGAGAAGTTATAAAACATATGACCATACAAAGTCAGTTAAAATTATATTTCATCTTTTTATTTAGATTTTGGAAAAATACTACAATAAAGGAATCTCAAAGATTTTCTCAGGTTGTCATGGCAGCAGATATAGATCCAAAGCTTAATAAAGCTTAATGAAATAGTGAGCCATTCTGTGCTGTGATTTTTGAATACTTTCTTCGTATATTACATTCCAAGTACCCGTGCTTAATACTGGGTTCAAAAATGTAAATAATCAATAAATCAGTACTGAGCAACAATACGAAATCTTACACTGAACTGAAAAACACATTCAAATTGAAAAACACAATCAATGAACCTAAAAATAATTCCATTTCTTCTTATTATTTTTCTCTTTCCGGTGACTTTACGTTATTGTAACAAGCAAACACGTTTTCAATAGTCCATCCCATCAATATGAAGATATATTCACTAATAAACTATAGACGAAATGAACTATATTCAGTATAATTTAACATAATGCTGTTGCTCAAAGCCAAATCATGATAGTAAGAATAAGCAATTTTCTCTCGAGTTGGTCTAGAAATCTTTTTTTGACACTATCTAGTATATCAAACCTGCATCAATTACCAATATACCTGTTGCCCCTATTACTAAAATTAAGCATCATTAGCGTCAATTATAGTATGGAGATTTTTTGAGTTTATCCTGAATGAATTACTACCTTTTTAGTCAATGGCTTTTTTTATTTTAATTAGTACCTTTCACCAAAATTAAAGTACTTGTGGGGAGGGAAGTTACAGACCATGTCAACCGTCATCTATGAAAAGGTACCCCATCATAGAATCGAGTTAACACGTCTTATATACTAGTGCAGGGATGGGCAAACTTTTTTGGTCAAGGGCAAAAAATCGAGTAAAAATAGTTTGGTGGGCCGAGTAAAATCTTCTAAAATAAAAAAAAAGGTTATACAAGTTTTAATTTAAATAGTTAATGAGATGAATGAAATTGCAATTTCATTTTTAAAAGTTTCTTATATTGAGGTTCAAAGTGAGATGTGCTTATTTTAAGGAACGAGGCTAAATGCTTGTCTGTTACTGAAATGATTTTTTCTAAGGTTCATAGTTGAAAACACTTGTTCACATATATAAGACGAAGCAAACATAGCACTGATTTTCTGGGCATGAGATATTAAATTTTGAAAACTAGCTTTGGGTAATGATTTGCAAAATTCAAACTTTGGCATGTTTAGAAACAACAATAGTGTTCAATCTTTCCATAATCAATAAATAATGTCAGAACTCGCACCGGCAGAAAAATCCGCTCGTTGGAGCTTAAAATACGCTGTCTGCCACATGTGAAGCACAATTCACCTATGTTAGATTACATATGTCTAATCCTCGAGAAACACAAACGCTTGTTGAAGCTAATCTGCAGCTATTCTATAAAGAACTTACGCTTTCAACATTTTACTAATTGAAGCTATTTGTGCTAACTATTTCCATCAATTTCACCAATAGAGATAGTAAAAAGGTCATCAGTACTTTGTTGAAAAAGAAAGAACAAAAATAGCTTTAAACAAAGTAGACAAAATAATCGAAGTATAAGGTATCTTATATATATTTGCCACGGATCGGCAAGTTAAAATTCTATCCGCGGGCCGGATAAAACCTTCCGACGGGCCACAGTTGGCCCGCGGGCCGTAGTTTGTCCATCCCTGTACTAGTGAATTGGAATTGTATTTTTGTAGTGGTAGATACCCTACAGTACTCCCCCACCAGAATTATATCTGTGATAGAATTCGATGAATGGATACCAGTAGTTGATTCATTGCTATTTTGTGAGAAGCCGGGAGAGCTGTATTAAGATCACTGTATTTTTTAGTGCTTAATGTGAGAGGTGTATTAACTTCACGATCGTAGTCGCTCCTGTGTTGCCGTTGTGTATGATCGAGACGAGACTGAGTAGCAACAGCGTGAGGAGTTGCAGTCACAAGTAGCAAGTCAATTGTTCAATGTGGACCATCCATCGAAGTAGGCGTTACCAGATCGAAGTGGGAGTTACTGTCAAGGTAGGCGTGTCCGTATCACGTCCGGGTCACCAATGTGGGAAGAGAGGTTACAGACCATGTCAACCGTCATTTATGAAAAGGTATCCCATCATAGAATCGAGATATATATACTAGTCTTATATACTAGTGAATTGGAATTGTATTTTTGTAGTGGTAGATACTCTGCATGCTTATTACCGGAATTTTGCTGTTTTCTTTTTTATTAATATGGCTAATTCTTAACCAATGAGAACTAAACGTCCCACCCTAACGATTGAATTGAAATCTTTTGAATGAGTTTTAGAATCGGGGCTAAATTTGTCCTTGCTGCTGCTGTCCAAATTTCAGAATGATATAATAAACGGTACTGGAGTTAAGAAAGAAACACACAAACACTTCATTTTACTATTATAGATGATTTATAAATATAAAAAGGAGTCATAATAATACAGTAAACCAAAAAATCATACTCTTTTGGAAATCTTGGCAAATACTGTAAAATACCGTACCGAGAAATTGCATGACTTGTTCGGTTGAGTAGTTGATTTGTTGGGTAAATAGTGGACTTGCAACTGATGAGTTCTGGGCCGTAACGTTCCAACAATACGAGCGTAGAGAAGCACAGCAAATATCTATAACGGGAATACTTTCAATACTAAATTAGTACTTCCGTTTTTGTAAGCTGTTTTTCATAAAATCATATTCTAATTTTCATCGGAAATATTTTTCTGTAACAAATTAAAGTTTAAAAATAAACTCAATTAAAAACACTACAATTAATTAAAAAATATTTAATTTGCATTAATGAAAATTTTCTATAATAGTATTAATACCTATGATTTACTTTGAAATGTGATTTGGCCACATTTAGGTCTTTTTCTTCTTTTTCTAAATAAAACTATATTCTACACTTTTTACCGATAATCCTATCCATAATATTTATTCGTATATTATTATATTGTTACATTATATAATTATTTTTATGTTTACCTTTGAAACACGTTTTGGTAGCATTTTATTTTTTTTAAATTTTTTTAATAAAACTATACTCTTATTTTTGCAGATAATGTTTTTCGTTAATATTTCCTATCCGTTATATTTATTGTTATAATATTATTTTGTTATGTTATATAAAAATTTTAATGTTTAATTTTGAAGCTTGTTTTTGTCACCTTTTCTTCTGAAATTTTAAGTATATATTATTATAAAACTATACGCAAATTCTTACAGTTAACATTTTTTGTTAATATTCCCTGCCCGTTATATTTACTGTTATATTATATTAATAATATTTTCTTTCTCTTTTCTGAAATATATTAAAATAAAAACTTAAACTTACGATATTGCGTTAACTTTTATTCTAAAATTCTTAAAGTGACGTTAATTTAACCAAGAAAATCTTTAAGCTTAAATTCTTGAATTTACATTACCGCAAGTACTCGAACGTATCAATTCCGCAGTAAACATTTAAAGAATGTAGCTAATTGTAAATTCTTGATGGGGCGAATCTTTTTATTTGATTTAAGGTAATTTTTCTCTTACGATAAATGGCAACGCAAGACTTTCGAAAAATGAATGAAGTCATTAAGCTTAAGCCTTAAATTCTTTTCTGGCTAGTCAAGATTGATTGCCTTGGATAAATGGTAAAACCTTGATTCATGGTAGAATTCTTAAGAATTCACTTATAACTGATAAAAGTAAAGTTCTTTGTTTTAATTTAACTTCTCTGTCATCTGGAATCTTTTTCAACATTTTATATTATTAATTCTTCAATAATTGAGTATTTTATAAGTTTAATTCTGCTAAATACCCCCAGTAAAATTGTTCTTTTAAGGAAAATAAAAATAAATGTTAAATTCTTCATATAAATTTGCACTCCAAAAAAACTAAAAAAAATTTATATTGAATATTTACAGTAAAGTGTAGCCTCTATTATATTATTGGCATTTTACAGCAACTTGCATAAGAAAAGTACCCAAGTCAAAATTCTATATGAGTACATGAAACAATTTTGATGGTTTTTGTTGGTTTCGATGTGATTCACGATGATCCAACATCATTTGATGGTCACCATCATTCAACATTTTCCATTATGTGTTAATGGTGTTTGTCATGCAAACAAACTTCCTCCAATGCTTTAATACTATGATGGTTAACCATCAAGAGAAATTTGATTCTCGTGACCTAATAATCCATGCTAATCCTTGATGGACCATCATGGTTCCAACTATACATTTTATTATGTTATATTGGGGATTCTTGCTGGTTTTCAGGAATATACCACCAAAATATTTTTTTTTTAATATTGTTCGATCATAAATCAGTCCGAATTATTCTTACTTCAGGGATAGTGGTCACTCATAATCGTTCCAACATGTGATTTCTAGTATATTATGGAAATTCGTGATGGTCTATAATTGTGCAATAGTGCGTTTCCATGAGGCTTTAATGGAGATTCTTTTTGGTTCAGCAGGAATGCACCATCAAAACCATTTGGTTTTTTTTTATGTTGGCCCATCATAAATGAGTCCGAATTCCTACATTGGGCTGATGGTGACTTATGATCGTTCCAATATTTGATTTCAAAGAAACTATGAAGAAAATTTCTGATCGTTCAGCATGAACTGTCCATTTAAACAAATTGCTATTCTTATGTTGAACCATCATGAATCAATCCGAATTCTACATTAGGATGATGGTTGCTTATGTAGGTTACCATCAAAAAATATAATGTTTCATGATAGATTTGTTGATGGTTACCATCAATGTTATGTTGGTCCACCAAGGAAGAACCATCAAAAATTTTGACTTGGATAGTCAAGTTAAATTAGGACAGAGGGCATGTTAGTGTTCCTTTCATCTACGACGTTGTCATGATTGTTTCTATCACATTTCATATGAATTTCTGATTTTACAACCATTTATTCTTTGTGGATGAAAGAGGGGAGGGATTAGTGCCTATATTCTAGGACACCTATTCTAGGAAATGGGTATCCTAAAATCGTGTCCTGGTTGCATTTTAGTTTTAAGCTGGATACAAGGTTACGGTTTAATGGTTGCAAGCTGAAAACTAGATTGTTAAGCTATACTTGCACCAGATAAAGATTTTTTATCTAAGCAGGATTTGTATCTACGATTCAAGAAAAACTCAACTTTAAAGACTAGATTTTTAAAAAAATAATAAAATTTTATTTAGTTCGAAAGGATATTCAATTATCTGTGGCATTTCAAAAAGACTAAAGTCGTAGTAAACTGAATGACTAAATTAAAAATTCAAAATATTTCTCAATTTTGAAGTATAGATTTATTAATATAGAAATTATATGGAATAATGTCTCATCTTACATATCTTTAATGTCATAAATACAGTTTGCATGAACAATTTTGTTAAAAATTAACTTAAATAGATTCAACTTTCAGAACTAAACTTTAAAAAACTTAACATATTTTGCAAATTTAAAAGGATTTTCAATTATCTTTTGACATTTCAGAAAGTTAATGCAGCGAGCAGGAAGAATGCTAAATTACAAATTTAAAATATTAGTCAGTTTTAAAATACACGTATTATTATGATAATTTTATGCAATTCAATTTTAACAATTTAGCTCAAAATAGCTTATTATATAAATTTATATGGATATTTCTCACATAGAAAATATTGATAACTAACAAAAACATGCAAGATAAATATCTTCAATTAAAATAAAAGTATCCCCGCTTCCAATACTTTAAACTTTATATTTACGTTTGTTTCTTTCATTTCTTTTATTGTTCTTTTGAAACTTAAAGAAAATATTTTCAGTGAATATTAAGAAACTTTTTTTAGAAACTTCAAAACTTTGAGTGAATTAATTCTGTTCCAAGTAAACAAATTGTTGTCTTACTGAGTTTGCTAAGTGTCTACATTCTCTGAATACGAATGACAAGCAAATGAGGCAAGTTTTTTGCCTCTAATTTCTCCCTTAGGCACTACTGAAGCTATTTTTTTTATTCACAATTTATTTTTGTTATTTACATTCTTTCTACTACAAAAAAAATGTCAAAGCTGAAACTGTTTAAAACTTTTACTTATATTTTTGATTTGTTTAAGCTTTACAACAAACATTTACAAAAGTCTTGCGAAGAATATTCCAATTACATTCTTAGAAAATAAATTTATCTTTTCCTCTTCTTTTGGAAATATTTATTCTGACATGTTTATTTTCATAGATCAACATGGCCTGGTATTTTGAAACAACATGGTTGTTAGAGATATTTACTGATTCGAAAGGGTTTTCAAAATATTTTAACGATGTCAAGCAAATAGATTTCATGTTGTATTATATTGCGTTACATGTTTATATTTTAGCTCTGTATATTTTAAATCTGTTTTGTTCTTCAAGATTGATTAAAATTTTGAAGATTAAAACTTTAAGTCTTGGAAAATTAAAAAAAACGTATATTTATTTAATTCTTATTTATCGGCATTAGAATATTTAAGCTTTATTTTTACTAGCTCTTTAGAAATTAAATAAAGTGGATTATTTAAAAAAACATTATTTTCAGCTTTAAAAGAACAAATGTATAAACAATGATTCTATTGATTGCAGTCAACTGAGGCGGCTTTGATCAACAATGTCAACATATATTTTTAATTAAAAATACTTATATTTCTGAATGAGTTGAAGATATGTATTTAAAATCTATTTTTAGTAGAGTGAGGACTTGTAGAGTCGATTTATCATGGTTAAATATATCTCCTTTCTCTGTAAGTTAAGCGGGTAGTGTTACCTAGACAACCAAAGTAACTTTGCCCTCCAGATTTTTTTCTGTTTAAATTTTCAAATAATGATTTTATTGATTGCAGTCAACTGGAACAGCTTTGATCAACAGTGTCAACTCATATTTTTAATTAAAAATACGTAAACTTCTCCATGAGTTGAAGATAAAATCTATGTTTAAGAGAAAGAGGGCTTATAGAGTGGATTTATGATGGTTAAATATATTTCCTTTCTCTGTAAGTAAAGTGGGTAGTGTTACCTAGACAACCAGAGTAACTTTTGCCCTCCAGATTTTTTTATATTGAAAACTACCACTAAAGTTAACATCTCAAAAATATAAAATTTTCAAAGTAAAATTTAAAAAGAATTTAGTACAGTTTAAGAAAATTTTATTATTATAATTACTTTAAAAAGTACATATATGCAAAGCATTCATTAGATTGCTAAATTCTCTTCAAAAAATTTTAGTAAATAATTATCAGCAAAAATAATGAAAAACTAAAAATGAATATAAATTTTGTTTTCTAATCAAACTTAACCTGCATCTTAGTCGTAAAAACTCTTCAAGAGGACATCTGTTGAGTCAATTCCTTGAAGATAGAGCTTTAAAACAGCGCGGATCAAAGAAAGGCTCCAGTCATAAACGTTTGTAGGAAAAGTTAAAATTTTTCTCTGTATTTGGTTCACAATTAGGAAATTTACGAATTCTCATAATCACAATTGTTATTTAGTTTTCATCGAAACAAATAACCATAGTTACAAATTCTCTACCGGAAAGGAATTTGAAGGTTTTTACACTAGAAATTCCACTGCCGCTAAGTTACATACAAGTTCAAGGATCTGAAATTAAACAAAATAATCAATTTGAGTATTTTGTTCCGTTTCTACCACCCTTTCTTTATCAGAACTTTTTTAGCCATGACTAGAAATTTCAATTTACTTCTCTAGTCAGTGTCAGACTGTAAAAAATTTTTCTGTACAAGCATTAGATGGGATAATTTAGATATCAATTGATTGTCCATTAATGGATCAGTTACTGCTGCCTTCGGTGGTAGGTACTGAAATGCAGATAACAATTATAATTAGAAAGTGGATCTGTAATACCATCCGAATTCATTGTTGAAGAATTCTAAATTTTGTATGAAAGATCACTAAATTTAAAGTTGATACTGAATCGTGTTATAGTACATACTTAAAAGGTTAAAATCTTAGCACTAATTATTGACATAGCTTGCAACAAGATCAGGTGTTTTTACTACATTCCTGGGTGGCAACAGACCAGAGAATGTTCTGTTGTCCTTTTTTTTGTCGTATGCCTGTTTAGGCAGTGGGGGCGCGATTGTTTCTGTTTTTCAGTGGCGCCCTCTATGGCTAGGAATTCGACTTCTGTCACGCCATTCACACAACCTCAACCCGTTTATAGGACTGGTCACATTCACACACAAAGGAGAAAGGACATAGAACACAGAGAGAGAGAGAGAGAGAAAGAAACATCCATGCCTTGCCCGGAATTCAAACCCAAGACCTTTCTTATGGAAGGACAGTTTCCTGCCCCCTACATAGGCCGGCCGGCTTCTGTTGTCCTTTTTGAGCAATACATAAATTCTGTTAAAATAAAGGTAAATGTGGCTTTATTTCTGCTTCAAGTCAATGGAAGAAGTGTGTATTTGTGATATAGTCAATGGAAGAAGACACCAGCTACTAATCAACATTATTTCTAAATATACGATATTTTCATGTTTCTACAATTTCTACTGAATATTTTTAAAGTGTCCTTATCGTTTGTTACTCTGTGAAGAGTGGAAAAGTCGCTACAATTTTTTTCTGAATCATATCGTATAAACTCTTTAAAATAAATAGACAAATTAACCCCGGTGAACGGTGTAATATTTATATCACAATGCCATTTCTTTTACACGTGATACAAGCGCGCTTAAATATTTTACATTGAAAAAGAAACACGAGGCTTACATTTTGATCCGTAGAAAAATACGAGTTTCTTAAAAAAAATTAAAGAAATGTTATAGAAAAGAAGAGGAAGTCAGTGCACCAAAAATGATGCACTGCTTTGATCTACCGAAAAGACAACGATGGAACAGAAAGATAGCAAACTTTAAAGGCAATACATATATATATATATATAGAGAGAGAGAGAAATCATTCGCAAAAGGGAGGGACAAATCTATGAGGCCTATCACTAAAACACATGTACAAAAAATATATCTTTGAAATGTCTTGCACACTATCAAACAAGCTTTTATTCTGTTTACAGCAGAAAAAAATAGTTCAAGAATAAAAATTTAAAACGTCGGGAGTAAGTTGTCACCTTTTTTTCCGATTGATAAAGGAAAAATATTATAAACTTTCAATCTGATGGGTCAGGCATAGTTAAATATAGTACTTTTCGCAACACTTTTATTTTTTGGGATAGGCTATGGAATTCACTAGCTTTTGTCTCTTTCTCTCTCGCTTGCCTGTTAAGGCAGGTTGTTCTGGTTCTTTTGTTTTCCAGTGGCACCATCTATGGCCAAGAATTCGATTTCTGTCACACCCATGAGTCACATCCGTTTATAGGGTGGGCCCATTTATACGTCCATTCAATCATCCACAGATCGTAATTTTGACCTAAACTAGAGAACCTTCAAATTCCAATTCAGTACCCCCAGAGGTATTGATTTGTTATGGGAACAAGGAGCGAATCGTCAGATTTAACGTGCATCAGTCACCATTTACTACACGGGGAGTCTTCGGACGGCGGGGTTCGAACCCACGAACTCTTAGACATGGGTCCAGTGCCCTACCGACCAGGCTATCCCAGTCCAGTAGCTTTTGTGTGATTGGATAGTGAATCCAGATACTTATATGTGATGGCAGGTATGAAAATTAAACTATTTCTGCAGATTTTGTTCAATTTATAGGATCTTGCAACATGGAACACTTCAATTAATAACTTCAATTAAAATTAACATTAAATAAGCTTCGTTAGATTTTGGAATTGAAAAGTTTTTTTAACTGATGAAAATAATCAGACATAAAGAAATAACAGAATAAGAAAAAGAAGAAAACTACTTTTTGTGCGATGTGTTGTTGTTTTCAAACAACAGAACCAAAGATAATTAGATTGACACTATCGACGTTCTTTAGGACAGTAATTCTCCAAAATTAGGATCATTAATTATATCTGCTAAGTAGCATTGCTTCGTACTAATTTTCTTTTATTACCCTTCTTCTACTAATGGCCAAGTGAAGATTTGATAAAGGAATATAATCTGACATCCTTTCTTTTGATAGATCATGAAAGTTTAGATTAAATAATAATCAATTTATTCGAGACATTCAAAAAACAGATTTTTAGCTTTTCAAAAAACTTTTAAACTATTTCCTAAAAAATATGTTTAAAATAAATTACAAGTGAAAAAAGCATTTTTAAAAATATCTCTATATTTCTCTATATCTGTATAAAATCTTTATATTTACTCAGAAGAAAGCGAAATTATGAAATTGTTGCCATTTTTATTTGTGATTGATATGCTGTCAGTAGAGCTTAAAATATTACATCTTCCACGTTAAAAAAAAGTAAGTTTCTTAAACAATAATTTTTCAACAAATGAAACTTTTAACAACTCTTTTAACAGTTTAAACTATTTTTAATTTACATGCAATATAAGTGTAACATTTTCATCGTTATCGCTTACATTTCATCCATTAAAATCATTCTTTTAATAAGACTTAGTATCTTTGAAAATTGAGAAAAAATTGGTTCCCTAAAAGTCAACAGTTTTTAAATATTAAATGCATAAAATGTTCTTATTCAGGGCTTGAAGAATGGAATTTTAATGATTTCTAGTTTGTTAGTCGTCATTTTTAACGCTCTTTCTGATTTAATGAATGCAAAAGCCTTAAAATGAGGACATTTTTAAAGCGAGGAAACAAGTTCTGTAGCTAATTTACATTAATTGCGAAAGAAGATATAAAGTAAAAAATATTTTTGAACTATCACAGTAGCTCGTTCCTTCTAAAATATCTTTTTCTAGTAATTTGAATGAAATTATTTTTCGAGCTCATCTAAAATTGATCAATATTGGCTCAGTTTCTAGAAAAATAATATATATTTAAAAAAAAGCTTTTTCAAGATCGATCATTTTTTTTATTACTTTAATAAGGAATCATTAAAACCACAGAAGCGATGTGATATATTTCTTAACAATTTTTTGGTGGCTTCTAAAATCAAAACATTTGTGAGCATTTTCCTCTCGGATAAATTTTAACAAATTTATGTACTTTAACAAGTTTTTAAATTTTGGTGGAAACAAACTCAATTTGTTAGAAAACTAGCAAAGGAGTACTACTAGTGGTTACTAAGTAATTGTTGGGCCCATGTCGAGGAGGTCGTGGGTTCGATCCCCGCCGGAGACTCCCCCGTGTAGTAAATCGTGACTGGTGCTCGTTTAATCTGTCAGGTCACAAAGTCCTCCATGCTCCCATAAAAATGTATACCTCTGGGGGTACTGAATTGGAGATTGATCGTTCTCCGGTTCGGGTCAAAATTACGATCTGAGGATGAATGAATAGATGTATGAGGGGATCCACCCTGTAAACGGGTTGTGAGGTGTGTGTGGCTAAAGTCTTATTCTTGGCCGTCGATAGCACAACTGAAAAACAAGAAACGTGCCCTCTGCCTTAAAATTCGCTTGGCTTCATCAAGCAGGCTTGCTGGTATTGGCAAGTGGCATTAGAAACAACAACTAAGTAAGTGTTACTATCACTGAAATCTAAGTTTATGTCCATAACACTTTTAAACGAGAAATAAGTTTGGAACATTTTTAAGAAATAGAAGATACATTAAGTAATGGCATCTCTAATATTAAAAAAAAAACTAAATGTTGATGAATAAAACCAAAATAAGCGGAAACGGTTTACCAGAAATTCCAGATTTCTTATTATCAGAATTATAGTTCTTATTATCAGAAATTCAATGAAAAATAGAAGACTGAAAACTAATTTTTTTTTCTGAAAGTGTTGTTTTCAGGCAATTTTTATAACGCATTGTGTCAAAATTATTAAATATTGCCACATTTACTAAATTTTATTACATATCATAAAACCATATTTTATTGCTGCTTTTACCAAAATCATTAACAAAGTGCTTCTATAAAAATAAAAACTAGCTTTTTGATGAAAGCTTTTTGGTGTTCCTGTTGATCCAGAAACACGGTAAATGTTACCCTATTCAGATAAATGTGACCATACATTTTTTTTCTCAGTGCGAAAATTCTTTTTTCTCATGTAAGAGTAACAACATCTTCTTGAAGAATGATATTCAGTGAAAATGATTTCGAATGTGCGCAAACATATACTCTTTATACTCACCTGCTTAGAACTTCTGTAATTTCTATCTGATTTCATTAAAATTTAATAGTATATAGTTTTTGTCAAACGCTGTAATATTTTGTTTTTAATGATTCTGACTTCAAAACTAATTTTTATTAATAATCTGCCCACCAGTTCTTCGTTTGGTGTTTTTCGTTCAAAATATATTTAGATTTACTTTTATATTAGTTTGAAAACTGAGATAATCATCGCTGAGTTTATATAAAAATATGAAATCTTATGATACAATGTTGGAAAATGAAGCTTTTCATTGTTTTATAAACATTCCTTTATGATAAAAAGTTAGCATTCCGTAATAAATGGGTGATATCTTGTAATAACAACCTCGTTCTTTTTCCACATCTCTCGGATAAAATTGAAAAAAACGCTTTTCTTTCTCTTTCTGTAGAAAATATATTCTGTAGAAAAGTAAATAATCTTTAAAATAACGAATATTTTTATAAAATTTCTTAACGATAATAATCAAAAGTTGCATCTTAACAAACTAAAATGTATCTTATTGCTTTCCGCATCAAATGTTTACACTTGGCAATAGCCAATTAAATTTGCTTTCTCCAACAAATAAGAAATAAAAATGTAGTTTCTTTGGACTTAGTTTTCGCTTGATTAATCCGTGTATTCACTTATTTATTTGATTCAGATAGAGCTTTTTCTAAAGGACTAATTTATTTCGCTTTTTATAATGTGATTTGAAGTTTTATTTGATTGTAATTAGTTATTTAGGGAAAAAATACAGATACATTTATTTTATTTTATTTATTTATAGTCTTTAATTGAATTGAATTTGAAATGAATTTTATTTCCTTCTTCCTCGAAACTAATTTTCGATTGCCCACTGATTATGGTAAAATAACAGGCAGTAGTCTACCCAAGAAATTAACCATGAAATTTTTTATAAGGGACAATTCTCTGTCTTTTCGGTTCTTAAACAGAGAATAAAAAAATTATACGGTTTCGTAACAATTTACAACTAACATGGTTTCGAAACCGGAAAGTTGAAATTTAATTGAAGGTAGGTTATTTTAAAGAATGAATATTGGAATTTGGTTGTGATTGAGTTGTGTTTGGTCAAATGAATTCATGGCTCAATTAGCTTATCTAGCTGTGTCATCTCTCCATGTGTTGTAGGAATTTAAGAAATATTGTGATGTCATCGCTCCCTGAGATTCAAACCCCCGTTCAGCCAGTCATGGAATTGACAGATTAGCCCGTTCAACAATGCAGTTGCATGAAACTAGATGGCTTCATAATATTAGCCTAGTTAACTTGATTAAAAATGTTGTTGAATCTCCTTGGTAAGGACAGTCAATTAACGGTTTTCTCCCTGTTAATAGTTTGAATACCATCGTTATTAAGGTTACTTGACTGTATTGGTTGAATATGGTAAAATAATAATTAAATCAATTGTTATTTATATATCTTTTACGATACATTTCTAACTGGGTCTGGGATAAACAAAATAGAATTTGTCATAGTTTTGCTCCCTTTTGGCAGTAACCACGCTACAGAATAATATAGTTTTGTAATAAATAAACAAGCATTGAACAAAATTTTTTAAAAATTTTTATTGATTTTTTTAATTATTATATTTTTGATTATAAATGTTTGCAACTACAAAACTTTTACTTCCCATGTAATTTCTTGCTTTGTCCAATAAAACTTTTATCAAAGCAAGTAATTTGAAAAGTAATTCAATCTATTTTAATCAAGAAACGTGGTAGTATGACTGTAATGTGATTATGACTAACTTGTAATTCCTAATTAGTTCTTTTTTGAAATTTGCGATAAGTTCCTGTTTGCAATTTAAGAATATTAAACAAAAAAGATGATATTCTGGTTGTTTAACCGCATTCGGTGAAAACTGTAGATACAAAATTTTAATTACAGTCTACAATTTGAATGCCACTTCAGTTATGGTTCTTTAACTGTTTTGTTTGAATATGGTAAAATAACAAATAAATAAAATGTTATTTAACCATTTTTCCAAAAACTTTCTAACAATGAATAATCAAAAATTTCTAAGATATATTAAAGTAAAGCATATTTCTTTTTTTTTCGTAAATTTCAGCTTTTAAAGTTTGTTTTTTATACCATTGAAACTGCATTTTACTAATAAGTCTAATCGTTAGTTAAATATTTATTTTAAATAATGCCTAAATTAAGTACATAAATGATTTATAATTTTCTCATCCCAATGACGAATAAGAACTAAAAAAATTATGAGAAAAAAAACATGAAAATGGATGAAAATAGAGGGAAAAATAGATTACATAAATGAAAAAATTGATGGAAAATTTCATTTCAGTATCAAGATTGAGAAAAACTTTAAAAAAGTATTTCAACTTGTTCAAAAAAATTAAATTTATTTTCAATACTATTTATAATAATCAAAAGACTCTTAATAAGGAATCGATAAATAATTACAATGAATTTATTTCTTTAATAGATAAGTAAATTATCAAGAATTTTTTTTCTTAGAAAAAGAGTTCTCAAAATGTTGAGATTTCATTTTCTCTTTCTAGTACTTCAAAAAGATTTTTTTTAAAAAAACAGTAAACTGGCAAATTATTCTTCATTAAAAAAAATAGTTTAGAAGCAAAATTAAAAACTGAACCATTTATCAAAAAACAAGATGCAATATGTTTAGTTTAAATCAAAACCTAAATGAACAAAGTTCAAAATAGTTATCATTAATTTTTAATTATTACATCATAAGGGAAAAATCTTAAAAAATGCTGGCATGCATAATTTGCATGTCTGCCACTTACTTTCATACTATATTTATGCCATTATTCAGAAAATGTATGCATTTCCAGTTTGTCTGGCAATAAAATTTTGTTTTTTGTTTTAAAAAAAATGAAAAAAAATAATATCTTGTGTAAAAGGAAACAAAAAATGCGTTTCTCCAAAGCATTAAACATTAAAATTTCGCTAAAGTGTTAACATATACATAGCTTGAAAAAAATAGTTCATTTTTTATATCCACTTTATTTTGTAGATTAAAACTTTGAGTTTGTATAAAAAACCATTTTTGAGGCTTTTGATGTTTTTAACGTAAACACAGTTGCTAAAAAATTTATTTATTTATTGTTATTTTGTCTTTTATTCTTCAGTCTTTTTTGTGCCAAGTATGTTTTATCTTCTTGTTATTTTTTGTCCTTCCTCTCTCAGTACCGAAAGAGTTGTCTGATCTAGAAAAATATTTTTTTTATTACTTTTAGCATTCATTTTTAGCATTAGTAAACAAAATTTTATATTTTTCATTGAAATCTGAGAGAAAAGTTTTAATATGCTTTTTATTTTGTAAATTGCAATTTTACAACTATAAAATCAGTTATAAGGAATATTTAAGCGGTGAATGTTGAAAATTCAATTAATAGTTTCCCTGGCAAATAAAGCATCATAATCGATAAAATCCATAAAAGTGAGCAGATTTGTAACTTGTGGATTATATTTAGTTTAGTCAACCCTGTGGTCAGCAACTGATGGACTAAGAAAGGTTAAAAATTGAACCAACTAAAACTTTTTGAAAGCATAATTACTCAAATAATTTATTTTCTGTATTATCTTTTCTCTTCTATCCTTGTAGCAAAATTTAAATATAATATTACCTAAATTTTAATCTTGTCTGTTTTAAAGTAAAAGCATTTTGTCTGTAGTGTTTACGCTGTAATGACTACAATTATGTAGATTTCCAGCCTTTATATTATACGAGTAACCTAATAATTTTTAAAAAAAATTCATAAATTGACTTTAGTTTATTATGTTTCTCGAAATTCGGAATTGAAAACGTTAATCAGAAGGAGAATTTGCGTAATAACCATACTTTTCTAAACAATGAGAGAAACGTTAAGACAGTGACTTATAACAGCTGTAAATTAATTTGGTTCCAAAATATCGGTTAAATTTTAAAGAACATTACAGTTAAAAAAGTTATACAAGGGATATTGCAATTTTTTTCAGTCACACATATTATTTAAATAATAAAATAAATAATTCAGGAGAATTTTTACTCTCAAAACAAATTTCAGATCGAATTCCGGTATACTTTGGGTTCATCAGCTGTAAAATCTATTTTATCATTAAATTAGTTTTTACCCAAAATATTATACCGCGATTTTTACAGTAACATTTATTTAATTATAGTGACTCAGGGATTTTAAACAACTAATACTGTGAAATTTACGATATATCAGATTTTTTGTTCTATAACATGTGTTGCGACATCAATGGGGATATAGTTTAAGTAACTGTTTTAGCACGGCTGGCAACTTTTGTAATTGAAATAATTGTAACAAGTATATGAAGACAACACGGAAGCCTTGACACCGGCACATTTCCTAACGGGTAGAAGATTAACAGCTATACCCACAAATCTCAATAACAATCCAAGACTTACGAAACTCTATTAACAACAAGAAGACGTGTTGGATATATTTTGGAAAAGATGGTCCAAAGAATATCTACAGCAACTGCGCTCTTATCACCAAGTTCGCAATATCCATATCTCCTATCACATGCGCGCAGGAGATCTTGTGCTACTACAAGAAGACGTGAGACCCAAACACATGTGGAAGAAGGCCTGAATTACCAGTCTAATTAAGGGATGTGATGGGGAAATTCGAACATGCGTGCTAAGAGAGGGTGGAAAAACTGTAACTCGACCTAAACAGCTGGCCATCCCTCTTGAGGTTGACCAGGGTGGGGAGGATGTTGCAACATCAATGGAGAGTTAGTTTAAATAATTGTTTAAATAATTGTTTTAATAGGGCTGTCAACTCTTGTAATTGTAATAATTGTAACTCCGGCTGGTTGCTAGGCAACCAAATAATTTTCCTTTTTTTTCTTGTTATTAATGTTTTTTTGTTCATAGTCTGCATGTCAGTGGAAATAAAAGAATATGATTGCTGTAAAAGCTAACAACGTGGTCCGGTGGAAATGAATTTTGTGGTAAAAAGTACTAAGTGCCGCTTATTTCTACCGTAATCTGATCCGGAAATTTTTACCGGGTTTATACCTAATCTAGAAAATATATTATTTTTGGCAAAATAAAAAGAGTTTGAGGACGTTATCTTAAAATAAAATATTTCATCGTGGTTCAGATTGTAATGCTTTCTTTTTGTTAATCTAAGGCGAATGTCGAAAATTATTTCAGAAAAAGAATAGTTATATTGCATTATAATGTTTTGATATGAGCATCTATATCTTTCTGTATTTTAAATGAGAGGCATGCTTGAAATAAAATAATAATTCTTCTTCATAATGAAATGGTCACCTTGTTTCGAGCACTTAAGCACACCACTTCTTATTAGGACAACGCGTGAATGATGAAACTTAAAATCAGGTTGGAAGTAAAAAAGCATGGAAATATATTTGACACTGCATTGGGCACTGATGACGTCAGGATTATCATAGTTTGACTTTTTTTAATTCAACGTTGGCAATCACGTCTTTCTTTCTATCCATATTTGCTGGTAAATAATTTTATACTTTAAGTACATTTTTTTAAATTTTTAATGGAGTGGTTAGCTTATTTCATTTCAAGATACATAAATTTTATTAGCTCGAAGCTTAACTTGTAATCATCTAATCTTCTCAACTACACTGTAAAAAATTCCGAATCAAATTACGGTAAAAAGTACTAGTACCGCGAGTGCAGCATTCGCTTTTATCATTTTACCATAAAATCTCTTTTTACCGTGAGACTTTATATCGTAATTCTTATAGTTATATTTATTTAATTGCAGTGATTGTACAGTAAATTTTACTGTAAAAATTATCTTGTACTGTTAAAATTCACGGTAAAAATGGACTTATAGAAAAAATTTATGGGGGAAAATAGACTTTATGGTAAAAAGTACTGCACACCCTGAGTGCTAGTACTTTTTATACCGCTCAATTGGATGAATATTTTTTTTACAGTTCTAATCAAATCGATACTTTTTGTGACTGTTAAATTCATATTAAAAAAATTTATAATCCAGGCATGCATCAAAAACTGCTCACTGGAACCATTTCAGTTTATAAAGTTACCTATCGATTTTTATCATTCCGTAGAATTCATTACGTTTTGTAAACAATCTCTGAGACAAAAAAATTGCAGCTTAACATCAGCAATAGCAAAAGAAAAGACTCTAACCTTTCCGTTGCCTTTCCGAAATTACAAATACAATTTTTCACGATTAACAATGTCAATAATATTTTTTTTCTCAAGTCCAATACATTTATTTTCCTCCTTTTCAATCCGAGGAAATCAGTTTTCTATTCACATCAAGTACTTCCAGTCCTGTTCATCTCCATTTTCGATTTCCTCCTCCATAATCTAAACATTTACTTTTTATTCACACTTTCAACAGTACCTTCTAAACCCTTTTCTTACATCTTGATGAATTCAACCTTTTTCCGGCTTTTTATTAGCTACAAATGGAAAAATCAATGCAAAACTGATTACAAACTTAACTTCACTTGTCAGTGAAAAGGTCCTTTTTCCAAGCCAATAGCTCTTGTTTGCCTCTTTTATTTATTTTATCTCTTCTCATTCCAAATTCATTGTAATAAGTTCCGTACACATTTTCGTTAGTCTTTTCACCTTAGTTGATAAAGTTAGAGACAATTTTTTTAAGAAAAATAGAACGTAAATATTGACTTCCAAAACTAACATGTTATCAATTAAAAATTATTTAAAAGGCAGTTCACGTTAGAATTTTTAAATTAAAAAATCTATCAAACCTCACAGTAGTTAGCTAATAGTATAATAATGTTTACAATAATTTTTGCTTATGGTTATTTCGAAAACGGCCATTTCTCTCAGCAAAAATAAAATACGTTGTAGCGTAAAATCTATCCGACTTCAGTGCCGAAATATTGGGTAAATGATAACTTTATTTCATTCGGAACCATTGGCCGCGGGTTCGAATCCTGCTCTGGGCGTGGATGTTTCTTTCTCTCTCTGTGTTCTATGTCCTTTCCCCTTTGTGTGAATGTGTGAACGTGACCCGCCCCGTAAACGGGTTTGTGATTGCGTGACGTGGGCGACGCTGCTCCACCACCGTGACTTCGCCACAGGTGCCCCACTGGGTAAAGAGAATAGAGTAGCAGTTCTGGGATTTCTGTGGCCAATGGGACAAATCCCAAGTGCCCACCATTTAAAAAAACAAACTTTATTTCAAGTCAATACCGAAATGTTACATTGATACACACTATAATAAAGCATACACCAAACTCAAATATTTTTACACCATTTATTTCTGGCAACAGGATGAAGGATGTGTCGTTGTTGTTTTTGTATGCTCCATAAATTCTGGAAATGAAAGCAAATTGTGGTTTTATTCGTGTTAGAAGTTATGTAATTGATAGCAGAAGACTCTCTCTACATATACTGAAGTAGTTTATTTAATTTTCAACGTTAGTTATGAAGTTATGAACTTTTTTTAATTTTTCTATCTGTGATGGAAGCCTTAACTCACTCAAATAAGCTCACTCATCATATGTAGATTTCCTCTACATATGATGAGTGAGTTTACTTGACTATCAACTTTATTTTTGAAGATATAAATTTTATTTAATTTCCGATCTGTAACGATGGATATCGAAGCCTTATTAGGCTTAGCTATTAACTCCATAACCCACGAGAGTTCCATGTTCCATGATTATAGTTGATTGTTTGCAAAGAAATTTTAAACTCCCTGTCTGATTAATATAGCAAATTAATAATAGACTATTTAGTACCAAGTGAGTTTTAATCATCTGTTTTAATTGTTGAAAAATATTGGTGTTCAATTAGTCGCCAGCAAATTTCAACCTTCTTACCGGATTGATTTGACAAACTACTTATGTAAGATTTATTAACAAACAAGTCCTATTTTAAGAAGTACTGTATCTGTGCATCCTAAGTTAATAATTCTTACTTTAAATTATATCGTAAAAATAACTTTACTGACTCTTATGCGTGTTATATTCTAGAGTAATTATAAATTTTAGTATTACTGAATAACAAATAGGGTTTCGGCTACTTTACACCAAGAAGTAAAAAAGAGCATTCTTGGTGCTTCACTTCACCAGGAACTATCTTTAGTTCTTGGTGTAGAGAAGTTCCACATTGGTGTAAAGTGGCTACCCCCTTTTTTTGTGTAAATATACGCTAAATCTTTTTACAGTGTATTTAAGCTATCTATCTAAAAATTTTGCAATTCATTTTGTTATTTGAAGAGAGAGAAGTTTCTGATTTACTATACAGAAGGCAGTATCCTGTACATTTCCTTATTCCCTTTCCATTTTTCTTGAATTGATTTTCAAATAACCGCGTCTCTTTGTGTGTGAATAAGACTGAAGCAATGAAACAAGAGTACAAACAATGTCATATAAATAAATATACGATGATTTCGTTACCATATTGAAGCACTTTCTTCATTATCGAAAAACTATGCTTTGACACTGAAGCCGTGGTAGCAAAACTATTTTATACCTGTGAATGAGATATTTCTTAAGCTCATTTAAAATTGTTTTAGCTTCATTTAGGAATTTTATTAAATCAATAATTTTTTTAATAATGTTCATTTGACTCATAAAAATAAACTCGAAACCGAAATCTAAAAAAATCAATGCCGAGGAGGTGGGAATGAATTTCGAAACATGTATTATTATTTTAAGAAAGGAGAAGCATTCCTCATCTAGCATCTTCAAGTTTACTTCATTTGACAAAAAGATTAAAATATATGTATTGGCCTTTTCAATCCAAATGTGCCTATACATTCCATACATTAAATTTCATTTCTTACTGGGCATTTCCCAATAACTTTCGTGACACGTCAACATTAAATTAAACTAATTTTCACAGTTCCATTTTAATTCTGCTAATTTCTAATTAATTTAAGGATTTAAATGGTTAAAGACGAACGTCATAGAACAATCTGAGTATTTATAAGGTTTACATAAGTCTCATAATAAGATTTTAGGACGCCCTATCTTATATACTAAATAATGGAAACAATAAAATGAGAGAAATAACTTTTTTGTAGCTTATTTAACAGATTCTAAATTTTATTAGAAAAAAATGTAAGACTTGTGCTCTACAACATTTGAAGTTATCGGAAGACATTATTCTTCCATTTGTAATGAGGTAAAACAGAAACTTATAAACCAATGGAATTTTAATAAAACTTGAATCATAACTTAAGGACATGACCACCTTCTACTTCACTTTCTATAAATCTGCTTAAATTATTAATTGGTTATGCAATACGAAATTCTCTTAATTCTAATTTTTTAAAAGATTAATGATTTAACTTTGGAAATATAATACGTTACAATAAAATACAATACAAAAGCATAACTTTAGAAATTACTGTAATTCATTAGTGGTTGAAGGGTAAACTAATTTAGCTGAAAATTTAGCACTAGTTGAAAACTAGAGTTAGAAATATATCTGTAACTATTTATATTAAAAATAATGCTACTTAGATATATAATGTGTTTTTCAAAATTTCCTCTTTTCTAAAATGAAAAACAGCTGTACAATAAAATGAAAGAAGCATAGTTCTTAATTTTATAATTTAATTTATCTGTCTAAAAAAATTCAAGTTAATAGTGTTCAAAAAGGCATGGTTGAAAACTGTTGTAATCTTAATCTAAATAATATTCATTGAATTATATAAATAGTGTTATTTCAACATTGATGAAACTGAGGTACTTAATTACAAATTTAAAGAAATCCTAATAATGCAAAAATTTATATAATTTGCAAATACTATTTTAAATGAAATAGGTAAGTGTTAGAATGTATAGTTTTATTTTATATATTATAACTTGAAATCTCTGTGATATAATTATAAAAGTATATTTTGTTTGCAAATACAGTTTTACAAAAATATAAGTAAGCAGGAAGAGTTCTTTGAATATATTTTTATTTTATTTAAATCAAACTGCATTCTTCTTTTTAAAAACAAAATTTCCAATCTCAGAGCAAAGAAACCCACATTTTGAACTATATTTTCAACTATTCTACATGAAATAATAAAGGAATTTGAAATCTGAATTGTTTCTGAATTCCACTATAAAACTTTCGAAAACTTCAAAGAAACAATACAATTTCCCTGTTTTTATGCAAAAATATTCCAGTTTTGTTCACATTCTTAGAATACTGAGATGGAAAAGGTTAAATACAGTTAAAACAATTTAAATGGGTTATCTAATATAATAAGGATGCAATGTTTAAAATATATTTATCATTTTCTTATTTTGTGCCAATAATAGAAAAATAGTTACGTACAATTATGTTTCAAATATTGATTATTATTCTTCTTTAATTGGTTGTAACTTTTTCTCACTTTTAATCTGAAACAATAACAGTCTTTACACTCTTAGAATACTATAACTAAGGTGGAAACGGTAAAAGAAAATTGTTCAAGTATTAAAAATTTCAAAATGGATTACCTTGTATGATGTAGTTGTAATATTTAAAATACTGTTTAGCATTTGCTTAATTTGCCTTTATAATTTAAAAAATTACGTGCCATTACTATTAATGATTATTCATATATTGATTGTTCTCTTTCTGTTATGGGTTGTAACTCTTAGAGTACTTCAAATCTGAAACAATAACGGATTATAATCAAAGTAGTGGCAGCTTATAGTTTGAAATATAGAGTGAACAAGATACTTACTAGATTGCAAAGACTAGCCGTGTTAAATTACCGATGTTATAACATTAGTAGAACATATTTTTTCAATGAGTGAAAAAGTTATTCTGAAAACACACACACATGTATATATATATATATATATATATATATATATATATATATATATATATATATATATATATATATATATATATATATATATATATATATATATATATATATATATATTCACAATAAAGATAAAAAAAGAGAAAAGGGAAGAAAATTAATAAGTTTTACGTACTGCGCATAAGCTGCCTGCGTTTAGAATTCATAAAATAAGTTTAAAATTCTAGAGAAAGCATGGAAAATAAAGATTTATGAAAGGAAAAAAAGAAAAATTATTAAAATTAAATATATTCAGAAAATAGAAAATTAACAAAAATATAAATCGATTAATATGACAGAAAACACAAAAATACATGTAATGTAATGTAATGTAATGTAATGTAATATAATATAATATAATATAATATAATATAATATAATATAATATAATATAATATAATATAATATAATATAATATAATATAATATAATATAATATAATATAATATAATATAATATAATATAATATAATATAATATAATATAATATAATATAATATAATATAATATAATATAATATAATATAATATAATATAATATAATATAATATAATATAATATAATATAATATAATATAATATAATATAATATAATATAATATAATATAATATAATATAATATAATATAATATAATATAATATAATATAATATAATATAATATAATATAATATAATATAATATAATATAATATAATATAATATAATATAATATAATATAATATAATATAATATAATATAATATAATATAATATAATATAATATAATATAATATAATATAATATAATATAATATAATATAATATAATATAATATAATATAATATAATATAATATAATATAATATAATATAATATAATATAATATAATATAATATAATATAATATAATATAATATAATATAATATAATATAATATAATATAATATAATATAATATAATATAATATAATATAATATAATATAATATAATATAATATAATATAATATAATATAATATAATATAATATAATATAATATAATATAATATAATATAATATAATATAATATAATATAATATAATATAATATAATATAATATAATATAATATAATATAATATAATATAATATAATATAATATAATATAATATAATATAATATAATATAATATAATATAATATAATATAATATAATATAATATAATATAATATAATATAATATAATATAATATAATATAATATAATATAATATAATATAATATAATATAATATAATATAATATAATATAATATAATAAAATGCGAGGTGAGGTGTGTGATATGATAGAATATTCTCTGTCTAAGTATATTTTATGGACTCCTAAACCATTTTACCGAAAACAATAAAATTTAGCAAACAGAGGGTTCAAAGTACGTGAGAAAACACTTTTGATATTACAAAATCTTACGATAAACCATTTGAGTGGGCATCAAACTTTCAAGTTATTACATAAAGCATGTACGACAACGTTTCTCGGCCTGGGTTCCTATGTATATTAATTCTTGATGTTAGGTCCTAACTGCCCTAGAAGTTAAAAATGTCATTAAAAAGAAACTAAAAATGTCATTTAAAAGAAATCGGTAACTTTAAGACAAACTAGTTTCAGATTTGAAATGACCCCATCCAAATTAGGCAAGATCAAGAATTTGAACATCAATAAAAAATGTGCTCCTAGCTATTAATTTTTATACAATTATATAAATTATTGACTAAAGTCAGATTATTAATCACAAAATTTAAGAATAATGAACATAAATAACAGGAATTCGCTAAATTACATTTGTACAAATTAATAGAAAATACCTACATGTTATATTAAACAATGTTTTATATTACAACCTTAATTTATTAAGAAAGTTATATACAAAACAAATTACATAAATTTATAGCTATTTAAATAATATTATTAATCAAAAGTTTCAAAAAAGCAAACATATGTTAAAAGGAAATCTAGTATTTTTCTTTTCAAGTTTCATATCACGTTCATTTTTCTCTTCTAAATTCATTCCTACAGACTCAGGAATATTTGAGAAATTTAAATATTCATAGGAAAAATATCATTTCTTGGAATACAGAATCGAGATTTATTCGGCATTTGTAATATAAAATGTTCCTTTCACTTCTTCGTCGTTCTTATTTGATGCAAACACCATTTTTAACCTAGAATTGCGTGGGAAGAAATATAATAAAAACAGTCTGCGTAAATATAAACTGAAAAACTTCATACGTTTATGAAAATATCTACAGAAACAAACATGAATTTTGTGAATATTTCTGCCCTATACATCAGCTTCAAATTCAAAAATATTTCACTTGCATCGCTCGTTTTACCATAAAAATATGAAAAAAATTGCATTATTGAAATAGAATTGTAATATTACGTCTTTTTTTTCTTCTTTTTTTTCTAATTATACTCATTTTGTAAATAGAAACTAACTTCTGTAGCTGTACAAATATTTGAGTTAAAAATAAAATGTTTCAAATTATTTTGAGAACAGTTATACTTTCAACAATGATGCTAAGGTTTGACTCTACTTTTTTGACGGTTGATTGTAATTTAAATCGTAAAAATAAAAAAAAATGGGTAGAACTGCTTTTAAATTGCTGAAAAAATGATTCTTTAATATTAAACACTCACAATACTATGTGTAAAAATAGAGATCAGGGTTTCTTAATATTATACACTTGACTTTAATTAAAATTAACTATGCATCCATCATAGTATTAAGAGTTGTCTTCGCTATTTTTTAAAAAGTGGAATAGCTTCTTACATTTTTAAATTTAAAAAGCATTTTTAAACAATATCTGCTAATATAATTAACCAAAAACGAAATTACAAATTTCAATAAAACAAAAACTTTGTTTTTGTTGTTCGTATAAAATTTCCAGTTTGGTTGAAATTTATTTTAAGCAAATGTGGAAACATTTTGTAAACTAAGAATTTTCCCAAACGTTTTAACTCTAAACACCTACAATTTTAATTTTCCATTAGTTAAAAGTTACAAAAACAAGTAGTATACTTTTGAAACTGTACAAAACTTTTTAGTTTCGAATTTCAGCATTTGTGCTACTTATAATTGGTGTTTTTCATGCCACTTTCACATAGCGGTTAAATTAAAAACTTTCTTCAATATATTCATCGTAACAATGATTTAAACCTTCATATTTAGAGCAAGTGCGAAAAAAGTTTTAAAGATAAGATACAAGCTTCTTATAAATCAAGCAGCATTGTAAAACTGTCAAAACAACTTGTATAATGATTTGTGAACTGTCTCCTACAATACGTTTAAACGTATTGTAGGAGACAATTGACACTTTTCTTCCATCTGAGTTTTACACTAGAAGTATTCTGAAGATTATTTATAAATCTTATTATTATCTTATTATTGGAAAGAATCTAATAAGTATAATATAATTCAACGTATTCTAGAATAAAAAGCCTTTGATATGTTTTGATTGTTAAATGGTGTAAGCCTATAATTTTTACGCAGTAACAATTTATAAAAAGAAACGAATTGAAAAAATAGGAATCTGAATTTTTTCTATTTTAAAATATCCTGGAATAAAAAGAACGTTTTATGCGCTTTTTAGAGTTGATGAAAACCGTTAATTTATAAGTTTTTTGAAATCTACAACAAATTTAAAAAATATGATAAAAATTTAATTAAAATTTTTGCTGACTTTAAAAGTAAAGAAACTCTTCGCTTTATAATTATTTTCGGTCTTTTTCAAACTCTGTTTTCTAACAAGAACTCTGTTAATTTTTAGATAAATTATTTCTAACACTAAATTTGTACAATGATTCTCTTAACTGAAATCATATATGATAAATAATTAATTCAATTATCAATAAGTAAACTTTAAATCTCAACAAACTCATTCAAATTATAATATCTCCATATACATCAACTTACTTAACAAGGCGCTTTAATGTAATCAGAAAAGCTGGCACTATCTTTGAGTTACAGAGTACAGTGCCATGTTATAAGAGTTCAATCATTATCCAAAATTACATATCCTTTCACTATGCTTAAAATCAAGCCATTCTCTCACAACTAAAGATTGATGGGTCATTGATACAAAAGAATCGATTAAAAGCCATAAAAATAGTGCTTATTTCAGCATGGAGTAACCTTATCGTTTTAATATTATTTTGAACATTTTTCAAATTTTGATTTCAAACAAGAACTTTGCTGCTTTTCTTATAAAATATTTCCAGAACTCCATTTTAACAATAATAGATTTTACTAAACTCAAAAGTAATAGTTGACAAAAGTAATTCACCCAATTATCAAAAAGTGAAATTTAAATCTTGACAAACTCATTTAAATTATAATATCTCCATATACATCAACTTACTTAACAAGGGGCTTTAATGTAATCAGAAAGGTTGGCACTATCTTTGAGTTATAGAGAACAGTGCTATGTTACAAGAGTTTAATCATTATCCAAATTTGCATATTCTTTCGCTATGCTTAAAATCAAGTTATTCTCTCTCAATTAAGGATTGATGGGTCATCGATACAAAAGAATCGATTAAAAGGCATAAATGTAGTGCTTATTTCAGCATGGAGTAACCTTATCGTTTTAATATTATTTTGAACATTTTTCAAATTTTGATTTCAAACAAGAACTTTGCTGCTTTTCTTATAAAATATTTCCAGAACTCCATTTTAACAATAATAGATTTTACTAAACTCAAAAGTAATAGTTGACAAAAGTAATTCACCCAATTATCAAAAAGTGAAATTTAAATCTTGACAAACTCATTTAAATTATAATATCTCCATATACATCAACTTACTTAACAAGGGGCTTTAATGTAATCAGAAAGGTTGGCACTATCTTTGAGTTATAGAGAACAGTGCTATGTTACAAGAGTTTAATCATTATCCAAATTTGCATATTCTTTCGCTATGCTTAAAATCAAGTTATTCTCTCTCAATTAAGGATTGATGGGTCATCGATACAAAAGAATAGATTAAAAGGCATAAATGTAGTGCTTATTTCAGCATAGAGTAACCTTATTGTTTTAATATTTTTTTGAACATTTTTAAAATTTTGATTTTAAACAAGAACATTGCTGCTTTTCTTATAAAATATTTCCGGAACTCCATTTTAACAATAATATATTTTACTAAACTCAAAAATAATAATTGACAAAAGTAATTCACCCAATTATCAAAAAGTAAATTTAAAATCTCAACAAACTCCTTCAAATTATAATAACTCCATATACATCAACTTACTTAACAAGCTGCTTTAATGTAATCAGAAAAGCTGGCACTATCTTTGAGTTATAGAGAACAGTGCCATGTTATAAGAGTTTAATCATTATCCAAATTTGCATATTCTTTCGCTATGCTTGAAATCAAGCTATTCTCTCTCAACGGAAGAGTGATGGGTCAAAGATACAACAGAATCGATTGAAAGGCATAAGAATAGTTAGGGCATTTCATCAAAGCAAATAATTGTTATAAGTCATTAATTAAACAACCGGCATGTACATTGAGTTTGTTATCTTTGGCAATAATGAATATTTATCAGAGAAATGATAGATTGGGATCCAATTTAACTTAGATCATCAGTATAGATTACTTGATAAAGGATAGGTTTGTTTCCATCATTATAGATTTGTAATATTTCAAATAATGGAAAAGCGTGCAGAAAGTTCGAAACTTTATGCTTGTTTGCCAAATAAACGTAATTAAAATACAACTCATTAGTTGATATAGTTTAGTTTAAATTGTAACAATCCTCGGCGAACTTTGAGAAATATTTCGTTATTAATTAAAATAATATGTTTATATATACTTTTAATTGCAGTAGCGGTGTTGGAAAAATTGGGTTGTTTTGTTTACACACACACACACACACACACACACACACACACACACACACACACACACACACACACATATATATATATATATATATATATATATATATATATATATATATATATATATATATATATATATATAATAAAGTAATAAAATTCTATTTAAAATCATTGAATTAATCGCATACTATTGTAGTTATATTTACTAAAACTTTTCCTTGTTAATTTATATAATTTTTCCATATGCAAATCCATTTCGGGCAAATCCGTGGCTAAAATTATGGGGAAAACAGGCAATTCATGTTTCTTTCTCTTTTTTCTATTTTATATATTTTTTTCTTAAATAAATATTCATTTTCTTAAATTATTTATTTTATTTTATTTTATGACCGCCGTTGAACAGCCGACCCAATTTTAAATTATTTATTGTCAACTTCTTTAAATTATCCAGTATAATATTACCTTGCGCACATCCAATTTCGGCCCATCCTTGGTAACTAACAAATCAAACGCACTTCAGTAATGCAGCAAGAACGCACTTTAATAACGCATAACTCCCCTAGTTATGCTTTTAGCTCAATTTACACTTTTGTTTTCATTTTTGCAATCTGGCAATCTTGTTACAACAATATTTTAAATCATTCTTGAAAAAGTTCCCGTTCATGTAAGTTCATTTGAATTCGCTGCTCGATTTATTGTTTTCATTTCATGTTTTATTCTGTTTTTTCGTTATATTTTGTTTCCTGTTCTTGCGAGATATTTTTACTCATTGTGTTCCATTTTATTTGTTGCAATTTTTTTGTAAAATTTTGAGTGCTTCTCACACTATTGTATCGATTTATTTAGCTTTGGCTATATTGATGCAATGTTAGAAAGCACTCTTTTTTGCGGATATAATCGTGTGAGCTGATGAAAAGATTATATCTTTCATTTTCCGGATTTTTAAAATTTTTTGTTCTTCTTTTTTTTTGTTTTTTGTTATTTTTATTATTTTTTCCCCTTTTTCCATTGTTCTGTAATTTTTTCCTTGTTTTAATATATATATATATATATATATATATATATATATATATATATATATATATATATATATATATATATATATATATATATATATATATATATATATATCCCAGATGGCAGGTAAGTTGATTTTAATGTCAACATGTCAGCAACTACTTTATTATAAAGCCCAGCAAAGTTAATAAATGATTAACGAAAAACCATGCAAGCTTGAAACACTGTTAAATTTAGCAATTCTAGTTTACGCGCTATGAGATTCGCATTAAACTTCCATAACCAGCCCTTTTATTTCAAGATTCAATCTGATTTTACAAAACAATTTTAGAAAAACTTTCTGAAATTGAGGATGAATCATCATTTGCAAATCAATAGAACAAAATTTTCCCACACAGGAGAAAAATTTATCTAAAGTTTATTTCAAATTTTTTATTATCTCTAAAACAATAATTATTTGTTTAGACTTTGTATACTTTCTTTAATATTTTGAAAGTGAAGGCAGTTTTGATCATTAAATTTTAAACATAAACAAAATGTTGTGTTTGAGAACCTGGATAAAGATAGAATGAAAAAGAGGAAAAATCAAGGTTTACAGTAAAATCTAAAAAATGAGATTTTTTTTAAAGTTTTTTTTGCAACTCTTTATTAAAGCTTTATATAAACAAGCTTGGTGAACTAATATTTCTAAGTTAAAAAAAAGGATAAATTAGTCAACATTTCTATGCCAACCAAATGAAAAGGAAACTACAATGTTTGCCTTAAGGTTGGCTCTCTTTTGGGATATATATATTTAAGCATCTTAATAAATTATAAAATGTCTAATACGTTATAATGTAATTTAATAACTAATCTGTATGATTTATATGAATTTTATATAAAATTTAAATTATCTACATTAAAAAGTATATTACATGATGTTACATAGATTTTATATCTCACTATTATTTTGGATGATTTATAAATTTAGTGAGTATATTTGAAAATAATACTGAGTTCTTAGTTTAAAAATTACACAACCTATTAGAAAATTATGAATTTCTAATATTTCTAAGCTACGTATACTCTAATATGCAACGGTTGAATGATATATTTTGCAATAAATTATAACATTAATTATGATATAAATATTAATATTTTATGAAATTCAAATTTAAACAGATTAAACTACTATAAACGTCTGGAATTATAAATAATTATTTAAAATAAAAAAAAATTGAAAAAGCGTTAGCCTTTCTAGACCATAACACAATGTTTTACTTATAATCATTGTAAATTTGCGTTAGTTTTGAGCTTTATAATTTTCGTCTCAAGAAAAACTGTAACATATACGGTCACTAATGCTTAAGTCAGTAATAAACTTTGTTTTTTTATGTTTCAAGTCTAATCTTGAATTCAAATTTATCTTTGTCAGATTTTATTCCCGAATTTAACATTTTATTTATTATTTTATTAAGATATTTTATAAAGTTATATAGTTAAAGCCAGAAGTAGGAAGAAAAAAAATTGCGTTATAATTGAAGCATTCTACATGATATTAAAAATTCTGAATTGTTGTTAGTCTTTTTCTTTCTCACTCTGAGAAGTAAATTCTTGTAAAATTACTACATTGAATTGTAGTGACATTTTTAGTATAAAAGTCATAAATCTGGGAATAAAGACCAAAATGTACAGTATTTAAGCTATTCATTTAGTAATTTTTCAGTCCATATGGTAGCAGTTTCGATGAAATTTTTTGTGTTCAAAATCAGGGTTCATTACCAGTTTAGTAAAAAATACAAAACTGTAAACTAAATGTAACTCAATCAATAGTTTTTATGCCATTCTTTAAGGTATTATGTTAAAAGTACCAAATTTTACCACATTTGCCAAATTTTATAATATATTATACAATAATATTTTGTGGTTAATTTTAAAATCATTACGAAGGAGCTTCCCTGAAAATTACTGAACTTTTATGTCGTCCCATAGAACCCGAAACACGGTAAATTTTGTCGTATTTCGGTAGTTTTGTAAATGATTTTTTCTCAGAGCAAAAATACTACTAAAAATAATGTTGCATTAAAAAGTTTGATCGTAATCGATTAAATGTTTAATAAACAGAACTATTCATAAACAGAAATGCGAATAGAATTTTTGAATGATTAATGAAACATTTAAAGTCTAATTGAAAGAAGCAGTTCCATTTGTAATTTGAAAAGCAATTTAACTGTCCATTAAATACCTAAACTTCATTAAGAAGATAATTAATCTGGTTAAAAAAAATCGAGAGTAAAGTAAATATCAAGAAGCAATGCAAATCCTATGTGAATCCAAATATGTGAGATATAAATCCAAAATCCACCAAATAAAAAATTTCATTAAAAAAATTAGTGTTAGAAAATATTAAACAAAAATTATGAAAAACATCGGAGGCTCCTGATGTATTTTGGACCACAATACAAACTGTTTCCAGAAGTTTTTAATAACTATATTGAAATTTAAGAAGCACATAAGAAAGAAAAAGTCACTACAATTCATTTTAAACTATTTATTTATAATATTTCATTTATAATACTTTTAGATTAATATACACCGAGGAGCCATTACATTATGACCACCCTCTATCAATAACAATGGGCTTGCCCAGGTTTTCCTGGTTTCTCGCCCAGAAACAATGTTTTCATGGGGCACAATAGGAGCCATAATCCTCATAGAACAATTCCTGACGTCTGTAAGCTACTTGAACATAGTTGCAAACCAGATTCACCCATTCATGGCAACAGTTTTTCCTTCGGGGGATGGTGTTTACCAACAGGATAATGCACCATGTCATTAGGGTCGAATCGTCATGGATTGGTTCGAGTAACATTCCAGTGACTTTCAAGTCATGTCTTTGCCCCTAATTTCACCTGGCCTTAATCCAATAGAGCATTTGTGGTGCTACTTGGAAAACCAAATTCGTGCTGCCGCTCTACCCCCTCGCAATGTGAGGGAATTGCAGGACCAGTTGGCGAGCGCTTGGTACCAGATACCTCAGACTACCTATCAGCACCTTGTGGAATCAGAGCCACAGCGGGCAGTTTTGAGGGCTAAAGGTGGTCCTAAATGTGATTAGCAGGGTGGTCATAATATATTGGCTCTTCGGTGTATTTTGTATTAGTATATCACTTATCAACATAAAATTTTAAATTGACTCCATTTCTTCGATAAAATGTTCTAACAACAATCATGTGTCGTCCGTATTCTGGATTAGATGGGGTCAAGGGCTCAACCCAAGTCCATCCATACTCCATTGAAGAACACAGAGGATATTTCCAACGTTTTTCCAGTGGTTCTTGGTATCTCCGTGTGAGGTATTGAATGCGACCCTTACCATCGTGACTATTTCCTAGAAAAGTAAGATTTATTTGCGAACCATTTTAATTTACATTATATTTATGGAGAAACTATTATTTCTTCAATGTGACGTAAAGTTTTTAACTAAAGAAATCCAAATGGTAAATAATTATTAAATTATTAAAAAAATTATTATTATCAAATGTAATTAACGTAAGTTATCGAATGTTATAAAATGTAAGATTTAGAGATCGATTTATACATGAATTGTGAATGAACTTATTTATTACAAGGTTAAATCATTTTCATGTTGTGTATGCTTACGTTGCATCTTTTTTCTTTGCATTTTATAGTTCCTTTATAAAAGTCTAATGTTATTTCCTTTTTAATTTCATCTTATAGCGTTTTCTAAAATACCCATTCTTTCTTCTATGAATTTAACGAATTTCGTTTACTTAAATAAATGTTTATAAACGTAGTTTTCCTAAAAACATTAGCAAAATGTTTTTAAAAGACATGTTATGTGTTATAATGTAAGAGTAAGAAAATTAACGTTTTTGGTAACTGATTTTCTTTATCATCCTCTCAAAATTAGATATAATAATGCTTCAAAACTTTTTTTGGTATCAGATCTATATTTCAGGATTAAGAATAGAAATAGGGTATTTCGAACTTTTGTTTAGTTGTCAACTGAGATCGTCAACAAAAAGTTTCTTTGTTAACTCATTTCAGTTAAAAAATTGAAGTTTAAAGCATTGTTTTAGGAAAAGCAAAATATGGACTTACGCTTCCGTCATTTAATTATTTTATTTATATAAAATCTTATTACTTTGGTAACCGTTGGTATAAAAAAAATTTTAAATACAAAGAGTGGTTAAAACAACAGAGGAAAATTAATTAAACCGGGGATTCAGTAAATATGCAACCTTATATATAGATTAATCTCGCAATGGGCAAAAAATTATGTTGCATTCGAAATTTAATTTGAAACAAACTGAAAAAAGACTAGTATAGTATTCGACTAACATCATTTGCTTGACTTTTATGAAAATGTTTGTAATGCTATGCTGTACAATGTCAAGATGAAGTTTTAAAAAAAAGAATTTTGAAAAGTATTTTAATTTTTCACCATTGCTAGGCAGAAGTTACTCCATAGAAAAAAAATAAAACGCCTACAATACAATTTATAAACAGAATCTATCTGCGATACCTATATATGTTATTACTAATACCTTAAATACTACCACTATTCTTCATGTAATAATTACGTAAGAAAAATTAGACCTCGATACACTCAATTCCCTATAAGGAACTAATTATATACGTAGATTTGGCATTAAAGAATTGTACTGAGAAGAGCATTAAAATTACATTTTACAAAAAATATAATTTTAAAAATTTTCATGATCATAACAATTTTTGAGAAGAGTGCAAAATATAATAAACTTCCTTACACAACAGAACTATACATTCCTATCTAAAAACTTATTATTATCAGCAATAATGATTACTGTTGCTAGACTTACCTTTATAAAGAAAGTTTAAAACAGAAAACGGAGCTGGTTTCATAACAACATAGTCTAAGTTCTTGGAATGAGATAGTTGCATATTATTTTCAATCTTCTTTAAAATATTTGAGCAATTATCATATTCTGGAACATGCGTGAATGGCTTCAAAGATTTTTGTAGTTCCATGTCTGAAGATTTTCTGCTAACAGCAACAAAAGTCTCAACAATTTCAAGCGATACAAATTTATTCAAAAACTCTTTTTTCAAAGACAGCTTGCAATTTCTCCTTAAAAATTTGTAATGTCCTTGGAATAACGTCGAGTTTTCCTATTTACTCTTCCATATTACATCTGCATGCACATCGTCACACTAAAAATTATAGAGCTGTTGTTTTATAAATAATCCCAAAAATATAAGCGATTAGATTATTACTTGATTAAAATTATCATACGCTTTCAAATTAGCATATTTATGAAGCGAATGCAATTTTAAATCAAGTAATAGAACTAATGCATTAAAAACTAACTAAGATAAATAAAATAGATTTTTAGCAATTAATTACTAAGTAATCTTCAAAACTGGTTCGTACTGATATAATAACTGGTATCCAAATTGAAACTGGTAACCGGCATGCAAACTAAATACAAACTGCCAACTGGTATACAAACTGAAATAAATTTCAAAACTGGTGTAACTTTGAATTAATAAATATGTTTAAAGAGCCACAATGGCTCAGTGGTTGAAGCATTAGAGCTGTTAATCCGGAGGACTGAGATTCGTTCTACAGTTAAGCTTAAGGGGTCACAGTACCTTTGCAACAATTTTTTAAAATAAAGGTATAATCATTCATTTTGAGGATGCTTTACATGCTCATTTAAGTTATAATCAATAATTTATCTTCAAAAATTCATTAAACTGTTTAATTTTTTTAAAATTTTAAAAAAAGTTGAAAAAATTCTAAATTTTTAAATCCCTAAGGCTTTTTTATTTTAACATATTTTCAAGAAAAGTTTTTTTCATAGTGCTTGGAATATTTATCTTAATAATTGTGTGCATTCATTTGTTGATTTTTCAATTAGAAATTTTTTTTATAGATTATTTTCTAAAAAAGTAGAAAAAAAGGGTAAAAATTCCTGTTAGGTATATATAACAAGCCGTAAAAATTGTAATACCTCATAAAATGCTTATTCCATGCACAGTTTAAATAAGTGTATTACACTCAAGTTAAAAAAGTTTACTTCAAAGCTTTATCTTAAATAGAAAAAATTCCTTAGGGATTTAATTAAGATTAAGACACAAAATTATCATCTATGCGAAAAAGCACTTTAAAGTCAGACTGCTGAGCAAGTTTCTGTATTAGAACAATTTGAAATCATTCATAACTTTTTTAAAAATGTAGATAGGGAGATGAATTTTTTTGTACATTTGAAATACTTTGAAGTTTTATTAAAAGCAATAAAAAAAAATAGGTATTTTTGTCATTTTTTGGGTACTGTGACCCCTTAAGTCCACTCAGCTTTAGATCGATGTGTACAAGCTTGTCTGGAAGGTAAAAGTAGCTTATGTGTAAGACTGAAAATATTATTTCAATCAATGTACTTGGTTTTAAAATTGTAACCACCAAAATCATAACCACCTTTAACCACCATGACCTGGATCACAGCGTACAGTTGCGGGTAAACTTTATTTTTAAATATTTTCTAATCGAACTTACCTTCGAAATAGAGGCTTTTATGAACATAAATTATTAATTACTTTGATAGTCGAGGAGCTGCTGAAATTGGTTCGTTTCAATTTTTTTATTGTGTCCATGGACAATTAAATGACCTCGTGTGCCTTCAAAACTGCATTCGCTAGTTCCAATGCATCATTACTGTGGAGGATCTCATGAAGTTCTGAAGCCAGTGGCACCATACCCAGTTGTAAAACATCAGGGGTAAAGGCTGGGTAATGTGTTTTTGTTGCTTAAATGCCTCTTATTTTATTTTATAACCGTCATTGAACAGTTGACCCAATTTTGGGTTTACGACTACTAATGTTCAACTCCGTAGCCTTGTAATTTTGAATCAATCCAGAAGACAACGAAACTCCTGGATCAGGACCCTCAGAGGTATGATTTATTATGGGAACATGGAGGACTTTATGACAGACCTTTACTACACAGGGAGTCTTCGGTCGGAGGGGATCGAACCCACAATCCCTTGGACATGGGCCCAGTGCCCTACTAACCAGGTTATCCCGGCCCCAAACACCTTGAATTGAAAAATGCCTCCATCTTCTGAGAAGAATGTCTTAATCCAGATTACATTATGATGGTATGCTAACCTAAATCTATACTTCTTACAGCCGTACGAATATGGACATAACATAGTGAGCCCATACTTAGCGAGAATAGGATGTCCTGAAGCTATTTTGTTATTTTGACCTGCTTCGTCCTCAAAGACATATTGTCTTTGGTTTTTCCCTCAAAATCTTAAACATGTCTTAAGAAGCTTAGATATACTTTCTTATTTTTGTCATATTCACTTGGTCGCGTTTGGTATTGTATCCACGTTATGCCACAATGTCATACAAGAAAATTCAAGCTGATCAAAAAAAGTATGTCAAATGACCGACTCGTATGCCTTAAAATTATTTCATTTTACTTTAGGTTTTTTTAACTGGCTGCAAATTCATAAGGAATGACTTAATATAGCCGATAGTTCAAACTTTATTTTTACTTAAACGTTCACTTTTAGTTATTTGCTTTATTTTTTATTCCTTTTTAAAAATGCAGCTTATACACAATAAAAAAAGCTGCATATTAATAAAATGAAGCACGTTTTCTGTCAAGTAAAAAAAGGAAAATGTTTGATAGAGTATTACTCACATAAAAAAAAGTATCAGTAATTTGAAGATGTTCATGATGTTGTAAACTGTTTTTCAAATACAATAATTTAATAAAAGCAGAATTAATTGAAAAGAAACTATTGCTTGAAAGTTTTGTTGATGTAAATTTATAGAAAATTTCTTACGTTTTTATATTAAGTAACAAACAAAAAGGTTTAGTGATTCAAAACAAAGTAGCATTCACATAAAAGTAGAAAGCAAAATAATTTAATAGGATTTACTTTCATTTTTACTGGCAATGAAGAGAAATTTTAGTTGAAAGAAATTGATTATAAGAAAATTTTAAATGCTTTGTCTTGAGGATCAGTGCCTTCATATTTTTAAAATAGGGATCTAAAATCCACTAAAACTGAAAATCTCATGTAAAATAAGGGAATATAACTTTTTTAAATATGTTACCTTATTTTATTTCTTGAAAATAATAAAATATTTCGAACATGTCATTTAAATAAAAATAGGACATTTTAATTTTTTTTAAATTCTTCATCTGATATCCCCAAATAATAAATAAATCAAGTAAATAGAAAAGTTAAATATATTGAAAAATTGCATTTCTTAGATATATATATATAAACAATTGAAAACTTACCTTTTTTTAACTTTTAAAAAAAAAAAAAAAAAAAGATATTTTCAAAGCATGTTTTTGTCACCCTTAATACTGTAAGATCTAGAAAGAGAATACAAAACAGGTGTATGAAATTTTAAAAGTGAAAATCAACTAATTGATCCATGTTAATTTATTCTTTTTGTATTTAGATCTCTTTGAATGTAATAAAACTAAAATATGAAAACTCATAAGCCAAGTTAATTAAATATGTGACGTATTTAAAAAGTACATGTAGTGTCAAACACTGTCCAACTCTTGAGGATTTAAACAAATTTTACAGAAATATATTAATACGTTAAAAGGAGCTACATTTAAACTAAATAATTTTCTGTGTCAATCTAGGTTCAAATTATAGTTTAAAATAACGTCTGAAAAAACTTTTTTTTTCTTTTTAATGAATTTCTTCACTTAAAATTAAATACTAATTTTTGTAATTTAACCAAAAAATACAAACTAACTTTTTAGTAAAGTACTTTTTTTTGATCATATAAATCAATTATCGTTAATAAATACTATAAAAAATATTTACTGGGATCATTAAAAAATATTTAGAGTAAAAAACTTTGATAAATGAGATTTTTTTTGGAAGCACATAGAAAAAATTATGTTAAGAAACTAAAGATAAATTAATAATATTTCAGATTTTTTATAATAATAACTTCTTTTAAGATCCATAACATTTTAGTGTTTAAAGGCAGTGCTTATCACGACATTTTAGCTAATTAAGGCATGCTAATGAGGCTGTAATATTTTTACGAGAAGAAATTCAAAGAAATAAAACATTGTTTTTTAGAAGAAAAGTTCGTTGATTTTTTTAGCTTTCTTTACCGAAGAATGACATTAAATAGGTAGTTATTATTTATTATAGTATAAAGTAATACATAATTACTAAGTACTTGTCAAAATGACAAAATGTAATTACAAAAAATTGATATTCAATTTATCGAAAATCTAACACACTGCTTTCCTCAAAATTTAGGATTTTTTATGGTGTAGGCGTAAATTTTAATGTAATCAACTAATTAAAATTATTAGAATTGAAAAAAAAAATTTGGCAGCTCATTACTATTTTTTGAGATACATAATTATTTAGTCATCAATCTTAAAGTATAACAAAAGTTTTCTTTTAGGTAAACACAAAAAAAATTATATTTTTGCGCAAATTGAGCTTAAATATTTATAATATAATTATAATATTCTGCTTTAAAAGATAATTTAATCTTAAAAATATTAAATGTTTCTTTTATTTTGTCATTTGACATTCGAAGCAAAAACACTCATGTCTACAAATGAAGAGAAATACCAGCTCTGGCAAATAAAGATTCAGAAATAAAACAAACATGACTTATTCATAAAGCCCATTTATTAAACAAAAAAGAAACTTTATGTATTATACCATCCATAAAAAGTACAATTTCTGCTCCCTGAAGCAATTGTAAAAAATAACTCATTAAAAAAAACTTAATATTAAATGCTGGAATAATAGTTAATAAAATGTATGTCTCCCATTCAATGAAATACAGATCAATAAAGGGCCGGGATTGCCTAATCGGTAGGGCACTGGGCCCATATCCGAGAGTTCGTGGGTTCGAACCCCACCGACCGAAGTCTCCCCATGTAGTAAATGGTGACTGATACACGTTAAATCGGTCGAGTCTCAAAGTCTTCCATGTTCCTATAACAAATCAATACCTCTGGGGATACTGGATTGATCGTTCTCTGATTCAGGTCAAAATTACGGTCTGTGGATGAATGAATGAATTTAGGAATGTGTCCGCCCTATAAGCGGGTGTGATGTATGGGTGCGGCAGAGGTCGAATTCTTGACCATAGATGGCGCCACTAGAACACAAGAACAAACGCACCCCTCTGCCTTAACAGGCATACGTCAACAACAACAACAGATCTAGAAGATGTGTGTGATAATTCTGCAGGTGAAAGTTTTACTTATTAATTCAATTTGGGTGAGATTTTGAATCATTTATAGCATGAGTGTACATAGAATTTTGTTTCAGAAAATATTTTTACTTCTAGAGAAAATTATTAATATAACATAACAATATTGATTTATTAAAAATACTCCAAACATTTTACTTTGATAGATTTGCCGTTTCAATACTATCTTTCTAGATTTCACATTTTTTTATGTTTTTATTTTTTTTTTCCAGTTAAGATAAGAATTTTTTTTTTAAATTTTTCTCTGACTGAACTAAAAGTAACCAAAACCATTTCTCAAAATTTATAAGACAAATAAACTTGGAATTACGATAAGGCGTAGAAATATTTACAGGAAGTACAAGTACGATAGAAGAAAAACAACTATATATAAATAGCTATAGAATTTTAATTCTTGATTATTGAACCTGTAGTGAAAACTACAGATCGGGACACTCCATGGATCGCAGAGAGGAGTTCTGAAATTAACCTTTTTATTTATGACCATAATAATAATTTTTTTCTAAATTCGAGTTATTTTTGCTTTAAAATGTTTGAACCTCTACAATGTTAAAACAGGAAATAAATTTTAATTAAGTTCCTCACAATTTGTGAGCAATAAAAGGATTTTTTTTTAACTAATTATTAAAATTTTTACTTTCATGGTTAATATTTTTTCCTTCTATATTATTATACAATTTATATTGATATTATATATTTCCATTTTTCAAGTAAAAACAACTAACTTTCATGAAGAGAAGACAAATTTGTGTAAAATATTTTTTTGTAACATTTTGTAATATTTTTTACTTTAACCTTTTTCAATTTTCATTATTTTTGTACAAAATTTTTTTTTTCATTATTCAAAAGTTCTATCTCAGTATATAAATAATTAGTGCAGACGCTAATTTGAGATGTGAAATCATGCAAAAAGACAATCTACTTTCGTACTTAATCTAATAACGGTAAAAAGTTGCGATTTTTAGTCCATAAATTTCATTCCTCATTTTGATTTGCATATATTTTAAAGTCACAAAAATTTAAATTTCACCTAAACTGTTTGATTATTTCATACTAAATACAATGAAGAAAACTTTCTTTTATATTTTTTTTAAATTTTATTTTTTGGGTAAACCTAATTAAGAAAGCCAATGATTGCCACAGCGCACAAAAGAATTTTTTTACTGATATCTATAGCTGAATGAATGCTATATAGCTAGATTAATGATTTCTATTTAGCTAGAAAATTTTTTCAGAAATTCAATTGTTCTGTTATGTAATCAACCACTGATATTTTAATTAATATATTTCATTCTTTCTATGCATAATAAAATATATTGACAGTTAGTTTAAAGGACAATTAGGAATAATTTTTCTTATACAACTTATTTGTATAGAATACGGCGAGAAAGAATCTGTCATCAAATTATCAAATAAAAGAAGTAAATATTAGTTGTCATATAAAATATTAGTTATTTTTAATCTATTATTCAAATTTGCAGTACCGAGTACATTAGCAAATTCATAAAAAGTTTTAGGATACAACAATATTTACAGTATATTACAATATAAACCATTGCAAATTATTAAATATACATTAATATAATAATAATTTATATTATGTACAAATATATTTGTATATATAATGTATTAATGTATAAATATATTTGTATATATATATATATTGTATTAATGTAAAAATATATAATGTATATATATATTTTGAAAAGATTTTTAAAAAATATAATTTTTTTCTTTTCTTGGTTTTTAAGACATTTTTTTGTTTTTTAAGAGCATTTTCTGTAGTTTAAGGCTAGTTTCGTTTGTTAAATATTGTTTAAGAAACTCTTCTAACATTACAGCATTAAGACATTAAAAATTACAACAAGAAAAAATTACTTTTAAGTTTGTTTCGAAACATTTATTTTTATCTCTGATAACCAAAACAATTTTTTTTAGTTAATTAACTGTTACTTTGTAAGTCATGTTTGGTTTTCAATGGTTTATCAAAAATTACGACATTTCATTCAGACTACACAGTTGACTTTTTATACAAAAATGTTTAATATAAAAATTTAAAAAAAATTTTTTTAATTAAAATTATTTAATCAAATTTGAATAAAATTTTTAAATGTAATTCTAACATAAAATACAATTTAAATTTTTAATTACGAATTTCATTTTAAATGCAACTTAAATTTTTAAATACAACTTAAATTTTTAAATACAATTTAAATTTATACATACAATTTAAAAGGCAACACAGTGTAATTTCAATTCAAGAAAAAAAAACAGACCAAATTTCAAACTAAGCAACATTTTTATGTTTGACTCACCTGATGTATGTCTTAAGCTTACGAAGTAATCTTTGGAAATGGGAACAATTTTTTTCCGAAATTTGTAATACATCAACATTGACTTGTTCTGTCTAATAAAACAAGAGTTTTTCCTCCGAAAGCTTGTACTTCATTTCCACACAATCTACTTTTATTTCTTTTTATATCTCTAAAAATGCTTGATTTTATTCTATATTTTATTCTAAAAAAGAATATATGGATTTCGCAAAATCTAAAAAACTGAAATTAAAAAATTTCTATTTGAATAGTTATATAATTTATAGCTATGATTACAAGCTATTTTAAGTTATTATTATAACAATTATTATCATTATTGGAACTTTTTATATTTTTTAGGAAATAATTGTACGAAAGCTTGCATTATGTCCAGTAATTATTCAACAACTAGTATTTATAAACAATAATTTCGTAACTTATATTATGCATGTCAACTATTTCATAACTAATATAATACAAAACCTGTTGACCTACTGGTATTTTGAACAGTAATTATTTCAGGGATTGCATCACACAATCTAGTTATTCCATAACTAGTATTATAAAATACTGGTTCCGTAACAAGCATTACGCAATCATAATAATTATTCCATAACTAAACAGAATTCTGATTATCTTTTTCAAATTTCTACTTCAGTTTTCACATGCGGAATGGGCGTTTGAGTAACACATTTCTTAATTTCTTGTAAAAAATCATCAGCAAAACTTCAAATTTCCTACAATTTCAAAATATCAGCAGAAATAATAACTGTTTTGAGGAAAAAAATCATGAAGCTTTTTTTAAAAAATTCGTACTCAGAATTCAATGCAAATAAAATGTAGAAATGAACAAAATCATACATTTTCTAATTATATAGATGTTGTATATATAAGAAATCATTTTTAATAAATAACTGTCGCATATCAGAAACAAAATATTGTTACTATTGCATGTTTGTTGTTGATTAATTAATCTGCTTAATAAAGTTATAATTCTAATTGATTCTGGTTGTAAAACTTACGGTATATTTTATTTCGATTGATCTTATTTAGATTAAAGTCAGTGTCTCATTTAGGTTGATCTTATTTATATTGAAATTATTATATTATTTAGATTGATCTTATTTAGATTGAAATGAGTTCCTTATTTAAATTGAAATAAGTATCTAAGTTAGATTGATGGTACATAAATATATGAATAACACATAAAATTAATTAGAATAACATAATACTATAGGAGGAGATGATGGAAATAATAGCTCCTCCCATTCGATAAGTTAACCTGTGTTAATTGATGACTAAAATAATACACCGTATACGTCCAAGTAAAGCAGGTTTCAGGACATAAATGAATATTTCTCAGTTATTACGGGAAATCAAACTCACGAAATTTCCTTCCATCGAGTTCCTGTAAAATCCCGTCTCACAGAAAAAAGTTTTAAATTAAAGGTAACCAAAAAAATAATAATAATAACAGTTGAAAAAATATTTTCAAAACGCTGTATTGCTTAAGGTGAAAAAAGGCAACTATTTTAAAAAAGTTTAAAATCGGTTTTTACCTTTTGGTCGTGCATTGCATTCAGATTTATAAAAAGAGAAAAGAAAATGAAGAATTTTGCATATTTTTGAAATATCACTTAAAACTGCACAATTTATATTCTATAGTTCATTTTGCTTTATATTATGATTTAAAAAAGTAAAATAAGTTAAAATATCATAATCATTTCAATTCATACCTCAAAAGCAATGTAATTAAAAAACGAAAAATACTGCAATTTTTTCAAGTCTTCTGCTTTTTACAATCCTAGCAAATTAATTGCGCCAAAATGAACCAAAAACATACTATACATGCTTTTTAATGCCCCATATATTAACTTTTGAATTTTCTATTCTGAGAACAAACAACTAAACTCCAAATCGCTTCCTTAATTCCGTATTCGAAAGATATTCAAATATTTTTCGAGCAGTTGCGTAGTTTTTCAAATGAAGATAGGATAATGGAAGACACAATAAGACTCTTGTAGAACACGGGATCTATCCCTATAGTATCTAACAATAGAGTAGTTCATTAAATATTTTTATCATAATTCCTATAAATTTGTGAAAATTGTGATTTAGACAAAGGTTCATGCAGTAAAAACTAGGCGTGTAATCTAGTCTATTTAGAGAACAAACAACTGAACTCCAAATATCTTCTTTAATTCTGTATTCAAAAGATATTCAAATATTTTTCGAACAGTTGCGTAGTTTTTCAAATGATGATAGGATAATGGAAGACACAATAAGATTCTTGTAGAACACAGGATCTATCCCTATAGTATCTAACAATAGAGTAGTTCATTAAATATTTTTATCATAATTCCTATAAATTTGTAAAAATTGTGATTAAGACAAAAGTTCATTCAGTAGAAACTAAGCGTGTAAAAAATAATAGGTGTTTCACTCTCGAGATTTCCGTGACCAGTTGAAAACTTTCTCCTGCTTCAGATGTTTTTTATGTGACTAATGGAGCTAGTGTCAGATTAATTAGTGATATTACATCAATATCATCTTCATCAGTGACAATAGATATAACAATAAATTACGCAAGAAAATTATTACAGTTTAATAGTTAATTTTAAGGTATTACAAATTGTCTCACAATTTGTTTCTTCTGATGCAGATTAGCCGGTATTTGAAATTCTCATATACGCAACTTTTCTCATGCTTTCATATCAAACAATAAATTTTCAGTACGAGCAAAAAAAACAGATTAATTACAAAGCTGAGAATATGGTCAAATCTCCCCAAATATATGGTCAAAACTCTCCGAATATGGTACAATTTACCGTTTTTCTGGCTCTAAGTGAACAACAGAAAGCTTTTACCATAGTGATTTTGCAATAATTTTGGTAAAATTAACGATAAAATACAGTTTTATAATTTGTAATACAATTCAGTAAACATTGTAAAATTTTGTGTTTTCTGTGATACCTTACAACAGGGGTGTCCAACTTACATGAGGCCGCGGTCACAATTAAAAACACAAATCAAATGGCGGGCCGCAACTTTATCAACATTTTATGTAGGACTCTTCTATGTTTGAAGGAACATTAAATATTACTGTCAGATTTTTGCCGAGTTGTAAAAAAACAGAAGTATTGAATTACAAATTAAGATAAGAAGTAGATTTTTAAAAATATTTAATTGCATATTAAAAAATTCGGGCTACAATAGCTTTAATGTGCACCCATGTATTAAACAATTAATGCGCAACAGATATCTAATTGTTAAGATATAAGACTTTAAAAAGGTTGGTATTAAAACTTACATAGTAGCACACAAAATGTTCATTGACAAAATTGAGGTTTGCTTGCTGCAACCACCAGAGAATAGATATTTACATTTTAAATTTAAAATTTACAAATGTGTGTGTAAATAAATTCGTCCAAAATGAGTTGTTCCAAAAGTTAAATTGGAGAATTTCTTCGACAAAATTTCTGATACACACACGCTAAATTATATTCCAAAATACAAAAAAAAATGAAATAAAAAAGAGCAACATAAACGATTATTTTTGTATTTGAATAAATATTTTCTTGGTTGCAAAACCTGAGAAATAATTCTTTTGCACCGTTGGTATGATAAATTTCAATGAAACGAAGAAATTAGGTTTTTATTAACAAGAAAAGTATTTTAAACCCATAGAGATTTTTAACGAAAATTGTCCGCAAAAAAATGACAACTAATATATTTTAGTTCGTGGGCCACAAAAAAAAGGTTTTGTGGGAGGGATGCGGCCCTCGGGCAGCCAGTTGGAAACCACTGCCTTAGAAAATGGCATAAAATCATTTTGTTCGATAGAATTTTTTTCAGTTTTGTATTTTTTGATAAATGCATGGTAACAAGAAAGATAATTTTGAAAACCAGAATTTTCCGAAACCTATTATCATATGAGTGGAAAAGTTACCATAAGAAGGGTTTAAATACTATGTATTTTAATTTTATGTATTAGAATTATGTTTTTTTTAATCAGAAATGTAATTACCATACAATACGGTAATTTTACTAGAATTCTTTTCTTCGTGTAGATTTGAAGTAAACTACGATGTCAAAATGACTTAAAAATCTTGTTAATGGGTATCAGTAAGATACTTTTATTTATGCTGAACCAAACAAACAGGTCAAGATGATTTTTTTATCAAACCCTCTTGTGAGAATTTTATTAATTTTCTGTCCAGCCTTATTAGCTCGCTACCCTTTGAACCATATGTACAAAAAATTGTTTTGTCACAATTACAGTTAATTAAAATGACAACTTATACGCTTCAGTTAATTTATTTATTCATTTCCCAATGTAAGAAATGGCAGTTTTACATAAAAAGTGAAGTAATTGTTATTTTAAAAGCATCTAACTTCTGTTTAAATGAAGAAATCACGAATTTATGATTTTTCTTTATCCTAAAATTTGTTTTATGATTTAGAATAATTAGTTAAACTTCTATCTTTAGATGTTGTAGACATAAATGCTTTCTGATACTTATTTTTCTTTTACTGTCCCAACTTTTTGAGAAAAATTTACGCACTTGCTATTTGCTAGTAATCCAAACCAGAATTGCAATAGTCTGAAAAGTTTTTAGTAAATCTATCTAAAATAACATTCGAATTAAAGAAAATATAATTATAATCTTCAGTAATCAATTTTAAATCCTAAACTCAAAAGAAAAACATGACATTTAAAATTTCAAAAAAATATGTGTCAAAACTTTTTTTCATACTTTCTGAATCGTATAAGAATGGAATGCATTCTTTATTATCTTACCCTAAAAACCAAAGGATACCTTATGTAATGAGTGATTAGCAAAAGCCATTAAGGAGTGAAAAGTTAGAAAGAGATTCAGATAAAGCCTGCTATTCAAACTCATAGAGTGATCGTTATGTATTGAATTAATAATAATATTTTAACGTTTGGCTATTGAATCTTTCGTAAGCCACAAAGCTAGCATAAGAAACTATAGCATGTTGTTTGTACATTTTTAGGTAGTATAAAAATTTCAAAAATCCAGACGGAATTTAACTCAATTCCGCTGGGTTTCAAGCCCGGTTCACCTCATTGCGAGGTGAACGCTCTATCCCCTAAGCCACCACGGTTGATTTATGATCGTCAAACATGATACGCTTGAAAAGAATTAAAAAAATAATGAGAAAATGTGAATCAAAATTATCTGATTCTTTTTCTCCACCTCTACAAAGTGCACCGTAAAAACAGGAATGTAATATCTATCCGAATCTAATGTCGAACAATGCAAAAACGTTGTGTGAAGAAAAACTTTATTCCATCACATCGAACATTCATATGCAATTTAGAAACAAAATTTCAAATTCAAATATGTATGGATGCTTGTTTTAAATATAATGAGGATAATTATATTTCAATATTTAAATCACTGAGAATTGTATTAAATAATTTTATAATGTACGATTTCTATCCACTTCCATTCTCTCAGGCCCGATTCGTCTTATGATACTCTCTGAGCTCCGCTGATATTTGATTTAAAGACTAATTTTATTTTAAAAATTAGTGTATATACGCATTTTAAATTAATGATTCCTTGTACATCGTATTGTAAAAATAGCTTTTCTGACTCTTGCGTGTATTAATGCGTAATTATGAATGTTATGTGAAATTGTAATTTTTAATGGTATCATGTAACAGATTTGGTGACGGTGACATTACATCAAAGTGTAATGTGTGTAGTGCAACACTAGAGAGTTATCTATGGTGTTTCACTACATCGCTTTGGTGTAAAGCTACTACTTTACGTAATGAGTTATACTACTCTGGCTTAAGGATAAAGGGAAATGTTCTCTAGAGAAGTTATAAAATATACCCCTCAATGAAATAAAGAAACATAAAACAACAAAAAATAATCATAACACAACAAGAAGTGCTCCTATAATTGTAATATATGAAAAAAAATCAAAAGCATGCAGTGAAATTAAAACGAGCATTTTATGAATACTGATTGTAGCACAAAACGGAAACATAAAATATATCTTCATAGTTACAAATATAAGGCCTGGTTTCGTCGGTGTTACACAACGTCAGCTGGAAATCAGCGTTAACCCCTTTTGGTCAATTTGTGAGCTAGACAGCATACGTCATCGAACGCTCAACTTGAACGACGACTGACGGAATCAACTGCTGTTGGATTACAACGTAGCGTTAACGACAGAAGCAATGGCAGACAACATCCAACAGAGCATTGAAATCAGCCAAGATTTTGATTTTAACACTGAACATAACTTCTTCTTCTTCATTTAGCTAAGCTATAATATGTTTTTTCTTGGACAAAGTAATTATTTGTTCTCTGAATCACCAGTCGGTAATAACAAAATCAATACAAATTCAAAATAAATATTTATTTACGTTATTAACGCATGCGCAATGCGAGATAATGTCTGCGTTGGACCGACTGCTCACGCTGAGCTAACTAGGACCTGGTTTCTAAGGACAGGTTGGCGTCAGCGGTACGTCAACGTCCCGCTGACACCCAGATAAGCCGCTTGTCTTAAGAAACCAGGTCTGTGTATTTCTAAAGGCGTTATGTTTATAAATGATAAGCATGTATGGCGTTGAAATTATGTATGAAGAAAAGATAGATATAATTTTTGTTGCATAAGCAATGAAAGACTTTTTACTCTAGATGCACCAGCATAGAAGAAACAGCTTCTCTTTTCATTATATTTCTTCTTTTCTATTAATCATGATATTTAATTCATATAGTATGCTAAAAATCAGCATTAGTAAAGTCTTTAAGTACAATCAAAAGAAAGGAAATGATATTCTTCTCAAAAATTCTCCATGATTTTTTAAATATGGATCAAAATTAGCATACAACGCAGGTATAAAATAACTCACGCAATAAAATTAAAGAAACATAAAACAACAAAAAAGCAGGCATAAAACAACAAAAACGCATGCACCCAAACTACGAAAGAACCATATAATATTGTAACTGATAAATAAATGACCGACAGAGAAAAGGAATACGGATGTTCCATGAATTTCAAGTGTAGATCAAAACGAAAACATAAAAAAATTTTAAATTGGAGAAGAACATATTAAGACCTCTAAATATATAAATACTTAGAATATTAAACTTTAAAAATGTTCGCTAAGAAAGAGAGATATAAATATTTTTCTTATGCACAAGCATTGCAGGAATATGTTCTTTAAAACTTATGAATCGAAAGAAACTCGCGTAAAAGAGAAATATATTCTTAATATTCTATTCCTTCGATTTCGTAAGTCCACTAACCACAATATTTAATTGATGAAGCATGCTTAAGACCATCAAGCACGAAGGCTTTTGAATAAAGGAAATGAAATATTATTCTCCATAAAAATTCTCTGTTATTCTTCAGCTCCGAATCTGAAATAGCTTACGAAGCAAGTATACAATAGCTCACTTAATAAAATAAAGAAATATAAAACGACAAAACTAGCAATCATTAAACAGCAAAAAGCATACATAAAACAAAAAAACAAACATAAAACAACAAAAAAGCACACATAAAACGAAGAACATAATATTGCAATAGACCGACAGAGAAAAAGTATACGGATGTTCTATGAATTTCAATTGTAGCATGCAAGGAAAACATAACACATTTTTTATTTCGTAATGAACATATTAAGACCTCCAAATTTATAAATGCTTAGAATATGAAACCCTAAAAAAATTTTCAAAGAAAAAGATAGATACATATTTTTCTGATGTACAAGCATTGAAAAAATATATTTGTTAAGATTTATGAATCCAGACGAAGTAGCGTAAAAGAGAAATATATTCTTGATATTCTATTCCTTCTATTCCTAAAGTCCATTAATCACGATATTTAATTCATACAATGTGCTTAAGACGGCCAAGCATGAAGGCTTTAAGCAGAATCAAGAGAAATGAAAATATATTCTCCATCAAAATTCTCTGTAATTCTTCAGCTCCGGATCAAAGTTCGCTTACAAAGCAGATATAAAATATCTCACTCAATAAAATAAAGAAACATAAAACAGCAAAAAGAGCGTTTGTAATGTTTCGGAAAGAGCGTCAAATCACGATAATATGTTCTTTCTGAAATTGGAAGCGTGTGCTTGAAATACATAACGGTTCTAAGATTTCGAAGCTTAGTCACGTGATGTTGCTATACTCGCGGCATCGGCGATTAAATGGATGCACGTATAGCAAGTTAAATGCATTCCAAGGGATAAAGACAGGGAGTTTAAGATATATCTCTCATTTCACAAAATGTTTTGGCGTAAGCATATATATTTTGATTCTTTTCATGCAATAGACTTCAGAAAGCGACTCAATGGAAGGTTTAAAAATAGAAAGTGGCTTAAGCAAAAATGTCGCTGGAGCTTTAAAAACGTGATGGTTTGAGGAATTCGAGACGAAAAGCTTAAGCGCAGATATGTATTTAAAACAAGACAGCTTGGTGTGTTTGTTGCGTAGCACTCCGTGATGTATTTTAAGGAGACAAAATATTTTAAAGCACGTATTTAATGCTTCTAAATGGGGAACAATGAACTTATTTATTTACAAATTTGAATTTATTCGTATGTGAGTGATTATTATATTGGAGAATTAATGTTGGAAAATTTATCCAATTGATCCCTTTTTAATTCGAAAAGAGGTAGTGGAAACTTAATTATATCATCTATCTTGATGTGATCGTTCAATTTTTCTTTGAACCAATGCGGTAAAACAAGCTATTTTATCAGTTATTAAAATTTTTGTTTTTTTCATTACCATTGCCAATAGGAAGATAGAGTCGGCCCCTTTTCAGAAGAAACTCTCAGCCTTAGATCATTACTTGGCCTTCTTTAAAATTTTAGACCATTCTTTTCCATTGGTCGTCTTTTTTGTGATTGGTAATTTTTAGTACTTTCAGTTTCTTTACCATTTTTTTTCTTTCCATTTAAATCTATCTTCACCGTTCTGATTTTGCGTCGAATAATTTTATGACATTTATTTCCGAGTCCATTCTTAGGGAACGTCCGAACTATGGGATTCTTTTTATTCTTATATTTGCATCAATGTCTGGTCTACATATTTACCATAAATTTCTTTACTTGCTTTAATCCTCCAATCTAATAAAATAAATCAGGGGATCAAATCATATAATTTCTTTAAATCAATCATCTATATATTATTATAGATTGGCCAATATTATATTTAATTAAAGTTAGTTACGTACAAATTAAAATATGCACAGAAAATTGTGCTTTAAATTAATGTATTACATTAATTTTTTTCCATAAAAGTGCTCTGAAAAACTATCTATATGAAGTTACAAATCACATTTTTTAAATAGGAACAACAATTGGATATTCTATAAATAAACTAAAATTAAAATCAAAACGGGGGCCATGTATATCTGATCCACGGCTGTAAATTAAGCATAATTTTTTTTAACATAACAGTCTTGACTATATCACACCAACAATTTCGTAAATCAGAAAAGATAACTTATAAGCAATTACATAGAATAATGATCCCATTTTAATCAATTATTCCAATTCTATAGCATAAGCCATTGCTTTCAGTTGACGCCGGTTCATTACTATAAACAAATACTTTATAAGATTTATGAGATCATTTAACAAATTTTTATACTCAAATCCACTAATTAATATCCTTGCAACCAAAGCGATTTTAAAAAATTTTAACAAAAAATTTTAACAAGGACAAAAAAATTTTAAAAATTTTAAAAAATCCAGAAAATAAAAGATATAATATTTAAATCAGCTCACACAATTATATCGGCAAAAAAGAGTGCTTTCTAATATTGCACTTATTGTTTTTCTTAACTGTCTTCGGGTTTTTTTGTTTTTTTTATTTATTATGCTATATATATATATATATATATATATATATATATATATATATATATATATATATATATATATATATACCGAAGAGCCATTACATTATGACCACCCTCCATCTATAACAATGGGCTAGCCACAGGTTTTCATGGTTTCTCACCCAAGAACAATGTTTTCATGAGGCACATTAGAACCCATAATCCTCATAGGACACTCTCTGACGTCTGTAAGCTACTTGAACACAGTTGCACACCAGGTTCACCCTTTCCTGACAACAGTTTTTCCTGCGGGGGAAGGTGTTTACCAACAGGATAATGCACCACGTCATAAGGGTCGAATCGTCATGGATTGATTCGAGGAACATTCCAGTGACTTTCAAGTCATGTCTTGGCCCCAAATTCATCTGACCTTAATCCAATAGAGCATTTGTGGTCCTACTTGGAAAACCAAATTCGTGCTGCCGCGCTCTCGCAATGTGAGGGAATTGCAGGACCAGTTGGTGAGAGCTTGATACCTCAGATTACCTATCAACATCTTGGTGAATCAATGCCACGGCGGGTGCTAGCAGTTTTGAGGGCTAAAGGTGGTCCTACATGTTAATAGCAGGTTAGTCATAATGTAATGGCTCTTCGGTGTGTGTGTATATATATATATATATATATATATACACCGAAGAGCCTGGAACTAATCTGCATTAATATATATATATATATTAACCAAAAACTCTGACTGTATTAATTCCTGGTTTTTGTAAGTTCTTCAATTATTAATCAAAAGCTGACACAATCTGTTCCAGTCGAAAACTTTAACAATCAAATAATTGCAGTATCGTTTAAAAAAAACAGCGCGAAACTCAAAGTTATAATTACTAAAAATGTAAAATGCGTTTAATCAACAAAAACAAGAACTGAAACTCTTTAAACTTTACTTTGAATAACTTATTTTTCTCTACGGCTATAAATTTCCGAGATGAACTTTTTCTTTCTTTTTTTGAATGAAATTGACTTTTGAGTTTAGTACTCTTAGCAATTTTTACTTAAAAGTTTCTCTCGTTTCTAGATGAGAATAAATTAGCACTAAAAAAGGCTGGCAAGTAAGAAAGAACTTTCGAAGAACTTTTGGAAGTTGGAAAATTCCAGTGTTTTCTTGACTCGCACTTGAGAAATAAAATTTTAATGAGATTTCAGATTGTTAGACGTCATTTTTTGACCCTCTCTGGAATTAATGAATGTAGATTTTAAGAAATGAGACTCTGACGTGGTTTTTAAATTATTTGATCTGGAACTAATCTGCATTAATTAGGAAGAATTGAATCTAAGGCTGGAAATTTCATATTATTACGATTCCAAGGAAAGGAATGCATGTAATTTATTTTATTTGCTCGGTCCTTGTAAATACTACAAATTAAATATTCAAGTCCGGTATTAAAAATAATCAATAAGCTGACTTTGAATTAAAAAGATAAAATAAGATTGTGTTATAACCAAATATTCAATGGAAAATAATCCGGAAATTCTGAATAATTTTATTTATACAATGCAAATACGCTATTTTATAATTTATAAACCTTAACTAAACAATTTATAATCAAATATGTTGTTCTTTCTTCCGTATTTGTACAAAATACCAGAGAGAAAATGCCAACATCTCGTGTTATGCAGTCTAATTTGTGTAAAGCAAATTTATGTGTATGTAATGTTTTGTTATCTAATGAATGTCTGCATGCAACATAAGTTTGAATGAATGCTTATATGTATACCTGTAATGTATATACTTAGTGAATGTTCACCTAGACACTTTAACTTTTATGGATCATTATCTCAATAACAAAAGGAAATAATCCGTTTTTCTTTCTTAAACCCTTTGACCCCGATGGGACATCTGTGTCCTTTTTAAGTATTTCTTCCAGACGTTCGAATCACAAGCGAAAACATATTTTGGTATGTTTTTAATGAAAAACAGTCTAATAGTTGTTTAAAAACTGCTAGATTATTGCAATTATATTAGTTTTAAAATTTAAAATCCAAAAATATGTAGTTAGGATAACTTTTTTTAATTCATATTCAAAATTGTCTGAAAGTTAATCGTTGTGAAAGATCTTACCTTTAACGAAGAAAAAGACATTGGTGTTTCATGCTGTATTTCATAACTATAAATTATTAAAATGCTAAGTATAATATTTTTCACTTGTTTTGACATAAATTAATGCAAATTTATGAAAAACAGCCGTAAAAATATGCTTAATAAAAATTCTGTGTCAAAGGGTAAACTTTCAATTTGATATTTGTTCTCTTTTAAACTTAAGAGCACGTCTGTATACCTAAAGCAGCAACAAAGTTGTCTTTAAAAAAATAATAATTTAGGGAATAACAAGAAATTCTAAACAATTTTGTTTATATAATGCCATTAGCTTGATTTATATTTCTTAAATTTTAAATCAAATATAATCATCGAATATGTAATTGTTTCTAAGTTACTCATATAAAATATCTAAAGTGAAATGTAATGCTGTCTAATTCTTACAAAGCAAATTTATACGTATGTATGTTAAAAATTAAATTTACGTGCGTAATGTAATGTAATGTATGTAAAGTAATGTATGTAATGTAATGCATGTAATGTAATGTATGTAATGTAATGTATGTAATGTAATGTATGTAATGTAATGTATGTAATGTAATGAATGTAATGTAATGTATGTAATGTAATGTATGTAATGTAATGTATGTAATGTATGTAATGTAATGTATGTATTGTAATGTATGTAATGTAATGTATGTAATGTAATGTATGTAATGTAATGTATGTAATGTAATGTATGTAATGTAATGTATGTAATGTAATGTATGTAATGTAATGTATGTAATGTAATGTATGTAATGTAATGTATGTAATGTAATGTATGTAATGTAATGTATGTAATGTAATGTTATGTATATTTAATATCTCAACGGCATATTCATAAGTTATTATTCCCAAGATAATCTTAAAGTTTTTAAACTGTTAAAATAAGAAAATAAAACCATTACCAAACTGAATTGCCAACTTAGCTAAATTCTTATTGGGCAAAAATTATATAAAATGCATTAAACGCTTATGGAAGTAATAATTTCCTTATAATGACTCTCGTATAATATTAACGCTCTATATTTAAACTTGGAGTTACTAAAAATGTTGAAAATAGAATTGTCGATATTACTTAAGACATAGTTCACTGAAAACCCTTAATGAACGATCTTATTCGTCCAATCTTACTCGTCATTAATGAAAGGAAGACAAAGGTACTGAAGCAGACAATTAATGGAACATGTACTAGTTATAATTATAATTGTCCATATTAGCAATATATTTAAGGAATTTTTAAAATAATCTAATCACTCCACGCTTAAGTGTTCCAAACATTAGTAAAACTAAAAAAGTTGAAATAAACTAAATTTTTTTAAGACGAAGCTCATTGAAAACACAAAATTAAATACGTTACTCAAATTATTAGAGATGAGCAAATTATTGAAACAGATGTCTAATTTAACATTTACTATATATAATAACAAATTTCTCAAATTGGAAATAGCATTAAAAACATTTTACTCATTACAACTAAAACTATTGGAAATATTGAAACCAAATATTGAAATCAAGGAAAAATTCACTGAAAACACAAAATACAATATTTTATTAAATTTATTAACGAAATTAAAAATAGTTGAAAGAGATGAATAACGTAACATTTATTATCTATAATACGAGTTTCTAATATTAGGAAAAGAATATTTAAACAATATAAACATTCTGCGATTAGAATTACTATGAAATATTGGAACTAAAACTGTCGAGATCAACTAACCATTTCTTAAAGTAAAGGTCACTGAAAATAGAAAAGAACACTAAGCTTCATTAGTAACTGAGACTTCAAACATCCGGTTTTAAGCCTTAAGTGAAGAATTTATCTATTTCTTATCAAAAAAGATTTTCTGGAAATAATCCTCTCTTCTTAGACATTTTCTTCAATCAATATATAAATCACAGAAACTTAATCTATACTGTGCTGCACTAAGCACTAATTTCAAACTTTTATTAGATTGAGATAACATTTCAATGTTTCAAACTGGGAAGAAAATAAAAAACTTTTCTATAACTTCTATATAAATTAAGTGTTAAAAATTTTAAGTGTCTTAAGTATTTTCAAAATTAAAAAGTAAATTTAAAATAATAAGACGTGGAGAACACAAATAAGACTACAGATCAATATATCTGTCACAAATGCGGATTAGTTCTATCAGAAAGTCCTCTACGTAGGTTTGTAATAATACTTGTTCCAGGAGTTTCATTGTCTTCAGTGCTAGGTTCAAAATTGCGAGGCTAAAGAGTTTAATATTTGTAATCGTGAATTCAGAATTGGATCGACTTTTCAATGCCAGTTATAAAATAAAATAAAATAAAACAGATCTGTCAGACAGTTCAAGTAATTAATAAGAGCTGGAAATTAAAAATAATAAAGCGGAGAACATAAAGTACAGTTGCATTAGATCTGTAACAATTCTCGAGTGAGTGATGAGATCATGAATGTAACATGGTCCAGACTACAAAGAAATGTTTCACTATTAAAAATGATTAAGCTTATTTAATTAGTTATTACAATGCTGAGCCCCCTGCTCGCTTCACTAACCAACCTCAAAGGTCACTACTGTAATTTCCTTTGGCTTTGTTTTCTGATACTAAACAAGTTGTCACAGTTACATAAAAAATATTTAGGGACCACATCCCAAAATATTTTATGGTATTAATACACACATGATTTCTCAAATTGAATCTATTGAAATAAAGTTTAAATCTAATTATTTTAATTAGTTATTATAATGCTCAGTCTCCTTCTCCCTTCACTAATCAACCTCAATGATTACTACTGTAATTTTTTTTTCTGGTTTTGTTTTCTGATACTAAACAAGTTGTCACAGCTACATAAAAAATATTTAGGGACTACATCCTAAAATATTTTATGGTAGTAATACACACATGATTTCTCAAATTGAATCTATTGAAATAAAATTTTAATCTAATCATTTTAATTAGTCATTATAATGCTCAGTCTCCTGCTCGCTTCACTATAAACCAACCTCAATGGTTACTACTGTAATTTTTTTAGGTTTTGTTTTCTGATACTTAACAAGTTGTCACAGCTACATAAAAAATATTTAGAGAACACATCCCAAAATATTTCATGATATTAGTACACACATGATTTCTCAAATTGAATCTATTGAAATAAAGTTTAAATCTAGTCATTATAATGCTCAGTCTCCTGCTCGCTTCACTATAAACCAACCTCAATGGTTACTACTGTAATTTTTTTAGGTTTTGTTTTCTGATACTTAACAAGTTGTCACAGCTACATAAAAAATATTTAGAGAACACATCCCAAAATATTTTATGATATTAGTACACACATGATTTCTCAAATTGAATCTATTGAAATAAAGTTTAAATCTAGTCATTATAATGCTCAGTCTCCTGCTCGCTTCACTATAAACCAACCTCAATGGTTACTACTGTAATTTTTTTAGGTTTTGTTTTCTGATACTTAACAAGTTGTCACAGCTACATAAAAAATATTTAGAGAACACATCCCAAAATATTTTATGATATTAGTACACACATGATTTCTCAAATTGAATCTATTGAAATAAAGTTTAAATCTAGTCATTATAATGCTCAGTCTCCTGCTCGCTTCACTATAAACCAACCTCAATGGTTACTACTGTAATTTTTTTTGGTTTTGTTTTCTGATACTTAACAAGTTGTCACAGCTACATAAAAAATATTTAGAGTACACATCCCAAAATATTTTATAGTATTAATACACACATGATTTCTCAAATTGAATCTATTGAAATAAAGTTTAAATCCAGACATTTTAATTAGTCATTATAATGCTCAGTCTCCTGCTCGCTTCACTATAAACCAACCTCAATGGTTACTACTGTAATTTTTTTTGGTTTTGTTTTCTGATACTTAACAAGCTGTCACAGCTACATAAAAAATATATGGAGAACACGTCCCAAAATATTTTATGATATTAATACGCACATGATTTCTCAAATTAAATCTATTGAAATAAAGTTTAAATCTAGTCATTTTAATTAGTTATTATAATGCTCGATCTCCTGCTCGCTTCACTATTCAACCTCAATGGTTACTACTGTAATTTTGTTTTGGTTTTGCTTTCTGATACTGAACAAGTTGTCACAACTACTTAAACAATATTTAGGGAGCACATCCCAAAATATTTTATGGTATTAATACACTCATCATTTCTCGAATTGAAACAATCGAAAAAAAGTTTAAACCTAATCATTTTATTCGATTACCATAACAACTTCATAAGCAATTAAGTTTGTTTTCAAACTTATGTTTAATTTTTGTTTAATTTACTCGTTAAATGTTTCTCACACAATAGATTAATTATTAATAGTGAGAAAAATTAATTTTTAGGGATGTTTCAGAAATTTGTACTCATTATTTTAATTTCACATACCGACTGAATGCTGTGTTGTATCAACACTGGAAAAATGTGGCGTAATATCTCTTGGATCATGATGTAGAAAAATCCAAACACTTTTTAGCGAGTTAATATCAAACCAAGCATTCATATGAGATGTAAAAAGTGCAATTTAAATCCAAACTTTTAAAATTTCATACTCTTACACTAAGCTCTCAGGCATTTACACAGTGAGAGAATTATTTTCAATTTGGAAAATACCAACCTTGGCTCATTTAAGTGTCAAACATTCGGAAAACGCCAAGTAGAATATAATCAGTAGTTCGCTGTAGAATCAAAAATGAGCTGACGAGAACATTGTTTTTGCTTTCAACGTTCATATTCATCAAAAACAACTCAAATTCGCTTTTAACTATGTATGCATGTCTTTAGTTGTAAAATAAGAATAATTATATTTTACTTTTAAATCTTTAGGAACTATAATAAATCCTTTTATAACGTATAGTTTCAATCTGCATCTGTTCTGTTAAATTAGTTCAAATTTGTCTAAGTATTCTCTTTTTGCACTATAAAAATTTTCTTGTATCTTAACACTAAAAATGGTGTCATCTACTTTACACCGAAATGGTGCTTTTTTTTAAGTGTTCCAATCCACCAAGAATTTTCTTTTTGCCCACATGGTGTAAAGCGTCAGCCATCATTCCTTTCTATTCAATTATTTCAGTTTGCTTCTTTTCTGTTAAACCTAGTTCAAATTTGTCTAAGTATTCTCTTTTTGCATTATAAAAATTTTCTTGTATCTTAACACTAAAAATGGTGTCATCTACTTTACACCAAAATGGTACTTTTTTTTAAGTGTTCCAATACACCAAGAATTTTCTTTTAGCGTAAATGGTGTAATGTGTCAGCCACCATTCCTTTCTATTGAGTTATTTCAGTTTGCTTCTTTTCTGTTAAACCTAGTTCAAATTTGTCTAAGTATTCTCCTTTTGCATTATAAAAATTTTCTTGTATCTTAACACTAAAAATGGTGTCATCTACTTTACACCAAAATGGTGCTATTTTTTTAAGTGTTCCAATACACCAAGAATTTTCTTTTAGCCTACATGGTGTAAAATGTCAGCCACCATTCCTTTCTATTGAGTTATTTCAGTTTGCTTCTTTTCTGTTAAACCTAGTTCAAATTTGTCTAAGTCTTCTCCTTTTGCATTATAAAAATTTTGCATTATAAAAACACTAAAAATGGTGTCATCTACTTTACACCAAAATGGTGCTATTTTTTTAAGTGTTCCAATACACCAAGAATTTTCTTTTAGCCTACATGGTGTAAAATGTCAGCCACCATTCCTTTCTATTGAGTTATTTCAGTTTGCTTCTTTTCTGTTAAACCTAGTTCAAATTTGTCTAAGTATTCTCTTTTTGCATTATAAAAATTTTCTTGTATCTTAACACTAAAAATGGTGTCATCTACTTTACACCAAAATGGTACTTTTTTTTAAGTGTTCCAATACACCAAGAATTTTCTTTTAGCGTAAATGGTGTAATGTGTCAGCCACCATTCCTTTCTATTGAGTTATTTCAGTTTGCTTCTTTTCTGTTAAACCTAGTTCAAATTTGTCTAAGTATTCTCCTTTTGCATTATAAAAATTTTCTTGTATCTTAACACTAAAAATGGTGTCATCTACTTTACACCAAAATGGTGCTATTTTTTTAAGTGTTCCAATACACCAAGAATTTTCTTTTAGCCTACATGGTGTAAAATGTCAGCCACCATTCCTTTCTATTGAGTTATTTCAGTTTGCTTCTTTTCTGTTAAACCTAGTTCAAATTTGTCTAAGTCTTCTCCTTTTGCATTATAAAAATTTTGCATTATAAAAACACTAAAAATGGTGTCATCTACTTTACACCAAAATGGTGCTATTTTTTTAAGTGTTCCAATACACCAAGAATTTTCTTTTAGCCTACATGGTGTAAAATGTCAGCCACCATTCCTTTCTATTGAGTTATTTCAGTTTGCTTCTTTTCTGTTAAACCTAGTTCAAATTTGTCTAAGTATTCTCCTTTTGCATTATAAAAATTTTCTTGTATCTTAACACTAAAAATGGTGTCATCTACTTTACACCAAAATGGTACTTTTTTTTTAAGTGTTCCACTACATCATAACACCAAGAAGAAGTCACTAAAATTATTTTACGATACAATGTAAAGCAAGAACCATTAATTTAAATTATAGTTATCCATTAATTTTTAAAATAAAATTAGCTTGTAAATAGCATAGAGCGAATATAAAGACGAATTCGAAATAGGTGTAACAGAGTGGAAGCGAATAGAAATTATTGCATGATAAAAGCACTTAGAACAGTTTATAGAGATTTAAAAATTAAAATATAACTATCCTTACTGCTAAACTAAAAACATGCTTTCATATTTTAAGATAACCTTTTGTCTTGATTTCATATTTCATTACCGTCGTTGAACAGCTGACACAATTTTTTGGGTTTACGCCTACAAATGTTCAACTACGTAGTCTTGTAATTTTGAACCCGATTCATAAGACAAGGGAAATCCTGGATCAAGTATTGGGAAAAACTTGCCTTCGTGGAAGACTTTTTGATGGAACTTACCCGCATTTGTGATAGATGGAGAGGAAAACCTCGAAAAACCCCTATGGTCAGCATGACTGCTGTGATGCCAGAATTGGCATACACATATTTATTTTCTATCTTTTAAAATATCTTTCATTACTTAAGCTTTTTTTTATTAATAGAATTACATTTAAAATAAATCAAAAACTTAATCTTTTTAAAGGAACATAAAATATTTATTTCTTCTCTGCTAGATCAATGTAACGGATACTTTCTTTCTGCATTTTTAAGTGTTTTGGAAAAATATGACACAGGAGACAGTTTACCATCAAATTCCTGTAAAAGTACACCAGAAATAGCAAAATTTGAACCATCTGTATTTAAAATAAAATCTTTATCCCATTGTGGGAGTCTTATAAATGGTTTATTGAAAAATATCTCTTGTAGAGAATTAAAAACATTCTGATGTTCTTGAGTCCATTTGAATTTAACTTTAGGGGAGGTCAAATCAATTAGCGGTTGAATTTGCTTAGCATAACATGGTATTAAATTTCTATAATATCCACAAACACCAATGAATTTCTTAAGTTGTCTTTTAGTTTTTGGAATAGGAAAAGATGTAATTTTAATGATGTTTGATTCAATTGGTAAAACTTTCTGTTCTGATATTTTAAATCCTAAATAATCAATTTCTTGAAGGTGAAATTTACATTTACTTGGTGAGAGAGTTATATTATATTTAGTTAAAACAGAAATGAGAACCTTAAGTTTTTCTACAGTTTCCTCAAAAGAATTACTTGCAATGACTATATCGTCTTGATACGCGAAAATTCCCTCTAGTCGAGTTTCCTCAATTATTGAATCCATAAGGGCCTGAAACGTTGCAGAAGCTGTTTTTAAGCCAAAAACTAATCTTTTATTTTTAAAAGTTCCCCAAGGGGTTGTAAATGCTAGTTTATCTTGGTATTCTTCAGGGAGGTTCAATTGCCAAAAAGCACTAGGAAGATCATATGATGAAAAGAATTTATAATTAGATAAATTTAGAATGATATTTTGAATCTTAGGAAGTGGGTAAGCCGAATGTTTAACAATGCTGTTAATTAATCGTAAGTCTAAAGCTAATCTAAATTTTTGTTTTTGTTTGTGGTCATTAGTATTCTTTTTCTTAACCAAAAGCATTGGGCAAGACCACTGTGTTGCACTCCTTTCGATCAATCCTGCTTCGACCATTTCATGCAATTGCTTAAGTGTCTCTTGTTGAAGAGCTTGAGGCACAGGAAATGGCAAAGTGCGAATAGGATAATCATGAATAAAAGAAATTTCAGGTATTACTTTATCTGTGTGCCCGAGTGTCTTTAAAGATTTTGAAAAAACTTGATAATTCTCTAACAATAAATGTTTTAATTGCTTTTGTTTTGCTTCATCAAGATGACGTAGCTGGAAATCATCTTCTTTCAATTCCCTTTTTCTTAAGTCCACAATATCTTTTGTTGGTACAATTAAATTTAAAAATTCCTGTCTTTTAGTTTGGTCTAGTTCTTGATTATTGGCAATAGAATCATTTAAATTTAATTTTGAATAGTCATAATCTTGGATAGTATCTATAGGATACATTTGGCCGATAGCTTGTCCTTTATTTAAATGTAAAGTCTCTTCAGATTTATTTTTAAGAAAAATATTACAAGCATAGTATTTATTATTTTTGTTATAGAATCCATGAAAATTTTTAACTTGTTCTAAATTATGTATTGAAGAATATATTTCAATATTTTTATAGTCTATTCTTGGTTCAAAAATTACATTAGTATTCAAAGGATTCTTAACTATTACTTTAGCATAAATATATTCTTCAGGATTCAACAAAATTTTATGATTTAGTACAGCTTGACCATTTTGTTTAGTGTCCAAATTTTGTTTGTTTAGATTTTGTTTATTTACATTATGAATCTCTCCACAAATATCCGACACAATATCTCCATCAAAATCAATGTCTACATTATCCGTAGTTTGTTTTTGTCCTATTAATGGTACTTTTTCGCCATTAATTGTTATAAAATTGCCCTTAGGTGACAATTGAATGTTATGCATTAGCATAAAATCATATCCCAATATCCCTTCAAAAACTGAATTATCTAAATGTGTAACAAAAAGTGTATGTTTGTATAGTTTGTTGTTAATTTTAAATGAGATTTGAATACAACTTAAAAATGAAACCTTAGAGTTTATAGTACTAATTGAAACTGAACGTGAAATATATTTATATTTAATGTTATGTTTAAGTTTATTAAATGTTTCATTAGAAATTATTGAAAGAGAAGAGCCCGAATCAACCAGAAATGTATTTTAAATAATACTGATAATAATAATGATATATTTTTTTAAACCCTTATGCACACTTAAATTTTGCAATTTAAATTAGCTTCAAGCTGGTTAAGTTACTTTGAAGTACTCATAAATATCAATAATTAACTATGTTTTTGAAATGTTTCAAATTTCAAATAAGATAACAATACTTAAATATGGAATATTTACATCTGCAAGAAAACACAATAGGGAATAACATGTTATTAAAATGTATTATAAGGATTAAGTTATCCCAAAGTGATTCTTAATCAGTACTTATAGTAGTGTAACATAATTTCACCCAGATTTTTTTTAGAATTATGAAGTAAAATAATAAACACACAATTACACACTTTTGTTATCTTGGTATGAGTGTTTGCGAAATTTGAGAATTAAAGATTTCAGAATCTATATTTTTTTCTTTAATTAAAAATTTCATTATCTGTCTCATTGTTGCTGTTGTTTTGCATGGAGGCATCTATGCGGAATGATTTATAGTGATTTTCTTTACTAGGGCCCAGGTAATTAAAACTCATTAAGTGACATAGAGATATTTTTATAATAATATGAACATAGTAATAAATAGTTCATCTAATATATTTTTTTAATTTTACTATAGCTATTATATTTATCACAAATAGTTTTTCTCTTACATAAGTAAGCCATTTTATTCATTACAAGTGCATATTAAATAGGGTTGATCCAAATAGTTACTCATGAATATTTTGTTTTATCAAAACATAAGTAAATTCAGAAATTTTATTATTATATATAAAAAAAAATTAAAAAAAAATATTCTATTGATTTGAACAATGCAACTACTGAATATCTTGTAAGCATTTTCATTTTTATTGAATAAGTGTCTAACTGAGCTAAAAATAAATTCATGAAATTCAAAATGAGAATAATTGAGCATTTATATATAATATGACAATATTTTCCTTCATTAAAATGAAGTGAATTTTTATAGATGCAGTGAAAAATAAAATAAATAAAAAACAATAACTTTTATCTTCTTGAATATAATATACAGCCATGATAGTATAAATGATAATACAATGCATCAAGTATGCAAAAATTCAGGTTGGAATCCTGATCATAGGCATGCTATAACATTAATTCAGAAGTTGATAGGGTTAAAAAAAAAAAACTATAAAATGATTTTACCTGGAATTTAATACTAGATAGCTGTGATAGTATAATTGTTAATACATTGTGTCACAAAAATTCAGGTTGGAATCCTGATCACATGTTTTCTAGATCTTATTAGTTAGTTCAAGGGTTAAAAAATAAAAAAATTTTAAATAAAAATATAGATATACATACTGCATTTTTAGATAATTTTGCCATAATTAGATGCCAGATGATTTTACCTCTTGAAATATAAGAGATGATAATTTTGCCTCTTGAAATATAAGAGATGATAATTTTGCCCCTTAAAAAAAAAAAAGGGATGACTAAACCTAGGTAAATAAAATAACAGTCTGATCAACTGTTTGTTTAGAGCTAAAATAAAAGCTCATATTTTTTTGAAGGATATGCTCTGCTCAGTATGTTTTTAATAATAAACTAAAGAATTTTTATTGACACTTATAATTATTTGATACTAATAAACATTTTATTAATTTATAATCAGAAATATAGAATATGATAGGATAAATTGCACTTATATGTTTAAATATTTTAGATTGTATATGTATATCAATGTGAAAAAGTATAGATAATAAGGAAACTATATGGTAAAATGAAATGATTTTGCAAATTATACTATTTGTTATGATTGAGTTTTCTCAAATTCGAGAGAAATTAGAATATCCTGTCCAGGTGATGACAATGCTCAGCTAATTTCACATCAACATAAGATTTAATAACATGAGTATTGAAAAGATATATTTGAAGTATAACTTGATGTCATAAATTTTTTTATAGTTTTGCTTTGATATTTAACTATACATAAGTGTATATTATAAGTTCCATGGATATATTATGTTTTAATGCATAAAATTTTTTTGTAACATGGGGGAGATCCATTAATAAAAAAAAATATCTATATATATACATATTTTTTTTCTGTGTTCAGCGGGGATATATGTGATGCCAGAATTGGCATACACATATTTATTTTCTATCTTTTAAAATATCTTTCATTACTTAAGCTTTTTTTTATTAATAGAATTACATTTAAAATAAATCAAAAACTTAATCTTTTTAAAGGAACATAAAATATTTATTTCTTCTCTGCTAGATCAATGTAACGGATACTTTCTTTTTATTTCATTACTAATGCAGACTTATATATTCACTGTCGCCTTTAATCGAAAACAAAAATCTTTTTATAACTTTTTATTCTAATTTTCCAACGGCTAAATGTTTCGGTTGCATGGTTGTAATATTTCTCATAAATTTGTTGGCGACTCGTGATCGCCAAGGTATTATTTTAACTCTATATTGATATGCTGGTTGGCCTTGTTTTGGCTATGCTATATTTTAATAAATCGCCAATTTTGGATCTCCTACCAATGCTTCTGTGTCCGCTGGGAACAATTTACATGTACTTTTTAATTTGGCTTTTGACTAGGCAGGTTGTGGGGGATTCGTCTCCCATGGCCTGACCTATAATAGATATTACTATGCAAAACTTATTAAACTGAAATTCTTATGAATGATATTTTGTAACTCGAGCTCTGCAAATATACTACTAAATAAAAGCCTTTTTTTTATATATTCTAATCCGGCTCAACTATTATTTTCATCACTCTTCTATTTTCATCATCTCCTGATTTCTGCATTAATCTTCAGTTTATCAATATCTCCAACTACTCCTCACCACCTCAATACTTAAATTGGCACCCTTGGCTTTCCTTTCATGATAACTGCCATCGCCGGGATTTGAGCCCGGTTCACCTCATTGGAAGGCGAATGCTCTATCCACTGAACCATCACGCCTCTCTTGTCTTGATTGGGGTATAGCAGAGTTAGAGACTTCCACTAACTCACGCTAAGTCTTATTCAGATGTCAACAATTTACAGACAATATTCAAAGCTTGCCAACATCGGTGTTTTCAGAATTGCGAATGAGTAAGTGTTTGACGTAAGGTTATTCAATTCTAAAGGGTTTGGATTTAAATTACACCGTATAAATTGTATATTAAAACTCGATTTGATATTATCCTGAAATGAAATGTTTCTTCACATAATTTCTTTGGGTTGTTCAACACAATATTCGGAGGATTTATTCCACAGTTTTTAATGTGTGATATGTGCATGTTTGACTTACTTTATTTTTAGAAATAGTGTATATGTCTGTAACCGGCAAGTATGAAATCCGGCATTGTATAAAATGCCTAAAATTAGAAGGCAAAGTATGAAATGATTTATATGTCACACATTGCCTAGGCATTCTATAGAACGCCGAATGAGAAACCAGCAAAGTATAAAATGCATCTCCGATTCGTCAAAATGTCATTCAAAAATGACAAATTCTAAACGTCATCCGATTTTATATTAATTTATTCGTGGATATAATTACATTTATTCGATATTTTAATATTCACTGGCGATAGATTGGAAGAAACATCAGAGTTTGGAGTATCGGGCAAATATATACCGGGCAGTGGCACTGAACCTTAAAAAACATCAGTGTAGGGCATACCGGGCAAATATATACCGGGCAGTGGCACTTGACCTAGTATATATTTCGGACATTTACCGAGGGTCTAGTCATACTAGGTCTAGTTAAGTGCCACTGCCCGGTATACATTTGCCCGGCATATCCTACACTGATGTTTTTTTAACGTCAAGTGCCATTGCCCGGTATGCCCTACACTGATGTTTTTTTAAGGTCAAGTGCCATTGCCCGGTATACATTTGCCCGAAACTCCAAACACTGATGTTTCTTCTAATCTATTGCCAGTAGGTATTAAAATATCGAATAATTGTAATTATATCCACGAATAAATTAATATCAAATCGGAAGTAATAAATATTTCGGACATTCACCAAAGCGACTATGTGATTGTCAACATTCACAGGTGAAAGTCAACAACCACCGATTTCGATCATTCACAGTAACATGCTCATCATTTACATAATAACCTCATCAGGATGTTTATTTCATACTTTGCCTAAATAGCATTTGGCATTCTGTAGAATGCCTAGGCATTTTATACAATGGCGAAGGAAAGTATGTAATACTTCTCACATTTCATACTTTGCCTAAGAACATCCGCCATTCTATACAATGCCAGCGTTTCATACTTTGCCGGTAACATATCCATTCCAAATTGATAATTCGTTCTTAATATAGTATTGTATAAATAACTTTACTGACTCACATGTCTTAAATTTATCTTACTGTAATTATAGATTTTAGTATAACTGATAAATAATGTACATAGTTTTTGGTAAATTTACACCAAGTAAATTTAGTGAATTAAAGTAGCGTAAAATAACATTGAAAGACTAGATCCTAGAGTAATGTATGGCGTTTCAATACACCACTTTGGTGTATTAAAACAATGGTTGCCAAGAATAGTTTCAATCATTTTTTTTCCCTTTCAGATGCACTAAAAATTTTTACCGAGAAATAAAAGTGAATGCAACTTATTTATTATTTAATAATTACTAAACGTTTAACAGGTTACAGTATCAATTTTAATACATATATTTATCATTAAATGCTGCTTGAAAAAGTAATATCGGAGCATAATTTTAAAATAAATAAACACCGCTTCAAATATTTCCTTTCATTAGGAATGTAATCAATATGAAAAACGTAATAATAAGCAGAGAATTTTAAAAAAAGAATGTTGCTAGTATGAAGTAGAATGTTACTTGTAACTTTAAATTAATCAGGAAGAAGTATTTTGCAAGTAAGCAATCCCTTTACATATTTATTCTAAGCGTATGAGGCATTTCAGAAATATGTGTTTGAATATATTCAAATTCAAGCAACTGTAAGGTATAGTAATCGTTATTTGCATCAAAGCAAAAAAAGTAGATATAAATGGAAAATGATAAATTTGAAGTTATACTGAATGTAATTCAACATAACCGTTTTAGTGCTCTTGTTTACTAATAGCGAAAATTAACTAATTTATACACTGTAAAACCTGTGGTATACAATATCTTCGATTTTGATGTTGAACAACGAAAAAACTAATCATAAAATATTTTCGCTTCTGAAAGCACCAATGATTGAACACTTTTTTTTATCGTCTGTAGAATATTTATAATTGAACACGAGTTAACGCGAGTTTGTTGTTGTCTTCGTTGCGCCTATGCATCAATCATAACAGAAGGCCATCTTTAATAAACGTATATAAATTTATAGTTGCGTAACGAGGATATTTATATTTTAATTTTTGTGTCTCCATAAACTTCATTAAATAATTTTCTAAGGTATAATTTATATCTACTTCTGTTCTGTTAAGCCTAGTTAGAATTCGTCTTCATATTCTCTTTGTGCTACGTGTATATTTGATTTACAACGTTTGTTTTAAAAATTAATGCGTATATGCTTCTTAAATTAATGCTCCTAGCTTTATATTATCTCTTAAAAATATTTTTTCTAACGCTTATCCGTATCTTACTGTAATTATAAGTAGTAATGTTTCTGATTTCCAAAAACGGTGGCAGCAACTTTGCACCAAATATTGTAAAAGGATACTCTTGATGTTTTACTATGACAAGAACTGTCCTTGGTTCTGCACCCCTTTGGCTTATTGCACCAAGTATTGTAAAAGGATATTCTTGGTGTTTAACTTTGACAAGAACTGTCTTTGGTTCTTCACCCCTTTGGCTTATTGCTCCAAGTATTGTAAAAGGAAATTCTTGGTGTTTTACTATGACAAGAATTGTCCTTGGTTCGGCACCCCTTTGGCTCATTGCACCAAATATTGTAAAATAATATTCTTAGTGTTTAACTTTGACAAGAACTGTCCTTGGTTCTGCACCACTTTGGCTTAAAGTAGTTGACCCAATTTTTGGTGTTAAGATACACTAACATTTTTATAGTGAAGAACTTGTGCACAATTCTCAAATTGCACTTTTATTTTCTTTAGATATTTGGGCTTTAGTATTAGCACATTTAACTCTTGATAAAAATTATTGCTAAAAAAAATTTGCCTCCTTTCAATAAAATCTAGATGTGAATAAAAAAATTTTATTATGTTTTAAAAGATTCAGTTAAAGCTATCTTTGACATTTGAAAGAAAAGCAAGATTTTTATTCATTTATTTTTTACTCCAATGCGCAAATAGCTAAACTACTCATAAAATGAAATCCCTTAGAGAACTAAGATTGAAATAGATGATAATTCTCTCTATCTTTTAGAAAATTCTTACTTTGAATAATTCATATTGCTAAGAAGTTAAAAATCTTCCGACACGATTCGTAAAACTTTCATGACATTTTACGAAATGATACATCACAAACGCTAATGCAGTTTAAATATTAGAAATTTAGATGAGGATAGATTTTGAGAATAATTCTTCGTTTATAGTATTATCATTCATCGCAAAAACACTTCTACTTTTAAAGAATTTTCTTTTATGCTAATCTTTTTTTATTTAAATTTGTCTTAGAAGAGGAGAAATGTAAGAACTTTGAAAGCATTATTCAAAACACTTAACTGAAAATATTTCAGTTGTTAGAAGAAGAACTTAAGTACATTTGCTGTAGGTTCTGATAAAAAAAATCCATTTGTGATAGTTAGTCTCAGGTTATTAGAATAGTTATGCAATATATTTATTTTGAGATACTCTTGCATTTTCTGTTACTCTTGAAAGTGGATTAAGTCGATTTTCTGCAAATACAATAATCGGTTTGCTCAGAAGAATCTTGGATAAAGTGGTCCCGTAGGATTTCCACTCGTTTTATGAACACACCAACACGCTGAAGGTAGGTGAAATAGCTGAGGGTTTTTTTTTTTTTTTTGCTATTGATAATAGAAGAAGCTCATTTTTTTAAGAAATTCAAACCAAGATTGTGAAAAGACGTTTAAAGTGACAATTTAGATTTTTGTCCAAAAAAGTGGGGCTATCATAAAAGTGTACACTCTGAAAACTTCCATCTTTAGATCATGATCAGTGACGAGAATTGGTGGTCTCGTAAAGCCACCCAATTTTACCCGTATAGCTACTATAATACGAGTATATAGGTATGTCCGTAAAAATACAGGTATGTCTGTAAATTTTTCTCGCAAAATATGTGTCCTTAACATTAGTTTATCTGATTATTCTTAGTTGAAACAAAGAAAACCATGCGGCGAGCGAAATATATTGTTGCGCTGCCATCCATCGAGGAGTGAGAGAATTGTATGTTTATCGTCCATAATGAAGAACAGTAAAAAAGTGGCTTCGATTGGGCTCTAGCCCGAAAATTCGTGTTAGTAACTTGATGTTTTAACCACCATTGAAGAAGAGCGTACATCTCAAAATTGAGTTGGGGAACTTTTTATAATAACCATATAAATTAACGACCAACACGATTAATTTTGTTGAAGTTCGTTACAATTATGGGTGCTGAACTTTTTCCTCAAAGAGGTTAAATGACTTCTATGGTTCGTCCTTTTTTTCTAAAAAAAGAGATCTGGCTTTATAAATTAACTGACAAGACTCTGAATTTTACATAAATTTTTCAGCTGGTGTAGTAATTTTTTATTTAAAATTTAAAATTAGCCAATTACCTTAACTGAAGCAGAATTTTACTTATAAAAAGCGCGACTAAGAGGCTACTTGAATTTCTACCTTCTTAGTAATGCTATTTATCTCCAAGCTGTAACCTTTAACTGGAATAATCATTTCAACTGAAACTGGAGTACTCATTTTATGCAAACTCAATCAGCAATTAGACGGACGAAGTGTTCCACATGAAATTTTCCTTTTTTTCATGGTGCTGGTGTTTTTTTTTTCATACCTTCTAGTTTTTACACAGTTTTACTGACCACTGATAACACTTTTAATCGTGTATCACTGCTGGAGAGATATTCAAGTATTAGCTGCTTCCAGTAAAAGTGGAATATTTACGTTTAAAAGAAAGAAAAAAATCTTAACTTGTGCCGAATATTAAAGAAAGGTTGGCAAAGTGGCTAATAGCTGAAGGAATAGGTCAGTGATAGCCATGACTTTCAAGTAGAATGATACTGTTTCTTTACCAATATTAATTTAACTCCCTTTATTGATTTTTCACGTGACTGAGTTCTTATAAAATGGTCGAAATATTAGTATACCTTTATTTGTTCCTGTTTTTTACTACAACTACAATCTTCCGAATTTTGGGCGTTTGCGCACTCTGGGGGATAAAAATAAAGTTTTAATAAACAGTTTTCCTATTTCCGTTAAAACAGTCGTGATGATGGCGAGTTAAATTCTAGTTTATTGGGAAATGGTAAAAATTTTGCTAGGCAACCAATATCCTTCGTCGAAAGTACGGCGATAAATTATTATTATATGCTATCAGGGTACGATTAAAACTTGCGGTGAAATCTGGTGCAGAGCTTCAGCTAACATTTGAAACCGTTAGCTAGTCGAAAAGTAGCCAAGTCTTTGATTGACAATAATTTCACCTTGACAAAATGGCTTTAAATATTTCTTTGCCAGAAAATGATTTTCAGGAAAAATTTTAATACATTGCACTACGAAAAAAAATCAGAATTTCGATTGATGGTAAAATGGCTGTTTGGCGATAATATGCCCAGAAATTTATTAGCAACAAGGACATTGTTTAAAAATATGTTTTCAGTAGACATTGAACATCAGATGAGAATAAAATTATTTTGTAAATCAGAAATTGGTGTAAACTTTGCTTTACTATTAATTCTAGTTTGTGAAAGCGATTAAAACTTTCATTGACATCGGACACGACACTCCAGTATTTGAGCGTTCTAGCTGACCTCAAGTACGTTGAAAGTTTGACTGTAGGTAGACTATGACAAAGTCGAGATTGAGTTGTTAAAAATGTAGTGAAATTACTTTCTTTTTATCTTGCGCATGTACTGTAAAATAAAACAAACTACAAAATGGCTATTTTCCCAGTATAAGCTAAAGAAAGTGACTATTAAAATGTCAGCGCCCATCGTCTTATTTACAGGACAGTTTCCTTTTTGAAAGACATATATTGTAGTAGGACAATTGTTTCAATTTTGTCTTTTATCTAGGGAGAATTAAAAGTTTCCCTGCCACCATAATTTATTAGTGATTTAAGTTTCTATCACTAGTTGATATTAGCCATTTAGTTGTATCACATATTATACCATTTTTTTCATAAAGCCACTTTTTGCACCACTTCAATATAAAAGGTCGGGATAAAACGGGTTAATTTACACAGACAAACAATAAAATCACTTTAGAGTATACTTTTTCAACACAAGCTTAGAATCTTAAACATTAAGAATAAGAATATTAATTTAAATATTATTTTAACTACTATCACTTTAAAATAAAAAATTCTATTATTTTGTCACTTTTAAGAGTTAAAAATAATGAAGTTGCACGATTTTAAATGTATTCATTCATTTAAATCAAATTACAAATAAAATGTTTTATCTAAAGTAAAACTAAAAAAGGGTATGGTTGATTTTAAATAAATTAACTCATTCGAAATGTCCAATGATGCATTTTCCAGTGGAAGGCCGATGTAGAACTCGATAAAATGGATTTCAATTAACCAATTTTCTTTCTAAGCAAACATCCATAAAGTAATAAACAAAAACTAGTAGAAAATTTAGAAGAGGCTGTAACTCACTGTTATATTGAATCTAAAGAAACCAGAAAAATAAAATTATATTCGTATAACAGAAAGTATATTCGATTAATCGAACTAAGTGTTTTCTGCATTACTCTGATATTGATATTAAATTCTCCAGTTTCATAATTTCAGAATCATTTAGTAAGTTTATCTACATTTTTCTTTTAAAGCTAATTTATTGTGTTAAAAAAAAATATCCACTTTAAAAAAAAAATAAAGAAAAATCTGGATGCCTTTGTATTAGGAATTCACTCCCTAGTTCCATTTTGAAGGAAAACGGTATGGGAAGCGCCATCTAGTGTATGTAATGAAATTGACTAAATCATATAAAATTTTCGTAAATGGATGGCAAGAAATATTACGTGAATGAAGAAGAAACGATTATAAAATATGCATTTTACGTCATTGGTAAAAAAAAAAAATTATTGATATCAATATCTGCCCATTTCGGAACAGTTGCTTAAGACATTTCTTCAGTTAATATGATAAAGCGCTGTCCAGTTGTCCATACATTGCCCATTTTTGAGCTCTTGAAACATGTCAAATGTTATTTTAGATTTTTAAAGCAAATGAATGTTTTAATCAAGTATTATCAACACAAGTAAAATAGGTTATGAAAACAATTAAGTCTGTTTTAATAAATATTTCGTTACAAAATTAAAAGTTACATACTCTCAAATTGACAAAAAATACTTAGTTACGATTTAAACATATTAACTTACAAAACCAAATGAACAATTCAGATTACGTTGGCATTTATTTCAACAGGTTTAAATTAAATTTGTATTCTATTTTATGTTCTATGATTTTAGTAACAATAGAATTTTTAAATTAATTTTGTCTCCTAAAGTATTCAAATCAAATAATGGATGTTTAAAATTAAATCTAAATTTAAAGTTTATTGTCGAATTAATTAAATTAGTGACTAAATTTTCTTAAATTTAATATTTAATTTAAATTAACTTTTTATTTCTTTTTTACTATTTTTCCATCATGGCTACAAATTGTGTCACAGAAAAATATAGATGGTGTGAAACTCAATACTTAGTTAAACCATGACTGCTTAAATTTACATTTTTAAATAATTTTTTTAGATAAAAAATGTGCTATGTTAATGTCGTTAATTAAAATTAAATGAGTAATTATATTAATAATATACTTCTTTAATGTTATTGATAGTTTAGATGAAATAATGAATTACTAAGGAATCTAAGCAATACGATTAATATTTTTGACATGAAATAATTGGTATTACTAAAATATATTTTCTGAATTCTAACACTCACTTTTTTAATTAATTTCAGAAAAATTAAGCGTTAAATTTTTAAATGAATATTGATTTATAATTAATCTTACTTTTATTCCTTACACACCGAAGAGCCATACATTATGACCACCCTCCATCTATGACAATGGGCTCGCCCAGGTTTTCATGGTTTCTCGCCCAGGAACAATGTTTTCATGGGGCACATTAGGACCCATCCTCATAGAACAACCCCTGACGTCTGTAAGCTACTTGAACATAGTTCACTCATTCATTGAAGCAGTTTTTCCTGCGGGAATGGTGTTTACTGTACCGTTACCCCTTTGGCTGTGATCTCAAAATTTAAATTTAGTAACGGTTACCCAGGTTATTTAGTAGACAAATATCTAATGAATTACAGAAAACTTTCAACATTTAAAACTCATTTTTATTGCACCTCTAAATCTTCAAAAACATAATTTCACACATTTCCAAATGCCAACATGGGAATAAACATTTATACATTAATTAAAACAAAAATGCAACCTTAAAACACTCAAGCATAACCTTCAACTTCTACAGTTCAAAAAAAAGACATTTATAAAATAAAAACTTCATTTAACATTTCTAAAAACCCAGACTTGGTTTATGATATCTATAAATTACACTTAAATGCTGATTGTTCTCCTACACAAAAAAAACACAACATAACAGTTCAGAATTTTCGGTAAATGATTCCTCTAAAATGTTAACGAAATAAAATTTAAAGTTTTATAAGTACCCTACGGAATTTACTGCTTTCACTCTGGCACCGCCCACCGGAAAGGTAGATGAACTCATGGACAAATTCCTCGGCTAGGATCTCGAAATTTCTCCAGCTATTCTAATTTCAAGCGACTTAGGCATGTAGAAGGGGGACACCGGACGTCCAGCATAGATTCCTTCGGACTTGGCCCATCGTCTCAAAGATATCGGCTTTTGGCTAATTCCGGTAGTCCTTCCCGCTAGAGACTTCAGTTTAGCTTTCCCTAAGGTTACGATCCACCATCTCCGAGATACTGTCACGAACCACTCCTTCAGCGGACAAACTCCGTATCCCCAGGATACTGCTCTGATTAACTGCTTACTACTGGTACTGCAACTGCTACTAGCCACATTCATCGCTTCTCTTTTATCCTCCCGTCAACAAGGCGAAAGAATCTAGACTGACCTGTTTACCACGTCCAGAGTCATCCCGCATCCGGCGGACGTCAGAACCAAAAAAAAAGATCCTTGAGAAAAACCGTCATGAATCCACTAATACCCTATACTAGTTATAATACCATCTTCAATAAATATTAATAAATTTAGTTACATAGATTTTACCCAAAAAAATCCCTTTTTTAAAAGACTAATTCAAAATTTCTAAAGAAAATATCATTATGATTGAATTTAAACTTTACCGCAGTGGTGCCATCTACAGACAAATAATCTATCTTTAAAAGTATTACAAAAAAAAACTTATAATAAATTTCAATTTATTACAATACCATCGCCTCACCGAAAAAAAATTAAAATACTTTTAATTTTTTGAAACACTATAGCACTATGTTAAAATGACCTGGAACACTATCAAGAAATCAAGAAAACTAAATTACTGGTTTCACACAAAAAATTCCGTTTTTTTCCTTTTCTCTAAGCTGTTCATAAATAATTCCTACTTAAAGTTCAAAATCTCTAAAAGCACCACGCGGCTTTAAACCTACTTTTAGATCTTTATCACTAAAACCAAATCTGACCCTAACAATGTGCACCTTGCAAGGAAACAGAAAAGAGGAATCAAATATGCGCCAAAGTAGTTTAAACTACACTTAACTTTAAAAAACATTATAACTCAGATTTACACTTAGCAATACCTTTTCCAGCGGCCCATAGGGGGTCAGGAAAAGATTGTACAGCATCGTTATCAATCTTCAGCTTTCAAATTTTAAACATCGAAACATTCATAATCTGCATTTTCAAAATAACATTAAAAAAACAAAAATGGGACAAACCCAGTTTTGACTGATTACATACATCATTACAAATGCCAGTGGAGACCTACACTTCACACTTATGTACATAAAAGGACCGTGGTCCACCTGAAAACAAAAAACAGTCTCCACCGACCTACTACATTCCGGCTTATGTAACCAAAATATACACCGCCAGGTATAAACTCCTCCTCCATATTTGGAGAACATTTGACATTCCACCCCAAAACATTTATAACCCAATTTAAAACCAGAAAAATTTAGTTGCACCCCCCTCTTACAAATTCTAATTTCTTATGACCCGTCCATTTACTCGTTGTCTTAAGTTATAACGAGGTTGCGGAAAAGGCACGAATTTACCTGTCTCATACAGTAGATTTTCTGGAGCAGGTGTTTCTACTCTTTCCCTATCTATACTGCCACTGATTTGGTCACCGAACCCACTATCTCTGGATCGCAAAATTTCCAATCTTTGCTCCGCCTTTGCCACATTCTCCACATGAACAACCCTAGTATAGCCAAAATTTTTTGTATGTTGGATTTTCAAAGTGACCGGAGATAAGACTTCAACCACCCTGAAAGGGCCCTCATTAAATTTAGCAAATTTCTTGCACTGGTTTTTCTTTAACACAGGATTGAACCAGTATACTTCATCCCCTACTTGGAAATTATATTGTTTGATGTTTTGGTCTCTACGAGCTTTTTCTATTTTCCGCAGAATATTCTAGATTTTCCCTCGCTAATGCCTAAGTACTATGCAATTTACCAAGTAAATCTTTGGCAAAGTCCTCAGCACCCACGTAAGAGAAAGGTTCATGGTTTCTACGAAATTCCAACTGTAAAGTTAATTCCCTACCATATGTTAACAGTGCCGGAGTACTTGCAATGTTAAAAGGGAAAAATTACCAGGTATAAATACACCCGTTTGACCATCCTGTGGCGAAAGCTTATCTTTAGGACACATATTCGATTACAATTCAAATTTCACAAGCACACTATTAATTGAGTAAATCTTAACTTGTTTACGTCTATTTCAAAAACTGGGAATACATGAATACACTCAAATATGATACAACTTTAAAACACATAAAAAGTCAAATGTTAGCATCTGGAAATGCAAAAGATTGCAGCACCAATTTAGGCCCTCTCTATTAAATTTGCCTATCCTGGTCACGGCACCAATTTGTACCGTTACCCCTTTGGCTGTGATCTCAAAATTTAAATTTAGTAACGGTTACCCAGGTTATTTAGTAGACAAATATCTAATGAATTACAGAAAACTTTCAACATTTAAAACTCATTTTTATTGCACCTCTAAATCTTCAAAAACATAATTTCACACATTTCCAAATGCCAACATGGGAATAAACATTTATACATTAATTAAAACAAAAATGCAACCTTAAAACACTCAAGCATAACCTTCAACTTCTACAGTTCAAAAAAAAGACATTTATAAAATAAAAACTTCATTTAACATTTCTAAAAACCCAGACTTGGTTTATGATATCTATAAATTACACTTAAATGCTGATTGTTCTCCTACACAAAAAAAACACAACATAACAGTTCAGAATTTTCGGTAAATGATTCCTCTAAAATGTTAACGAAATAAAATTTAAAGTTTTATAAGTACCCTACGGAATTTACTGCTTTCACTCTGGCACCGCCCACCGGAAAGGTAGATGAACTCATGGACAAATTCCTCGGCTAGGATCTCGAAATTTCTCCAGCTATTCTAATTTCAAGCGACTTAGGCATGTAGAAGGGGGACACCGGACGTCCAGCATAGATTCCTTCGGACTTGGCCCATCGTCTCAAAGATATCGGCTTTTGGCTAATTCCGGTAGTCCTTCCCGCTAGAGACTTCAGTTTAGCTTTCCCTAAGGTTACGATCCACCATCTCCGAGATACTGTCACGAACCACTCCTTCAGCGGACAAACTCCGTATCCCCAGGATACTGCTCTGATTAACTGCTTACTACTGGTACTGCAACTGCTACTAGCCACATTCATCGCTTCTCTTTTATCCTCCCGTCAACAAGGCGAAAGAATCTAGACTGACCTGTTTACCACGTCCAGAGTCATCCCGCATCCGGCGGACGTCAGAACCAAAAAAAAAGATCCTTGAGAAAAACCGTCATGAATCCACTAATACCCTATACTAGTTATAATACCATCTTCAATAAATATTAATAAATTTAGTTACATAGATTTTACCCAAAAAAATCCCTTTTTTAAAAGACTAATTCAAAATTTCTAAAGAAAATATCATTATGATTGAATTTAAACTTTACCGCAGTGGTGCCATCTACAGACAAATAATCTATCTTTAAAAGTATTACAAAAAAAAACTTATAATAAATTTCAATTTATTACATTACCAACAGGATAATGCACCATGTCATAAGGATCGAATCGTCATGGATTGGTTCGAGAAACATTCCATTGACTTTCCAGTCATGTCTGAGCCCCCAAATTCACCTGACCTTAATCCAATAGAGCATTTGTGGTCCTACTTGCAAAACCAAATTCGTGCTGCCACGCTTCCCCCTCGCAATGTGAGGGATTTGCAGGACCAGTTGGTGAGCGCTTGGTAACAGATACCTCAGACTACTTATCAGCACCTTGTGGAATCAATGTCATGGTGGGTGCTAGCAGTTTTGAGGGCTAAAGGTGATCCTACATGTCATTAGCAGGGTGGTCATAATGTAAAGGCTCTTCGGTGTATATGTATATTAATAGGTAATTAATCTCTACAAATTACTACAAACAATACATAAAATGTTATAGTGTAATAATTTACGCCACTGATACTCATGATGACAGAAACAATTCTGATAGCTTAACTGTATATATATTTGCATATAAAAAGCTTCCTAAACTTTTTATACTTATCCATACCATGTTTTTCAATAAGAACAGTGTTTTATAACCACATATCAAAAATGTTTTTGAAAGCACTATAATTTGAAATGTTACGCTAATATTTATGCCATAATTCTAAAACGCATTCTTCAATTTGTTTCCTTAAATTCATGAAATTTGAACTGATTCAGTCATACAAAAACTCCTTCAACGAGCAAGATTTAAGCTTAAGTTTTTATTTTTATCTGAATCCCTTTGATAAAATATTTTGCTTTTCTGATTTAAAAAAAAAAAAAGAAATTCCGATCGCTTCCTCTTAAGAAGACAAATTGTAGTAAACATCAAGCATGAATGCACAAGAAAAAGATTATTTTTGTAAAAAAAAAAAAAAAAATAGGGATGATTTTCAATCGTATTATCTTTTACATTAACTGAATGACAAATACATTTTCTTTGTTCACGTGGCTTAAGAGCTAAGCTATATGAAAATTTAATAATTCTATTTGAACTGCATTACGGCATAAAGAGTTTAGCGCATATCTAACTTCATTTTTAATACTCCGCTCAAGAACAATAGAATTTGTATTTATACTTATTTCATTACAACGAAAATAAATTAAATATTCTTTTTTGAAATTTATTAATCACGAACTTTAAGATAAATAAAATAAGTTAAGTTTTTTTTTAAGAATACAAAACACTTTTGAGAATATGAATAAATTAAAATTAAGGAATTAAATAAAGGGAGAAAATACTTTTATTTCTACAGTTTTGTTTAGATATTTATAAATTTGGCGTAAATATGGTTTTATTAATTACATTTATTGAACAAACTGAAGATAACTTTCTGTTTTAATTAATAAGTATATAAAACATTCTATTAGGTTTATGTACTTAATTTTGTTTTCATTTATTTATTTATATTTTGTTTAAAGAATCTACAGAAACCATTATTCCTACCACGATTTTATTAATATAACAAAAATACAAATTTTAAAAAAAATGGACAAATATTTTTCCACAGTCTCATAAATATTTATATATTCATTACAATATCGTATTCTTAACTTCTTATTTATTTTATGTTTTGCATTTTATTATACCATGCTGCATACTTTAACATAATGAAAAACTTTTTACATCTGATATTTTAAGAAATTTTTTTTCGTGTTAAAATAATAAAACTTTTATAATTAGTTACTAATTTTTTGCTCGACAACATAAAAATATATGCTTACATAAATGCCTAAACAGCGATTATGAAACAACTAAGCTTCATAAATGTAGTATGCGAATATTATAAGCTGATTTTCTGAATTATAAGTTTTTTGTCGGAATAATAATTCTATAAGCTTTAATATTTATTAATTATTTGAGTAACATCTTTATGGCTAATATTTAAGAATAATAAGTAGTTCTTATTTACATAATAATGTCCGGTTCATGAACTCTGTTATATAACTATGATAAATAAGTAATATTGATTAATAATGCTTATTTTTACTTAACTTTTTTACGTTCATCATTACTAATTTTCTCTTTAAAATTCATTAAAAAAAAGCTTAATTTCCTATGTATGAATCATTATGAATTTATATTCGTTAAAATATTTTATTTAAATATTTTAAAGACGTTTGATAAATTATTTTAATAAACTGAGTAATTGGATTTTTTAATGTAATTATGTATAAGAAATTAAATGAAAATTGATTATACTATAAGAAACAATATAAGGAAGAGTAAACTTTATAATTTTATTCGTTTTAAAATACTCTTAATACATTACAGACATTATTAAACGTTATACCCTATGAGAAAACTTTTACAGAATGCTATTATGAGTTATGAAAAAAAAAGTTACCAAACATTATGATAATAGACGTTACACTATTACTTTATCCAATCATTTGTTGGTTCTAGTTTACAAGCTGTTCTTATTTTTTGATATCTATACATTTAAAATATCTATTCCACGGGTATCAAAACTTAAACTGTCATATTTTCCTGAAGCAGAGAAATTTTCAAGTTCTATTCAAGTAATAGTTTTATTTTTGTCTTCCAAACAATACTTTTTTTGAAAGTATGACATTTAAAAGATATTTTTGTAAATAAATACGCATACGATAAGCTTTAAAAACAAATCTGCTCTCTGCCCTTAGCAAGAACTTTGTTTTTTTATACTTAAAATGCTTTATTTGTTTATGTTATTTTTAGTTTACTTTTGTGGCATATTCCTTCAAATTGGAATGTATAGAAGGCTTTACTTTTATGCGCTTCTTTTTTCTAGTTTTTTCTAGTTTATATCTAGTTTTTCTTTTGTTAAATCAATTCTCAAAAAAACCAAAAGAAAACACATGCTTTTTCTAGTATGAAGAACTAAAAGAATACTGCACAAACAAATTATCATAGCAAATACTTTTGTGTAAAATTACGTGTGTGATTCCATGAAAATTTACAGTTATATATCGTCTTATTTTATATAGTTATATTTTTCTTTCTTCAAATCTACTTTTTTTTATTTTAGTGTCTTAAAGTTATATATTTTTCCAAACACAACTCTATTTTCAAGCTGCTCAAATTAAAATTTTACTTCGAAAACATATTATTTGCCTTTTGGTTAATCAATGTTGGCAGAAAATTATAATTCTTACTTTTTTCGGTAGAATTTTAGTAAACTAAGTGAAGTAGGAGTTGGTAGGACATCAATCAATTATTGATAATAAAGTTCATGTTAGTGATAATAAAGTTCGACTGTTTAAAAAATAATAAGGGATGATAAGTAAAAAAATACCAAACTGTTTGCTGCAACCTCAATAGTGTACCGGGTTTATCCGATATCAAGCAATTTTATCATTCATAAACTTTAAATATACGATAATATGGTTTAGGTTCAGGATGTCCTTCAAAAACTTTCGTCTAAGAAAATAAAGAAGACACAATTTGACTCTTTTAAATTTTAATAAAAAATTCATTTTTACCAAAGCAAGGTGTTATTGGTAAAAGCTTTAAGAGGAGGTGGGGTACATCATAACAATTGAGACTTACATAGCAACACATGGCTGAAATTGCCATCACAAGAGGTGCTTCTACATAATGAACTTTCTGTTCTTGCGTCTTTGAATTGGTAAATTTTTTCTTAATTATAATTTAAGTAGAAGGTAAATAAAATTAAGATAATGATATTATATGCACTGTTAATAAAATATCTGTTTCTTCGCGTGCTTCTGAACAGTTCATAATGGGGCGCCCCTAGCCACGGGCGATGACATTTCCTTTCATAGATTTGTATGAAATTTTAATCCTGATAATGTGCCTTAACTCTCTAAGAACTTTGTCGCAATATTTATGCGACCCCTGTTGTATGTAATTTTTTTCACTAGAACATTTCACAAAAAAAGACTAAAAATGCCATTTAAAAAAATCTGTAACTTTAGAAGCAAAAGTAATTTCATATTTTAAATCCCCACAACTCAATTAAATAAGACGCAGTATTTGAATAAATACATCAAAAAAATAAATTCTTCCGTGTTATTGAATTTTTTTTAATCTTATACTTATTGTCAAATTCAAACCTACATTCAAATAAGCTCAGAAATAACTATTTAATCGTATTTAAGAATTTAGAGACTCTTAAGTCAAGCGAAACTATGAAAAAATTATTTTTGAACCTATTCAAATGCCATGTTTGACAATATTTTTTAAAAGAAACATAAAACAAACATTAAATTAGGATAACTTAGCTAAATTGGTGTACTAGTTCAATGATGCGATTTACAATTGCACGAAACATTTTGAATTTTTAATTTTGAACCATGCATTTAAAATGTATGCGATACAATTTGAAATATGGAATGCAAATACATAAGTCGAATGCATCGATAAAATAATTATCGAAATAGTCGAAATGATCGAAAAAATAATTTATGACATCGTAAATTTTTAAATTTATTGGATATTTTATTGATATTAATTTATTTGATTACTTCGTTTAGGAGATAATTTTTAAATTGCTCTGGTATGAAAGAAAAAACTATTAGTGACAAATAAAAATAATGATAAAAATATCTCAGTAAAAAATATAATGTTGCATTTAATAACATTTTGTAAACTACTTTCATTTTTATGACTTGTTACAAACTTAATTTTTTAATTTTACTTTTTATTAAATTAATTCATTTTTACGATTTATTAATTATTGTTTTCGAATTATTTCGAAATATTTATATCAATTTATGATATCATAATTTTGCAAATTTATTGTATATTTTATTAATATTTGTTCATTTGATTGCTTTGTTTAAAAGATAATTATCAAATGGCTAGAAAATAAATAACTATTAGTGACAAATAAAAATAATGATAATAATATTTCAGTAAAAAATATAATTTTACATATCATCACTTTTTGTAAATTTATTTTATTTTTGTCATTCATTAAAAACTTAATTTCTTTATAATATTTTTTAAGTCATTTATTAAATATTACTTTTAAATTATTAAAAAATATTTATGAGCAAAAAAAAAACTCAAATTCTAAGTAAATCTTCATGCAGCCTCCATAAAGAACTAGAAATACTCTATCATTTAAAAGCTTTGTCAAACACACGATAAATTACATTTTCAAATTTAATTCCCCTAGATCACTTTCCTAGAAATAACTCGACCATGTTTTATTTGAAATTACTCGATAATTAAAAACCATTCGTACTGAAAAGTATAACTTTCAATTGCATTCATTTATATTTCAAAACATTTTTTCCACAAAAAAAAAAGTATTTTGTATTCAAATAAAAACAATTTCTTTTCTCAACACTTTTTAAACTTTTACAACAGGAAAAGAGAGAATTTAATTAAAATGAGTATATTTTCAATTAAAAAGTATCATTTTTTCCATTTTCTTAATAGCTTTTAGAAAGGAAACTGCAAAAAACTATTCCGACTAAATTAAATGAAATGTTACGTTCGTATTAACTTTTTTATGAAAGAAAGAAAGCCATAATTATATTTCTTTTCTTCTTCGATGTTAACCGAGTTTATCCAGAGCATAGGAGTCATTTTTACTTCTACTTGTTTCTGAAACATTTTCCTCATTAATCGTTAGGACGGGCATTTAATAAAGCTTCATACAAAGAACCAAATCTGATTACATTCTTATGCAAAAAGTTTTTGTTTGCCATAAAACAACTTTTTTTTCTTGTTTTGTTGGACCAAAAGGTATTCATTTGTATAGAAATAGCTTATGAAGAGGAATTTTATTAAACAATTTTTGTTTTTCTAAGTTTGCTAAGAAGTTACTCAGAGAGGTTACGTTTTCCTTTGAATCTTTTATTGTAAGAGAAGTAATTTTGTTTTCGAACTTATAAACATATTTGAAAGGAAGCTCTCAGAATTTCGAAAGTATATACTTCTAGTATTCACGAATTTAAAGGATTATTATAAGGCACATATTTAAAAAAATTTTATTCTTGTATTGAATTTTATTCTTAAATATGAAATTCAAAATAGTTTTATTGACATTTGATATTTTTAAGTCATGGCCATTTATATTTGTTTGTAAGCGAATCAGTCTTACTTTATTCCATTATTCCATTCAGTTTTAATTTTAAATAAAAGTAAATCTGCTTTATTCTTTTAACTATCACAATTTTTCTTTTCCACTTAAATTATAATAATTCTGCTTTATTCTAGTCTTTTAAGTATTGCAGACTTCAGACTTGTATTTGTGTCTTAAAGTAGAACAATTCTAATTTATTTATTTCAGGCATCAATCCCCTCTGTTGGGGATCAAAATTGAAATGGCATGTCTTCGGATCATCCGAACTGATAATTCCCAGACTGTCGCCAATAGCCCATTGTGCAGCTCTAGTGCGATGTAAATAAAGTACCTAACTACCTATATTTCAAGCATTAGACGGTTTTGCTTTTTTTTTTATTCTAAAAGTAAAATAATTCTACTCTTCAAAACTTAAAAGTTATCACATACTTTTATTTTTCTTGTAAAGTAGAGTAATTCTTCATAATTTTATTATTCTAAGTATTATAGACTTTTATTTTATAATAAAGTTACTTACTTAATTCCCTTTTTTCTAGTAACACGAAGTTATAATTAAAAGTAAAAGTATTTCAACTTTATTCTTTAGAGTATAATTCTTTTAAAGTATAATAATTCTGCTTTTATATTTTAAGTATTACATACTTTTATTTATGTCGTAAATCGGAAGAGTTTTACTTTAATAAACTCTTTTAAGTATCATAATGTTTGGCTTTTTGTTCTCAAATTAATATAAATCAACTTTCTTTAAGTCTTTTATGTATCACATAAATTTATTTATCCCGTAAAATAGAATAATACTATTTTATTCTATTGTTCCAGGTATTAATTAGATCTAGAAAATAACGTAACCAGAGGATTAGATTAAAAATGGAAAATGCCCATATTTGTTATCGCAAATTAAGGTTCTCTTGTTTTTCAATTATACTTTATTGCATTTAATTATCATTATTTTACATTTAAACTTAAAGAATTTTAAATTGGAAAAAAATTTATCTTAGATCTACACTTTAAAAAAATTTTTAAATTTATCTCCCCCCCCCTCCCCAAAAAAAAAACTTTTCGCCTTATTTTGGGATGCATTAAATACTTTCAATTCTTCTGAAAAACATTTTAATAAACATGTGATGTTTCACTTAATGCTTTTCTTTTAACTATAAAAAGAATTTTCAAAAAGAATGATAACTATAAAATGAAATTCTTAACTTATAAATTTTAATCAGCAGACCGGCATGTGTAGGGGTCAGGAAACTGGTCTTGCATCAGAAGGATTCTGGGTTCGAATCCCAGACAAGCAATGGATGTTCTTACCTTCTCTGTACTATCTGTCCTTACTGTGGGGGAACCTAATATAGTGCTCCTTAAAGAGTGGTCAACAAATCTGCCCTTCATATGCCTGTATGACGAAAGATCATTCTCCTGGTGGGCATTGGAAGAAAATAAATAAATAAACTTTAATCACTATGTTAGCCAAACGATTAACTTGAAAAGAAAAATTTTCCTACCGTTCTAATTTAAGCTCTTGTTTCAAACAAAATATTAAATGAATTAAAGAATTACTATGCAATGCTATGCAAAAATTAACTGTTTTTTCATTTTAATAAGCACACTCATGAAACTTAATAAAATATTAAACAACCATACTGTAATACAAAAAGCATTTCAACTCTTGATTTATGAGTAAGATCAAAATTTTATTTATTAAGCCAATGTAAAATATAAAAAAAATCTTGATATTTGAAATATTTTTTCAAAAACTCAGCTAAGTCAAAATTTCAAACTTATTTTCTTCTCATCATTCATATTTAGTTATATAATACCATTGCTACGAAATAGCAAACTGCCAGTCTCTCCAAAAGCTTTCGATTTTTCGAGCTTTATTTCATATTATTTCGATTTTTATCATTTAAATGGAATTGCTTTAAACCGAAAACATGACATTAAAAAGATATTTATGTGCAAAAAATATATATCTGTATTCCATAGATAGTTTCACAAAAGAAACAAATATATATCCTTTGCTGTAAGCTTTTGAATTCTCCGCTTCTGTAGTTTATTTACTTTTTTTCTCCTTTTTTTTTTCATTTTGCAAACATCTATTGTTGCATTGGCTGTCATTTTGGCTCACAAAAGCATTGTATCATTTTTGATGTATTTTTTTCCTTACGTAACATCTTTTTAAATATTTGTTTTTTTTTAAACAATATCTTGTAAATTCAGTGTTTTAGCAGTAAACAAGATAAAATACAGTGTAGAGTGTTTGAATATTATTTTTTAAAAAAATACTTATTAGAGAATAGAAATATTTTTAGGGATTTTTATAAAATTAATATTCATACCAATAGAAATATGTGAAAATAATATTCTTGACGACTTTGATCCAATTCATTCCACCTTTCACAAGTTTTATTTCCCTTTCTTTTTATGCTACTCATGTTGAATGATATTGCTGACTAATTCAAACTAATTTTTTGTTTTAAATTTGAAATACGGCATCTATTTCAACTACTGTAGCACTTTGCTTTCTTTTCATTTCCTTCACCTTTCCATTAATTTCGATGCATTTTGTGCAATAAAATAATTAATTGTTTGAAACCATCATTTGGTACCTCATGACAGAATCTAGTTAGCATGTCTTATATACTAGTGATTTGGAATTGTTATTTTGTCGTGGTAGAGACACTACAGTACTCCCCCACCAGAATTATAGCTGCGATAGAATTCGATGAACCAATACCACTAGTTGATTCATTGCAGTTTTGTGAGAAGCCAGGTGAGCTGTATTAAGATCACAGTACATTTGAATGCTGATTATGAGAGCTGCATTAAGGTCATGATCGATCATGTGCTGCCTTTAGCAGTCGAGTGAATACGTTGTACGTTATGTGCGATCGAGATTGAATAGCAACAGCGCGAGGAGGTGGATAATGTTGCAATCACAAGTAGCTAGTCAACTATTTAATCCGGTCCATCCATGAAAGTAGGCGAGTTCAAATCGAAGTGGGAGTTTCTGTCAAAGCAGGCATGCTCATACCACTTCCGAAGGTAACCAATGTAGGGATGGTGGCTATCGACAATGTCAACCTTCTTCTATGAAAAAGGTATCCCAACATGGAATCAAGTTAACATTCCTTATATACTAGTGATTTGGAATTGTTATTTTATAGTGGTAGACACACTTCACAATAAACACTGAAAAACATAGTATGTTGCGTTCACATATTTTGTAAGCTTATTTCTTAAAAAGCAGAAACACGTTTAAACTCTTGTTTTCAAAATTAATGCTGATACAATACTAAATAAAGTATGAAAATAATGTTCCCAACATCCTTAATATACTTCATTTCTTCTATTATCTTCATTTTCTCTTCTTACCCCCCTTCCCCTAACATTCCCAAACATTTAATTTCTTAACTATCTACTTTTTTTTTAAAGCATACTATAATTTTAATTCACCCAGCTATTTAATACTCATTCGTTGTAATCCACGTTTTATGGCTATTAATTCAATTTCAAATTTAAAAAATCATATCTGCATTTACGTTATCCCAAATATTCAAAGTCCTCATAGTACCACATAATAATTTTATAAGCCGATATTCAACGTTTAAGGACAACCTTGCCGGATTTTTTTCCCTTAAATTTGATTTTTTTATTGAATAATAATTTTTTCAACTTATAAATGTTATCGATGCTTTAAGTCATCATTCCAATGAAGCAAAAAAAGTATGATTCGTTGTTAAAATAATGCCAAAATTCTTTTCACCTCTGCCACATTAGCTCTTCGTGATACCCTGGACTCTTGTTTCACTTATATAAATACCGATTCACTTTTTAACGACAAGAATTCATCACCTCCTGTCCAAAGCGGGTAGAAAAGCATTTTGCCCTCATTTACATCTCTCGGTTTCTGCGGATTTATTTGTTTTGTTTTCTCACTTTCATTACTTTTTCATTTTCTTCTCGGGCTGCAGCGGTTCTTTTCGCTTTGTTTTAAACTTTTTTTAAACAAAGCGGGTTTTTTTCGCTTTATTTTAAACTTTTTTTAAACAAAGCGGTTTTTTTCGCTTTGTTTTGTTTAAATTTTCCACTTTTCGTTGAAAACTTTACGTTTTCGGTTTCAAATCATTTTTATTTTTCCATTCATGTCTGGTGAGTCTTGAGAATAAACTTCTATTTTTGAATGTTCGAAATATGTGAACTTTTAACACCATCTTCAATTCTTTAAAGCAAAGGAATTTTTTAAATCACGAAATATTCGTTTATTTCAATTACTATATTATTTTGAAAAATTCAATCTTTGTGTTAGCAATGTTCAATATTTTCTCAACAATACAGAAAATTCTTTGCAAGTTACAGATATTTCGCAACATGGTAATTATTCTGTTTTAAAAATTAAATAATCGAAATGCATGGTATATATTTTTCAATTTATTTAACTGAAAATTACCAGTATCCAGAATATTTAACAAAAGAAATTTAATATTTTCAGAATATGAACATTTCTGTTACTGAATTACCAATTGCAGCTCATCTAGCCATTAACATTTTGCTTGATAAAAGGCTATGGTGAGTCATCAGTTTGAAAACAACTATTCTTAATATTGTTTTGTCCAGAAACTTATCAAAGCACTGAAATTTATGCTTCAAAATTTTGAAGAAAGAAAATCCCTACTTAAGATGCTAATATATGTTTTCAGAAAACATTATATTTCTGTTGAAACCTACTTCTTAAATTATACAAACACATCTCTAAATTTGTACCAGGTGTCTCAAAAGAGTACCAAAGATATGAAACATCAATTAGAAAATGGAAAGAGATAGAATTCCGTAGCTTGCTGTGTTCTGCTAAGGGAACTAGCTAATTGTTCTCATCTCTTTTTTTTTTCAAAATTAATTACCAAGTTTGTAAACAAATAGCGTGGCTAACTAAGAACAATAAAACAATCTTTTTGTGGCATGTCAGTCCATTCCACTGGTGCCTGTTAGATTTGTCCTCATACTGCATCATGTTGGTTCAACAAAGGGTAGTTATGTTTTAAAAAATTGCTTTACTGATTTCTTAGTAAACGGCACTATCCACTAATTAATTTTGATTTAGTGTTGAAATTCGCTGAAAATAAGTGTTCTATTTTAGTCATCAATTCTTTGTTCAATATTAGTGTTAACACCATTTTTTCAAACTATCAGATGAATAAACGTATTCAAATGATGAAAACGCAAAAAAATAATTTTATAGATTCTTATTAAGTTTTTATTTATTTATCGATTTCGGCTTAATTGCTTCCTTGCTTAATTGCTTCGGTATTCCTTACAATTAAAATTAGCCCCCCCTCTCTTTTTTTAACAACTTTTTTACTTTTTTACTAAATATAAAAAGAAAATTAGTCATAAGGAATTGTGAGATTTTTTGAGGATCTGTATAATAAACCAGATATTTATTTTCACTAAGTTATAAAAAAAATTTTCAAAGCTTAACAATAGATGACTCTGAGATAACAGTAAAAACAGCAAAGCAATGATTTTTTTTCTGTATAGCAGCGAATTCCAATACGTGTCTGTTAATTTTATCGTTAGGCTGCATCGATTTGTTGCCACAAATAATAGTTATTTTGGAGAGAAAAAAATTTAGAATTTTTCTTTATTTTCATCACCATCTATTTGCAAACCTTACGATAAGTTTAAAAGTTTTGTGGGATCTAATTCTACAACTGATTCTTCAAATCGTCTGTACAATTGGTTTATCCTTACCAATAACTGAATACTTCAACGATAAAAGTAAATAAAATATTTAAATAATAAAAATACGACAGAATTACCTTTATACTTTTTCATTAGTTTTTCTTTAACTTTTTCTTTTACAATTTAGCTTAATTGCTTACTTCAAGGCAAAAGCTTGTGAAACGTTGCCCTTATTTAACTAAATTTAACTGCCTAATAACAGATTTCTAAGTGCGACTGGATTCCTCGCAATTAGATTAAGCAATTCTCTCTCTCCACTTTACCTTATACATTTTTTTACTAAATGTAAGAAGAAAAATTAATTACGAGGAAATGTTTTCAATTAAAAGATATTTCTTTTACCCACTTACTTAATAACCTTCTAGATAAAGGTAAACTGCGCAAAAATAATGCAGACTAATTTAAAAGATTCCATTAATTTTAACTTCTTGTGTGAAAAAATGAAGCTCTAATTATATTTCTTGCCTTTTTTTTAGTTCTGAAAGGTTCAGACAGTGTATAAAAGCTAGTTTACTAGAACCATGCTTTGAACTTTTTTGTATACACTCACCCATTAGGGACTGTATTTAATAAAGTTTCATAGAAATCTTCTAATTTGATTACTTGTTTCTATAAAAAACTGGTGAATGAAGTTTTTCAGCCCTTCTTTCCAACCAAAAAAAGCATTAATGTGTGTTTCAAAATTGAAAATTATAATTACACGAGGTTAAAAAAATTCATTAATAGGGAATGAATAAATGAATGTGTTCTTTTAAAACATTATGGTTATTATTTTTTGAAAACTATGCTTATTGGTACTGATTTTTTATTACAGTTACTTTGAGCCAAAAACACATTTTAAAACCTGCATTTGCCCTTTTGTAATGAAGGACAGTTATTAAAAATGTCTAGTCTTCTCATTGCCCATAAACCGATATGGAAATGAGTTAAGTTTTTAGAAATTTATTTTTATAGTCATATTAAATTTGAACTTTATATGACCTGTTTTCTTTTCGTTTATACTATTAAAGGTTGTAAAAGACAAATGCATAATGTGTTTTTATGTAGCACAGAAACAATTTGAGGTATTCACATTTCGAATTTTCATGTTTCTTCAAAAACAGTTTCTTCATGTTTCGTCATTCAGTTTTATTTAAGTTAGAACAAAGCAGTAGAAGCCCGTGAAAAAGGAACATTTTTTAAAGAATTTTGTAACTGTTGTAATAATCTTAACCCCTTTTTTTCCTTGACTTTATTTTATTCCTCATTTTACCAGGTAAGAGATACAAAATTTTTTAAAAAATTAGCACTTATATAATGTAATACTTACAACTTGATTTTTTTGAATACCATTCCCTTGCTATGCTCAGAAGTTGAAAAACAATCATCCAAGTTTGATTCCGCTTTAGTTTTTTTAAAAATGTGTAAATATAGTTTATGTTGCAAGTAGTAATTTAAAAAAAAAAATTTTTGACAAATTGGAAGAGCAAAAATTACATGAAATAAGTAATATTTTCGTAGATTACTCAAAACCACTCAACCGAATTAAAAAATCTCTACGCCTAACGTAATTTATATTTATTGTGAGTATTGTGTCAAAACTTGAAGTAAATTAGTTTTAAAATTGTACTGATACAGCAAGTAAGAAAAACATAGTTTCGAATAAATTTTGTGATCAATATTTCATATATGTATTGAATAAAAACTCATATGTATTGTAACCAAATTAAAAAAATCATTGTGCCTAACGTAAACTATATTTATTGTGAGTATTGTGTCAAAACTTGAAGTAAATCGGTTTTAAAATTGTACTGATACAGCAAGTAAGAAGAACATAGTTTCGAGTAAATTTTGTGATCAATATTCCATACATGTATAAAAAGTTTTGCAACTAACGACAATGCATCCATACTAGGCTCATAAGTTGTTTCTTCGTCAAACTTTTCAGCAGTGTCAGGTGCCAGTTCAACCTTTTTCCTATCGATCTAACCTCTTGTGATGTCTCATATATTTTCAGTGAAGCAGCCAAAATTCGGTGGTCATCTTTATTTTGAGCTAAATGATTGGCTGCAGGGCCTACATTTATTTCTAATTGTTCCAAAACTGACAATAACCATCTGCAACCTTCATTAAAAATTATTACAGCTTAAAAAGTTGCAATTTCAACTATTTATATTGAAGTGCTATTGTTTCTTTCTCTTACATATTACGAAAAAAAATATTTCGATAAAATAGTTAAACTGATAGTATTTTGCTAAAATGCTTTATATCTGTCATTAAACTAACGACCCAAATTTTGAGTTTACGACTACCAATGTTCAACTCAGTAGTCTTCTAATTTTTAACCTAATCCAAAAGACAAGGGAACTCCTGGATCAAGAATTGGGAGAAATTTGCATTCGTGGAGGACTTTATTAATGGAACTAACTTGCGTTACACGAAGAGGTAAACCTCGAAGACCACCCTAACTGAAAGGGGACTTTTACCCATGATCCGTCCACCACTGATGGTATTTTACGTCAGAACTGCAGTCGGTGTGAACCGGGTGCGGAATTCGTATCGACTTGCCGTAGCTGTGATTCGAATCCGAGTAATCTCATAGGGAGGCCAGCGTTTTGTCTTTTGAGCTACCGCAGTGCGATAAAATGTTTTGTTCGGAATGAGAAAATTCCTTAACCAACTGTGAGAATGAGTTCATACTTGTCACAACGCGTCATACATCACGCCGCACTCTACATATTATGCTGTAATTTATGCATTTTTATGAAAATCAATTCTATATTTTAGCATAATTATCTTAAATATAAAAGGATAAGCTATCAAAAAATGCAATCCTTTTTTTCTTCATTTTTTGACTGACCTTAAATTTTCCATTTAGATCACAATAGTCATTGGAGACTGACACTGATCTTTCCGTTTTGGCAGCTTGAGTCACCGGTGACTGACACTGAATCTTCCATTTAGTTCGCATTAGTCATAGATGACTAATAAAGAAAAACAACATAAGACTAAATCATTTACATTGCTTAAACTAATAAAAAAAATTAAATAAACTTACTTTTTTCATTACAAAGCATTTTTCTTTATTAGAACCTGTCAGCAGTGCTCTTCACATTGCTATACTACAATACAAGTGTTTTTAAGCAACGTGCGGGGCATGGCGTAGATTTCTTAAGAAACACGCGTTTAGCTCAAAGTGTTAAAAAAAATAATAAATAAATAAATTACCACAGTGGCTTAGGTTATCCTTCCATGTGAGATAGCGAAACCCAGTAGAGAAAATTCAATATTCGGCTTATGTTGGTTGAATAATGCAGTAACTGAGGGCTAAAAATTAATGTTCTGATGCTGTTCAAGACATTTATTAGTAAAAATCAAAACGCAATTTCTTTTGCATCTCTAATATTTCGAATATTTAATTTACACTAACAAGTTCAAGTAAAAATGCAGCAGAATAACTACAATGAATTGGTCGTGACAACATGAAATATCGTATTCTTGGAATAAATAATGATAAAAGTAAAGCTAGAATTGATCGAGTTAAAAATCTACGTTTAAACACATACACAAAGTTTCTCATTTGTAGGAACACAAGTATGTTCTAATTATGCAGACAAATTTCCTTCCAACTGCTATTTAAAGGCCAAAATCATTCTCTCCTTGCCAATTAGTATTGCTATGCGAATTCCAGAAGAAACATTTATCACTTCATGGAGCATCTCGTTTAAATTCTTTCATTTGGTTGGTGATTTATTTAAGGCTTTATCCATTTTCACAAAGATTAGATTCTCTTTTCGGCCCTAGATCAAAGTATTCACTTTCAACACTTTCTTGTTTCATTTCTAACTATATCAATGAATATAAGATGAGTCAAAATCAAAAATTAAAATATATTTCATTTGCAAATAGAAATATTTCCAAGTGTTTACAGTAAAAGAATAATTATTTTTTTATATAAAGGCAAAGAAATTGATTAAAATATTTTAGTTTCGCTTTATATATATATATATATATATATATATATATATATATATATATATATATATATATATATATATATATATATATATATATATATATATATATATATATATATATATATATATATATATATATATATATATATATATATATATATATATATATATATATATATAAATATATATATTATTTATTCGAACTCGTAACTTTAAATTATAATGGAATTGTGCGTCCAGAATTAGTTTCCTGCGTTTATTAAATAGATAGTATGACTAATACAAGTTCATTTTCTGAATGAGGTGCTATAACCTTTTGTTTTAAAAGTGAGGCTTATAAAATTATATTTTGAAAAAAGGTATATATATATATATATATATATATATATATATATATATATATATATATATATATATATATATATATATATATATATATATATATATATATATATATATATATATATATATATATATATATATATATATATATATTATATTTAATTATATTAATTATATTATAATAGTAATTTTTTGCTTAAATTACTTATATGTTAACTTTATACGTTAACATTAAAACATCGGTATATATCTGTGATCAGAACTCATTAATATTATTAAAATGAAAGTAGCAAACTAGGCTGCTTATATTGCAAGAATAAATAAAAAAGATCCAGTAAAGTAAGTTGAGTCAAAGCGTTTCACTAGTCGAAAAGGAGGAAGGTTAAAACAGCGATAACTCGATTCCTTGGAATCAGATTTTAGAGTGATTAGGATAAGAGACAGGCAGTCCAGGTCAAAAAAGCCAGGTCAAAGCAGCCCAGGCAGTCAAGGTTGTCCTGAAGGAATCATTAATAGAAGGCCTTGACCTACTCTTGGCAAACGTGCCAAATATGATGATGAAATAAACAGAAATTAGAATTTCTCTTAATCGGAGTTGTATCAGAATTTGACCTAACAGTTTCATAGCTTAAAGAAAAAAAATGGTATCCCTGGGTGTCACGTCCGGGCAATAAGGTTGTTGCCTGATGGGGTTCAATATTGACTATTGCAGGAAAGTAACCGTTCAACGATTAAAGATTCGGATGCTCCAAAAATATTAAATACTTCTTTTATAAGAAAACAATTGTATTCCAAAAGTAACAGTTGGAAATTCGCATTATTATCAAGTATAAAGTACTTTAGTTAAACTACAGCATCCTGAACAGTTCTAAGTATTAATTGTGTATTTGACTCTAATGTTAGTTGGCTTTAATGTAAATTAAATTACCTAAACACATTCCAAAGCGTAATGTCCATCAAAAGAAACTGGTTGTGAGTGTTTCATCTAGCTTCAGTGTGCTAGCGTCCAATTGATCCACTCACGATTTGCCTGTACTTGAAAACATGCATTGTGGACATCGTAACAGAGGGCTTTTTTTATGTTTTTCGACGAGACCAGGATTAGTTTGAAGTAATTTTATATGAAGAACGCCAATATTGTATTACCATCAAGGAAGCATCATTGAATGACACCTTTGGGGGGTGTAGAATTACTCGTTTCGGGTAGAATTGTACTAGAGTAATGATTCGTACTTATCCAGTTCAAATCAGAACCATTATCAGCCAAATTTATCGGGCATCATTTTAGAACAACATGTTCTTTTTTAGGGGTTCCATGGGCACAGAATTTGTGTTTGTGAATGATAATGTCCGTCTTCACTGAGCAAACGCAATAAACAAATGCCTTCAATTTGAGGTTAACACCCGTATGGAATTGACATCATTCTCAAATGACTTGAATCTGGTAGTGCATGTGTGGGATTTGCTTGGCCGACGAGTTGCAGTAAGTCATCCATCTCGTACGTGTCTACCTGAACTTCAGAAAGCACTGCTTGATGGAGTGGAATAGTTAATGTAATTAATTAAATTGTAATTTGTTTTCAAGTAAGCGTAAAAATTTTTACTGAATTTTATATTGAAATTTTTAAAAAATGGTAATTTGTGACCAGGCGTGCTAAAAATTTTTTGCTGATATGGTCATCACCAACGAAAAAGCGAGTTAAATATTTTTTAAGAGTTATATGAAGTTTGTTCGTATAAACGTAGAATGGTTTTAAAACATATTAAAAAAAATCTCAGATGCTGTTTTTTTGTGAAGAAAAACAAAGTAACCCTTAAATATAAGTATTCAAGTTAATTTCTTAACCTTATATATTTTATAAAACTATAGAAGATGCAGCGATTTTGATTTGCCATCAAATATGCTAAAAAATTGAAGACAAGTTGCATAATTTAATTATCTAAATAGCAATTTGTAACTAAAATGGCTAATAAATCTAAACTTTTGTGGTTATTTGATTTCTGATATAATAAATAAAGGAATATGTTTCCACTATATACTTTTTTTTATGAATGATAAATATAAAGCTTATTTGTTGGAAAGTTAAAATATTTCTAAACTGTGTAAAATATTAACATTTTTATTCTCACAAAAGAATACAAAAACAATTTTAGATACACAATTTAATATCTTTACTTTTTACATTTTATCAAAAGAAATGATCTAAGCGAGGCCTGATTTCTTAATCATTGCAAGTTTCAACTATTTCGACATCTAAGATGAATTGAGTTTCCGTATCGCATCATCTATCAACAGAATGACAAGAATTTCAATTTGAATATCCCAAAAAGAAGCCAAGGAGAAAATAAAGATGGAATATGAAAAGATCCGAAGCAGTAAAAGTGAGATTTTTATTGATAAATGAAAGTGTTGCATTCAACTTTGATCATTTGTCAGTGCATAAGATATTATATAAATCCATAAAAAAATAAGAAATTATCTTGCAAAGAGGAATTGAAATCTTTCCTCAACACCAATGCTCCACGTTTTCAGAAACACCAATGAATAATGACATTTATATTTCATACATCTTTTTGTAATGTTGGATGTTCTATATTGTTTCATGATTGCTATTTGTTATGGCACTTTGACATTTATAAAGATTACTGAACAAAGGATGAGACGTTTCATCACCTATTTTTATATCAAATCATTGAAAGAAATTGATGTTGTAATAAAAATTACAGTTAAATAATTATTATCTGACACTTTATGTGATAGAAATTGATACAGTTTATTCATAATTTTTTTAATAAGGTAATTTTTGAGCTATATTTGAATAAGGTAATATCTGAATTTCCTTTTAAAATTGCCTAATACGCAAATTGTTTTATTTTTTATAGAATCTGAAGAGCCTACTTTGATTCATCATTAGTGAAGAAAATAATATAAAATACAATCAAAAAAGAATGTTTATTGCTAAAGTTCAAAAATATATCTTTTAACTTTCTAAAACTTATAATATTGCAAAATATAACTTATTTAGTAGTTATTAAAAAATAAATTATTATGTTTTTACACGCTTTCTTATAAAATGCATGTTTCTACATGCTTCCCTATAAAATGCATTTCTTACACGCTTTCCCATGAAAATGGTCTAATATACAAATTTAGTTAATTTTTATTTAACCTGAGGAGCCTATTTTAGTCCATCATTAGTAAAATAAATATAATATATAAAGTACAAGCAAAAAGAAAATTTTTTTTAAAGTTCAGAACTGCATAATAATGTAATTTATTTTTCCATCATTTAGAAAATTTTTAAAAAATTATGCAATTGCATTCTTAATTTAAAAAATCAAGGCAAGTTTCCAAAAGTTTTTACTAAAAGAAATCTTAATCTCTGTATAACTCATATTGAGGGAAAACAGTTTTATTAATCACGAATTCCCAGGAATATTAAATATGCTCCGAATTATTTTTGCTAATGCCTGCATTTGCAAATTACATTTTTGTTGGTGGTAATTGGTCTAAAATAATTATCTTAATTAAAGTAGGGGTCTACGAATTTTATTTGTTACTTTTTAAAATACTTTAATGTTATGACTTGATTTTATACTAATTGCTGAAATCTCCCTCCTATACTTTTGAAAACATTAGCTTAATTTCCACGCATTTACATCTCTTTTGGATAATTTAATCATCATCACTCAACATGTTTCTTTTTTTCACTTTAGCTCAATTTACAATTAGCGTGCAAAGCGGTTTTTTAGTTTTGGTTTTTAATCGATTCTATAACATCTGAAAAACTTGTCTCCTTTTTTTAACTGAAAGAATCATTAAATGAAATTAAGATTTAAAATGCATTAAATCAAAGTGATTTATTAAATAAACGCAAAGATTGTGCCATTTCGAATCAAAAAATGGATTTTTAATAAATGATTGATAATTTCTCGTAGTTCTCTAATGGCTCGTCCTTATTTATATTTTTCGTATACATGATAATAATTAAATTAAATATTGAATCACGTGTAAATAATAAAAGTATCATGAATGTTCAAATTACTCTTTCTTGTTAATATTAATATTCCAGTTGTATTGTCTTAATACACATAATATGAAATGAAATTAAAAATTATGTAACTTTTTTAATTATAATACAGGGTGTCACAGTTAAGCGTTTCAGAACCTCTAAGATGGGTAGAGGGCATCCTGATGACTCGAAATCATATAGCAATGTGGGGTCGGAAATGCTTTCCTGAAGCGGTGACGTACACAAAAGCACCATAAAGAAATGAGACCGTAAGTGAAAAATTGCTATAATAATAAATTGAAAAAATTATATGGCCTCCTCGGTCACCCGACCTATCATGTCTTGATTTCTGGAGTCATATGAAACACTGGTTTATGACACCCCTGTTGATAATGCTGGATGCAAGAATCGCAGTAGCTGCCTGCGAGATATGCCTGGATTATTGCAGAATATTCGAATGTCCATGCGTCGGAGATGTGAGGTGTACATTGTAACCGGTGGCAGAAACTTCGAACACTTACTTTGGCCCATGTACCATATAATTTTTTCAATGTATTATTATAGCGATTTTTCACTTACGGTCTCTTTTCTTTATGGTGCTTCTGTGTACGTCACCGCTTCAGGAAAGCATTTCCGACCCCACATTGCTATATGATTTCGAGTCGTCAGGATGCCCCCTACCCCTCTTAGAAGTTCTGAAACGCTTAACTGAGACACCCTGTATATATTATCATAAGACCATTAGTGTTTAATCAATATATTAATGTTATTTTTATAATACATATAATAAAAAAGAAAATTTTATTGTATTGATTTTCAGCGGTAAAATTTTTTTTTAATGGTCTTACCTATAAAACTTGAATAGCATATTTAGTGTATATTTTGCTAACACAACAGTAAAATAAATTTTCTAACTTCGAAATATTTTCGTGAGGTCCACTGCCGGCTAAAAGCCAAGGTGAAAATGCTACATTCATTTAAAAAATTTTAATTTCCATTTTCGAATAATACCGATGCTTTTACGTTTTAAATTTTTTGACATCTTAAAGGTATGATAAGTATAAAGTTTAAGTTTAAAAGTTTTGAAAGATTAAAAAAAACATAACATAAGTTTTGAAAGATTAAAAAAAAGTTGCAAAATTTTTTAATAATTTTTTTAAATGTATTTCCTAATTTATTAATTTGCTCTCTAATAAGAAAATTGAGAATATGAGTTTTCATCATGAAATTTGAAAACATTTAGGATTCCTCACTCGTGTTTTGTTACATATTTTTGAACATTAATAGAAGGTTTTAATAATAGCTGTAGATATCCCAAACTTTAGAGTGGTAAATACCTGATAACAATATTGATATCAGAAACGAAACTAATCTAACGCTTTTGTAATGTTTATATTTCATTAGAAAATTTCTAATAATGAAAAAAAATATAAAAGCGTATTCATTAACTTTCCATTTTTCCTGCTACGATTAATAGCTTTGATACATTTTATAAAAGTTCCTTAAATGCTTTTGGACAATTGCAAATCTTATTAACCATTAGTGCCATACTAGAAAGAAAAATTCGAGAACAACTTTTATACAATGATTTTAAAAAAAGCTCTAGAAACAATATTTATTTGTTTTCAAAACATAAAAAATACTTTTTCCATGATTTTTTTTACTTTGATGAATTTATTTTTTTAGAAATCAAAAAAAAATTTAGTGATGCCTTAAAGCTTGCTAATGAATGATATTTTTAATGAATGACTTTAATTTATAGTGATTAGCATAGATATTTTTCATTCGTATGATACACGTAATTTCCAATTTCAGTCTATTTTTATAATTCTAGTCTACTTCATACAAAATGAACCGAATGATGTCGTATAATATCTCTTCTGTGCATTTTCTATGCATTGCTCCGAGCTATGAAAATTTATAAATGTCACCTCTTAGGAACCTATCATACGTCTATGCTAATTTAAGGATTCATATAATGCCTCTGACATATAGTCATCGATCGCTTAAATATTTTCCTATTTCTGAGCATTTAAACCCTACTCGTTCGTTTCATATCAAAACTTCAAAGAGATAGCAATAACAACTAAGCAATCATCGATGGTGTTTATTTTCGTCATCAAGCATCCCAGCACTTTTCAAAATTAGAAGACGTAAGATTCCATCTAGACTAAAGAGTCATCAGTATATCCGGTACAACAAATGGTAGGTAAGTGAAACATTGTCTGCTCAAGGCTATTATTAATCCTTGATTGATGATGATGAGATCTGCTACGTCCCGTGAAGAAACGTATATTTTCCCGGAAATTAACGTTGGCTGATGCATTTAGCTAAATAACGTTATTTCTCTGTGATAAGTTATGGGAAAAGAAAAAAGTAATGTCATTTTCAGGATTTGAAAACTAAATTCAAAACTGACAGTCTTTAATTTTAACTCTCGTAGTTTGGAGGGAAAAAATATAAAAAGAACATTTGTATTATAAATATATATTGTGACAAATAGGGTGTTAAAATAGTAATATGTACACGATTAATGTTATTATTTTTTTTTTAGTAATGAGTTGCTTACTTTAAATTTTAACATATTTGTCTTTTGTGTCATAGAATAGTTAACAACCGCTTCCGGATAGCAAAAATTGTTCGGACTAACTACAATCTAATATATACTCTTTATAGCCTGGCACTTTCTATACTTATTTCAGTGAGTGATTTTAGACTAATTTGAAATATATAATCTATTGCTCAATTTGACTGATTAACTTTAAGCAATTTGAAATAATTCAAAGTAGTATAGGCTTATTTTAAACAGTTTTACCAAAGAATTAGTGGGATGATAATGAGCAAATTAAATCTGAATAAATCTTAGTACGATTCTGAATTTGTCTAATGGAACATAGTCTGATTGTAAAAACCTGAGAAGTATCTGGAAGTATTTGCAAAGAGACTATTTGATTACGACATACATATTTTTCAGAGATTTTTTGTTCGAAATATTACTTTAAGAGCATTTCAGTCGTATTAATATTTAACATTGCAATGATACCTGCACAGTTAACTGAAGGAAAATGTATCGTCAAAACTAATAGAATATGGTAACATTTGCTGTATTTTTAGCTCTATTAGAACTCTAAATATCTCGGTAATTTTATCCAAGGCTCTTTGGTAAAATTAACATTAAATATGATTTTATAATATGAGATAAAATTTGGTAATTTTATCATGATACATTAGAGCTGGGAATAAAAATCATTTATTTGGTTGAATTTACTTTTCAGTTTTCCGTTTCTTACTAACTGTGTGATAATAGGAACAATAATTTTGAAAACTAGTAAACCGTTACCATATGAAAGAATAATTAAATGGCATATGTTTAGGTTTTACTAACAAACAACAAGAAACAATTTATTTGATAAATAAAACTCAAAGACAAACTTTTTTCCCTGCTTCCCAAACAGTCAAACGCGCTGTTTTGAGATCTTTATTAAAACCATTCATTTAATTTCTAATGGCCATCTTTGAAACAATAAAAATAATAATAATTTTCCAGAAAATGTTATGATCAAGACCATAGGAATAGTGTTATATCTCTACACAGAATTGTCGGCCACTTCTTATTTACTTTAAAAAATTCAAATTGCGGTTAAAAATACCTACATTCAGGCAACCGGTAGAATTTACCGTAAAATTCATTTTCACCAGAACATGTTACGGAACAAAAGTATCTCCCGCACCGTAATTTTTACAACAATAATTATCGTGAAATCACTGAATTACTCCAGTTAAATTAATACTTCAGTAAAAATTACGGTATAATAATTTAATAGGTAAAACTAATTTTACTGTAAAACTGGATTTTACGGTAAAATAAGTTTTACGCCCCCATGAATAAATTTGAAGCACCCATGGTGCTAGTACTTTATACCGTAATTTTATCTGAAATTTTTTACATTATATAAAACACGAACGCAATGTATTTGTTTCAAACGTTACTGCAGTAAATCCAAAAATGTGTTGTGAATTTTACAATGCACATGCTACTATTTTATGCATGACATTATCTAGTATTTAAAATAATCAATATTTCTTCATAAAAAATATGACGCTGTTTTTTTTACATTCTCTATCTTCAAAGTTAACTTATTTCATGATTAATAATATATAAGCAAATTACTGCTATGAACTTTTGTTTGAAAATAGTTGAAAGATTTATCAAATATTTATTTAAACTTTTTTATTCGTGATTTTGTTTAAAAAAATTTTTTCGAGGATTTTGCTTATTAAAAAGTAACACAATAGCGAATAAATATGTTGTACAAATGCTTCAAATAAAATACAACAGGCACATGAGATACAATTCAAAAACTGCATATAAAAAGGGGGGGATAAAGCTATTTTTTTATCGAAAAAAAACTCTAACAGTTGATAAAATAAATTTAAAATTAAACAAAAAATGAATTAAAGAAAATTTAAAAAAGTATTTAAGAGATAAAAAGGACTATCTTTTAAAATACAGTAATTAGAGTGTCAGTTTATAATTAATTATATTACAAAAAAAAACTTAACTCAACAGAAAATAAAATTGCATTTTTAACTTTAAAATAATATCATGATTAATGAGATCTTTACAAATTATTACTCCGAACTTTTAATTGAAAAATAATTGAGGGATTATAACAGAAGCTCTTCGATGTTTATCAAATCTCTATTTTATTCAGAATTAAGTGAACTTCTTAAGAAAGAAAAATATTTGATTAATTAAACGTCATTTTAAAATCTCTCTTCAATAAATAAATTGACGAGATAAGTGACTTAGAAAAGAAAAACATGACATTTTAATGACTCTGTCAAATATAATTATTATTTTCAAATTCCAGGCTTTAAAAAGAAGTTTTGATAATAATATTTAGCACGTTAAATATTAATTTGTCCAATAATCTTTAGCAAAATATTGAACGTAGTTAAAAAAAATTAACAAGGATATAGAAAGTAACAAATAAAATCTAGCAACCTATAAACAACTCACTGGATTATAATTAGATTAAATAAAAATGTTTATTGTGCGAACATATGTTTTCTGAATTTTTAAAAGTCTTATAACTTTTAATTTTCGATTTTATCAATGATTTTAACTCTTTCACTTAAAGCTATTAAAGTAGCATTAATAAAATAAAAAATTACAACTTTTAACACTTACTTGTACACTTAAATTTATTGAAATTAAAATCGACTTATTTTATTATGAAATTTAGTTAAATTAAGCAAAAATTATAATTATTATTATTTACTAGTGCAATATATATTTGCGCATTGATGAGCTCAAGCATTAGAAGTTAAAAGACTTAGCACTTGATTTATTCAAACATTCAACGTTTCCTTCCATTTTTCTGTATTTTTATAATTGTTATATGCTCATTGATTTTTAGCTTCTTTTTTTTCATTTCAGTTTAAAGATAATATAATACAAAGGAAAAGTTTGATGAAGATGTAAATGGTAATATCAGAAATCAATTTATCAGTCAATTTATAACAAATATCTCCAAATGCAATCGAGTCTAAACATATTAAGTAATTGTAAAAGTAACTTATATGTTTGATATACTTATATGGAAACTTTATGTAACTGTATATATACTTATATGCATCTGTTATGTAACTTATATGCATATGAACCAGTATATTTTTTTAGTTTAATCGACTTTCTTTTTTCTTTACTTTTGATATTAACGTTTACATTAACATCAAATTTTTCTGAGTTATTATATTATCTTTGAACTGAAAATAAAAACAAAAAATAATGAAATTAATAAGTATAACAAAATCGTAAAAATACAGAAAAATGACCGAATGAACATGAATGTTCCAGAATGTTCAATAAATGAAATGCGTCTTCAACTTTTGACACACGAGTCCAACAACGCGTTTAAAAGTTCTCTTTTTGTTTTTTTTTTTTATTTTTTTATATTCTTTTACTCTTATAAAAATAAGAAAAATTATTTTTCATTGCATTGAGAATGAGATGTAAATTATAGCTTACGCCTATACTTTTAATCTCAAGTTTTTTCTTACATCTAAGCTTTTATTTCTTAACACAGTGTAATATTCACACAATTCTTAACTTTTCTTTTTTTTTTTGTCGTATGTCGTATGCCTGTTTAGGCAGTGGGGGTGCGATTGTCCCTGCTTTTCAGTGGCGCCATCAATGACCAGGAAATCGACTTCTGCCACGCCATTCACACAACCACAACCCGTTTATAGGGCTGGTCACATTCACACACAAAGGAGAAAGGACATAAAACACACAGAGAGAAAAAGAAACATCCATGCCTTGCCCGGGATTCGAACCCAGGACCATTCTGATGCAAGGACAGTTCCCTGTCCTCTACACAGGCCGGTCAGCAATTCTTAACTTACATACTTTATAAACTTACAATTAATGCAATATTGACATAATTTTTGCTTCAAAGACTACTTTCATTCATTTTTGTATCAAACATGCTTTTAAAAACGGTAAAAATATCGTTTTGAAATATTCACCACTTTGCATCGTATAGCTTTAACCACTTTGCGTCACCTAAACGAAATACGTATGATAAATGATGATACGAGTATCATTTGGATCACTTCATCAGAGATGTAAAGATTGCAAGCTAAAATCATCTGTGAAAATTGATTTAATGCAATTAGAATTAAACTGGACCCGAAATTCCAAATAAACTAATCAATAAGATGCACCGCGGATCTGGCGCAATCATCAACTCTAAGGTGCATTCTTTTGATAAAGAAAATTACTAATTATGCATTAATAAATTATTTTTTATTTTAATTATTGTTTAGTATACGTTAATTGAAATTTAATTGCTCATTTATTAATGTATTATGCCTCTTCTGTTTTTTTTTCTTTGCTTAAAAATATTTCTTTTATTGAAAAGTTATTATTTAATGTATTTTTTTTTAAAAATTGATATAGCAATGGGTATATTTCAGTAATGAACGTTAGTTTCAAAAGCATAAATGAAAAAAAAGTATTAATATACGAATCAAACGCATATTTACCAATCAGTATTGCAGTTAATTTTTAATTGTGTAAAATTTATTGTGGTGATTTTAATATCAAGTCTTAAAGCAGTTTAAAAAAATTTTAAAACATTCTATTTTATTTTAATATCATTTTAGTATATTTTTAGAGAATTTGTTTTGGTTTTTATCATATCAAAAAACTTTCAAACTCAGTTCAAAACGAGATCTAAGAAAACACAAAAAATACTATGCTTAGCTAAAACATAAATTAGTATACAATCGTGTGTAAATTGCAGAGCAACTCCTATTGAAAAACCTCTCTTTTGTACTTGTTTAAGTCATTTCTATCTTATTTTCTAGCTAGTATACTTCCAAATTATCTCTGTTGCCAAACAGAAGGTACTATAATTCAAACAAGATAGATTACGCAAATGAAATAATAATTAGACTTAAAGCTCCGTATCTCAAAAAAAGCAAAAATGGATTTAGTCTACTTATAAAATGAAACCTTCATTTGCTTTAAGACTAAAATATATAAGAACAACAGTAAGTCATTGGTTAAAGGCACTAAGTTGTCATTAGGGAAGACTATGGTTCAATCCACAATGGTGGCTTAAACCCTACACAGTATCTTCAAATTGATGAATAACAAATAGTCTGCAAAGTAAAAGCGTCTTGTGAGTTCTATGCTGGCTACATTGTCACAATTACGCCGTCGGTCACGAAATCGTGGAGTTTGAACCTTCAGGAGTCTCTGACACACAACGGGATGCTGTTTGAGTGTTTTACTTTATCATATCTTTGAACTCATCTTTCTAATGAGTATACTAAAATTATGAAAAAAACTTTAAACTGTTAGTGATCAAAATAACTTAATGCACTTTTTTGGAGAACTTGGAAACAAAAGTAAATAACGTGTGCTTAAACACAATGGATGCATTTACTTTTTTATTTGATGAACTTAATTTTCATGGGTAAATAATTAATAAGGCGTAATTAATAAATAATTAATAACTACAATGTTAATAACGCAAGTAATATAGATATGAATAATTGACAGTAATCAAAAGCAAGTAACTGAAGTTAAGACAAAAACTGAGTAAATCATGGTAATGTAACATTAAAACAAATGTGCGTCATAATTAAAGATAATTTTATTATTCAAAGTGCCAACAAACAAGTATGCGTTTTTTTTTTTCAAAAACACATAAAATTAAATTAATACAACATGCTTTCAAATATAAATAACGAGTATAAAGATGCCTCTAATGTTCTTAAAACTGTAATTAGTTAAAACTCGTACTATTTTTCAAAATAATTGTTACAAATGCTACACCGATGTTGTGTAGAAGTTAAACAAATAGTCTCAAAATATATATTTAATATTTGAAAGTATAGTCTGTTGATCTGTTCGTTTAGTTTTACTTCTATTGCTCATTAAATATTTGTAAGTGACTATGTTATATTTATTCAGTTTGAAAAATGACTGCAATAATTAACTACTTTTTTTAATAATTTTGTTTTCAAGGTTCCTTAAAAATTACTATTTAAATCCTTGTACGGCAATTATTAATATTTGTTTCAGTTAATTATTTAAGTAAAGTATAAGTACCTTAAATATTTTCTTTTTTTTATTTAAATTATCTTATTAGATAGTTTGTAATAAATTTAGTTTTTCAATTATGGTAAACCATCATTTAAAATTTTTAAATTTAAAATCGCAAATGTTTAAAATTTTATTCATCAAAACTGATTACTTTAGTTTTCCATTTATTTCATAAAATGCTTTAAAAACGAGAACTAAATGCTTTATTCAACTGTAAAACATGTTTTAATTTTATTTTTATAACCCGATTGTGGGTTTACGACTACTAATGTTCAACTTCGTGCCTTGTAATTTTGAACCCAATGCGGAAGGCACGGAAACTTCTGGATTAAGTATTGGGAGAAATATGACTTCGTGGAGGACTTTTCGATGGTACTAACCCGCATTTGCGTTACACGTAGAGGGAAACCACAAAAACCTCCAACGGTTAGCCTGACAGCAAAGGGACTCTAACCCATAATCCGTCTTGGCCGTGGTCTCACTATCAAATGGTACCGGGTCTCCTAAGTAGCATTAGATTATTTCCATTTTATTTACTGTGGTGTATTTCTCTTGGGTTTGTACGACTTCCCACGGGCGAAAGTCTAACCGGGAGATAAGAGTGACGTCTCCTAAAGCCTCACCAATCGGCACATTTAATTTTATTTAACATTGAAGGCCCATTTAAATACCATGAAATTAAAATTATTGAATCAAAACAATCGAAAATATAAAAAATCACCGTCACTCGGCCTCCCCCATCGATGGGTAGTGATATAATTATCAAAAGTTGAATGATCTACGGCGATTTAAAAAAAAATTGAGGAGTACTGTTATTGTCAAAATAGGATTGGTCAGGATAGTATATTCATCTAGGAAAATCAGAGAATTTATGTAATGCAGCCGAAATGTTAGAGGGAAATTAATTTAAATTTTAAGAACTTTAATGTCCAATATTTTAAGAAGTTAATTTACTTTAAGAATTAAGTTGTAAGTTATTTTGTCCCTAAAAAAATTGGCTCGGATTCTTAAAAAAGTTTGACTCAATACTAATAAACTCATGGTGGTTTTTAAATGTTAGGAAATATCTTAAGAATATTTCATCATGACATCCATTATCTTTTTATTTCTTATGTACCACAATACTCTCACGTACCAGGGTTGTTTTGGCCAGTTTCAAGCTTCGAGTAAAAATTTCGTGAACATCTCTATAATTTGGAGAGAGGAAAATTTTCCGGAATTAGTTCCAGACTAGGTTTGAAGAGTTGTATTGATATATTTCGCTTTGGCTATATTGATACAATATTAGAAAGCACTCTTTTTTGCGGATATAATCGTGTGAGCTGATGAAAAGATTATATCCTTTATTTTCCGGATTTTTTAAAAAAAATTTGTCTTTTTTTTCGAAAATTTTTTTTTGTTCCCGGTTTCTTGTGATTTTTATTTTTATTATTATTTTTCTTTTCTCCCCTTTTTTCATTGTTCTGTAATTTTTCCCTTGTTTTCTCTATATTTTGAACTTATTTTATGAGTTCTATTTACTTGCAGCTTATGCGTAATAAATAAAACTTATTGTTTTTCTTAATTTTCTTCGTGTTTTTTTGTATTTATTTATTATGCTATATATATATGGATAGATGGATAGATAGATAGATATTATGGAAACTCATCTAATTATTATATTCTCGTTTGAAAACTTTAGTAGATAACTAGTTACAGAAATAGTTTTAAAAAGCATATATATGTTGGTATATAATGGTACTCAAATTGTTAAAAAAATCTTGAAAAATCTTCTACAAAAGGAAATTTAAATCATCATCTCCTCAGAGATGGAGTTTTGAAAACAGCTTCGGTCAGAGAAATGCTTGATTCCTCCACTTTTACAGGAAAAGTTAGTCACGTTTTTTGGGGGGGATCTTAAATCAAACACGACAATATAGAAAAGGGAGAATTTTCGCTAGGCAATTCTTCAAAGACTTTTTTTCCAGTTAAATTTTACTAATACGAAGTCTTTTGCTTACAAGCTCAAGAATCTTTCAACAACTTGAATGTTTCGGTTCATTTCCAACCTTCTTCTTCATATGAAAGAATCTCATCTGAATATTTTTGATCTTAAAGAATTCTCTTGAATCTTATCTGAAAGATATATTTCCTGAGTAGAAATTTCATTGCTTAGGCCTACATTTCATACTAGTGGTTTTGTTCACATTCTGCGACACTATATATGAGAGGTGGACTAAGTAACCTCAATACCAAAATAATCTAAAGGTATAAAAATTTCCTAATCAAATCGTTTCAAAGTGCCTTCTCTGGTTAAAATCCTTCGCAGAGAAACTTTTATTCAACTATCACTTAACTAAATAATTATTTCCCCACTGGTTAACTATTAGAAAATAAAAACACTTCAGCCTCAATTTTGCTCCATTTTTTTTATTCTCACAAGCTAATAAGTAACATTTATCTTAACGTCTGAAACTTTTTTTTAATAATGGCCTGCGTAAAACCACAGTTGATAGTAATATATTTATACAATTTTTTTTCGCATGGTAACCCAGTGGTTAGAGCATCACACTTTGGTCCGGAGAGGCAATTTTCCTCTTCTTCAGACCTATGTTTAAGTTATGGAAGAAGCTTCCCGAATGTATGGTCCTGCCATCTGAGCAAAAGGTTCAGAGCTAAGTCACACTTTCACCCTAGCGGTGCTTTCTTGTCAAACGAAGGGCACTCTTTCCTGACTTAATTCGCAAGGTGAGTTTGGCTTGTCCAAGTGTCATTAGAAACAACAAGAACAACAGTCTTGTTATAATTTCTATGAATCCTTTCAATATGAATAATAAATAAAAGTGTTTATTTTAAGTAAGTATTTTATACATACAGATAAGAGAGATGAGAGATTAATCATAAAATTTGTGCCACCAGTTACAAAAATCAGGAAAATTTGTTAAAATTATTATGAAAAAATCATAGAATTATTTTTCTGTAGGTTGGAGGCCACCAGTCACAAATAAATGCAACAAAATTTATTACAGCTACATGATATTATAAAAAGTTTTAAAACATTTAGTTTAATATAATTAAACCAAAAAATTTTACTTCTTATTGATTAGAATTAACTAAATTAGGAGATAGAGCGTTCGCCTTCCAATGAGGTGAACCGGGGTTCGATTCCGGCTAAGGCTGGTCGATACGAATTCCGCATCCGACTTGCACCGGCCACAGTGCTGACGTGAAATTCCCTCAATGGTAGACGGATCATGGGTAAGAATCCCCTTGCCGCCAGGCTAACAGTGTGAGGTTCTCGTGGTCTTCCTCTCCAAGCAACGCAAACTCGGGTTAGTTTCATCAGAAAGTCCTCCACGAAGGCAAATTTCTCCCAATACTTGATCTAGGAGTTCCCTTGTCTTCTGGATTGGGTTCCAAATGACAAGGCTACGGAATTGAGCATTAGTAGTCTAGTAGTCGTAAACCCAAAAATTGGGTCGGCTGTTCAACGATGGTTATGAAATAAAATTAACTAAATTAAGACCACAAAAAAGAACTCTTTGTACATATAAAAATTGGTTCAAAGAAAAATCGATTTTACTCGCAAACAAAAATAGTTTTCCTCATTTTGAACCAATTTCAATGCGTAGTAACTCTCAGGAAGAACAGATTTCACACTTAAAACATAGTAACCCTCAAATTGCAAGAGAGGACGATCTATCCGTTATTTATGTGAAAAATGGATATAATCTGAGCTTTCTTCTTTGATCCTCAGAATTTCCGATGATTTTTAACTCAGTCAAATAGTGCTTATGATCACTGTACACATCATCAGCTTTTTTTTTTTTTTTTTGAGTAAACATATAAATAAACCAATCGTTTTAATATGGCATCAAAGAGCTTATAAAAAATAGATATAACTTTAAAAACTGATATAAATATCTCCAGCGAAACCAAACGGAAATTTTCAAAAACTGAATTACCTGTTAAAAAAGTATCCTAAAAAACAAAGGTTTTTTTTAGCTATTATTCAAATGTGTAATAATATTATATATTAAATAGTGAAATGTTTCATAATAATGCGTTGAAAGTATTGATGTAAAACAGTGAGCAATGACATGCAACAATTACAATAACTTTAAGTTATATGCTGAAAAATATTTCATGGAATGAAAAAAAAACTTTCTAAATAACATTTAATAGAATTTAAAAAAATTCAATAAAATTACTTAGATGATGGAGATTTTAATTGTTAATATAGTTTAGAATAGAATATAGATATTGACTTTGTAATCATTAGTATATATATATATATATATATATATATATATATATATATATATATATATGCGTGCATAATTCTTTTATAGTTAGCGTAATGAATAGTTTTCTAAAACTGTGATTAGGTTTATTTGTTGTTTATAGAATTTAAAACAATAAAATGAGAAAATTGTGACTCACCACACTAATTCTGACTGTTTGGAAAACACTATAAATAGTCAACATGTGACATTTGGAATGTAGTTTTTTACGCTGAATTGTATAAAACCACCAAAGAAGTTTTCCCGCGCTTTTTTAGTTGACGAAAAAAATGGGAATTCTCCACCAGTGGTATTTCTATTATCCCTAACCGGGGTGGTGTGAAAGACAGCAAATGGTGTTTAGAATAACAGAGGGAGAATAAAACTCTCGGGGATGTTTAACAACCATCATTTGACTTGTTTTAGGGATTAGCAGTTCCCTTTCTTGAATTCATCCCCCGGTCTCAGAAAGAGCCCACCAGAGGATCTAGATTTCTTATTTTTGCGCCCACGTGAAAAGGTTAAAACATTTTTCAAAAGAAGAAAGTGAATATGATAACGAACGACGAAAAAGTTTCTCATAAATTGATTTTTAGTTTATCTAATTTCAGTTTTAAGAAACTATTTGATGTTAATTTTTATGTTTCTGTAGACATCAAAGCATTTTTTTTTTTTGCGGTTGACGTTTACCACTCTTTTGTAACTAAGATCTATGAAGAAAAAAAAGATGCGCTGAATCCAAAACTTAAAAACTCCTTATAAAAAACTCATTTTAAGAAACTCATTTCAAAAATATAGTTGAAGAAATTTAAAACTTTAGTTTATTTAGACTAAGCTTAAACCCGAAACTTTATTTGCCAGATACTCAGAGTTAAAAATTACATGTAAAAGAAGTTTCAGAAATTTAAGAAGAAATCTTTACATATTTTTTCATTCCTTTTCTATTTTTTTACTTTTTTCCCTATTTGTTTACTTAGTTATTTATTTATAATTTATATCCTGCCTTTTTTAATGCAACTCAGGATTCAAGGGAACTTTTTAATTGATTGATTCAAATTTACATTTGCAGTAGATCAAAAAAGCAGGTAAAATTGCACTTGCATCTCTGACGGTTATGGAAATCTCCAAATGAGTCCAACTAAGTACTCTTATCACTTTTGTACATTTTATGCTGACACTTGGAAATAATTATTGTATGACGGCATAATGGTCATAGAATGCACTAAGACCATTAACATTAGATCTTTGAATTTATTCTTTTTTTTATTTATGGTTATTAAAATTCACAGAAACTGAAAATTTCTAAATTTGCAAGAAGTACCATAGTTGCTGTAATGTATTTTTTTTAATTATCAACAGGGAGTAATTTGGTTATGGTAGATTAGCATACATTTTAACGAAGCTAAAAATAACGATTGTAACTACGCATAGCCGTAGCTTGTTATCTATCAAAACAATCAATGGGAAAATAATACCTTGAAAAACTTATGGTTTTATAATTAAGTATCTGTGCACCATGATGAAATCTCAATAATTTAAAAAACACACTCATAATATGCTAATTAATTGATGAAATTAATTAATTATCTCAAAATAACGATTCTCAAAATAAACGATTATTATCTAAAAATAAAGATTCTAACTAAGCATAGCCATAGCTTGTTATCTATCAATATAATCAATGGAAAAAAAACAATTACTCTGAAAAACTATGGTTTAGTAATTGAGTATGATGAAATCTCACCATGATGAAATCTCAATGATTTAAAAAACACACTCAGAATACGCTAATTAATCGATGTAGTTAATTATTTATTTTATCAAGTTAAGTAATCAAATAATATAATTAAATAAAGTGATGCAATTAAATAATTATTTTTTCTGAATAAACATATTTTTATAGAATGTTCAAATTTTTTTTTTTTTTTAGTACTTGAGATTATTATCAGCCACCGGAAGAATTTGACGCTTACAGTTTAATTAGAAGGAGTTGATAAAATATTTCAGTTAGCTTCTAGCTGGTTATTTCTTTTTTATATTTTTCTAATAACCTAGGTCTTGTTTCACTTAGCAGTAGCGACATAATTTTTAAAATTCATTAAATATTTTTAAAAAACTTACACTAAACTAAGTACTTGTATGCATTTTGATAAATAATATTAAACTTCTGAGCGTTAATTGTTAGGGAAACCTGTATAATAGTTTAAACTTAATATTACCATAGCGTAAGAAAAAATTTTACATTTATATGAACACTTGATCTTGGGATTGCAATTCTGATATTAGCTTTGCTTTAAAAGCAACAATTTTTTTTAATTACATTTTTAGTCTATTTTTTGTAAATATGTGCGAGTTTAAAAGTGTTACGTACAACAGGGAATCCCGTCAATATATATTGCGACAAACTTCTAGCGAAATTAGGACGTATCATCAGAATTAAAACTGCATAGAAACGTATGCCCGGAATTGTCGTTGTTCGCAGCTAGAGGAGATTCCTTATTATGACCTGTTCCGAAGCACTTGAAGAAACTGTCCGTAATAGGAAAGCGCTCCCAGAGGCGTATAATGACATTTACAAGCATAGATTCCTATGCAATTTAACTGATGATGTGTCCTAACTCTCCAAAAAGTTTGTTACAACATTTATGTTATACGTAACGTTTTTAAACTTTTACATTTCGGCAAAAAAAATGGACTGAAATTATCTTTAAAAAATTGTAACTTTGAGAAAGAAACTGATTTCAGATTTGAAATCAGCGACGTGAAAATATACAAGATCCGTTTAAAAAATATCATGGAACTGAAAGTAAAAAAATTAGTCTCCATTGTTATACATTGATTTACATGAAAAGAAAACTACTAATAGAAAAGACTAAACGAAAATCCATCAATTTCTCCAAATCTGACAGTTGTCATTGGAGATGTTAATTTGCAGCTATGTTGCAACAGAAAAGAATCACTTTTTCTAATGGAACTTCTGAAGAATTTAGAGAAACTGAAAACTGTAAACAATGTTTAGACCTGAGGCGCGATGGTTCAGGAAATAAAACGCTCACCTCTCAATGAGGTGCAGGTTCGAATCCCAGGCATTACTGGCCAATACGAAATATGCTCATGACTTGCACCGACCACAGCGCTGACGTAAAATATACTCAATCTGTGGTTTACGTATCATGGATAGCCGTCTGGCTAACCATGAAAGGATTTCGTGGTTTTCCTCTCCATGTTAAGCAAATGGTGGTTAATTACGTAAAAAATATTTAGTCAAAAAAAGCTAGTAAATTCTTGATCTTGAAGTTTCCTAGTATTATAAGTTTCAAAGTTAAAGCTTTAGCTTCTCATTATTTACTTTAATAATTGTAATCACGTATGTCATATAATTTCGAAGCAAATACTTTGACTTTTAAAAGAATATTGTAATTAAAATACTTCTCAAAGTCATTTTAAAACTTTAAACAAACTTGCAAACCAGTTACTTACACCAGGTTTCCTCGAAATCTGAATTTTGTCATCTCACATTCTTCATGTCCCCAGTGACGTTAATGGAGGTTTGCATGCCATTTCTGTAGAATATTTCAAACTCTAAAGCATCAAACTAATGTTTCTGCAAACATTTCCATAAATCTCACTTCATTTTAAAGTCAATACGATCGTCCTTTTTCATGTTTTGTATTTTTAGAAACCAACTGACAAATAGAATACTTGAGGTTTTCTTAATTTTTTCGTATATTTTAACGGCATCTTCGGTTGAATATTGATTGTATAATTATTTTCCCGCTCTTTTCTTCTTCACTTTACTCGTGAACTACAAAGCATTAATCATTTAAAACTACTGAGTTTAAAATTATGCTTATATCCAGATTTTAAAAAAACTTTTTCTATCATCGTTTGGAGATGAAACGGGTAAAAAGATATAACTTTTCAACTAAAACTTTCTAAAAGAGATTTATCGTAAGAGGTTCTACTTCACATTGCTATGATTTTCTTCATAAAGTAACAAATATATGAAAGAAATCATACATTTGTAATATTTTTTTAATTTATGTAGATTATAGCTGCAAATACGTAGAATACAAATCTTACCTTTCGATATGATTGTGACAAAGTGTAAGTTTTTTTAGCAATCGAAAAGACGAGAGAGAATTTTACAAATATTATTTTTGGTGCATTTTCCTTTCATCTAGATAATTCAGCAAATAAAACAGTACCGAAAGGCAGTTTCTTTTTCTTCATTTGTGACTCGTCCGCTGACGAAGGAGAAATAATAATTCAAAATTTGAACTAAATCAATAGCCAAAGGTGGAAGACTTTAATTTGAATGGTTGACTAAAATAGTACATGTCTAATGAAGCAAAGAAGAAACTTAAATTAAATAAAATTTGTCGTGTATGTTATTGAAAAATAAAAAGTATAATCTCTTTTAAGACAAGGAATAAAATAAAAAAGAAGTTAAACTTAATTAAATTTATAAGAAATATTGTAAAAACACGACAAGAACCAAACTGTGATTATTTCAAACAAGGTTTGTTTATCAAGGTCAAAATCTATAATAATAAAATTACGAGTTTGTTTGTGTGTCTGTGTCTCTATCTAGAACGTTTATGCTAGTGTTATGAAATTTGGAGAGTAAATGAATACGGTAATTTCTGACCTAGATCATAAATATCATTCATAAATTTTGCTTAGATCATTCTTGGGTGACTTTAAAAACATGAAATTTTCTCTTTGGCTTAGAACTTAGCACTCATATAAATTAAACTGCAGACAATTCTGTTTTTTTTCCACATATTTTAATGATAACATGATTGATGTTTGCTAACTTATAGCTCTCATTAATACGAAAGGATTTTTTAACTTTATTTAAAAAATGTTAATTATTCTTTTTCGATATGTCAGATAAACTCAATGATTAACGAGAAAGTGGAGAAATAAAAGGACTACCTGACTAAAATAGTGTTTTTAACGCTATATGAAACCACGTATTTATTTTCTTCTGTTTATGGTTATACTTCAAAAGAGGTATTCTACAGGGTGTCCCAAAAGGTCGTTTACAAACTTAGCAGGCTGGTCTGTCATATCATGATGAACAAGATTTACATAGCAACTTGTGTCCGAAAATTAAAACTGAGACCGCTAGAGGGCGATAAGTGCAGGTTTGGAAGAGGAGAAAAAAAATGATATCGATAGCGGTGTTAATATGATTTTTATTATAAAACATCATTACATCACAGCAAATGCTCAAAATTCATTCCATTCGCCACAATGCACGTTTCACAGCGTCGGCGCATGGATTCACGAACCCGTTCAAATTGGCCAGGAGTGTCACGGACACGTGCTGCCGCTCACGTGATCCTGGCGATAAGATCCATGTCCGATGTTACAGGTGCCTCGTACACTATGGACTTTATTTGTCCCCACAGGTAGAAATCCAGGGGAGTCAGGTCGGGGGATCGCGGCGGCCATGGGACTGGGCCGCCTCTACCGATCCAGCGATTAGGATAAATCCTATCGAGGTATTCTCAAACGGCGTAGCTAAAATGGGCAGGCGCTCCATCATGCTGAAACCAGATGTTTCGGCGTGTAGCGGCTGGAACGTCACCCATCAGATCCGGCAAAACTCTTTCTAAAAAAATGCGATAGGTATTTCCGTCGAGGCGTTCAGGTAGAAGGTAAGGGCCAATCAACATGTCACCGGTAATACCAGCCCAAACGTTTACGCTGAAACGTTGTTGCTGTGCATGGGTACGTGTACATCTTGGGTTTTCATGCGCCCATACGTGCATGTTGTGCAGGTTCACGACACCATCCCGTGTAAAGCAGGATTCATCAGAAAACAAAATTCATTATGGAAAATTTGGCTGTGCGACCCGCTGTTGCAAATACCAGCGTGAGAATGCAATGCGTTTGGGATAATCGTCAGCGCACAATGCCTGTACTTTTTGGAAGTGGTAAGGGTGTTGCATGTCATCGTGCAGTATGCGCATTATGGTGGAACGAGCTACACCCAAGACACGTTCGCCTTCTCGGAGAATTCTTTGCGGGTTGATGGCATACTCCTGTAGCACGGTTTCCTCTACGACAGGTGTGCGTATAGCACGTTCTCGACTTATGTGGCTACGTGCTACGAAAGCACCTGATTTACATAATCTGCGGTGCAATCGTCCAAACGAAACATGACTTGGCTGACGTGTGTTTGGGAAGCACTCTAGGTACGTCCGTGCAGCGGCTCGTCCATTTCCATCAGCGGCGCCGTATACGTAATGCATGTCGGCCATTTCTGTGTTACTAAACTCATTCATCCTTCTCCTTCAACGTCCACGCCTGAAATGATTGTTTTTCCCACTCTCCCGTTTTCGTGCAATTATCGCCCTCTAGCGGTCGCAGTTTTAATTTTCGGACACAAGTTCCTATGTAAATCTTGTTCATCATGATATGACAGACCAGCATGTTAAGTTTGTAAACGACCTTTTGGGACACCCTGTATAAAACTAAATAATTTAAAATCGATACTTTTTTAAATAAAAATAAGTTAAATGTAAAAATTTGTCTTATCATTATTGACGCTGATCATACTTGATTAATTTCGGTAACAGGTACCACTTAAAGTAACAAAAATAATCTATGCACTAAAAAGCAAAACTAATGGAGAAATAGTTCAAGTAATTTAGGAAAAGCATAAAAAAACTCCATATCATTATTGACGCCAATGACGGTTAACTAATTTTGGTAATAAATTCTAACTGAAATATAAAAAATTATCTTAATAAAAAGCGAAGTTAAGGGAGATAATGTACTTTTTCGTTAAAGGAAACCATAGAAATCATCATTTTATTATTGACACCTGTGATGCTTATTTAGTTTTTGTAATAGTTACTAATTGAAGCAATAAATAAACTTAGTACTAAAAAGCAAAATTAATAGAGAAATTGTTCGAATCCGTTGGGAAAAAACGTAAGAAATCCCCAAACTATTTTTGACGCTGTATGCTTAATTACTTTTGGTAATAAGTTCTAATTAAAATCATGTATCGTTTTTCAACTTTACAAAACTAATCTATGAACTAAAATGTAAAGTAAATAGAGAAATTGTTCTAATTCATTTGGGAGTAACGTACAAAATTACTAAACTGTTATTGACTCTTAATTATGCTCAATTATTTTTGGTAATGGGTACTAATTAAAATCAATTATCATTTTTCAGCTTTAAAAAAAATAAGCTATGTACTAAAAAGCAATTTTGCAGTAATTGTTCTAATTCATTTGGAGAAACGTAAAAAATCGTCGTACTTTATTTGGCACTTAAGCATCATTTAAGAGTATGGCGAACTTTATCTTTAATCAATTAGCTACTAATTAATTAATTAGTTTTGGTAATGGGCACTACTGTGGGGAGATTTTATTATCGACGGTGTCAACCTTCATCTATCAAAAGGTAACTCGTCGTAGAAGCAAGTAAACATGTCTTATATACTAGTGAATTGGTATTTAATATTTATAGTGGTAGTTACGCCACACTACTGTATTCTGGTAATTGGCGCAGTTTTAACAGGTTCTAAATTTATCAATATAAGACAAATGTATTAGTTTATTTGGTACCTGTTAAAACTGCATCAATACTGTTCAGCTTTAATATAGATACTATAGGAAGAGTTTTTTATGGTCCCTTGAAAGGTACCAGAAACAATCGCTTGATTGTGGCAAATTCGTGAGTTAGCATCAAGCAACAGCATAATTCCAAATGAATATATTTAATTTCTATTTTGATGAGATGAACTACTAAAAACGTGCTTTGCCTAATCTTATAACGTAAAGCAACCGGAAAGAACAAATTATGATATTAAATAAAAAAAAAATTTTACCTTTATTAATTGTCTTGGCGCATGTCTTTCAGTCTTATGCAGGATTTCTAGCATTATTCAGAAGTGGTTTATTGATTTTTATTTACCCCATACGAAGTATAAGTATTTATAATAACATCATAATTCCAAATGAATATATTTAATTTCTATTTTGATGAGATGAACTACTAAAAACGTGTTTTGCCTAATCTTATAACGTAAAGCAACCGGAAAGAACAAATTATGATATTAAATAAAAAACAAATTTTACCTTTATTAATTGTCTTGGTGCATATCTTTCAGTCTTATGCAGGATTTCTAGCATTATTCAGAACTGGTTGATTGATTTTTATTTACCCCATACGAAGAATGAGTATTAATAATAACATCATAATTCCAAATGAATATATTTAATTTCTATTTTGATGAGATGAACTAACAAAAACGTGTTTTGCCTAATCTTATAACGTAAAGCAACCGGAAAGAACAAATTATGATATTAAGTAGAAAAACAAATTTTACCTTTATTAATTGTCTTGGTGCATATCTTTCAGTCTTATGCAGGATATCTAGCATTATTCAGAACTGGTTGATTGATTTTTATTTACCCCATACGAAGAATGAGTATTAATAATAACATCATAATTCCAAATGAATATATTTAATTTCTATTTTGATGAGATGAACTAACAAAAACGTGTTTTGCCTAATCTTATAACGTAAAGCAACCGGAAAGAACAAATTATGATATTAAATAAAAAAACAAATTTTACATTTATTAATTATCTTGGTGCATGTCTTTCAGTTTTATGCATGATTTCTAATATTATTCAGATCTGGTTTATTGATTTTAATTTACCCCATACGAAGAATGAGTATTTATAATAAAATAAACCATGTGAAAAGAATTTATCTCTCATGTGGTTGTCTATAAAAAAAAAATTACTTCTATAAACTTCCGTAAGAAATTGAGAAAAAATCAAATTCTTTGATTTTTTTATCTACTTACTTCAATTGTCAACACCTTGTAGATTATCAGTGTAATTTCTTTTGCGCATATGATTCCTGTAAATTCGTTAGTAATTTTTATTCTTAATTTTCTTGTAATTTTTACTCGACAGCGTATTGAGAAAAATGGTTTTCAAATTTAATTATTCAAAAGCTTTAAGTGCAAAAGAAAATCCATGTTTAACTAAAATTACAATAACTATAATAATGCTTTTATTTTTTGATCTAACCAAATAAAAATAATTGTTATTTTGTTCAAAAATTTAAAAACGCTGAAAACAAAAGCCAATTCATCGATATAAAAAGCGTTAATGTTTCTAAATTCAGTTTCAAACGTATATTTTTAAAAATGACATACCTATAATGAATGCATAATTCTCTTGAGAATACATTTTTCCTTAAGTCCTTTATTTTATTATTTTTAAAATACGCTTTCCGTCGGAAAGAAAATTATAAACATAAAATCGGTTTATAAGTACTATAGCTTATTCTGCCGACTTATTTAATTGCAAGCAATCTAGAAAACATATTTAGATTTAAATATTAGGAAATTATCTTTAAGTAATACTTTGCATCTAAAGGAATTAAACATTTATTGATCAATTACATTTAAGACAGAGCAATTTATTTACTCATTTTTTATATTCCTTTTACTTCATTTCTGTGATTTTTTTGTGTCTATTTCTATATTCTTATATTTTTTGCACTGATATTTCCACATGCTTAATTCTAAATTCATCATTAGTTCGCGCGTTTTCGTAAATAAATAATCTAAAAAGACTTCGTTATTTATTTAATAGTATTGTAATTAGAGTTCAAAATAAGCCAATTATATTTTCGTTTAAGTTCTATTTTATTTATGACTCTGACTCAGAATTTTCATACAACTTATTTTATCATACATTTTTTATTTTTTTATATTACTTACGATCGAAGCAAATGAAAAAATATTATATTTAGCTTATTAATAATTTATAATTATGAAATACTACATGGAACACTGGTGTCTTTTTCTGCGTTAACTGTAAAATTTTAAAAACACGCTCACTTGTAAGCAGTTTTTATAATTTTAACTTATTAGCGGTTATTTATATCTAATAGAAACAGTTGTTCCGCATTGAAATTTCTTAAATTAACAAAATCATTTCTTGCTAAATTTTTGAATATGAATGAGAGAAAAAATTCCAAACTACTTTTTCTGAATTTAATATTTTAGTACAAATATAATTCCGATAATCTAACAGATTTTTTAGTATTTATAAGACTGTTTTTTATAATTAACCCTTTGAAGCACAGTGGTACGACAGCGAAACCGCACTTTTTAAAAAATTATTCCTAGCGGCACAAAGGTCAATCTCCGAAACCAATAATATTAAAGTATTATTTTAACTTTACTAAACATCACCAGATAGCAGCACTACACTTAGATTATATCTTCCTTTGAAAAAAATAAAAAGTTTTCAAGGCCCTTTTTCATTACTACAAGTTTTTTTTTTTTTTACTCAATAAAATACAAAAAAAGTTTGAAGTATATCACTCAGATTTGTTGTTTATGAGCTTCTTTTGACACACAAATTTTTCCCAATAAAGATTCCTCAGAAAAGTATTTAATTTTTACCTTTATATTTTTTGGTTTCAGAGAGAAGCCACTGTGCCCCTAGAACATTATATCCACCAACACGAGTCTTTATCCTTTTTCCCCCTTCCTTCACTCAGATAGTGAAGTGGGTAAAAATTTATTAGGGTTTTTTCTTCATGGGGCTTATAAATGGGGAGCAATGTGTCTCTTATCTATTTCTATTGAAAATAAAGTCTATTACTTCAGAAGAATAAGATTACATTATTACATATCACAGTAAATGCTGAGTAACATATTTACTTTTTATTACATTTTATTATACATTTTATTTTATATTTTATTTTTATTATTATGCATTTTATTTTTATTATTACATATTTCTGTACTATTTATTTTATCCTGATATTGTATAATATATATTATATTTTACTTAGAATATTTTTTGTGTTTGAAATTCATGCGTTTTATTTTTCACTAATATATATTTTATTATATACTATTTTTGTATTATATTATATTTGTTAAAGCCTTTTTTGGTCTTTAAAATTATATAAATAGTTTTAGTACTTTAAGTTTATTGTTTGATTTCTGAAAAGTGAAAATTCATTGTAAAAAAAGTTAAAAAAAATAATATTTTTTTTCACATGAAAATGTTCTATGTGGACACTGGTTAACCACCGAAACCACCACCCCCTGTGTGGTGCAATGAATCAGAATTTTTTTTAAATGTCATTTTCCCATTCTTAGATCCTAAGCATCATAATTAGTTTCTCAATTTTAAAAAAATATGAAAATTTATGTTCGTGTGCCTCAAAGGGTTAAAAAATATAAAATATTTTTTTCCTCCAATTACAGCGTCAGAAAAAAGTATATAAGAGGGACACAGTCATCAATTGGTTATGAGCTTAGGAAAAATAAAAATAAAAATTGAGTGAAAAGAGAAATACATTATTTTCTTAAAATTGATTAAAAAAGCATTTGTTAAATATTATGTTGCATTCTCAAATAGTTATAATTTGTTAACAAATATGCAAAACATGACTTGCTCACAAATTTCAATAAAAAAATATCAACATTGTACAATGCATTTACTTAATTTAAACAAATCTATCGTAACCCTCAATTTGAAAACAGAAGAAACATAACATCGTCTAGTTTAGACTGAGTCACTGAACCACGAGACCCATTTCAAATGCTAAACTATTCAGTACTTTCTCCTTCTAACCTTATTATTACGAAAACCAATTCCATTCAAACAGCAAAGTTTTTAAGAACTTCCAGAAACCATTTATCAGGGACAAGTGACATGAGATTCGATTATTTCTCGGTGACTCGAACCGACAAATGGGAAAATTCCCTTTACTCTTTCTTTTTCCCCATCGATTCCGGATCTTTTGTAACGTATATTTGCGGTCAGTTGAGTTGCAGGTTATACAATTTTAAATTATTTCAATTGTGATTATTAGAGTCTACGATCTATTGGTAAAAATAGTGTTTTTACTAAGTTTTCTTTCCAAAAAAGAACACAAAATCGATGTATCATACAATGATATTTTTTAAAATCCAAGTGTTGTTCCAGAGCTACTGATAAGTTTATTTTTTGTGTATTTCTAAATTATGAAATAATTGTTTTCAACTCTATTAATGTTATGAAGTGAATTTCTAAACTAACAATTTCTTAAATTAAATGAGTACTGTGATGCTATTGTAAACTAACAGTGGTACGGTTTTTTCTCAGGGAAGGGTAATATATTTAATAATCCTCATGTTAAGCGTCTTAACAAACATTGATAAAGCCTATCATAAAAGAATTCGTAGTCATGGAAATTTCTCTTCAGCATTGCTTTTGTAGCGAAAAAGGAATACTGCAAAGATATATCGAACAAAGAATATCATCCTGCTTTATTATGGAGCATTTTTTTAAATGTACAAAACAAATATAGACACATTTAAAAATTCAAAAACATATTAAATAAACAAAATAAAATATTAGGCCATTTTGTTCCCAAGACGAAGACAGATCCCTTTTTTCTTATTAAAAGTTTGTAAAACTTTCAAGCACTATTAACGATCGGTTTGAGGGGCCATTGGACAGCCAAACACCGCCCAATCCTAACTCCAAAACTTTAAAAATTGCCAGTTGTGCATACTTGCAATCGACACTTGAGAGTATGCGTAGAGATCCAAACTTTGGCGAGTTATTGATAGATAGTATAGACAAAAATAAAGCCAATCCCTCATTATTTACATTCATTTTTAAATAATCTGGCTACAGCTTAATCACCCAAAAGGTTGTTAAAATTTAATATAACCCTGTAGCTGAAACATTTTTGGCTAAAGAAGAAAAGTAGCTTAAAGAAAAATAAAGTTAAGAATCATTGGTATTCGATTAATCGCGACACTGAATTTATGAATTATACACTTGTATTGAATTGGAAAGTTAGCGTTTGCAAAATTAAAAAAAATTTAATAAAAGTATTTATATTCGTCTTTATATAAAATGTGATAAAGAATAATAATTGATTTAATTTAATTTTAACAGGATAAGAATGATTAAAAAAAATTAATTTCTGAAATTACTATTAGTGTTATCTCTGCTTCTTGTTCCAATTTTATTGTATGTTTTTCCGTTTACAGATGTCTTTTAATCTGCCATTAGATTATAAAATAAAATAAAACAATAAATGGGCAAAGAGAAATAAACGTCAACATTTTGTGATTTTGTGAAAAATAAGCCAATAAACCAGTTTCAATGATTACGACAAAAAGCAAAACGAAACGAAGGAGGCTTTTTGTCCCCCTCAAAAAATTTAATGTCAGGCATATCAGCAACGACCACTGTAAACAAAGAAACACATAGAAAATTATAATTTCTGAAAGGTACGTATTTATTTACGTCGCACTAGAGCTGCACAATGGACTATTGGCGAACGTTTTAAGGATGATCCGAAGACATACCAACGCAATTTTGATCTTCTGCAGAGAGAATGGCTCCCCTGCTTTGGTAGCCCGACGACTTGCAAGAGAAGAAACTGATACCGCGCACCCTCAGTCACACACCAGGCTGATCAAAATGGTCACACACACCCTTTAAAGACCGCAGCCAATGATGCTTGACTTCAGTGTTCTACTGTGAACCGTGTCTCTACGATCAATCCACTTCGGGACAAGGGAAAGAATGTTTGTTGTAAAGCTGCTAGGACAGCGGGGGTTTCCACTCTGCTCTCTCACATTTGAAAAAACTTGTCTTTACGATCAACCCACTGCGGGACATAATTTCTGAACGAAAATGGAAATTTTTGAGACATTAAAAAAACAATTTTCTTTGAACAGATATTCAAATTCTAAAAAAAATCATTGAAAATTTCGCGTTATGAAATAAAGGGTTTGAAATATCATGCTTAAAATAATAAGATGAAGAGATATAAATAAATAAGTAACTGTAACATTCCCATGAAATTGTAACTATGACAATTATTTTTTTGTTAATAGAAGGACAGTAAGTATTAAAAATAAATATTTTTCGCAAGGTTTGTAATTAATACGATTTACAAAACTGATTGACTGATGCATGTCACTTGGCCTTAAATCATACCAATCATGTAATATTTATTAAGTGAATAAGTAGACCGTGAGTGACCAAAATCAATTGATTTAAAACATAACAATGTAATTTTTAATTTTGAGTTGCTGCACGTATAGTATCAGGGACATAAGGGACATGTGAGCTGGAAGAGGACTGAGAAAAATTAGGAAAAAATTATTGATTTTATTGCTAGCTAATTAGTGAAAATATTAAGTTTTAACGATTTAGCATCAATATTTAAACTGGAGGAAAAGAAAAATATGTTTAAAAAAATTGTTTTGTCCATTTTTAGTGACAATAAAAGTTTATACAATATGATTTTTCTTTTTGCACTGTGGTGTTTATTTAAAATTGGTATCTAGTTGAAATATGGCGTCATATAAACCCACACTCACCATATATGCCCAGAAATAATCATCGACAGTTTTTTAAATAATCTCATTTACTATGGAACCCCTATGTCCGGATCATGTCCATAAAAGTAGATAAATTGTGTAATTTTTATAATTTTTTATATACTTCAAAAGCATAAATTTTTATTTATTTTCATACTTTGTATACTTTTGTAAAAAAAAACTGGTGGTCTTAAAATAGGTGTGCATGTGAACAAACTTTTATAGAAAACTATATATAGAATTTTTTTTTAAAAAAATCTCATTTAGTCTATCTTAGTTAGTTATAATTATTTAGTTAATTTTCAACTGTTCATCCAAATATCTATTAATGCTTAAAAGGTTTATATGTTGCTATTTTTCATATTTTATTTGCATTTAAAATTCGTTTCTAATTAAAATTCGAAATTTTAATTTTCGAAACTTTTCAATTTTCTTGTATAAATGCATCTTTAAGATTGATTAAAAAGAAATCTCTTAAACTTAAATGCTATTTTTAATTTGTAATCAATAAGCCGTTCATTATGAAATGAATAAAATAAGGGTATGCTGCTAAAGTGAGAGTTAGGAAGCTATTCCAGGTCATTAACAACTTAAAAGACAGGATTTATAACTCCTGCAATTTATATTTGAGCTTTTCTTATCATAATCCGAAATAAGTCTATAACTTGAAATTTCACTCATCTGGAAAATCTTTAAAATGAAAGTTTTAATAAGAATAAATTGAAACTGTACGTGTTTTTTTATGCTTGAATTATCTCAACCTATCTTCTATTTCTCTTATGTAGCAAAAGAAGTGTTTATTTTTATTATTTTTCATTTAACTTGTTCTATTTTACCAAAAAATAAGCTTTGAGGAAACAAATTAGAAGAGGAATAGAATAAACAAAGTAGAGCTTTTATTTAAGATTTCGGTTAATTTGATGTGAGATTCCTTATGTATTATTTAGTACCTTTTTTAACAAATTTTCTAAAAAAATGAATAGTGAATGGCATAGAAGAGTTATATAATAAGTATTGAAAGATTCTTATTTCACTTTTAAATGCTATTTTATGTCATTTTAAATAACATTAATTTCAAATTTATTCATTTCACTTTCTAACAATTAGTTCTGATTTCATAGATGAAGAAAAAAATAATCAAGGCATCTCATTCTTGAAATAAAATTGATAGCTACTAACAATTAAATATCTCTTGTCAGTGTATGAACAATGAGCAATTATCATTGTTAAAAAACAATCTGATCTTGTGTAAAACCATTTTTGGTCATTCTAACTTGTGCTTTCAAGATTGAATGTGCTTCTTAGAGTTCTTGCTTTACAGCAAATTGATTTTGGGAATTATTTCCTGCGTATTGTTAAAAAGTTCGAGAGAGCTCGGAAATATCACTGATAACATGCAGTGTGGCCGGTATTTATATAAACATCCTGATTTTTCAGGTCAACCTCACCACCACATAAGGGATGCCATGAAGATCTTGGATGACAATCATTTTGTATGCGTGAGCAAACTTGGTTTTGGTTCCTTTGGCGACGTATGCAAAATGATTGACTTATTTGGCCGAGAAGTTGCCGTGAAAATTGTTCCCCAAGAAGTCGCTAGGAAAAGCGAGATTGAAATTTGGCCAAAATTGTCTCATCCAAACATTATCCCCCTCCTCCTTAACTTCCATAGCCCGAATGTAGCTATTTTTGTGATGCCCATTCAGCGGAACACTTTGCTACATACTGTCCTAGACAGGCATTTTTTTAATCAATCAGGTGCCCTAGGCTGCTTAAAATCATGGCTTCATGGCACTCTTTGTGGTCTGAATTATTTGCACTCAAACGAGACCGGTCACTTGGATCTAAAAGCAGATAATGTCTTGATTTCGTATGATAACAGAGCTGTTATCAGCGATTTCACTTTCCTTGCCTCAACATCGAAGGCAATACCAAGGTGAGCAATTAAATATTTGCTTATAGCTTGTTGCAATACATTGCTTAGAGTATTTTAAGTTCAGTTAATTAATTCAGTTTTTTTTTAATACTCGTTTAGTTTTAAAGTATAATTAAGATTATTATTAGCTTATAATCTTGTTGCCATATTTACACTGAGAACAAACTAGTGCACAACCGGTTTTACTTTGCTCGCAGACCGCCGGGTCGTCGAAGCGGGAGTTCCATCCTTTCTACAGAAAACCAAAATTGTGATAGCATGTCTTCGGATCATCCACAGAGTTGCTTCCAAAACCGTCACCCATTCCGGAGCTCTAGCGCGACGTAAATGAATTACAACAACAGCTTTTAATGCATTATCTTATTCAATGAAATCGGTATATTGTGAGTCACTAATTCGATAACAATCCAGTTTCTTTCACTATTACATCGAAATTTAAACACAAAATACATTTATAATAATTTTTTTATTAAGATTTTCTTTTAAAATATATTTCAGTACACATGTTTTTAACACTAAAAAAAGCAAATTTTTATCAGCAGATGGAATGGCTTCCCTAGTTTTAACTCCAACTACCTGCTCTCGAAGTTACTTTATTGTAAAATAGTTTAACAGGGTACCGATACCATACACTAGGTCTCCTCGCAAACTGATCAAAGAGGTCACCCTCCTGCTCACCGAAAGCAACCAGAGATGCTAACTTCTAAAATCTACTGAAAACCGTGCCTTACCATAAGTCTACGGTGGGACTATTTTTTTAAATCACTGCTATGCTAAGTTTTGAAATGGACTTCAAAATGGAATGAATATAATGTTTTCTTTTACATAAATTTTAACTTTAACACAGAAAAATATGTCTAAAATGAATATTAAAATACAAAATGTACACTTCAAGCTTTACTTTTTAATTACTCTTGTGCCTTTATATATTCATTTTTCTCGTCAAAGCTCATTAAAACTGTATTGTTATGTTTGCCACCTTGAGGCTGAGTAAGATTTTGAATTCTTAAACTTTCTTCATTTTTTTATTAAGAAGGATGAGTTTTGACTCGGTTTGAGTGTGGTAAAAGAATAATTTTGTTTTGCAGATCTGAACTTGGATTGCCGTATATATATAGGCCTCCAGAGGCCTTCGAGAGTGAGGCAGTAGTTGAGGGCAAAGCGTTTGATTTATGGGCGTATGGAATGATGGTTCTGGAGCTTCTTACCAACCAAGCTTTTGGCAGAACATCATCCTACGTCGGAAGTTGGCAAAAGGATATTTATCCTAATCTTTTTAGCCTTCTTCAGGTAAATAGATTTTCATACGTATTTATAAATTTTTATTTAATTTTATTTCTACCTAAACTGACTCAAAGCATATTAGATTTCGATCAAAACTAAATTATAAAAAATTCAAATTAATCTAAAAAAAATTATGTTTTGCAAAAAAAAAAAATCTTTTTTAAGTCTTTTTTTTTTAAAAAAAACTAACAATTAAACTAAATTTTATGATTAATGTATTTGTTAAGAAATTAATAATTTCAAGATATATTTATCGAATTTTATGATTATCTTATTTCATGCATTTATTTGGTATTCCTGTAAATACATCTTATCCATTTAACAACTTAAATACAATGAAGTGTGTTTTTGTGAAATAGATGATTTAGACAGATAAATTATGATATTTTTATCAAACGAATGCTCTATGCGTAAAAATAAAGAAGAAATAATTTCTGACTTAATAACTTAGCTTCCCCGCTATCCTAATATTGTTCGAAATAGTAACCTTAAATATTTTCGCACACCTTATTTTAATGGAGTGCTAATGCATACGACACAATATCCATCCTAATATTGATCTACTGCCCAATGACAGCCCAGTGGTAAGTTCGTGACACCCTTCAGCTTTATGTGCTGCCTCACTGATACGTAAAATATCCTCACTGACAGACGGCTCATGGCCCTTGCCGTCGGACTCACCATGGGATGTTTTCGTGGTTTTCCTCTCCACGTACGCAAATGTGGGTTAGCTCCATCAAGAAATCCTCCACGGCCGTTATAAAGTTAAACAATTCTCAGTCACACCCAGAAAGGTTGTCCCACGAATGTCTCCTCTATAATTCTTTCCTTTCCTGGCCTGCTTGATCCCCGGATTTGTGACCGAACGAGCATACCTGGACCAGTTGGAAAGTTTGACATCCTCCGAGTTTAGTCAATCGACAGGTGTTTTGACAGCAACTGTGGAACGAGGTGCATTAGGATATTGTAAAGAACTTGCATGTCTCAATGCCTGACTGCATCACATCCTAAATTCACGCTAAAGTTGGCTAGAAAAGAGGGTAATAAACCCTCAATTTTTTGGTATACTTTTCTATTAAGAAATTACTCTTTTTTTATTTTTTAATCACTCATATCAATATTGTTATTTCGTTTAATTCTGACGACTCTTTCTAGGTGCACCGCTTTTTACGGCAATTTCTTAATTATTTGTAGCTTTTTAACTCAACTCAGTGCCATAAAAAATTACACTGGTTATCATAAATTAAGGAAAATTCACAAAAATCGCGATAACTCAAGAAATTACACATGGAATTTTATGAAACTTACCCACAATATACAACACATAGTAAGGTATTAAACAACATAAAAAGAAATTATCAGACATTAATAGTAGTATAGAAATTAGCACATGTATAAAATAAACAAATTGGAAGTATCGGTTTGCAATAGAAAAAGTACCTTTAATATGGAATATGATTGCCTCTAGAAGCAATACAGCACAAACAGCGATGTGTGATGCTTTCAATTATGCGGTCTATCAGTTCAATAGGAAGTGAGAGCCATTGCTCTTGTAAAGCAGTTGCAAGCGTGGCAAGGGTCTGAGGGGGCGGATTGATGGCAGATACACGCCTCCCTAGAGCATCCCAAACGTGCTCGATAGGATTCAAGTCCGGGGATCGAGCTGGCCACTCCATGCGAGTAATTGTTTCCTGTTGAAGATAATCATCAACAATGCGAGCTCTGTGTGGTCTTGCATTATCGTCCTGTAACAGGAAGCAATCACCAATTGCCCCGGCATATGGGCGCACATAAGCATCAAGGATGTTGTCTCGATAAACCTGAGCATTCACGGTTCCCCTTGGAAAGACATGGAGGTATGTGCGCCCTCCTAAGGATATGCCTCCCCAAACACAGACACTGCCTCTTCCGTATGCATCTCTTTCACGGATGTTTGATGGATGATAACGGGTCCCAGGTTCTCTCCATATCAAATAACGTCTACTGTCACTTTCTAGACTAAACCTGGACTCATCCGTAAAGAGAACAGGCCTCCATTGATCTGACGTCCAGTGGACATGTTGTCGGGCCCACTGCAAACGGTCTCTCCTATGGCGTGATGTGAGCGGCACGCAAATGGCTGGTCGTCTCGCATACAGACCACCTTCGTGGAGCCTTCTGCGCACAGTTGACGTTGACACCAACCTTCCGGTGGCTGCAGCAAGAGAGGATCTAAGATGTGTCGGAGTAGCGGTTCTATTCCTGCGTGCACTTAATGTCAAATATCGGTCATCGGCACTGGTCGTAACAGTTGGCCGTCCTTGACTGAACCTCCTAGATGCCGAATCTGTGGTTTGAAATTGCCTCCAAAGTCTATGAACCACAGATGGACTCACATTTAGCCATCTGGCCACTTCTGATTGACTCTGCCCTGCCTCTAGTCTCCCGATGGCTCTCCATCGTAGTTCTTCAGGCAAATGATGCCTAGAGGTCATTATTACGAATTGGCTATCTCAGATTTTCAATGTCGCAATCACAGTAAAATTTGTGTGCTTTCTCTCAAACTTGGACTTTTATGCTCCAGGCAGATGACGTAAGCCGAGTGCAGCGCCACTAATTTGCATATTGCAATTTTACTCAGCTACTCTTAGTGGACAACATATGCAAATTTTGCACGGTTTGGCTTACTTTTGAAAGATTTATCGCTATTTTTGTGATTTTTCCTTAATTTATGATAACCAGTGTATATGGTGACGAGTACAAATGAAGTTAAAAAGCTACAAATAATTTAACAAAAATTTTAACGAAAATTTTTAAATTCAATTTTTTAATTTTCATTTAACACTTAGCATTGTCTAATGAGAAAGCCTGAAATGCTAGTTGAGATGTTCAAAGGAAATTTAAATAGTTCAAATGTAATTTTACACCTACTTGCTTAGGTTTAATTTTGTGATCTGTAAATTTTGTTTCTGGGGTCATGGATGTTGTAACTGTAGAACACAATAATTGTATTTTATATTCACGTCAAAGAGAAAGCTTAGAAAAGGAACTTAGGCACTCTGGTATTTCTTGATCATCTGCTTTGACCTTGTTTGTTAAATGCACTGAAAACCTAAATATTTCACGTAATTTTGTTTACAACTTAAATTTTTAATTTTGATCTGTTTCTTTTAATTTAAAATTGTACTCTGCCTACTCGTGTTATGCTTTGAGGAGCATCAGGAGTTGTGTAATAAAGTTAAGTTAAGGAAATTTAATTTGAAGTTTTTGAATCAGCATTCATAATTGAAACTATTAATGGTATTTTTTTTCTTTGTAAGAAAATAATTTCAAGCGTAATGTGCACTCTGTGTGGGGCATCTCAGACAGGCAAATTAAGTTTGCTTTGAATTTTATACATATCTTTTTGATGCCCGATCGAAGACAGAGATGGAATGCTGGAAAAGCAAGTGATCACTGTTTCCTTGAAGATGGTAGTCAGATAGGAGCATACATGGCAACGTTACTTTTAAAAAGTAACGAGTAAAAGTACGAGTATTTTTAAAAAAAGTAACGAGCAAAAAGTAAAAAGTTCTTATTTTAAAAAGTAACGAGTAAAAAGTACAAGTAAAAGTACAAGTACTAAACAAAAAAAGTAACGATTTAAAAGTACATTTCTAGGAAATCGAAAATTCAAAGTATACTAAACTTTTAATGAATAATATTCTTATGTTCTTGAATGTTTTTGCAAAATTGTTGTTATTTATTTCATTATTTTTAATTTTGAAAGTTATGGACATTAATTTATTTTTAAATTCGGAGGAATATTATAATATAATTTTATAATATAATAGTATAATATAATTCTAAAATTAAATATAATTTTAAAATCAAACTTTTTATAGATTTGCACGAAAAAGAAATTTCATCTATTGATTTTAATTTTTAGTTTATTATTTTTATTTATTTAAATTACCATTGATTTAAAATTGTTTTACTTTATAGAAACGCTTTTTAAAAGCACAAACATAAACAAAGCAAACACGGGGTTTCAGATAGCTTTGTGATCTTTGAGCTAGTAAAAAATAATTGAATGTGCAGTATTAGTTGAAACAGAACAGTCTACAGTTTTATTTGAAACAATCGCTAATGCTGAAGTCACGCGAGAAAATAATTTTCCGAACATTTCTGTCTAACGGAATAATTAAAATTTGTAAACGAACTTTAGTATCAGCGGCTAAATTAATACCTTCGAGTTTTCAAGAGTTAAAATAGTAATTATAATAGTTTTCAATAGCACAAATAGTTCTGAAGTTCTTAAAGATTTGACTGGGCGTTGTTTGACAAGGTCGGGCATAAACGTAATTTTAGTAAAAAATGCACTAGCTAAAAATGTATTTAGTAGAAAATGTATTTAGTGAAAAATGTATTAAGACAAAAATGTATTATTAGTGAGTTCAAAAAGAAAATTGAAAAACGTAATGACAAAATTCAACATTTCTCATTTGAAATGTATTAAATAAATACATAAAACTCGAAAATGAATGAAAATAACTTGCTAATTAATATTTTTATTCATTTTAAAAGGTCATGGTATTTAAACACGAAGTTAGCTACTGTGAATGCATATATATTGCACATTAATTTTATAAATTAAAAAAACGTAAGCATTTTTTTTAATTTAATTTTTTTTTTTTTTTTTTTAGAAGGCTTACCGAGTTTTAGAAAAAAGTAACGATTTCATTCAACATTTCCGTTACAAATACTTGTACTTTTTCCCTAAAAAAGTAGCGAAAGTACAAGTAAAAGTACTAAATTTAAAAAGTAACGAAGTACAAGTAAAAGTACGTACTTTTTACTTGTACCGGCGGTACAAGTAACGAAAGTAAAAGTACTGCCATATATGAGTAGTACTATTGTGGAAAAAATCGTTTTAATGAATTTGTAACTAGATTACTAATACCTCTAAAAATACTTATTGGCCATAAAAATACTTATTGGCCATCGTGATTCTCGTGTGTATTTCTTGTGTAGTGTCATTTTTGTTGTTAATCTTAGACCCCAAATAGGTGAAGCTATCAACGGCTTCGAATTTGTATGCTCCAATTTCAAACTGTGTTTCTTTAAACTAGATTACTAATACCTCTAAAATTTAAAAGCAGTAGTACCATACATGGCAACGTTACTTTTAAAAAGTAACGAGTAAAAGTACGAGTATTTTTAAAAAAAGTAACGAGCAAAAAGTAAAAAGTTCTTATTTTAAGAAGTAACGAGTAAAAAGTACAAGTAAAAGTACAAGTACTAAACAAAAAAAGTAACGATTTAAAAGTACATTTCTAGGAAATCGAAAATTCAAAGTATACTAAACTTTTAATGAATAATGTTCTTATGTTCTTGAATGTTTTTGCAAAATTGTTGTTATTTATTTCATTATTTTTAATTTTGAAAGTTATGGACATTAATTTATTTTTAAATTCGGAGGAATATTATAATATAATTTTATAATATAATAGTATAATATAATTTTAAAATTAAATATAATTTTAAAATCAAACTTTTTATAGATTTGCACGAAAAAGAAATTTCATCTATTGATTTTAATTTTTAGTTTATTATTTTTATTTATTTAAATTACCATTGATTTAAAATTGTTTTACTTTATAGAAACGCTTTTTAAAAGCACAAACATAAACAAAGCAAACACGGGGTTTCAGATAGCTTTGTGATCTTTGAGCTAGTAAAAAATAATTGAATGTGCAGTATTAGTTGAAACAGAACAGTCTACAGTTTTATTTGAAACAATCGCTAATGCTGAAGTCACGCGAGAAAATAATTTTCCGAACATTTCTGTCTAACGGAATAATTAAAATTTGTAAACGAACTTTAGTATCAGCGGCTAAATTAATACCTTCGAGTTTTCAAGAGTTAAAATAGTAATTATAATAGTTTTCAATAGCACAAATAGTTCTGAAGTTCTTAAAGATTTGACTGGGCGTTGTTTGACAAGGTCGGGCATAAACGTAATTTTAGTAAAAAATGCACTAGCTAAAAATGTATTTAGTAGAAAATGTATTTAGTGAAAAATGTATTAAGACAAAAATGTATTATTAGTGAGTTCAAAAAGAAAATTGAAAAACGTAATGACAAAATTCAACATTTCTCATTTGAAATGTATTAAATAAATACATAAAACTCGAAAATGAATGAAAATAACTTGCTAATTAATATTTTTATTCATTTTAAAAGGTCATGGTATTTAAACACGAAGTTAGCTGCTGTGAATGCATATATATTGCACATTAATTTTATAAATTAAAAAAACGTAAGCATTTTTTTTAATTTAATTTTTTTTTTTTTTTTTTTTTAGAAGGCTTACCGAGTTTTAGAAAAAAGTAACGATTTCATTCAACATTTTCGTTACAAATACTTGTACTTTTTCCCTAAAAAAGTAGCGAAAGTACAAGTAAAAGTACTAAATTTAAAAAGTAACGAAGTACAAGTAAAAGTACGTACTTTTTACTTGTACCGGCGGTACAAGTAACGAAAGTAAAAGTACTGCCATATATGGATAGGAGCAGGGCCTCATCAAAAATGGGGCATTTTTTGCAGACATGACTGTGAAGAAAGTCATGAGAGTAAGGTGAATAGGAATCGAGGTATAAAACGCCTTGCTGATGAAAGTTTAAAGGTACTGCTTCCGAAAAAAGCCAACACCTTTTTTCTGGAAGAAGCATCTTGTGATGCCACAATTGGCATTACATATTTATTTCCTATCTTTTAAAATATCCTTCATCACTTAAGCTTATTTTTATTAATAAATTTACACTTAAAAAAAAAATTATATATATATATATATATATATATATATATATATATATATATATATATACGTATATATATATATATATATATATATATATATATATATATATATATATATATATATATATATATATATATATATATATATATATATATATATATATACGTATATATATATATATATATATATATATATATATATATATATATATATATATATTTTTTTTTTTTTTTTTTTTTTTTTTTTTTTCTGTTTCCAGCGGGGATATATGTGATGTCACAATTGGCATTACATATTTATTTCCTATCTTTTAAAATATCCTTCTTTACTTAAGCTTATTTTTATTAATAGAATTACATTTAAAAATAAATCAAAAACTTAATCTTTTTAAACGAACATAAAATATTTATTTCTTCTCTTCCAGATCAATGTAACGGATACTTTTTACTTCATTATTATGCAGACATATTAATTCACTGTCACCTCTAATCGAAAACAAAAATCTATTTATAACTTTTTATTCTAAATTTCCAACGGCTAAATGTTTCGGTTGCATGGTTGTAATAATTCTCAGAAATTTGTTGGCGACTCGTGATCGCCAAGGTGTTCATTTACATCCATGTTGATATGCTAGTTGGCTTTGTTTTAGCTATGGTATATTAGGAAAAATCGCCAAATTATGGATCTCCTACCCATACTTTCTATGTCCGTTGGGAATAATTATATTCACTTTTAATTTCAAATTTGTGGAGGCTGGGAGCCCTTTGGGGGCCTAACCAGTCTCAATTTTTCTAACCATCAGAAATGATATTCTGGCTTTATGATCTCTCAATAGAGAGTATTCTGATTTCATCCCTGTAAGGGATTTCTTATTTTGTTTGTTGAAGAAGTGGCCATTGTCTAAATCAAATTATGCTTAGCAAAATCTAAATTTACATTCAACGATTTGTACATTATTTCCTGGAAACTCAATTGTTCAATTCATTCATTAATGGCCTAAATGAACATTCATGTACTACACTATACAACTATTGGCGGCTACTGACGGAGACACAAAAGCTCCGTCACACATCTGAAAAAAAACAACGAAATAAATGTAAGAATTGCAGGCGTACTAAGGTATGGTTAGACTTAAATGAGAAATTTGAGATGTTATAGCGCAAAAATGCGGCTTTAGAACACGAAGATCGGGAATTAGAAGTGTATGAGGAAATTGACTCGAAAGTTGAGAAAACGGAAACGCCTGTCTTGAAGAAGACAACTATATCTAAGAGTGCACAAACTTCAAACAGTTTGAAGACAATAGAAAATGAGGATACTTTATCTGAGAACACTACAACTAAAAGTAACACGAGTCGAGGAGATAAATTTATGAACTGGTTACGAAGAAAGCTAATTGCTTGCAAAAATAAAATAATTCGATTTAATTTTAAATAGTTTGAATTTGAAACGAAAACAGACCACACAACTGAATGAAAGCAATTGTCTTTACTTCCATACACTGTGACTTAAATCAACTCGATGTTATACAGATCTCATCTAAGAAATCAGATGGAGAAGTCACCAAAATAATACCCGAAGGAAGGTTCTTGCTACTAAATAAAAAGCAAATGTCAAAAAGAACCAAAAAATTACAATACGTAATAAAAGCACTAAAAAGTCTTCAATGAATAATGGAACATTTACCACCAATTGAAGTAAAACGCCTCGTGTACCTAAAATCGAATAAGATATCAGAAGGAGATTTCACCAAAATAATCTCCAATGGAATGTTCTTCTTGCTAAATATGTCAAAATGACAAAAAAGGAACAATATACTGTGTGTTAATCAAAGAGCAAATGAGTCCTCAAAGAACAACTGACCTGTTTCTAACAGATTAATCAAAATGCCTCGTAAACCTTCAATCACAAGTACAGCCGCAGATGAATTTGTTTAACAATATTACAGACCTTTCAACTGCTAGAATGACTGCGTATACTCAAGGATTGCACATGATGCTTAGTAACACCAAAGATATACACAGAGAGCTCATCGTCTTAAATTCTTAATGGTTTAGTGTATTATTTGCTGTAAAAACATTTCTCCTCCATTTTTACAAAAAAAAAAGAAGAGTAATTCTTGCTACTGAATAAAAAACAAATGTCTAAAAGAACCGAAAAATTACAATACGTAAGAAAAGCATAAAAGAATCCTCAATGAATTACTAAACATTTTCCACCAGATAAAGTAAAACGCCTCGTGTACCTTAAATCGAATAAGAAAGAGATTTCACCAAAATAATCTCCAATGGAAAGTTCTTCTTGCTAAATAGAAAAAAATGTCAAAATGAAAAAAAAGGAACAATATACTGTGCATTAATCAAAGAGCAAAACAGTTCTTAAAGAACGACTGACCTGTTTCTAACAGATGAATCAAAATGCCTCGTAAACCGTCAATTACAAGTACAGCCGCATATGAATTTGTTTAGCAATATTACAGACCTTTCAACTGCTAGAATGACAACGTATACTCAAGGATTGCTCATGATGCTTAGTAAAACCAAAGATGTACGCGGAAAGCTCATCGTCTTAATTTCTTAATGGTTTAGCGTAATATCTGCTGTAAAAACGCTTCTCCTCCATTTTTACAACAAAAAAAAGAAGTGAAAAAATAACTTAAAACGTAATGTGCTATCTTAAGATACGTATATTTTGCTGTTTAAAGATGGTTTGAATGTAGAATATCTGACCATTGTACTGTAATCACCTTAAAACAAAATTGAATAAATGTATTTTTATCGTTAAAGTTTGTTGTTTATGTGCAAATATTTTAATTATTTAATTAATGCATATTAGCTTGAATTGTGCAATAAATACAATTTTTAAACTTGTTTTAAATTAGTCATTTAAGATTCGCCGTGCTCTAATGTTGCTGTCAAGGTCCGTATAGTAGCAAACAAGATTAATTGTTTTTTTTTTTTTTTTTTTAAATCTAGTTTGTTTGTTTTTTAATTTAAACCAGGCCTTTTTGTTGGTTTATTTAAAATTAAAGATTAAATAGTATCTTAAGCACAAAACTAAAAGCAACCAAATCATTAAAAATCATTTTCCAAGTATTTTTTTTTTCAATTTTTGATTTACATTTTCTAAAAGGATTCGAATTTATTCCCTTTTTTCATATAAATATAAGAATATGATAAAAAATGCAATTAAAGATTTTAAATATGCCTACTTCACTAACGTAAAGGCACCAAAAACGGCAACAAATAATTTTAAATAAAAAATTTTTAATTATTTTAGCTATATTAATTGAAACATTTGGTGGAAGAACAAGGTAAAGTGACATTTTCAAAACAAAATAAAAATTGTATCCGAACTATTTTATCACCAATTTATTAGAAGTCGGGACTAATAATTCTGTGCTTTAAATATGAAATAAAAATCAATCAAGCATACTAAAAACTGATGTGTTTTAGTTATTTTAAGATTAAAGTAAAGACAAAACCAGTTTTGTTACATTATACAAAGCCATATTGATGCAACCACTTTTTATTATTTCCTCTGATTCATTAGTTCCCCTAAAATTTTCACTTACATGGTTATTCAAGCAATCTCTTAATTCTGTTGGTAAATGCTTTTCAGTCTTGAGCTTTTTCGTAGCTCAGTACAGAGTGATTGATTCCTTATTTAATTTTTATTCATCTCGTGTGAAGTGAATTATATTTTGATCAGTGTTCTTGGTTTGACAATGCAGATACTTTACAAATTATCATTATCATTACAATTATCAGATACTTAAGTAATATTTAGAGCTTATTACTCAATGATTTAAGGCAACGCTTCCTATAAGTTGGAAGAAAAAAACCTCAACACGGATTCTTTAAAATAGTCTGCTCAGATTAATTTTTGAAGAAAGAGTTAATTTGTTCATATAATACTAAAAGAAAACAAAAAAAAATTTTAAATATAAATTATTTAAACTTCTACGAAAAAAACGCGCTTAAAAGCAGCAGAAATTTCACAAAAAGGATAAATGTAGCAATAAAGGAAACGAAGGAAATAAAAATAAAAATATGATCACAGAAGTCGACGTCTTCAGGGGGTACCGGCCCCGGTAGCCATAAAACATAACCTTTCCTATTGAGGGGGACTGGTTAAAGTGAGTTTTGAGTTCTTATTTTTTATTTTCTGATGAATTTGTTTGAGTTTCTTTTCTAAATTGGTTCTTTGTATTTCATGTTTTTTTCTTGGACTTCTATACAAAACCTTCGGGGTACTGAGGCTGTTACTTTAGGCATTTGCCTCCCCCTCAATAAAAAAGGTTTTGTTTTATGGCTAAATGCCATCGCAATTTTGATCCTCTGCAAAAGGGATGGCTACCTTGCTTTGGTAGTCCGACGACCTGGGCGTGAAGTCGAGCACTTTACTGTTGAACAGTTTAACGAGGACCGATATCGCGCACCCTTTGGTCCCTACACAGGCCGATCAAAGTGGTCACCTACCCACTTACTGACCACATCCAGTGATGCGTGACTTCTACTAGGAATCGTTCTACTAGGAATCGTGTCTTTACGATCAGTTCACTGCGTGACTTGTCTAAATGATTGCCTTTGCTTAAAGGCAAAAAATAAACATGTAAGAAAGTACCGAGTGAAAATTTTATTAATTTACCCTACTCTAAAGTAAATGGACAATTTTTATATTTTAAACATTTTTGCCCTATTTCAGAATTCCCTACACTGTTATAAGCTTTGAATCCTGACATACTTTGAATCATAATGAACTTTAAAACATAATAAAGGTAACTTGAATCATATTAAAAACCACATTTACCATAACCTTACAAAAAGGTTAAGTTAATCTATGTTTCTGTTCAATTTGAACCATCGTATCGTGTAATCACGATCAGTACGATGATATGGTGCATATTAGCACAACAATTACATTTTGAGAAAATTTTGATTCAACACGTTCTGAATTCATGACAGATTATATCTAACTTTTATTTTTAGTTCATAACGACAACAACAAATGATTCAAAGTGAAAAATAGGTCACCCTGGATTTGAAATAATTATTTAATGGATGTTTAAAAGTTTAAAAGTTTGCATTTAATAAACCAAACAATAGTAAACTAAACAATTCATTCACATATACAATTTATGAATTGTTTTAAAAGTATTCAATTAACCTACAATCCCTATTTCAATATAATCAATCCCTCTTGAAATTATGATAACATCTACTTGTGTTGTAATCATATATACCCCATTTACTCGAATTTAAGATTGCCTGTATTTGTTAGATAATGATAACTAGTAGTTATGATTTTCTTTAATCTTACTTTATGATTGCAAGTTGTCAGGATCCTGATTCCTCTCCCACGCATTGGATTGACCCCTTGACCTGAGGGTCAGAGGGGGAAGGACACTGGAGGTGTCGTCCCCTACCTTGGGGGTGGAGCAAATGACTGTTTCTGAGGAGAAAGAGGATTTTTAGAGATCAGATTCGTTTTGAACGCCGAAGAGTAGAGTTGTAATTGAACGATGATAGATTTAGTATGAACAAAAAGAAAGGGAGCAGTTGCGCTCCAAAAACATTATACTCAACAGCTCATGTATCTATTTGTAACTTTTCTGTAAATAATTCTATAATCAAGAATTTAATAATAAATAAGCTATAATTGAAATAATCCTGGGTCATCCTTCTTGAGGAGGTCTTTAAAAACGAACCAAGAGACAAAATGTCTCACACAAGTAGTCACAAAATTAGACTTCTTGTAGTGATTATAAACGATCATAACCGTTTGTAACGAGAAATAATATTTGTTTCTGTGATTACTTGTAATCATGATCATTACAAGTAGTTGATTTATCTATAATTATTACATTTGTAATCGATTACTGTAATTGACGCTCAACTTGCAATGAAAATGATTTTTCTCTGGTTATTCAAAATTTTATTCAGAAAATTAGTCATGACTAATGAATTTATTCATTAATCATTATTTAAAAATTTGCATAAATTTGCATAATGAATGATGAATAATGACTAAATTTGCATATGAATAATCATTCAGAATAAATTTATTTCGAATAAATTTAGTCATGAATAAAATTTCCGTGAATGATGCCCATCACTGATCAAAAGTCAATTTTGAACCACATAAATGTCAAACGATATTATGATCAATATCGTTTGACACTCTAACACATCAAAAAGGGTAGCCTTGACACAAATCCATTCTAAGGATAGGTATTGGCTAGGCACGGAATAAATCACCAAGTTTGGTAAACTCATCGCCGAAATGCACATTTTATAGTGTTTAAGTATTTGTATTTTAGTATTTTATAGTGTTTTAGTATTTGTATTTTAGTATTTTATAGTGTTTTAGTATTTTATAGTGCTGTAGTTATTTTATAGCATTAGTGATAAATATGAGCCAACATGGCACAGTAGTTAAGTCGTTGAGATGTTATAGTGAAAGACTGGTGGAGGTCTTAAGCCGACAAATTTCAGATCAATAGATGCCAACCCGGTCAGCAAAGTAAAGGCTACAATTCGGTCAGCAATATTGTTGTTGTTGTTACGCATCCCCTTGGAGAAGGAAAGCCTAGACTAGGTTCAGAAGGCCCCGTCGCGTCAGTTCCTCATATATCTGCAAAAAGTCCCGATCAACCAGCAGCAGCTTAGAAGAAGCGCCAATGCAAAAAAGAAGGTGATCAGGACTAGCAGGTTGGTCAGCAATACTGATCACAGTTAATCAACAGATCACATTACCATATTCATGCCGTTGGTCTAATTTTAGAGTCTTAACCTCTGATGACCCCTCAGGTCCGCGATGGACTGCTTCGAAAATAGTTCACTTTAGTAATAAATATATTAAAACTATTGTAAGATGTTTAAAAATTTCACACAAATTTATAAACACCTGAATTTTTAAAATAAATTTTTAAGAGGAAAACTTTCTAATAAAGTCTCGCAAATTTTTTAGTTTCAACGTTCATTAAAGTGTTTTAAAACTTTATATTTTTGAGAGACAGGAACATTTTTTTTTAAATGAAAAACCTGAACTGTCAAAAATATTGCAGTTTGGCTCTAATCGAACAATTTACCTAAATAAATTTTTATATTATTTTCTTTATTTGGCGGTTAGCTTTGAAAACCAGAGAGTAGCCAAAAATTAAACTCGTGGAAATTTACTCAAGTTATTAATAAGAACGTATTACAAACAAATTTTTTCTAAAGAAATTCGTTTAAAACTATTTTTACGCTGTCTAAATTTGTTTATTTATATTTTTATCTTTTTCCTAATTTACTATATCGTTTGAAAAAATATCACCAACTAGAAACTCTAAATTATCATAGAAGTTTTTAGCGCAACGTGTAGAGCTAAGAGTGCTAGCATCGATCCAACCTTTCTTACAAGACATTTAAAAGTTAAAAGTAAAAACATACGCAAATCACCAGATAAACGACATTTTTTTTCTTATTCAAACATTAAGATCTGGCTAACATTTAAATCAAGTAACCGGACGTCCTACTGAAATTATTTTTTTTCCTTAAATTATTCTACTAATAAATTTTAGGTTTAATGGGAAAGAAGTACTAAAAGAGGTAAAACACTTAAGAAAAAAGAATATTAACGTGACAGAATGTATATATTTATTGCATTACAACAAATCTCAGAAGAACGTAAATGTTTTGTAAAAAGTAAAATAAATTTAACTGCAACTGTAGCAGTCATGTTATCCAAACGATTGCGTAAATTTGCAGTTTTTAAGAAGAAGAAAAAACCTCTAAAGTTTGAAATTGTCTTTTTTTTTTCTTTTTTTTTTAAGTTTCTGAACTTTTATAGAGTATCGTGATGTTCTTATTTTTCAAGAGACATTTTTGAGAAAAAAATAAATATTTCGAATACTTGATCACACTTTTTAAATATATTAAAGTTAAATATATAAAATTTTTAAATATCTAGTGAATATTTCCATATTTATCAATTATATAAGTTTTATTAGAAAATTTATTAAATAAATCGTTTTGATTTATATATTTGTATTAAGTATGTAGATTTATTCAAGCAAAAATATTATATTATTATTAACATAAGTATTATTATAAGAATAAGTATTAAGTTTAAGTATTATTCAAGTATAAATTATTCGATAAAGCATTTATATTAGTATAACTAATAAAATATAGTTTAAATGAATTCTTATTTACTTTACATCTATCCATTGAAATAATAATAACACTGGGGAATAAATTTTCCGCTGAATTAATTCTTAAATTTTCTGCAAATACTTGATCTTACCTGATTCGGGTGTGGGAATTTCAAATCAGAAATTAGTTTCGCTCCTTAAGCGGAAGATTTTTAATGACCTTTTCAGTTTTTTTTCGAAAAGGACAAGAGTTTTGGCTTTGAGCAAGAGCAACGGTAAATGATACTGTTCAGAGCTAATCTTTATTTTGATGGAATTGACCACTAGAAATGAATTTTTCTTAATTTAATAACATTAAGCCACCAGGAACGGCAAGAAATATTATGGATAGAAATTTTTTTTTTATTATTTTAGCATTTTAAATTGCTAGCTTCATTGATATATGAAGCATTATTTATTTCAGTTTATTAACTTAACTAAATTAATTTATATATTTCTTTTCTGTTGGTATGTCTCTTTTATTTTTGAGCTTCATTTTGTAGTGAAAGCTCAGTACTGATTATTAATTGTTCTGAAAACTTTTTATTGCATTTATGCACATACTTGATCTTGCCGAAATCGGCAGTGGAGATTTCAAATCTGAAATTCGTTTAGCTTCTAAAGCTATAAGTTGTTTTTAAAAATGACACTTTTAGTCAATTTTTTGTTGAAACGACAAAAAAATAGACTAAAATACGAGTTTAAAAAGTTTTCTATAGCAGGAGGACGCTTAAATTTCGCGACATACTTCTAGGGGAGTTAGAGCATATCACCGGGATTAAAATAGCATATGAACCAATGACCGGAAATACCGTCATACGCGGCTAGGGGCCTTTCTTTTTTCTGTGACCTGTTCAGAAGCACACGAAGACGTATGCAAGAGAAGAGCCCTTTAACGGCCTAAAACGACATTTCGAGACAAGGGTTCGTTTGCAGTTTTTACCCTGATGATGTGCCTTAATTTCCCTAGAGGTCAGTCGCAAGATTCGTGCGATCCCCTGTTATTTATAACGTTTCTAAACTTGTACATTTCTACAAAAAATAGACTAAAATGTCATTTTAAAAAATCTGAAGCTTGGAGTGAGAAGCCAACTTCAGACTTGTTATCAGCGATACAAGAGTATCTAAGATCTGATAAAAAAAAATCTCATGTAACAGCGAAAAAAGTGTTCCCTAGTGTAATAGATTATTTTTATATTCATTTTTTATATTTATTTTTTATATTCATTTTTTATATTTATATTTATCTCTTATAATTTATTGTGGATTGAACAACAATAACATTAGCAGCAGCGTGCATAAAAACAATCGTAAAGGTAACTGAAAGATAATACTAAGCCGCATAAGATAAACAAAAGAATAACAACCTACTGTAAAAATAGTTCAATAATCAGTTGTGAGATGGCGCCACTTTCCCTCAGAAAAATATCGAGCTATATATCAAAATGGCCTTAATAAATAATAGCGACGTGATTTATTCGCGAATTAGGTAGGATAAAAATTATTCATTTATTTATATATTTTTTGTTTTGTTTTAGGTTTAGTTTAATATATTATTTTGTTGAGTACAATCCATTTAAGTCAAGGAAAATGGCGAAAGATAAGACATCAGTAAAAATATGTATCGTGCCTATAACTTCTTGGAACTGTGAAGCCTAATTTCTCTTCTTTCAAGCATGCATATTATTCTTCTGGTATTTTGTTTATTTCCTCATTTTTACTGTTTATCACTATATTTTTAGTTGCTCATAACAATTTCATAATAATCGATTCAATTCTTGTAATATGTATACATCATTTACCAATTTTCCATCGTGGATTTACAAATATTAGTATAAACATGTATTCAAATTAACATATTTTACTACAAAAAAAAATTTTTTTTTTTCATTCGTGCTTAAAGCCAAATACTATACGCAGTTTTAAGTTTTCCACTTACTAAATGTGAAACCATTGTATTTAGTTCTTTACTCTGAATTTTTAAATTTTTATCAACTGTTTCAACTATATATGCCCTTAATAGTTTATCTTTTTTTACATACTCAATAAATTATAATATTCCATCGGACAATTTCCGAATTATTGTCCTTCAACTTGTTTTTAAAATCCACCGGGTCTCTAATTTTGCAGCGTCCGTCATTTCAGCAAAAATAATGTGGGGGTGTTGTATATCACTTATCTCATTACCGGCGTTGAACAACTGATCCATATCGGATTTGCGTTTTTAATACCAGAGCATTATAGCACCAAGAAGACGAGAGAACTTCGACATTTGGTATAGCTTCAAACTCACACTCGTTGAGACTTTTTTGGTGGAACTGCCTTGCTCCTCAAAAATTTAATTATAAAACCTTTTTTTGTGTGTGCAAGTTGAACAAAAATGAAAAAAATTTTTAGGGGGATGCTCACTAAACTGTTATTTCTTGATTGCTACTTAAATTTGCGTAAGTTCGAACACAATCGTGACTTTAAACAATAAAAGCATTTATTTTAGATGTGTTCATTTTCAGAAAAAAAAAACAGTACATTACAGTTTCATGTGGAAAATTGTCTATGAGGGATCCTAGCAAGAAATATATATATCACTCCTAACTGCAATACATTGGTGGCATCGACTTTCCATGCTGTCATTTAAATTGTGGATTGACTAAATGAAAGGCAAAGACCAGACATGAGGTAATCTTTGTTTAAGCCCATGTGACAGACTGTTGAAGAGGATTAAAGGCACTAACTTGTCTGATAAAAACATCTTTTGCTGGACTCATATCCGGAGAAATATATGGTTGTTCAATTCCTCTGATGAATATCTTCACAATCCAATAAATAATCGACATGATGCAGCCTCTCACCATGATCCATTGAAATGTAATTAGAACCAACGGAATCTTTAAAATGCTAACACAGGGATCCCTCAACAAATCTCTATACTCAAACCAGTAACAGCGCCTCATTTAAAGACAGGGGAGGGCATGCGGCCATGAAGTATTATGCTTCTTAAACTATCAAATTATCGCTTCCATAATGGTCTATTTCTTGCAAAGTGGAGAATGGGTAAAAGAACCTTGCCTTTATCGATGTCACGGTATCAATTACGGACTTTCTACTAACGTAATTTTAAACTTAACATAGAAGGCAAAGAAACTCTTGGTTCAAGCGTTTTTTTATTTTATCTTATTTTATTTTATTTTATTTTGTTTTAAATATTTTATTTATTTTATTTTATTTTATTTTATTTTATTTTATTTTATAACCGGTGTTTAACAAGCTACCCAATTCTGAGTCTACAACTATAAAGTTTCAACTCCGTGGACTTGTAATTTTGAACCCATCCCAGAAGACAAGGGAACTCCTTAATCAAGCATTGGATAAAACTAAACTTCGTGGAGGACATTTTGATGGAGCTGACCAGCATTTGCGTTACATGGAGAGAAAAACCACGAAAATCTCCCATGATTAATTTGATGGCAATTAGACTCTAACCCATGATCCAGCTACCACTGAGGATACTTTACGTCAGCACTGTGATCAAGGCTATCCGGATGCAGAAATCGTATCCATCAGCCATCGTTGAATTTGAATCTGGAACATATGATAGGAAGACGAACTCTCTATTCCCTGAGCCACCGGATGCAGAGAAGTGGAGAAGAAAATGTGTGTGTGAGAGGGAAGGAGATGTTCGCTGGCTGCCAGGAGGATTCGTACTAACGAACTATTTGTAACAAAGAGTTCGTAGTAGGATACTTTATCCACCATGTACACCGCAATCTAGCATTGGAATAAACTCGTATCTTTGATGAAAATAACTCAAATATTGGAGATAAAAACCACGAAAACCTTTTAGAAATAATCCAACGGATAATCTGACGGAAAGGGGATTTTGGGGGTTCGGTCTACTACTGGTGATTTTCCACATCAACACTGTAGTCAGATGCGAGCCGGGAACAGTTAACAAATCGATAGGAGCTTTACACACAGAGCTAACCTGGTTCAATATTACTACTTTCTAAATATCTCGATATTTAAAAATCTTTTCACTTCTTTAATCCTTCATTATTACAGCTTATAAAGCCAAATAATTACGCTTGACAGATCCTGAAAGATAAAAGTTTTCATCAATATATTTATAAAATAAAAGTTTCTAATCTTTGTAAATGCAAAGAATTTTTCTTAAGAAATCTGGAATAAATCAGAATCAAAACAAAATTACTGTTTTGCAAATGTTTGATGAAAAGTCTCTCTTTTATCCCCCATCATAAAACATTACTCCTCATGCTTGAAAAAACAGCAATTCATATTGTGTCAGCTACGTTTGTGCTTTCAGCCTCAACAGCTTCCAGTAGAGGCAGAAAATTACTTTTATGCACGAAGTAACTGCTTAAAGAAATTGCGTTTCGATCAAGTTACAATTTCAATAAGTTTTTTCTCTCTCGATTTTTCTCAAGTTTTTGAACCGATGTAAAAACTACATGAATAATTTAGAAAAAGAAAGAAAGTGTGTCCTTAGGGTTGATTTAATACCACAGTTTAATGAAGGAAAACAACATTATGCTTCTGAATTTAAAACTTTTTGTGCGCTTTTATTTGCGCCATTTTCAAGAAAAAATATTTTCTTTCTTCCCACCTTTTTCTCCAATATTCTTTTTTCCATGCAGGCGCGATTTTTCATGTTTTTGATAGTGTAGGCGGGTGAATGTAGTTTCTTACACGTGGCGATAAAAGAGTTTAATTATTATCGTGAAAGTAAGAAACTTAGTAAATAAAAGAGTGACTTATTAGATAGTCTAACCCCGAAATAATAAACCGTATATAAAGTGAATACTTGGTTATAGTGAACGTTTTTAGAGGTAGAATTGTTATTTTAATTAATATTATTTCCTCCACTTATAGTGAACAGCTAAAAAATTAGTAGTTCGTATACAGTGGACTCAAGTTTCCTTTTTGTATGTATTTAAATAAGTGTAATAAATAATTTAGTTCAGGTTAAAAAGTAAAAAGGAAACAATTATAACTTTTAATTAATGCTCATTAAAAAAAGAGCATTTAACTAGTAGTTCTAAAACCAGGCACATAGGAGAATATATCGGTTGCCAAAAAAATGACAACTTTTAAATGCAATTTTCTTAATAAATTACAGAAAAATATAAACATCTAAAAAATTTAAGAGAAACCACTAAAAAATTTCGTTGTATATAGACAACCAGCTCGTTATTTGGAGAATATTTTGAATGTTATTTACCGTTCAGATTTAAAATTTCGTTGTAGGTTGAAATTCACTGTTAGGAAATCGTTTTAAAGAAACTAGTCATACTTAGTTAATTTGTAAAGCAAATTATGTACCAATAGATACACTATTTCAAATAACACTACTGCAATATGCTAAAACTATTTTTTTCGTAAATTATGAATATAGTGAACCCCCGTTTATAGTGGACTTATAGCTTGTTTGCAAACGGTTCGCTATAGCGGGGTCCAATTGTAATAAAACATGTGCTTTCCGTTAAAATCAGGAGAACATCTGGTAAGTTTAAGGTAATAATAGTATTTATTAAACCATATGCCCTTAGAGTTGATTTGATACCGCAATTTAATAAAAGAAAACTATTTCTCTCATCATTGCGTTTCTTGAGTTTATATATTTTTATTTGAGACGTTTCCGAGAAAATATCGTATACTTTCTTTTCCTCTTTTGCCAAAATTTCTATTTTACATTCCGATTTTCCAGTTTTTTAATCGTAAAGGTGGTCAACTCCAGTTTTGTTCAAGTGCTAATGAAAGGGATTATATATTAATGCATAAGTAATGAACTTTGTAATTAAAAGAGTGATTGTGCCAATTTATTTTTATAAGGCACATGTTCTTTTAAAATCTAAAAGAATAATAGTTCTCTGATGAAAATTACTTTAGTGAGTTTGAAATAATTTTTTTTTCAGTACGGCTATTCCAATCCTTTTGTCTGTAAGTGTTAAGGGTAGACTTCCTATGTCTAGTTATATTTTTATACGTAAATAGCTGAATCGATAATTCAATAATTTATGCAAATTTAATTTTTTTGCAGATTAAAAACTACAAAAATTAAATAGATTGATGCAGCTAGCACAATTTTGAAGCGAAGCAAGAAAAGAAGATTTGAGTGAAACTTTGCTACTCGTGGCAATTGATACCTCATTTCTGCTTTATCGCAACCCTAATCTGGACGATTTTTGAAGCTGTGTATTGTTACTCTCTTTAGATGCAGGAACTCTAATTTAAATTAAACCGTCTCGTGAGAGTTTTTTTTCTCCACTGGTGTTGAGGTAAAATCCAAATTTATGGCAGAAATATTTTGTAAGATTTGATTTAATACAATTCATCTGAAGACTACTGTAAACGTTTTTATGCGCATGATTTAATAGAACGATTCCTTTTCATTAGAAAAACTATAGTAGTCAAAATATGATATTTTTAAATTTTCTAATTAGCACAGACAGGTATCTTGAAGACTATAGGGTAATTCTTAATCGATTGAATTTTTGAGATAGGCCCTCATGTTCACCTAAATGACGTCATATTCAGAAATAAAAAATATACTCCAATATGGACATACTTTTCATCCATTTTACAGACTTTCCTATTTCGTTAAGCTCACTGAATCATTTGAATTCAAGCACTAGCATTTGAAGATGATATTCAATATGATAACATATTCAAATCAGACAGAACTTTTAATCTAACGAATTTTTAACTAAATAACGACATATTATAAATTAAAAAGAAATGTTCGACTAGGGTATTCTTCTGCAACCCAATTCCATTTACAGACCAGACTTATTTCATTGAACGCATTAAAAAAACATATTCAAGTTAAGCACCAGAGTAACATGATGATGCTCAATATGTAATATCAATATGACAAAGCCGAAATAATAACCTAATGAATTTTACGCAGCTATATTGGAAAACCTATTTTAAAGAAAAGACCGATTGCACACACGGAATTGTGTAACACATGATTGGTATAAATTTTATTTCGAAAATAAATGAAAGATAAGTTTATATTTTGTTAAATAATACAAGCTACTTCATCTAACAGTAATCATGAACGTTCTTGTTAATTTTTGTATAAATCCGGTCAATAACTTTTTAGTTTATTGCTGACATTTGAAGCTTAACTTCCTAACCTTCTATGCTATGAATACCATTATATATTAGGAACACATTTCAAAATTTTACGCACTAATTGATAATACGTTGTCTTGTTGTTAATCAAGGCGTGTTATTAATTAAAGAAAAATACATTGCTTACTAAACAAAAAGTTAAAAGTGGCAAAATTCGGCGAATTTTTATACAAATTTTAAGGACGTTTTATGATATATTATGTTTTTTTTTCTTTTTTTGCGTATTATTCAAGTATGAAAACCATTTTAACGTTTCTTTTGAAAAATAAATATGCTAAAAAAGTATTGAACAGAAGACCAGAAATTAATATTTCAAAAGAAGACTTTTAAACATTGTTTTTTAACTCGCTTCTTCTCAGTTATTAAGAACAAAAAAACGTAACTTTGAAACCGCACTCATGATCAAAAAATTCTATAAGGTGTTTTCAAAAACTACAAAAACAAAAATGTTTTCGTACAAAAGTAATTAAAAAACAGAAATTATGTAACAAAATTTATCATTAAACAAAGCATTATTTTGTAGAGAAAAAAAATGAAACATCTTTTAACCATTTTGACAAAACAATACAATCATAAATATCTTAATGACTTATTAAAAATACCGTCATACAATACTTTTTTGTCTAAATGAGTTAAAGATAAAGAGGCACTCTCATTTTGAAAACTTCATTATGAAAAGAGGTAGCGAGTGACAAAAGCGTTAATAGCATCCTCCCATTTTAAACTCTTTTATCTCGCACTATTCAAGATAAATCATAAGCTGATTAGGGAGGCCAGACCATGTATTATTATTTAAATTATTTAACAGAGTAATTTTAAATGGGGCGCAACTTCGTTACAATGACAGCTTCATGCCTTCCTCTAGAATGTAATTTAGAAAAATAAGATAATAAACAACGCCCCGGTGCATATGCATGTATGATGTACGGAAGGGGTGTAGGAGGTGAGATAAAGTTCATCTTGTCATTATTCTCTAGAAAATTACTGGGGTAATTACCGATTCTTAAAGTAGTTCTTAAATGAAAGTTTTCTCCTGACGATAATGAGAAGAACACGTCTACTGAGTTTTTGTTCTAAATGTCAATTTTGAAAAGGAAAAAAGAGCCACTGGATGCTTTGTTCGTGAAATTTATGGTCTAAAACAAATTTCTAAATTTGTTTTCCATCCAAAACAAAATAGATGTTAATTATATTTTTGGGCAGTTAAACCCAGGAGGCAAATATTCAATACTTTATTTTTGAGTTTTGGCAACTAACAAAGAAATTTAGTAAACTTAAAAAGAAAACGATATTGTTTTAATATTAATTCCCAACACGGCACGAACGCTATGAAAATTTGCAAACTAATAAAAAATAAAGGTTATATAGAGGTTTGTTTTTTAAAATGTATTCATTTTGTTAAAATGTTCAACTATTTTTGTTTGCTTAACCATTTTTAAATTCTTAGGGCAATACTAAAAATATTTTCGAAACATTAGGAATAGAATAATTAGCTCTCACCATAGTTGAAACAAAACCAGACTTTACTTCAAAATTTTAAATTTTTTTTTGTTTTGATCTTTACAAAGAATAGTAAATAATTTTTATCTTATTAACTTTGATTGTTAATACATTATATATCTGAGTCATAAATAATAATAATAACAACAATGTTTAGAAAACTAATTTGCAGAATTTTAAACATACTAATTTTTTACATTTATTATATAGTTTTTAATCTTTTACTAATTTGCTTAAAATTAAAAATACATTTAGTACATGAAACACAACTCAGGTTTTCACTATTAGCTGAGTTTATAGTTACCCGTATAAAAACAAAACATATTATATAATAATTCCACAACATTTACAGTGATGTTCGCTTTTGAAGTATTTAAATTATTAGTTGAATCATATTCTTTTATATTTATATATTTTGCTTCACAATATGGTTGTTTTTTTTTCACTTCAGATGATAACTGAGTACTTGCTATTCGAAAAGAAGTGAAGTGATTATGCAGAATAATGTTATTTAAATCAGATTTAATTGGATGCATGTGATCGACGTCACGTGTGTCTGACGAACCTGATTGGCTTCTGAGTCGGCAAATGCCACGATCTATCTTCGATGATGTAACTTGTGGGTATCCAAATGTATCCCTGCATATTATGAATTTGTACCAATTAATGATTTAGATTATTTTAAAAGACAAGTTTCACATTTTACAGTTAAGGACTTTCACATTCCACAGTTAAGTCATCCACCAAAGCGAATTCGTATATTCGTATAGTGCTTGCTCTGGAAGCTCTATTATCTTTTGAGCAGGGTCTAAAATTACAATGCTACGGCAATAACTGCCAAACGTTAGAAAAACTCAATTTAATTTTTGTCAAACGAAATGATTAAACACTAGTATTAAATATATATATATATATATATATATATTGATAGATAGACAGTAGTATTAGACTTTTTCGAAAAAATAGAAAAATATTATTTACACACATAATTATTAATACACATATTACACATAATTATTAATTTTCAAAAATATAATAGAACTTCTATTTTTAAACTAAGCTACTAAACAATTTTTAAACTAAAATTTGATTAAAATAATATTATCAGGAGAAATGTCAACAAAAATGGAAAACATATTTAAATACATAAATCTCCAACTCAACATTTTCTGTCACGCAAATGATTAGCTTCAAAATTGAGTTCGACTATTAATTTTTTTATTTCAGAAAACTATATTTTTTCCTACTTTTTTCATTATCTTAAAAAATCGACTGACTCTTTACTTTGATTACCTTTACTACTTCAGCCATTTCACTTCACTTCATTTCCCTTTTCCATCTTCTGCTCCTTATCTCAACATTTTCCTCTTTTTCACTTCTCACCCGCTACCTTTTTCAAAGTCTTGACGAATTTAACCTTTTCCGGTTTTTTATTGACTTCAAATGGAAAAATCGATGTAAAGTCGGCTACAAACTTAATTTCACTAGACGCTGTGAAAGTTTGCTTTTTTTAAAAAACTGGCATTTCGTAAAATTCTCCTTCTACCCTGGCACTTTACCCGATTTCCGCTCTTTTTATTATAATTCTTTTTGAATCGTTTCTTTGGATGGCTAGGAAGTTTAAAATATTTTTCTTTTCTTTTGATCCATAAGTTGGATTCAAAGATAGAGAAAATAAAAACGAAATAATGAAATACCAATATTTCTAAATCATCATTTCAATGCAGGGAGAAGAATTTCACAGGAAGTTAAAATTGAAAATATTGACGGAAGTTTGAGGAGGTCATAAAGTTTGACCCACTTTATCCCGAAATTTCGCTAAATTCAATTAATATTTAATATTTTAATTACTTTTCGAATGTTAAAAAGCCGATGTAAAGAACAGTAAATTTACTTAAAGTAAGTCGAAGCTCGAAATTGAAAGAAAATCATAGGTATACATGTTACGGTCATAATCATAGGTGAATAGTCGGTTATTATTAATAATAACCAAATAAGGCGTTTAAGGTGAATAATTTAAACGAATTTATCTCATTAACTGGTTATTATTAATAATAACAAATGAAGTTTGGTCAATGTCATTCTTTCACGTATTTATAGGGGATATTTCCGTATCATGATCTGTAACGCCTACTACAATCGCCAAGGCGCCAAATTGATTTTAAACTGGAAAAGTTTTTCGAAAGAAAAAAAATTGTAGATGTTTGCCTTGGGGTGGCTACGAGTTATAACCTTCGATTTGGTCCCTATCTGTGATGTATTTTTAGTTTCTCACGAGCAGCTACCAGGAAGTTACCAAGACTTTGTGATTATTCTGCCACAGATCAGGATAAGGAGCTCTCCCCTTTTTATTTCTCACTTTGACCAAAAAAAGAGGTTATTATTAATTTTGACCTGTTAGTATTAATAATAACTGGATTTATAAATTTAACTGTAACACATACACAAAGTGGTACACCCATGCCCCTATTCTATATAAAACTGTCTAATCTCATTGACCAATCTTCATTGGTCAATCATAATAGCCGGCTGAAGTTAATAATTTGCGATATTTCTCACTTTGACCAAAAGAAGTGGTTATTATTAACATTGACCGGTTAGAATTAATAATAGCCGGATTGATTAATTTTACCGTAACATATACATATACGTACCGCATTGTATTTATAACAATATTTTTTAAAAATATATATGTATATTATAAAGCATGATTAAAATTGTTATAATAATTACTAATAAAAATTAAAAATCCTTAATTGTAAGCAAAAAGGAGCAAAGTTGTAGTGTTTTATTCCAAAATGAAACAAATTATGTAAGAAATTATTTCAACTTACATAAAATGTCAAAAGTATTATTGTAACTCATAATTATAATCTTAAAAATACTATTAGCAATTTTTCCAGGATCTAGAAAGACAAACAATTTTACACCGGTCTTAGTTTTAAAAATTAAAATTATCTTTTAAAAGCTAATTCCCAATTACAATTATAATAACAATAAAAAATTCAAAATTTAGCTTAAAAACATAAGTGCAAGAAAGCAATACTTTAACTTAACTGTCATCTTCTGTGATCAATCATTTTTTAAACTTTTTTTTCTGTGTTTACTCAGTATTTTATCTGTTCTTATCGTGGAACGCTTTTATCCATTGTGATGAATAAATTCTTAAACTTTTCTTCTGTATTTACTCAGTATAAGTTCAGTATCTGTTCTTATTGCGGAATGCTTTTATCTTTTGTGATCAATAATTTTTAAATTTTTTTTTTCTGTGTTTACTCAGTATTTTATGTCTTATCGCAGAACGCTTTTATCTATGATGATCAATAAATTCTTAAACTTTTCTTCTGTGCTTACTCAGTATAATTTCAGTTCGTAAGTTCAGTATCTGTTCTTATTGCGGAATGCTTTTATCTTTTGCGATCAAATTTTTTTTAAATTTTTTTTTAATGTTTACTCAGTATTTTATCTGTACTTATCGCGGAGCGCTTTTATCTATTGTGATCAATAAATTCTTAAACTTTTATTCTGTGTTTACTCAGTATAAATTCAGTTCGAAAGTTCAGTATCTGTTCTTATTGCGGAATGCTTTAATCTTTTGCGATCAATCATTTCTTAAATTTTTTTCTTCTTTATTCAGTATATTATCTGTTCTTATAGCGGAGCACTTTTTGAATATAAAATAACTCCAAACCTGTTGGTGCTATTGTTCTGAAATTTGAACATCGCAACGATGTGCAATTTTAATTCTCGATCTGAAAAATCATTGAATAATTTTAATTGTTCCGTTTGGGAGAAATGCTTCAAAAATGATTTTTTTCGCATTAGATTAACGTTAGCCATTGTTATAAATAAAGTTTTAAGCGATTTTGTTCATGATTTTATCGCACGTTCTTTAAAATTTAATTATATCAGTCATCAACGGGAATGACATGTAGATCAGTGCTACTTCACCGAATTAGCATTTCTAAAGTTATCTGAAACCGCGTACTATAATTGTTCTCTTAAGTTGTGATTTCAAAACGTGTTTCTTGGAAAAAATATGATGAAATGTTTTTTCAAAGACTTAATGAATTTTGTGACGAAAAAATATGGAATAAAATAATTTAAAAATTAAAAAAAAGTATATGTTTATGGGACTGCATGAAAGTAATAAATAGAATATTGCATGTGACTTCGATTCGAGTTTATAAAGTCTGCGCTGATTTTCTAGGCATTGTGATTTTTATACAATGTTTATCTTACTATGGCTTAAAGAATTATAAATTTTTGAAGATAGACGTAAAGTCGGTGGTTTTCAAATAACAATAATACATCCAAATAAACCACCTACTTTCCATCTGCTTTCCTTAAAAATTTTAATAAAAATTATTCTACACATTTTAAGATAAACTTTATATAAAATGAACCTTATAATGAAATGAAACTTGATATAAATGAATGAAAATACCTGGAAAGTTAGCGGAGACTAAATAACTTAGATTTTAAGTTAAACGCAATATTTTATTTATTACTTTTTCGTGCAGCAACCCAAAAGAAAGTAGTTGTATTTTGAAATTTTTTAAAATTATTTTATTTATTGTTTTTTCTCTATTTTGCTTCGTTTGAATCGTTATGAAAAATTTTTACTCCAAGATGCCTACAAATGGTATTTGCATTTTGTCCCTTTTTATGTTTTTAGCATAAAACGAACTCATTCCAAACTTTCTCGGTTTCAGAGCACAATAAATTATCTTTTTTTAAAAAAAAATGTCTTAACATTCTGGCAATACTTTATTTCACTTGGCATTTTCCATGAGTAGTTTTTTTTATCTTTGTTGCCATCTGTGGTCCGTCTTCAGCTATTGTCCAGCAGTGTAACTTTTCTGACTCTTTAGTGTATCGTATCTTATGGTAATTACAAATTTAAGTGTAATTGATTAACAATCTTGGTGAATTGAATTTCAATCATGGGGGCGGCTACTTACGCTAAGTTGTACAGAAGAACATTCTAATCTAAATATTTTCCTACATCATGTTCTACATTAATTCTAGATGCAATGGAATTTTTTGGCGTAAAGTAGGTGCCTCCATTTTTGGTGATAAGATAAACGAATTTTTTTTACAGTGCTTCTAACAATGGTTCATTATAAACTGGTTTAAATTATCGGCTAATTATGAGTAAAGACAATTTGCACGATCTCATGGTTCAGGGCACCGTTATTATAGTTCAATCTTGTAGAGAGTGTACGTAAATAAGTCATTTTTAAAACAGTGTGAATGAGTAATTATAAAAAAATGTCATAAAAAAGTAACAAAAAGATAGTTTATTTATTTTATTATTAAAATTTAAAGCAGACTTTTTAAAGAAAAATATGAAAACAACAATTTCCAAGGTAAATAGATTTTTTTATATATTTTCTTGAAGAATATTCCACGAGAAAATTTAATAAATTTAAGGAAAATTTCCACTTCATTGAAGTCGAAATCCTAAGAAATTGAATCTACTTCGGTTTCTTGAAATTAGATCAACCATCCTTTCTTCACACGGTGTTGAGTCAGTAAACCTCCAACCTCTCTAACTCACTTAAAATTCATGCTTGAGCTCACGTTTTGGGTATGCGGTTGCATTTTTTTTTTTCATTCTTTCTAAAAGTAAGTATATCACGCTAGTTTGCATTTGGATTTTAACTTGACTAGCAAAGTTTGCAGGCTTGGTTTCTGTTTGTTTTCATATTTATATGAAACTTCAACAAACTAAGTGTAACCTTGTTATGTCTGATGTATTGTGAACATGAAAACTTTTTTCGATATCCATGTGCCAAAAGGTGGGTAGTTAATATTTGCAGGTTTAATTGGGTCGAAATATTAGACTTAAATTTTGATACTTAAAATATAAATGTGCAATGATTAAACAGTGAAGACTTTTTTTTCTTCTGTTTAATGAGATTTTTTAGCAGTACATTAGATGCTTTTGTATTGATTATTTTAAATCTGCAATCGGTTTCTCCCACCAAGCTACAGTTTTTTAAAATAACATTCTTAGTCCATTTATATATACATGACAAAATGTACACGCATAAAAGCGTTAAATATAATAAGGGTTCGCGGAAATGTTGCAACAAACTTTTAGAGCTGTTAGGGCACATCATTAGGATTAAAACTGCATAGGAACTCATTCCCTGCAATTTCATCATACGCCGCTAGGGGCATGATGAAATTGCCGGGATTACTTTTGAATATGTTAGAATACGCAAGCGCCTCTAGCCGCGTACAATGACAATATCGGGCATGATTTCCTATGCAATTTCAATCCTGATGATGTGCTCCTACTTCCCAAAAACATTCAAGCGACCCGATGAGAAATATAGCTTTCTTAAACTTGTACATTTTAACGAAATATATTCCAAAAATGTTCTTTTGAAAAAAAAAACTTCTTAACTTTAGGAGCAAAATTAATTTCAGATTAATCAGGCAAGGTTAAGTATTTTTATAACTGCATCAAAAAATTTGTACACCAGTATTTCAAGGACATCTTTCGGAAAATCATTGTCTATCATTACTTTTTTTACGGTATAAATTTTTAAAAGGGAAAGCATGATTTTCATCATCATTCAGGTAAAACAGAGTACTATTGTTAACTCTATGTGAAATTGGAAAATAATTAATAATATTTTAAATGTTTGCTACTTTTTTATTAACTCACTTTCGTGTTTGTAAGTGAGGAATTTTTCAGTCTAAATTTCGAACACTTTTTGTCTACTAGAAGAGTTTAAATATTTACTGGACCTCTGTGCGCGTGATGAAAATGCAAATTTCTATTCCTTCCCTGTTACTAAAAGTAGGGGAGAGTGGAATCAATTGTAAAATTTTTTACTTAACTATTTTTAACTAACAAAAAATCCAACATATTATTAATATTAATTGACAGACGAGTAAAATAGACTATCCTCTACTAGAAAAAAAAATAAATACCTTATTTTAAATGTTATTATATTAGTTATTAACAATTTTTGACAGTCGTGCACTTGTTACAATTGTCCCCACTTACGGGGTCAATTGTAACAGTTCATAAATTCAACTAAAACATTGTTAATTATACATATTATCATAGTTGTAATATATTTTTTATTGATCAAAATAGTCGTGATATTTTAGGAGTAAAAGTAATAATGAGCAGAGACCTAAAGGGTTAAACTTTTAACTTTAAGGGGTTAAAAATTTTAATTTATGCTGTGAAAGGTGACAAATAAAATAATGCACATGCAACATTATATAAATGATACAGGAAACTATTGGTGGTTCTTAAAGAGTCAAGTAATGGTTTGTAAACATAAGATTATTTATCTTCAGCTGTTACAATCGTCCCTTTACTTATTGTTACAATCGTCCCCAAGACGATATTTCAGCTTCATTTGTTAAAAACAATGCTAGTTAATTAACAAAACTGATTTTTTTTATTGAAATGTTAATTAAGGTGTCCACTTACATATTCGGTTAATAATTTTTATTTGTTTAAATAAAATTACAATATAATACTCTAATACCAAAAAAAGTACTTACGTAGCGTGAAACTATCTTTTGTGATGTAACTCTTTCAAAAGTACATAAAAATGATTGCCAGCAGGGGTGTACATGTAGATTTATCAAATACACCTTGTGCGCCACCTAGGAACCAAATCTAGAACCCGACACTCGAAATTTTTGCTCTGTTACAATTGTACCCTGTTACAATAGACCCCACTCTCCCCTAGAGTTTACTGCAATTTTATAGTCAAAGGATTTTATTTTCAATAAAAGCTCTGACTACCATCATCTAACTAGAGTTCCCAAACCTACACTTTAACTGTGAGTCTGATTTCAATAAAAATTAAAGTAGTTTCATAAATAGTGCCAACAAAATTTATCTCTATTTTATAGTTCACAGTGATTTCCACTACTTTCCGAGCTTGGGTAACTAACAGAAATAATTCTTAAAGTAAAAAAAAAATAATGAAATAAAAGGAAAACTTTAAAAACTGGATTTCTTAAGTTGACTAAAAAAAAAGAATCTACTTTTACTTGTGCCCTAAACAAAAAGCATGGAATGCATCTCTTCAGTAAAATTTTTCCACGTCTGTTGGACTTGATGTTCCTTACGTTTTTCGTTTCGTTGGACAAGAATAAAACTATTTTCTAATTTGGTTTTTAAGGCTTTTTTTTCATTATTTTATTTTTTTCTCTTTGTTTTGTCTACTGACCGTGTGTCCTATTTTATCTCAACTTTAGAATTAAATATAAACGAAATAACTCAATCCTTAAAATTTTCCTTAAATTTTTATCTTTTTTCTATGTAATGGGCTGAACCCGAAGTTTTATATATCTAATATATAAGAACAATGCTTTTTTTTATTTTTTGATAAAAAATCATCGAAAAATAATCTCTCACACAAAGATGTGTTTAACAGATGACGACAACTATCTGAGAATATAGGATACATTTTTTCTAAAAAGTGAATAACAAATATTATATTCATTTAATTTAGTCGTTATCTTTCATTTTTCTCGTCATTAAATATGATACAATTATGTAGAGCACTCCCACTACAGACAGTTGTCGGCCAAAGTGTCACGGAGGTATCTACGATTTCGTGATAAACTGCATAATAGTCAATATGATCGTCATTGCGCAACGGTTGTCTTTAGTTCTCAGACAAGCTGGTAGGTACCGTTCTGAAGCAGGGTGAATTTCAAGCAGCCATCGGGAATAGAACCCCGGTTCTGCAGAGTCACTGTGCCATCGATGCTTAAATTTAGTACAATGACGATGGTTTAGAAACATTGAAATGAAATAATTCATACATGTTTGCTTTTTCTGAGAATTCGATGAAAGTTTTTTCATGCTATATATCGGAGACAGGGTCTAGCTCACAGAAAAATTAAGAATTGGTGTCGAATATTTAAATTATTTATTAAATAAACAACTTAATGATTATAATATAAAAATAATTTATCGCAAAAAAATAACTATTTGTTCAAAAAATAATCATTTGTTTCTAAAAACTCTTTTTTTTTTTAATCATTGCGGCACTAAATGCAATGATTATTCTTTGCCAAAACCAATGTATTTATTACGCGATTACAGTTTTGCAAATTATAATAATTTTTCGCATTATCAATCACTTAACATTTGCTAGTCTTAATACACATCATTCCTCATTTTGTAAAAGTAGCTTTATATTTAATAATTTTACTGTAAGAGGCAAGTTTATCAGTTTTTACGAAATAAAACCAGCCTTTTCAGAAATCGAATTTTTAAATCAGTGTGCTACAACCCTAGAGTCTTGCGTAGGATGTGGCTGTTTTATTGACAAGAAAAGAATCGTTTTAAATTTGTAATAAAACAGGCAGACAGAGTATGCCATCTAGATGATTAATTCCGAACTAAATTTCTTAAGAACAGACATGTTATATATCTATTAAAACGCTTTGAAATTAGTCATGACACGTTACCAGGTGTTAGGTTCTAATATAAAATTTAACAATTAAATATTTGTCATATAATAATATAGTTATGTCTAATTTTAACCCTTATGTCCACAACCATGTACCCACTTTTGGCATATTTATTATGATTATACCCTTTTTTAAGGTAGTCTCATAAACTTATTTCATTGTACATCAGGGGATTAAACATGTGCTTTATATCGGATCGTGGCTGATTTAACCTCTGTAGCAAAACTTGTAATTTTGAACCAAACTCAGAAAACAAGTTAACTTCCGTGTGAACTGTCGCCTTTGTGAAAAGATTGAGAAAAATTACGCAAATTTACAAAACTATAAAATAAAAAAATAAATAAAAAAAGTCACAAAGCATCCGAAAGTTAAACTGACAGCAATAAGATTCTATCGAGTTAAAGAAAGGATTTCCACTCATGGATAACAACTCACCTTAGATCGGGAATATTCTCTAAGTGCATCGCCAGAATGTACTCAAAAAATACCAAAGTCAAATTATAAAACCATTCGCACCGTACAAAATGTAAATAAGAAAAAAAATATGCATCTGATTTATAAATTCAATTTTTAAGAAAGTGTCCATTATTATTATACATGCTAATATCATTATTACAATTGTATTCAAAATAGATTCTTGCAACCCTAAGAGTAGCGTCAGGAGAACAATGGGGGCATTTCTCCCCCCCCCCCCCTCAAAAAAATGTCAAAAAAATAATTTCATTATTTCGGAATATTTTAGAAGTTATTTAAAATAAAACTTTTTATTTCATCTATTAAAAAATTTAGAATTTTAGATAATTTATCAATAACTTAAAAAATAATTGTATGATTATCAATTTTGTGTGAAAATGTGGGTTTTTTAACTATTCAATGACTCTGAAATAAAATTAATTCAACGATTTAAATGAAACGAAATTTTAAGTATTATATATGGTCAGTTTATAATTATAGTTAGTAGTTATTTAAACTTATGTAAAATATTATTTTTTAATAATAAAATTTTTTTATTAGCATCCTTTAATAATTTTTATTAACAGCCTGATGCTGCAACCAGCACGGAACAGAATTTACGGAGAGCAGAATAAAAAACGAACCACCTTGAATAACTTTTGATCTAAAGATCGGATTTTCACGTTCTGAAGACTGAATCTTAAAGGTTCGAAGAGATATGACCTCAAATATGCTAATTAGTTAGGGCACACAATATTTTTCGTGTTATGAAATGAGATATAAATTCGTACTTTCTCTAAATAAACATACCTTTTTTTTGATGCATTCGGATTTCCTGATACCAATAGTCGCAATCTGGGAAATATGGTCCTAAGTTTGGACCTCTTAATGCTAATTTTATTTTTTGGATATTTTCCCTTTATCTCGAGAATGTTTTCAGTGAAGTGAAACATTTTTGAACAAATACAATAATATAATTTATTTATCCAAAACTAATAAACACATAAAATAATTTTAAATAATTACTTATTTTTTTCTTATTACATTATTTAACAATAGTTTAAACATTTTGTATCGAAAGGTATACAAATTTTTACATTATTTTAAAGATTATAATTTTTAAATGTAAGATACAAAATTTGAACGAAATCGGAGAAATAACTCCCCAGAAATCCAATTTCAGACACCTGATTTAATAATTATTAAAACATATTTTTTGGAATTATCTTCAGTTCAACCTACTTTATAATTGAATGCAAAAATGTTTCATATCGCTTAAAAAGTTCTCAAGAAATGGCGAAACATGCAAAGAAGTAAAATCAACATTAGGAGTCCAAATTTTTGATCGCTCTTCTTAACATTTAACTCTACTCCCTATATTTTAAGGGTTGATTCCAAATCTCTCGAAAAAATGTATGTTTATTAAGAGAAAAACGTTTTTATGTTTGATTTCGCAATTTAAAATATCTTCTGCACTTTTTAATTATCATATTTGAGGTCACCCTATCGTACCCTAGTAGATAAAAATCCGTAAGATTGAGTCCTAGTAGGTAAAAATCCGATAATTAGGGATCAAGAATCAGGGTGCCCCGCAAACTACACAATTTTTTTTGGAACACAAGAATTTCTTTTTTGGCGGATATTTCAATTTCATATAGTAAATAGAAAAGGCAAAATGTAAAGAACTGTAAAAGATAAAGTGATGAACGAATTTATTTATCTCCGTCATTGAGAAACCGATTCAATTTGTGGGTTTACGACTACCAGTCGTGTTCACCTCCGCAGCCTTGCAATTTTGAATAGAATCCAGAAGATACGGGAACTCCTGGATAAAGTACTGGGAGAAATTTGCCTATGCGGTGGTCTTCTTGAATGAACTAACCTGATTTTGAGTTACATGGAGAGGAAAACCACGAAAACCTCTCACGGTTAGACTCATGGCAAAGAGACTCAAACCCATAATTTGTCTACCACTGAGGATATTTTACATCAGGACTGTGGTCTGTGCAAGCCGGGATTCGATGCCCTGAGCCATAAGGCTCTGATGTACGAATTTGCAGAACCGCAAAGTATACAGACATCACGCTTCTTAAATAAATATTAACGGTAAAAATGGTAATGATTTAATTCATTCATATGAAGCTAAATGAAATAAAACCAATTAACAGCGACGGACAACAACAAAAAAAAAAAATATTGCAATGCTAATGGTCAACGGATTAACTTCACATATGCTAATCAATTATAGCTGAGAAAAAATTACCGAACGTTTAATTAAAATTAACGTTCATGATGAAATCAGATACTGAAACGCATATTTTCCACAATACTCATTTACTTACTTATTTTTTGAGTAAGGGATTTAGGCTCTCCAAAGCTTAGTCAGGAAAGTTTTCTTAAGTTAAAGTACCTCAAAGTATGTCATACTATAAATAGGCAATACATAATTCCTAGTTTTTTAATATAATTTAGTTCTTAAATTTATATTTAATATCCTTATCTTCTTTTCTTTTAATAAATTTATCCATTGCAATGTTTTCTACGACACGCTGACAATCATCATTCTTTAAATAGATCCCAATCACACAATAAATATTAATTAGTGAGATGATATTTTCGATTACTATTAAATTTTATCTTTCGCCAAACAATTTAATATCACTGAACCTGCACTTTGTTAGTTTAGTTTAATTTTTGATAACCAAATGGTGGATCTTTCGCAGTAATCAGTAGCGAGTAGAGAAAGGGCTATGGGTCCAGGCATTTAGTCAAAGATTGCTTCCAATCGGCAAAGAATATTAAAATTTCAAATTCATTACAAATTTTATTATAAAACTAACTTTTTACGAGTAAATTATTTTGCTCCAACAAAACAATTCATGTAGAATAAAATGATTTTGGTTTTAAAATACTGTAAATTTCTTGATGAAATTTTAGAATATTATAATTTAAATAATTCTGTTGTTTAAGAAAATATTTAGATTTCCTTGGAAATAATAAATCTTCAACTTAGAATTATTTACATTTGCATTAAACAAATAGAAAAATAAAATAAGAAATCAGATTGTTTTCCTATGATTTAAAAAAAGTTAAATTAGACTTTCTTTTTTAGAGATAACTAATGAAACCTCTCATTTAGGAATTCACCCAGTGCATCCAAACACCTCTGTCTGCAACATGTTTTATAACAATCTTTTTTTTTAAATTATTATTTGAGTTTTGGCCTGAGGGATTAAAGGGTGTCTAGAAGCTTCCTCATGGCCTGGCAGGTTTCTTTCCATTGCTGATTTAATAATAAATAGTCAGTAATAGTCACAACACAAGAGATGATCAAGTGAATATCTGCATTTCATACAACAAAAAATATTTTAGTTATTAACTTTGGTTTTTGCTGTTTTAAAAACACACAATTCAGCTTAAAAAGAAAAAAAAGAAACACGTCCTTTTTCTCCATTGGATAATTATCAAAACTTGTAAAACGATAAAATCTTTTTTTGATAATTCTACTATGGATGTTATGCTTACTTTTTTAGCATTTCTATGCATCTTGGGAACAAACAGTCCATAAAGTTTTTGTAAGAATTTAACTTGCCAGTCAAAAGACAATTTTGTGGAAAAAAATAATTGTCTTTAACTATTTTTTATTTCAAAAATTAGTGAAGAAGTTCTGAATTAAAAAATATACATTATTTAGAACAATTTAATTAAAGTGACAAAATTTAACTTTAAATTGTTAGTCGAATATTTTGCAGAAAATAATTATTTCAAAAATAATTTGTCGTTTTTTAATTTCTATTCACTGAATTTTTTTTCTTCGAATAATTAATATAATTGCAAATACAATCAAAGAAAGAAACCGATTTACACATACGTCATAATAGAAAAGCGCGAAAAGCAGCTAAAACCAAATTTGTCGTATTTTAATAATTTAGAAAGTGTGAAACACAAATCATGCAAAAAACGAAGAATATTAAAGATATGTTTGTTAGCAAAACAGCAGGGGACACTTTGTCTGCCAACCTACAGAAACCTTTCTGTCGTCAGTGGTAATACCAAAAACCGATAGTCAGTTTTTGGTACTGTTTTGCTAACTGTTTCGAGCTGCTTTGCAAACATACATATATTTAAAATTCTTTGTTTTTTGCAGGGATTTGCTTTTCAAACTTTCTAAATTATTTACTACAAATAATGATTCACTGTTAAATAGTTTTTTAAAAAAAACAATTCAACAACTTTTATTCATGATGATGTACATATTTACAGAGATATTTATGATGATGCACATATATACAGAGATTACAGTTTTTGGTACTGTTTTGTTAACTGTTTCGTGCTGCTTAGCAAAAATACATATATTTAAAATTCTTTGTTTTTTGCCTGATTTGTGTTTCAAACTTTCTAAATTATTAACTACAATTAATAATTCACTGTTAAATAGTTACTAAAAAAAACAATTCAACAACTTTTATTTATGATGATGTACATATTTACAGAGATACATATAGTAATAAACAATTAATTAGTTAATGATGAATCATCCCAAAACATAATGAGTCTAAATCTTATGGTACCAGACAGTAATCTATAGCATTCAATAGAATCTTCTAAAGGTAATAATGCATAATGAGACTCTGGAGTTTCATCACTAAATTTGAACTCTTCAATGTGAGGTCGCAATTTCATTTCACCTAGAGGACCCTTCACAACAGTATAATGCATATGTATTGGCCTAAAAAAATAATAATATTAAATATTTATTTCACAAAAAATACTATTGATAAAAATTAGTATTTCAGAATTACTGCCTACTAGAATCCTTGGAAAAATTTAATATGCATACTGTGTGTCATTCATACACACTATTTAAATTAGATTAAATAAAACCACAAATGCTATCTGATGGATCACTATTAACCCCTTATTTCCGAAGCGTCACGAAAAAACATCTACATGCAAACTCCGGATAGGTGTTGTTTCGTGACTCTCCAGGTGTATAAGGTGGGGAAGGTAGCTTCGCGGTTGTTGGGGTTCATTGGGGGAGGGGAGAAAATAGGATTGTCAGTTAACATCAATTAGTTCCCTCCCTATGCATTGTTGAAAAGTTTTCTCCTAAGGTTGCTATTCTTAACTTTAAAAATTGCAGGCATGTCTCTTAGAGAAAGCGCCAAACACCAAATTTTATCTTCTAATGCAAACTTCACGGAAAGACACTGTTTTAAATCAACAAATGGACGTATCCTGTGTTATAACGAAATGCTTCACAGCCCTTTTTTATAAAAAAATAAATAAATAAATAAATGTTTTTCAGAATTGATGTTAAAGTATTTACAATTATTTAATCAATAAGAATTTATAATTGTGTCAAATTACAATTAAAACGAAAACATAGCGTTTTTTTTATTCTTCGCGGGAATTCCTAAGAGCTGCTATACTTTAATAATTCTTTTCTCTTAGCCACAAGAGTTTGTCATAGTGCAACCGTTAAGCAAACTTCGAATAATTATGGAACATATATTAATTTCTTCGGTTTAATAATTTTTCTTTGCATTAACACTTTAAATTTCAAAACGAAATTATAATTTTTTTCATATCACATTATGAAATTTTATTTTTGAAGCAAAAAAAAAAAGAACCATTTAATCAACGGCTATGTTCATTTGTGGCAATTTGACTTGTTAAAATCGTGCTAAATATAAGTATATATGAATTTAAAATTTTTTCTTTCAACTGAAATGTAAAATAAACTGTTGCCATATTGGATTTCCATGTCGAGTTTACTGACAAAATAGCCTAAACTGACGAAACTGTACTTCACTCTAACCACATTAAATATTCGCTATTCATAGGAATAAGAAAGTTGTTTCATTAATTCTGTCAAACATTGATTAACATTTCTTTTACGCTTGTTAAAATACATCCGTGGTTAAAAAAAATGAATAAATAAAAGAAAGAAGGAAAAAAAACACTTTTGTATTAGAAAAAAAAAGCGTTTGTAATTAGCGCATACAGAAATTTGTTTGATATTTCAACTTAATTACCTAATACAATTGTTATTCTCAAGTCTTTGGAGGTTATGATGCTTGAGCAATTACCTTATACTTAATTTTTCTTATTAAAAAGTGGAATCAAATTTTAATTACATAGTTTTTCGCGGAATTTTTTTTCAAAACAATATATCTAGTACACAGAGGAAATGTAGTGTTTTATACGTACATATACGAATTAATTTGCTTTTGAGCAGGTACACAAGGAAACCTCAGGAACACTTACATAAAACTTTCGAATAGTCTTCGAATGATAAAGATCAATGCTTTATTGTTAAATAATAATACGCCGCATAAATCGATAAAGGAAAAAAAAAAAGATTGAAATTGAAAAAGGACTGATTTCTTGTTTTAGTTACTTTTTTAAATTTAAAAATGTATAACAACATTAAAACTTATATTTTTCATTATGATATGCGTCGTTATGTTACTCGATATTGATCGCGAATAAAGAAACTTAGACATTATCTTTTAATATTTTATGGTGCATAAAAATATTGAAAATACAATACATTAATGTCTACAAATTTATTTCAATGTAAGAAAAGATACGAATTTATTCTAAGGAATTTTCAGTATTTCTACTTTTTTCAATATCTTTTTCGTTTATTTTTGTTCAGAAAATAGACGTCCAAATGAATTTTCGAAAATGTTCGAAAGCCTTTCATTTGTCATACAAAAATCAAGTTTTTATCGATCAAAATACTACTTTAATTTCTCATTGATTCTCAACCTCATTGATATCAAACCGTTTTAATGTTATTCAAAATGCTAATGATTAGTGTTAATATTTTACTAACTTTAAATAATAAATATTTTCTTTTTTTTTTCTTTTTCTTAATTATGCGTAATCATTTTTTTTCTCATAAAAATCATTCAGTATTCTATTTCAAATTTATATTACTGTGGTAGTACTCCCTTAGGAATATTTCTTTTTTTCGCGGCAAGGGAAAGACTAATGTTTGTAAGTATTCTGAGTAAGGATTTACACAATACGGTTGTCCACTATTTGCTTTACATAGAAAAATTTCACAAAGCTTTTTGACTCCTCTTCACCACAGGGCATCTAAACTATCCTACTAACCCACAGTTACCAGAGGCAGAAATTCTTTCAATACTTGTCTATTCCTTCTTCATTGTTACTTGTGGAATTACAATAGCTGCGGAAAGGCATTGTAAGGTGTTGCACACAGTAAACGTCACCAAAGAAAAAATACACAAAATTCAAACACTTCATTTTCTGTTTTTTTTTTTTTTTTTTAAATTCAAGAAAACATTATACTATATTTTTTTTTCTGGGAAAGAGATTAACGATCATCGTAAAAAATAAGGAAAAAACACGGAACACCTTAAGAAAAAGATATAGATAAAACTGATATTGGAGGAAAAAAAGTTAGAGAAATTCATATTCAAACATTGTCACACCAAAAGGTCGTGCAATTTTCATCAGATTTATAAATATAATATTAACTAAGTACTGTTGGTTTTTCTATGGTGATAAAATTAAAGATATCTAGCCTTTTTTCTATTACACTTTTTCTATTGTATTTAATTAGTCTCTTTTAGTAAATAATGTCTAATAATTCAACTGTTAGTCTCTCTCTCTTTAAACAATAACATGAGTTAATTAAATTTTAATTGTTTTAATTAGGGGAAAATAATATATACTTCAATTTATTAAGTGCAAATTTTTCATGCATTTTCAATTTCATATATACCTTCTCTGATCGACTACGTACCCTAGTTTATGGTGTTTCCCATAGATTTAAGAAAAAAAATAGAAAAAATTTTTATCCACACATAAAAAAAAATATAATTAAGTAAGTAAATAATTAAGCAGAGACATATATTGTTACTAATGCAAAGTAGAAACAGAAAATTATAAGAAATAAACTTCCTCTACTTAGTTATTTTTCTCTCTTCTTAAATTTTTTTTTTCAAAATAAGAAATGTGATTTTTATTAGAAATAATGAAATTTAATGTCTAAAAACTAATACTTAAAAATTAAAAGATTTTAAATATTGTGGGCATTTTTTTTTTTTTTTTTTTTTTTTTTGCTGGCAGCCAATCTTAAAACAGATTTAACAATATTTAGAATATTTAATAAAGATTTTGAAAACAGAACTTTTAAGGAATTTAAAATACTTGTTCAAAAAAATCTAATTGCGCAGAAATTATAATTTAAAACTTTAAAGATTTCAATGATATAAGAAATTACATTGTATAGTGATATTTAAATTTTAAATCACTTCACAAAATCAACCATTAAATAAATGTAAGCATATTCATAAAATAAATTTATTTCAATGGTACCATTCAATTGAAATTAATTCAAAACAATTTATTCAAAATCTGATGATTAATATTGGTAGACATAAGAAAACTCTATCATATTTTATGTAATCAAATCTTCATTTTTTTTCTTAAAGAAAATTCCTAAAAAGAAAACAATAGTTGTTTTGCTGTCTTTTCAGCTTTTTTTTCTCCTTTTTAAATTTTCTTTTTTTTTTCTAATAACGCAATTGGAAACAGTTACCCAAGTTTTTTGTTCTGTTTCGATTTTAGCAATTTTAATAAATTTCAAATTTTGTCAATAAATTAATCATTTGAATACAATTTGAAAAAGACTTTAGTCCTAGTCAGTCATAATTTTCCTTTTATTTTCTTTTGAATAACCTCTTTGTCTATGCATGCTTAAATTAAAAAATAAATAAAAATCAACTGTTTCACGAGGGAGGAAACGAGGGGGACTAAGTCTAGTAATTTTCGTTATGAATGAATGTGGTCTGCCGTTTTTCTATGTGTTCTAATTTAGGAGAAGGTGCAATAATTTTTCTTCTTATATGAGGAATGGATAAAATTTCTAAAAAATCGTTTCTATTTCAAAAATATTTTGAAAGTTTGATTGTTCTAGACGACGTATAAAAGTATTTACTGTTAGCCTGCAAGAACGAGTGGGAATAATTTTATGACACCATGCATTCTATGATTCTAGGAAAAAAAGGTACCGGAAAAAAAGGTACGGAAAAAAAGGTCCCGGAAAAAAAGGTACCTGGAAAAAAAGGTACGGAAAAAAAGGTCCCCGGAAAAAAAGGTCCCGGTAAAAAAGGTACCTGTGTAGGGAAAATTCTGTAGGGGAAAATATTTTAAATGAGAAGATTGGATTGAAGCGCTTTTTGCTGTTCCGTGCATGTTTTTTTGCGTGTCGCGCGTGTTCAAAGAGCTTTTTATCCAACTTTTGTTTCTTATTTATGCATTTATTCTTAAAAAGCTAATTAAATATGAAAATGTTCAATAAAATTGTTTATTTATTTTCTAAGATCATGATTCTACCGGGAATCTTGACTCTTATCTATTGAAAAAGTGTTATCAGGCTACATGAAACTTTTAGGGGAGGGGGAGTAAAAGTAATGTGTTTCGCTTATAACGCTTCTAATAGAAATTTTTTGACAGGTATTTTTTGACAGGTGTCATTTTCTTTCATTTTTCGCTTTTTTTTATTTTGTAATAAGTTACAATTGATAACATAGCACAGAACCGTTTCAGTTAACCAATGGCATGTTTGGGAATCGGTTTATGCATTGACGGTCTTACTTGACCCACTGTTTGCCACCTCTTGTTTACAATATTGGGGGAAAAAATGAAGTTTAGAAAAAGTTTTTGATTTAAATTTTTTTTTAAGTTTTTGATTTATTAAAACATAATATCCCCTAACTATTGAATTCATAATTTAAACCCTAAAATATGACAAAATTATAATTTATCTAAAAAGATATTGCAATAAACAAGGCAGAGCATTCTATATCCACTATCTGGTTAATGTTTAAATATCATTTGCTATCGAATTCGAGAGCATATTTTTCTTTTTTATATTTTGGGTTTTAAAAACTTCAATTTTCGGTGCCATTTCTCTTAAAGATTTTTTCTCTGTTAGTGACTTTTTATTTTCATTATTTTAGTGAATAAATCTAAAAATTATTTTCGATTATTTTTTAAAATTTGTTAAAAATTATAAATATTTGTAATGTCTTAATTGCTTTTAAAAGGCTACTAATGTTCAATTACGTAGTCTTATAAAAGTGAACTCAACCCAGAAGACAAAGAGAACTCCTAGATCAAGCATTGGGAGAAATCTGCCTTCGTGGGGACTTTTCAATGGAACTTAAAAGCATGTGCGTTACATATAGTGTAAACCACGAAAACCATCCACGGTTAGACTGACGGCAAGTAAACTCTAACCCATAATCTGTCTTCCACAGAGGATATTTTACATTAGTATTGTGATCAGTGCGAACTGAGTGCATCTTCATATTGACCCGCCGGCTCTGGCATTCGAACCCGGTGCGGCTCTTGAGCATTTGATTGGTGGTAATGGTGGTGTTATTCGCTTATTTCTCTCTTTAAATAGATAATAATTCTTATTTATTTAATTGGCAATAAGAACAACTTAAAAAATTATCTAAACAGTAACAACTATCATTTTAATTACTTTACATCTTTAGTAATTAATTTACTAATTGAAGCGTAAAAGGTTATTTAACGTTGCATTACAACGTAGTATTATAATTAATGAATTTTTTTCACATTTATTTACATTCACAATTAACATTTATTCAATGTACTATATTTAAGAGCAAATTAGAATCAAAATGCTGGAAACTTATCAGAAGCAAACCTTATTGAATATTTTTAGCAGGATTTCATTGATTTAATCATGATTTAAGTCAGCTGGTTTTTTTTAAAAATATCATTGTTTCGTATTGAATCGAATGTTATTTTAATACTTAAATATATATTAGTCATTTAATGTATATATGTATTATAATATCTGGTCTTTTACATATTTTAATTTGTAATTATGAAATTTCCAGAAAAAAAGAAACCATTCATTAAAGTAGGATTGCTTTTTTAATAAGTAAATAAAAAAAATTAGTATGCTTGATTTGTTTTTTGTTTTTTTTTCCATGTATTTTTCTTTATTTTTTTTATGATTCATTTATATTCAATTTCCAATTATTTTGAACAAAAATTGTGCATCCATTATGCATTTGCTAGAAAGTAATTTATAATACAGTAATATTGCCTGAAATATGTAATTATTTTTATTACATTTTCATCGGATTTAAATTATTTTAATATTTATAAAGTTGAATTAAATAAGATGTGTTTTATAAGTAGATCAGTTTTTTCAATTTAAAATAAAATATATCACAAACCTTTTATGACGTAGTTGACAACTTTTTTAACTATTCCTCTAAAAACTTCAGCTTAGACGTATATGGAGAACTTTGTTTCTGCTTACAACAATATATTTATAAACATCATTTTTTATGACATTATTTTTTGAAAACACAAGAAAATTAAAAAATAACTTGATTGGAATACATTAGAGGAAAATTTTTTATTTTTTTGTAAAATAATGACGATTTCGATGTTTAAAATATACAAATTCACAAATATACAATATACAAAAACATAAATAGTTCATTGCTATGAAACTCTGCAAAAAAGGTATTACATATCATCGTTAAAATATCTTATAAATTTTTTAAATGGTATATCTTTTAGATGTTAAAGAAAATTAAAAACTTACATTTAGGAATATTTAAATATAAAATTTGCTTTATTTAAAACTGCCATGTAGTATCATTTTTAGCTATTCAAAAAAATTTATAAACTAAAGTAATGAATACAGATTTTAATATGAAATTGGAAATGAATGAAAATTTTGTATGTTGACAATTTTGAGTTTTTAGGGGTTTTAAATTTAGTTAGTTTTTAAATTTACATGTTTTTCTTTCTTAGATTATTAGCTATTGAACTTAAAAATTCTGGGATGTTTAGATTTTGGTTTAAAAACTTAACGCAAAGTGTTTTCAACCTTTTTTGAAGAGTTTCATAGCTCCTCTTTTTCCTATGTGCGATATGCACTCCAGCTTTGATTTGCTGGAAACTGAAATACAAAGAATGACAAAGAATGAAAAACTGAAATACAAAGAATGGCTGAAACATTCTTAGAAAAAGGTTGAAAGGGTTGTTAGAGTGAAACCCCCTCTTATTCTTGTAGGTGTATTCAAGAAACCTCAAGGACATCCATTTGCAGTACACTAATGTACACATACGTCAAAGTAATTGCTATCTTCAGAAATTTACAAGATTAATGAAATGTACTGATTCTAGCAGTAGACTCACAAAAAAGTACATAAACATCTTTCCTTTTTTATAACACCAATTTCCTTTTGTTTGCAAAAATTTTAATATAGTCACAAATGCTTGTTTTTTGGTAAAGGCACACTTCAGTGCATCTAACATGATTCAATCTGTAACATACCTTATTGAATTTGATAATCATTGATTTATAATATATATTAATCACTTTGTTAAAATGATATTTGTTTTAGACCAGGGGTTTCCAACTGGCAGCCCGGGGGCCGCATCCGGCCCGCGAAGCCTTTTTTTGTGGCCCGCGGACTAAACTTTACTAGTTGTCATTTTTTTGCGGACAATTTTCGTAAAGAATCAATATGGGTTTAAAATGCTTTTCTCGTTAATAAAAACCTAATTTCTTCGTATCTTTGAAATTTAACATACCAATTGTGCAAAAAAATTTATTTCTCAGGTTTTACACCCAGGAAAATATTTATTCAAATGCAAAAATAATCATGTATGTAGCTCTATTTTATTTCATTTCTTTTTGTATTTTGTTAATATAATTTAGCATGTGCGTATCAGAAATTTTCTCGAAGAAATTATCCGATTTAACTTTTTGAGACCACTCATTTTGGACGAAAATATTTGCACACACATTTGTAAATTTTAAATGCAAATATCTATTCTCTGGTGGTTGTGGCAGACAAATCTCAATTTTCTCATTGAATATTTTGTGTGCTACTATGTAAGTTTTAATAAAAACCTAAGTTATTGTAGCCCGAATTTTTATTATTTACTTAATATTTTTAAAAATATTATTAATAAGAATTAAATATTTCTAAAAATCTACTTCTTATTTTAATTTGTAATTCAATACTTTTGTTTTGTACAACTTATTAAAAATCTGACAATAATATTTCATGTTCTTTCAAACATGAAAAAGTCCTTCATAAAATTTTGATAAAGTTGTGGCCCCACCATTTGATTTGAATTTTTAATTGTGGCCCGCGGCCTCATGTAAGTTGGAAACCCCTGTTTTAGACCATTATAACAGAATCGTCCTTTTAAAAACTTTTCTCTGATAATGAAAGTGCATAGAGAAAGTGATTTTTTATTAAAAAATGTAGTTTCATGAATGCTGTTTTTAAAAAGAATTAAAAATAAAACCGTCGTTAATGAAATAAAAAAAAAATATTTAAAACTGAATAAAAATAGACATAACAGAACAGAAATGTCTATTATTTATTATTATTTCTTAACAGAAATAATAATAAATAATAGATTTTAAACAAAGCGAAATTTACTTATATATTTCCTAAAAATAGCTGAGAAATGTGTTACAGGCTATTTAATGTAATTTATCAGCGCAAAATAACGCGTGTTTGAATAAGTTCTTTGAAATTAAATTTTTTTTATGCCGAAATCTTAAATTAAATCTTAACCGTGTTAAAATGAAATGTATTAACAAAAAAATATTCTTAATAAAATTCAGTATTAAAATAATCCCTTAAAAGACTACCTATCTGGTAAAAGATTCCTCATTTTACCAAAATAAATTAATCATAACTGTTAAAATAGGGTGAAAACAATTTTGCAGAGAATTGTATCTCCACTAATTACTTAAAAACTGGCATATGTTTTAAAAAAATCCTTGTTTAATTAAGAAAAGAAATATATTTAACAAAAAAATATCTAGTTTAAGAAACTCCTTCTTAGAAATGAAAAAAATTTCTTGCATCAAATCCCTCCTCCTCCTACTTGCACTAATTAACGAATCTGAATCAAAATTATGAAACGGCAAGAAAACTATTCATAACGTTAGCGTCGTGTCAACTACTTCTATAAACTATTAGTTAAATAAAGAATAACACACATTCTGTAACAGAAACAACAAAAAAATTTTAAATAGTCTTTTTATCATATAAAGGAAGGGGAAAAAAGTAACATTGTGCTTAAATGTTCTTTCTCCTTTACCTCAATTAGCAAAACTAAATATCAATTAATATGAACTTAAAATATTTCCATGACACCAACCATCCGAATCAGAATTTTCGACAATAAAATAAGTTAATAGAGATAAACGTATCTCTTATAAGAAATAAAAAACCTATAAATAAATAAATAAAAGACGAAACCTCTTATAACAATTTAAAATCTTATAAAAAGAAAGAAAAAATGCATCCGACACAAAAGTCCTCCTACCTTCCTCAATCGGCTAATATGAATATCTATACCCTCTTTCCAATTTATCATTTAAAATAAAAAAAATAACATCTTTTACATTAAACATATTAAAATGCATCTTCCCCTTAGAAAAATAAAATAAATAAATTAATTAAATACATCCAGCTTCTAAGAAAAGAAATACCGTGACTCTAATTAAAAAAGAGCAATACTTTCCTTTCTCCACAATTAAAGAATAAACATCCAATACAGAAATCCACCCACCTTCCTTAATCGGCTCATATAAATATCAACACCCTTTTCAAAAAATATCATTTAAAATGAAAAAAAAATAGCATATTTTATATTAAATCTTGCCCTAAAAAAATAAAATAAATAGAGAAATTAAACATACCCAGCTTATAAAAAAAAGAAATACCGCTACTCTAATTAAAAGGCACCAATACTTACACCTCCAATCACGAATAACCATCCAACACATAAATCCTCCCAACTTCCCCGATTGGCTACTTTAAGCCCCACATTAGCAACTTCTTCACAAAATATAATTTAAAATAGAAAATAACACATTTTTCGCTTAAAAAAATTTTTAAAAAAAGTAAAATATTATTGAAAAATTTAAATTGTACATTCCTGCTTTAAAAAATAATCAAAGAAGAATAAATAAGTGAAATAAAATTTAAAAAAAAGCGTAATACAACCAACCTATAAGTGCCCCCCCCCCGCTTACCCTTCTCGTTACCTCAATGATCTAATCTGAATTATTACAGATAAAAAGAATATTCATTGAAACAGCGAGAAGCATTCATGTTGCCCAGAAAGCGAGAGGTGAAATATCCCTACAGATTTTCCCTATGGAGGTACCTTTTTTACCGGGACCTTTTTTTCCGGGACCTTTTTTTCCAGGGACCCTTTTTTCCGTACCTTTTTTTCCAGGTACCTTTTTTTCCGGGACCTTTTTTTCCGTACCTTTATTTCCGGGACCTTTTTTTCCGTCTACCGCATTCTATAAGTTCGTATTCCTGAAAAACTAGGAAAGAAACCTTTTCATCCCTTTCTTATTCGTAGCTTCCTCTATCTATCTTATTCTGCACTTATCTACCTTTTGTGAGTAATTAAAATTACATTTGGGCATTTTCCTTCATCACCAATAGACGTTTTATCATTTCCCCAAATATCTTCCAGTTTGTTCGAACAATTATTTTATTTCTTGGTGGTTGCTGAGTTCAGTGTATTATTTTTTGCTCCCAACTGAATTTTCTTGAATTTGTATACAATGTTCACGAAAAGTTTTGCCGCAATACTTACAAGAACTGAGCTATCTAATAAAAATCCACAATTTGTACCTAAGACGCTACCTATCTGTGAATGAAAATCAAAAACCTTGCTATGTCATTGATTAGAATCACTAACTACGCGTTCAAATATTAAACGATTTTCGCCTGGAATCAACCAAAGTATAAAATAAAAACTTCTAGAAGTTTTTTAGACTAACGATTTGTGCCTTATTTTTTTTCCGCCCCAAAACGTATGATTTCTGTCTGTAACTATTGTCTCCAATATAGCAAAATATATAAAAAATATTATTATTATATACAAACATGTCTGCATTAAAACAATCATATCGAGTATAATATAATAATTTATATTGAAATTATCAGTGAAGTAAATATTATGCTTTAAATTTTATTGCGAAAAAAAAACAATGGTACACGTTTCAAATAATTTAGCAATAATTATTCAAAGTAAGTCTAAGACTGAAAGGTGATATATTTCTATAAAAAAAATTGTAATTTTTTTTTGCAACGTATAAATGAAATTCATTTTGCGTCAATCAAATTTTGAATCGCACAATACTTTGGCTAGAGTTGAATAGAAAATATGGCTTAACTTGATGTTTCTTTGCGGTTGTAGCAAATTTAATCTTGCACTGATTTTTCTGACATTGCATGTATCTCTTCTTATTTTGTTTTAAGAAATTAGAAATGTTTTTACCTCATTAATTAAATTTAAAAAAAAAAATTATTCAGTTTGTTTATTTATTATTATTATTTTCTTTCAAGATTTAAGTTATTTTAATGCTATTAACCATGCAACATACTACTATTTCTATTTATTAAAATTATTCACGTTAAAATTGAAAAAAAGAACATAAATGAAACATTTTACTTTTAAAAAAACTCAAGTATCAACAGGCTTTATTTAAAATGTTAATATAACGGAATGGATATTATCACCTTCCCGCTTCCTGCTCCAATGTGCTGTTTACTTTATTCATTTATTTAATATTTTAAAAAACTGAGTGTAATAAAAAATACTTTTAAAATTTAGAAAAAGCCTTCCAAATTATTAAAATTAATCAGATAGTATCCTTAATTGTATTAATTTCTTTATCGTTTATACTTTTTTTCTATAGAGAAAATTTAAAAACAACTGAATTACTTTAGTTCTGTTTTATATAAACTTTTGTTTTTGCAACAATAAACAATGCTTTGCACCTATGTGACTTATTAAAGCATTCTAACGTAAGAAATAAATAAGAAAAAGATAATTAAGTAGATAAATTAATAACATTTGTAAAATTACGACAGTAATTATTTTTTTTAAAATTATCTAGGGCGAAATGTTTCTAAAAATATACGAGCAAGAAGGATTCAAATACAGTTTCCGTTTTATTTATTTATTTTTTTTTTTCGGAGAAAGAGGCCAGCACACCTTGATCGAAGAATATAGTGGTGTCAATCGCTATACAAAAGGGAAAGAATTCCCGATGTGTGTTGTGAATGATTGAGCCGGTTGGAAAGGGTACTGAGTTGAGGCGTGTAAGACGAATACCTGCTGCGTAATGAGAATATAATAATATACTATACAAAACACTTCTTGACATAAGATAGTAAAAGCTAAAATTTATTTTACTTTGGCCATTTTTGCTGAAAAGGATTGCAACCAGCAAGAAACATTTTCTTAGAAAAATAACAGTTGGGCTTCATTTAACCATGAAGAAATAACCACATTCTTTAATTTATTGTTGAACGTTTACGCAAACAAATTCCGATTCGACGTCAAAAGTGGTTATTGGAAGAAAAAAAAGAATCTGTAACTAGACTTGTATTTTAAAACTTAGACTAAATAATATACTTTCAAATTACAAAAGAATATTCTTTTATTTTTATTAAAAAATGAATTTAAGGAATTCTAACAACTTTGAAATTCTCCATTATGAAATATTAATGTCAACAAATTGCTTAATATTACACTTATACCGTTAAAAGTAAATTATGCCTGATAATTATATACAAATTAGCTAAGATGATAGTATTCTATTTTTTCGCAGATTTCTTTTCACTGAAAAAAAAAAGATACTAAACAGACTAATCCATCTTTCTGATTCTTCAATCATAAACTAACCATATATCTATAATAATACACACAAATAAAATGTGATAACTTGTGGCCACCAGATGCGTTATAATTTAAATAATTGTTAATTAATTTAAAGTTAATGAAGCCGATGACACTCTCCGAATGTTCTTGCCTACAAGATAGTGAGCACGTTATGTAAATGCTTAGTTCTTAAAGATGAAAACGCAGGTCTTGATATCATTCAGTTTTATTACTAATTTATTGAACAATATAAGATGTGCTCTGCAATAAAATGCTGCTCTAAATATTATCACTCAAAATTTAACAATTTTGAGTGATGATTCTATTTAATGAAAAGAAATAATATTTTTGTCTTAAGAGGTCCACTTAGAATATGCATATTATTTCATATAACTATTGATTTCTATGAAAAATTCAATACACAGGTGATTCCTCAGAATGAAAATAAATATTTTTCAAAATATTGTTGTCAGAAAGGAAAAGATAATTTGGAATATATGGCCTTCATAGATCAGTAAAGAGAAAGATTGAAACTTATACCTTTAACTATTATGCCTTTCTATTACTCTCTCTGAATCTAATTATGGGGATCAAAAAGTATTACTCAAATAGTATAAAATTTGTTTACACTAAGATAATTTGGTTGAAAATAAGTGAAAAATATTATATTTAGCATTTTAATAATTTATGGTTATGAAATAGAGCGTGAAACACCCGTATCTTTTTCTGAGTTAGATAAAATCTTCCAAACACAGATCACTTGCAAACATTATATATATATTTTTTTAAAGTTTGCCTTTATTTTCACACACAGTTATTTTGATCTAAAAGAAACAATTTTCTTTAATTTTCAATTTTTACAATTTCTTTAATTTTGAAAATCAATTTCGGATAACTTTTTTACATGTATGAAAATAAAATTTTTGTTCAAATTATTATATTCATATTTCATATTTTAGTATAAATATAATTCTGACAATCTAACAGAGTTTTTTAGAAACTATCATACTGTTTTTTACAATTAAAAAATACTGAAATAAGTTAAAGATGGTAATTTGAGTGCAAGAAAAAGTATATATAAAAGGAACACCGGTGTCTCATCTTCGTCAAACGGTTAAAAAATAAAATCTAGTATTTTTTAGGGACTGTTCAACTGATCATTTCGAGCCATGGGTATTGTCATTTATAAAACTAAGATAGCTAAATCGTTCAGATTCTGCAAAATATTAATCTTTAAACTTTAATCTTTAAGATTGAGCAAAATTTTATAATTTAATCTTTAAGATTCTGAAAAATTTAATGCAATATACTATTAAAAAACTATTTAATAAAAATCTCCATTTAATAAAAAATAATAGATTATTCAAATTATTTTTAAGTTAAATAAACTTTGAGTAAAGAAGTCTCGAGATTCGATGTCGGAAGTGGTAAAACAGAGAAATTTGTGAGGTATGGTATACATATTATTTAAAGCTAAATTAAATATTCAAGAATTATTTGAAATACTGCAATGTAATAAAAAATTTATTGAAGAGCAATTTTTTTTTAAACTTTTTACATTTCATGATTTTGTGAAAAAAAATCGAGCAAAAAAAAAACAATAGAAAAGATGTAAAAAGAAAACAAAAAAAGAAGGAAGGAAACTTTTACAATTCTAGTTATTCGTCGCCAAAAAAGTGCTGAACTAACGTTTTGGTAAATGGGGTGTTTTAAACATATCCAACAATTTGTTGCTGCATGCATTTTTCCCCCACTTGACTGAGTTTCAATGAAGAGAAAGGAGAATCATTTACACCCCTTTTACTTATCTCACTGGGTGGGAACTGTGGTCGAGTTCAAGTGAAAAACCTTCCTTCTGAAAACTGCCGTAACAGGGGAACTCAAAATCTCAGACCCTACCGGAATGAAAGAGTTAAAAACAGAGAGTAAATAAAGGGTGATTAAAAGAAGTATCTATAAATTTCAAAAAAATAAAATAAAATAGGTTTTGCTATTTTTTATACTGCCTTCCTTAATAGTGTTTTAACAGATTCCTATATCATTTAAAAAATTTATATAACTTTTTAACTAAATTACTAATTTCTAATTAGCAATGTGTAAATTTTTATGCCATTTCTGAAAAATGATCTGCAAATATAAATGAATAGTGGTAATTGCAAAACATCAAGTATAATGCTATTATCGCAATAATAATTTTTTTTAAAAAAAATGCTTTGAGTTATTTATCTTAAAGAGTAAGCAAACAATTTTTTAAAAATTCATTTTAAAGTCATCTTCATTCAATTCTAAATAAGTTTCTAAATAAAAACAAAACACTTCCATGTATACAAACATTTACCTGTTCATTAGAATGATAAAAAATTTTCAGTTTATCTCAAAATTTAACACATTGTTTCAGAATAAATTAGCTCAAGCTGCTTAAAAAATTTATTCACTAACTGAAATTCACAGTTAGGAAAACTGCACCTTATGTACCTATCTAAAATACAGTTTTCCAGCTTTTGACTTGTTTATTACAATATTACATATTGCAATATTTCTTTGTTAATTATACATTTAAAAATTTAAAAAAAAAATCTTGAGCTTAAAATTAATTAAAAATTTTCGACAACAAAATTTTAATTGAAAAATGAATAAATATCTTCATTAATTTGAACCATTTGGAGTGCTTAGGAGGAAATGTAAATAATTAGAAAAATTTCAATATGAAATCATTATGAATGACACATTTGTAAATTAGATTTAATATTGAAATAATAAATTATTTCAATCTTTGTTGACGGCAAAGTTTATAGTTGAGCAGTCAACTTAACAAGTTTTTAGACTGTAAGCACCAAAATGTTCAAGAATATTTCAATGATTGTTTTAAAAAATCAAAAATTTTATATTTAAAAAAAATTCACATGCTTAATCCTAAGTGTATAATTTGTATTAATATTTCAGAATTGACAAAGATAATAACATTTCTAAAGAGCAATGATTTACTTCATAAAGCTGAAAACAGTACACAAAATGACCATGTTCTGCAAAATCATGAAAAATAAAAAAATTTTAAGAGATGATCCATTAATGTAATGTATTCACCTATTTCTTATATTTTAAAAGAATGAAATTTTTAATTCCAAATAAAGTTATAAATATAATCAATATTTTAATACATAATGAAACAGTTTTCTTTCATGAAAATGTGTTAAAGCAAATGTGTTGATTATTTTCTTTATATTACGACCTATTAAAAAAAACTTAATGCAAAGATGATTGTATCTGAAATTTTAAATTGCTTTAATTCCTCAAAAAAATAATACAAGCAAACAATTTAATAAAACAACTAATAATCTATATTAGTTTGTTCCAACCAGTGTCCTCTGAAACAAAAGTGATTGTTCAACGACTTTTTAAATTTATTTTATAAAAAAAAATTTTAAAAATTGAAAGGAAATAGAAAAAAGTATTTTTTGACCAAAAAGTAAGTCACTAAAGCAAAAGACGAATGTTAACTTATACAAATTAAGATGTGGAGAGAAAAAAGAAAAACAGAATACAGAAATGAAAAAAACTTAAAAAAAATTGCTTATTGCTTTATACTTCTTTGTTATTTGTAAACAGTATTTTAATTTTGTGGTATTAAGCATTTGGGAAAGTTGAAAGCCACTTGTGTGCATAAATGAAGCAGAACAATATTTAATTTTTAAAAATTTTATATTTTTTGGTACTTATACAATAATTTCTTAAAATAAAATAATATACAAAACTGGTTGAGTCTTAGTTATAGATATTTAAGTAGTTTGTCAAATTATTTGAAATATTGCATAAAAAAATAAAGTTTTTAAAGAATTCACTTTGATGATTTATCATAAATAAATTTAAATAAGAGTATAAATGCATGAATATATCTTAAAACATTTAAATATTTTTTAAAAAATTATATTTATATGCACTATGAAACAATTGAATTCAGCACTCGAAAAAAATTTTGGTTTTTAATTATTAAAAATTAATTAAGATTAATTAAGATTGATAAAATTAAGTTTGAAAATAATCACTTTGATGATATAAGCATAAATACCTAAAAATAAGAGCATAAATACATGACATAAGAGTATAAATACATGTATAACTATTAGAACAAAATTATTTAATTATTAGTAATATTCCAAACATAAAAATAACATGAATAAATATTATTATTGTCACATACAAGCTGTTTCCTTTTTTTTTTTTTAAATTTATACAATTTACTTTAAATAAAACTATCTTAACTACCAATGAAATATTACTTGAAAATATCATGAAAACATAATTTGCTTATTTTATGTTTATATTTTGCTAATAACCTTAAAATCTATACCAATAAATATGTAATAAACTAGTAACTGTCATGCATAACATATTTCCTAACATTTAAAAAAAATACATTATTATCTTATCTAATCCTTTACTCAGTAAATAAAAATCAAATACAATCAGTAATCTTTTTATATCACCACCTTAAATTGAGTACAAAAAAAAATCTATTTTCATTAGAAAAAATTTCAAATCTATATCATTAGAAATATGAATAAAATTCATATCATTAGAAAAAAAAATTCGAAAACAGTTGTATGGTTGTTAAATGTTTTGTTTGTATTAAAACTCATTTTTATTTCTCACAATTGGACCATTTTCAAAATTTATTATTTAATAAAATATATGTGCATTAAAAATGAAGAATACTTTTTATTTTCATGGAGCTCCATATTTTCAAAAATAAAAGATTTTTATTATTTATCATATGTGATTCATTGAAACAGGTGATGATGTTTAATATATAATTGTTTGCCTATATCACTCTGAAATGGAATGGTGAACAATTGGAAATGCATCATCAACTAACTTTCTATATAGTAACATTTTATCTAAACATTTTAAAAAACATCATCTTGATGCACACTATAAAACATTTTAATGCAGTGTCTGACCTATTTTGGTGGTGGAAAAATTAAGGCTTTTAGTTAACAAAAACCTCAATAACAAAACTCACCTATCAACAGATTCTTTTAAGAGTAATTGATAACTCAGTGTTCTCTCACAAGATAAAGTCGGATCAGCTTCATTATCATTGACATGAGCTCGTATTTCCCACTCCATACCAAATGCACAAAACCTAAAGGTTTCAAATCGAATGCAGTATTCATCAGTGTGATAAGGACCCAATAGCTGCAAATCTAGATTTTAAAGAAAATAATTATAAATTTTTTAAAGAGGTTTATTAGTACAATTAATTAATATATAGAAAATTTTCTGCATACCATTGCATGCAATTTTCTCAAAGGAAAGATAATCACACAAATGATTTCTTCCGCCAGATTTAACAGGTAGAAAAACATCTGGAATTGCTTCTTTTATTTCTGCACCAGTTTTTTGAGGTTGAGCACAACGTTTCTCATGGTCAGCTTTCTTCTTATAGGGACCTGACCAGGGACATCCTATTCTATAATAGCAGCATAAAGAATGCCTGAATAAAATATAAATCTTTTAAGACATTTAATTATCACAGCAACATCTATACCACTAATTATTAATAAATGAAGCATTTAAATTCATACTTAGTCAAACAATTTTTTTTCTTTAAAATAATTCAAAGTTACATTGCTATAAAGATTGAATTGATGCAATTCATGGTTAATGATTAGTTATAAAACTCTGAAGAAAATAATATGAATGTTTTAAATTAAAATAAATTTTTAATTGAAGTTTACATTAATATTACAAGTTTACATTAATATTACAAGTTTACATTAATATTACTAAAAAGAACACATGGTTTTACTATCATACAAATTAAGTAAAAACAATTGCAATTTTAGTAAAAACTCTTCTGGTGAAAAGAGTAAAATTAGTACTTATTTATTTAAACAGTTGAAACATGAAAAAGGTTAAACTGAAATTTAAGCATACTGAAAACATTAATGAAGCACAGTAAAATATTGTTTCGATCGATCATGCCCCTAAACAGGAATAATAAAACATTTCATAAGTTTAAGAAATCTATATCATACTTTTGAAGCATTATAATGGAATCAGGATCAAAAATTTATCATTATTACATATAAAACTGTATGAGATGCTAAAATCTGATTCAAAAATAATTAAAAGATAGTTACTACACATAAAATTATGTTTTATTTTTATGACAGTAAAAAAAATTATTTTAGCTTTTTGAAATTCAACAGCATTCATTTAAGAAACCTATAAAGCTTATTAATAAGCTAAAGGGAAATAATTTTCAAGAATCCTCCAATTATCTTACTCTAAGTCAAGGCAAAGTAAAAGCCTTGTACAATATTAAGACATTTTATATGCCTTGGTTCACAAGACAAACTAAATCTCAAAAATCAATCAACATTGTACAGTTCTTTAAAGAAAGCTTTCAAATTAGCTTTGATATAAATAGTGTTCAAACTCATAAACATTTTGGTTGAAAACCACTAAACCATGATTTGAACCACAAGTAAATAATTCCAGCCTTCAACTGTTAAGAGGATTAGACAACCATGTTGGCAATCAATCATATTATGTTAAATACAGGGTATCTGCTACATTTTAGATTTTCAAATTCATGACTTTTCATAACTTTCCATGATTAATTTCCATGAATTTTTCATGACTTAACAAAGTTACTATTTTCTCTGACAAAAACACAACAATAAATTTAAAAAAGCATTATAATAACATTCATTGAAATGATAGGTATAAACAAAGCTGTTATACTCTGCATCTTCATATTTATAGATTTTAAATTTAAAAAACAGAGTAAAGAAAGAGTTGAAGCAATAAAATAGCTGGAAAAAAAATACAAAAGCAAAGAATTTTTTTTTCTGCAGAATTACATTCTAAAGATACTTTTCTTGTTCATCGGAAAGGAAAGAAATACTCCTGATTTTTTTGTTCTCATTTCGGAATAAAAAAATTCGCCAATGACTGGCTTGCTTCAGCTAAAATTTTAAATTGATAAAATTAAAATAAATAAATAATAATAAAAATTCTGAAATCACAGAAGTTTAAAAGATAATCCGCTCTAGAAATGTTTTTTCTTTCATTTTTTGAAAAAACACCATAATTTTTATAGAGCACGATAAAAACATTATATATTTTAATCAAATACGACTGTGAGTGGGGATTTTGTTACAAATTCAGATATTAGGAACACCATAAAATTGGGGGGAGGGGATATATTCCATTTTGAAAATAAGATTTTTCAGAGACCTAAATCCATGACTTTTTTTTAAAAAAAATAGTTAAAATCATGACAAATTTTGTTCAATACTGAAGTTTACGACTTTCCAGGTGTGCGGATATCCTGCATATAAATGAGTTTACATTTATAGAACATATAGTTATAACAGTAATCAAATAAATCTGTTTTGATCAAAAAAATTTGTAATAAATTTTACACAAAAACCTAAATATTTCACTGAAAGAAAATATCACCAATAACATCATACAGACGAACCAATTATTTCATGGATACTTTAAGATTACTGTATCTCATATTCCTTGAACAACAAACTCAATTTTTTTCATTTATGTTTTTTAATAAAAATATTTATAAATATTGTTTACAATAAATGACAAATTCATAGCAATAATTCACACTGCGGAAAAAAACAAAAAAAACATAATAGCCTGAAAATTATATTGTTAGGATCATGCTACAAACCTTTCAAGACAAAGTTCCTTCTCATGAACTTCACGCATACATCGAGGAAATTTAGCTGAACATTCTGCACAATTCATTGGCATTTCTGAAACCGCTTTTTCCACAACTAGATTGCGAACACACATATCTTTGCTTATCAAAGTACGGCAACAGGGACAAACTGCTGCCCCTAGTCTTAGCTGAGCATCTGCCAATAGGTGATTGAAACATTCTGAACAAACCAAGTGACCATTTCGACACTGAAATAAATAAGGATAAAATTTTATTACTATATTTTCAATAAAAAATCTTTGATTTTGATGAATTTAAGCTATAAATGAAATTTTTTGATTTTGATGAATTTGTAAGATAATGAAACATTTGAAGCAAGAATTTTTTTTTAAAAAAAAAAAGAAAAATCTTGTATTGGTTATAAATGACAGGAATTATCTTTATAAAATAGTATTAACATAAGTTTAATTACATACATACATTTAATTAGAATATCTTAGCTACTTATAACTACTGCCATTTATATAGTAACAGGCTTGATTACAAAATTTTCCAACGTTTTAGTCAGGGTTCGTTGATTTAAATCAGCTTGATTTAAATCACGATTTAAATCATGATTTAAATCAAATGATTTTTTTTAAAAAATCATTGATTTAAATCAAATTATTTTTTTTATCTATATGTATTGATTTTAAAAGTTTAAAAACAATGTTTTAAATTTTTGATACTTTTATTATTTTCTTTTCTTAGCATTAAAATTTAATTTAAATAAATTGCTGCATTAATTCATTTTAGTTAACGAAATTACTTTCTTGGTGTGTGTTAAATTCCAACACATTTGTAATTACATTTTTAAAAATATTTTGATTCTTGAGATTGAAAGTACAGATTAAAGTAAATATTTAATACTGTCTTAATATAGACTTGCATAGCTGTAGAAAGTAATTAATAAACATGAATTTTTTTCAAAAAATAATACAATAATGTTAATTAAAATTCTACCTTTTGAATGAAAAAGCGTGAATTAAAATCTACATCATATTTTATTGGTGGAAAATGTATATTTCTGAAGCTTGAGGTTATATTAAAAAGAAATTACCCTAATACGCCAAAAACAGAAAAAGAAAAAAAAGGGGCTGATGAATTCAGATGTTTTTTTTCCTAATATAGGGTCATTCTTCCCTTTCAAACTCTTTCGAAGTCTATTTGATGCAGTAGGGTTATTAACTGGTATTTTCTTGTCATAATATGTTTGCAGTATCTTTGACATTATCTGATTTTCTATAAAGAAATTTTGCGAAAAAAAATTCCAATGAATACATAGAATTTCTAATTTTTTTTTTAGCTTAACTTATCTATTTTGATATAGAATTAAAAATGAATATTTTAATATAAAAATATATAGATTAAATATTTATTTTTTGATGAATGACTACATTTATAAACACAGTCTGCTACATTTATTTTGTCATTTTAAAAATCAAGAGAAAAAAAAAAGAAATCACAATTTTAAATTAAAGTTATGGTTTGCTAACTGAAACTTTGTTTTAATAGTTAAAGCACAGGGGTCTGTCCAAGCCGGTACCTTTACAAATTTAACTTTAGGAAAAATGATAGAATAATCACACAAAATACTTTTTCTTAAAATTTTATTTTTGTCTCGTAAGAAACAATAAATCCATATTTTTACTATATTTGTGTGGACTTTTTAATATAATTTTTAATTTTCGCAAAAAAGGTACCTCTCAGAAAAACCCAGACAGACCCCTGAAGCATTCTTTAAATTCTCTATTTCATCTAGTCTTTAAATTTTAATCATGCATTTGTTTCAAAATGGTTGCTATGCATTCAAAGCCATGTATTATAATGAAAAATTATTTTAGTTAGAGCTTCTAAAATATTGTTACAATATAGTTTTAATATTAAGTTAATTTGATTAAACATTTATAATTTTTTTTAATCATAAATTAAAGTTCTTACAGCGTATTTGAATAAAAATCAAAAAAATCTGATTTAAATCAAAAAAATCCGATTTAAATCAATAAAATCTGATTCTTTTGATTTTTTTTAAAAAAATCAAAAAAATCACGAACCCTGGTTTTAGTACAGAAAACAAGATTTCTAAAACTTATTTTCTTCTTCACCAGAATTATAATTCTAGATTACTAACTCATGTCTTATTTAATACATAATTATTTTTCTTATTAGTCACTTATTAAAGCTTTGATTAAAATAATTTATCAAAATATAATTTATTAAGATAGAAAAAATTGTGACATCGTTGTTTACTAAAATAACAATACATTAAATTGTTTATATGAAATTTTCAAAATATTTTTAATTCAATGAATATTATCACGAATATTTAATCATTTACAGCATTTATATCTTTCAGAAAAGTAACAAATCACCTGATACACAGCAGATTTAGGGAGATCTAAGCAAACAGCGCAACATAAAATCTCTTGCAAACGATCTTCAAGTTCTGGCTCATCAGATACCTTCTGTTTTTTACTTTTTGATTCTTCACAATCTTCATCAGTATTCAAATTACCATCACAAGATATAGAATTTTCAGACATTTTAATTTTATGTAAAATTTCGTTCACCTAGAATTGAGTTTATTCAGCTTAATATTTAAGAAGATTTTTTTCTCCCTTATATTTGTTTGGTTTTATTTTCGCTTTTTTCAAGTTCAAGACGCAGTGGAATTAATTCAGTTCCGTTCATCATTCAATGCAAGAGAACAAGTGCCGGGATTTCAAAAGTTACATTATTGTAACTTTTCTGCCTTCAAGTCTTAAATGATAAATTTTATAAATTTTTACTACTTAATCTTTTCAGAACTAGCTCTACAATTTTATTTAAACTCATAATGATTAGTAATTCAGTGTTTTCCTCTAGAAATTAATTTAACTGTAACTTTTTGATCTGCTCTGAATGTTTTGGTCTTGGCATTCGTACGTCACATCGTGGATAGCAATATTTTTCTTCCAAATATTTGTATTAAAATTACGGTTGTAAAAATTAAATTCAACTATTAATGATGTACTTATTAACAACTCGTAAATAATTTATTTTTGAAATTTTAAACACAGCAAATTCTGTAATGAGACTATTATGTACATTCGTGTATTATTACGTAAATTAACTGGTATGAATGTAATTTATTTTTAAGTCTTGATTATTTTCTAATTTTGCATTAAATTTGAAAATATGTAAATGTGTATTCATGCTCTTGGTCATAACTCTTAATGGGATTTTCTAAACTATGAAACCTTTTATGTGCAGTTCTCAAGACTGCAATTGTTCTGCCCAATATTTTTTTCATTGTGGAAGTTATGTTAGTTTTCATGCTAGTAATGTTAACTTCTAGTTTCAAGCTAGTAATATTCACTAATGCAACTTTTTGTTAGTTTTCATGCTAGTTATAGAAAATATTAAGATCTAATTAAATTTTCAGTTGCAAATTTTTTAAAAAAGGAACATTATCCGGTGACAAAAATCATATAATTGCTAGTGCTAACCATGAGTTATCCTGAACCTATGAACTTATATAAACTTAAATTTGAATTCTGGGTTGTGGGTGTTTGATATTAGCATTATCAGGGGTCTATCAGGGTTTTTCTGAGAGGTACAGTTTTGTAAAAATTGAGACATAATTTCTGAAAGTTATATGAAAAAATCAACACAAAAATATTTATAGTTTCCTACGGGATGCAAAAATAATATTTTAAGAAAAAGTATTTTGTGAAACTACTTTTCTTCTTGAAGTTGAGTTTGTGAAGGAATTTGGCCTGGTAATTCCTGATTGTACATCCGAAACCAGGCCAACTATCTCAGCTCTTTTATGTTGAAAAATATCTTGCTTTTATAACCCTTTATACAGGGACAGTTATTGAATTCATGACTTTTTCAATGGTCGCCTCTTGTTTTAAAGGCTATTAATTATAGCTTTCTAGAATTGCATAGATTTAAAAAAAAAATTTTTTTTTACATTTTTAAATATTCTATTTCTAAAATGTAGTTTCTCTGACATGGCATGGTTATTATATTGTTTTTTATTATAGTTGTGTCTATGAGAATATTTTTTTAAAAATTTTATTTCATTTCATATTCAACATATCTTTTATTTTTATTTTTTAGAACTTTATTAAATGTTTGCAGTTGAATACAAGAATGAAAAAGCAATGGATGTCTCTAGCGATGAAGAACCATATGATAGTGATTTGATCGATAGTGATGTTGAAGCTGAATTATACAGTGTTATACATCATGAAACAGATAATTCTACTCTAAATTTTGAAAATTCCTACCACTCTTTAAATTCTTCAAACAAGGAGAATGCTTCCACAATTTTAGATTATAAGGAATTTAGTACTATTGCTAATGTTAGTTTTGAATCTAACCAGAATATGTTAAAGAACAACAATAGTATTACTTCATCTAATGTTCAAGTAATTGAGATAACTGATAAATTGGCTGATGATAAAATTAATAAAAATACTTATTTAAATTCTTTAGCGGATTTTTCCTTTAAACGAAAATCCGATTCAGCGTTTGATGATACTCAAGCTTCTAAAAAGCAAAAAAACAATGAAGAGAATACTTCTAAAAGTCAAAACTTAATTAATTTAAAGTCTAATGAAACTGTTGTTTTGAACTCTAGTGATATTTCAAGTGAGGAAGATGATGATAATGATATTATATGTTTAGGACCATTAAATAGTCAGAAACACTTTGAAACAAATGTATCTGAAATTATTATAACAGATTCTGATTCTAACAGTGCTGATAGCTGGTGTTTCAAATCTCCTAAATTCAACACATCTATTCCAAGTGGGACTAGAACCAAAGGTATTAGTTAACTATTTTGAAAATCTGTGATTAATATAATTTTAGAGTTTTAGTGACCATACATTTGCGAAAAAAAACTTCAGCTAGGATTAAATGTGAAAATTAAAACAAAAATATGCAATACTGGTATTTCACTTTGTGGTTGTCAAATTTAGTTCATGTAAACTTGTCTATTAATATTTTTGCAAAAAAGACCTGTCATATGATTTACAGTAATAGCAGCTGCTCTATTATTCCTCTCGTACTATTATTTTAAATTGAACCATTTGTCCCATATTTCTCTTTTACTTTTATATTTATTAATTTAAATCAATCAATCAAAAAAATATATATTTGGTATATGATATATATTTAATATTAATGATTCTAAGGCTTTATACTTAACTAATATATACTAAAACTGAATTTTATCTTGATTTTAAAGAATAAACACTTTCAATAAAATTCATATTGACCTTGTACATTTTTCATATCTTTACAATTATATCTATCTTTTGAGAAAAATATTTAACTGTTTTATTAATTTTTTAATAAAAATAATTGTATCTAAATTCTCAATAATAAAATTTTTTCTTCGGATCATTAAGCATTAAACTCAGATCTTCTCTAATCACACTTTATCTTTTTCTTTCTACAACTTAATTTGGCATCAGATGAGGTTTTTAGCCCAAGTTAATATTATTATCCCATTAGTTATTTGTATTCTTTTTTTTGGCAAAGTACACCAGCTTGAGCTATTAAGCTTTACAATCAATATCAATGTTATTTATCTATTATTTTTATTACTCCATGTGTTACATGTTTAGTAATATAAAAAAAAAAGGAGTGACAACAACAAAATTCTTCAAAAAAAGTTTGTAATTTCTTAATGTAGTTTATAAAGACTTTTATAAAATTGTTAGAAATATTCTTTTTTTTATGTTTTAAATGTTTTTCTTTTTTTTTTTCTAGATTTTCTACTTTGTGTTTTAATTGGGTTTTGATAAAAACTATTTTAACTTAATATTTTTTATTAATTATTGTATATATTAACAAAATTAGAAATAAATAATACAATTATTTTATTTCTTCTAAAACAATGACTAGAAGTTTCATATAATAAGGATAAAAATAATAATGGTTTAATCCATGTGATTAATATACCTAACAGTTTGTGCATACCTTGCAGGAAAAAATAATTCCTTGAGAAAACAGTTGATAATCCTGAAATTTTGGCTTTTTAATTTTACTGTTGAGGAATGTTTGATAAAAATTCTTATCATTATTACAACTTTTAATAATTACTGTTATTGAAGAGATTTCAAATTTATATCTAATATCTTATGCTCTTTTTTAAATTTTTAGCAGCAGTCACTGGTTTTATCATGTATAGTGCCTCAAAAATAAATTTTTTTTATCGAATGATCAAATTTTCAGGCACAGGACTGACAAGGGGATGACCTCAAATATGCTAATTAATTAATGTTGATAGTATTTCAAGTTAAAAAATCATACACAGAAAGGTACTTCCTCTGCTTAAACGACCCTTTTTTTCTATGGGTTTGGATTCCTGGTAGTTGTCAAAAAATAGAAATGTGGTCCTATAAGTTAGGTCACAGAAGCGGTCAAAGGTTTGGACTCCTTAATGTTAATTTTCCTCTCAGTATGTTTCATTGTATCTTTAACTTATTGGAAAAATTTTGTGCACAAAATTCATTTATATTAGGATAACTCCATGCAAAAACTATCTTTTTAATATTTATTTTTATTTTATTTAATAATAGTTGAAAAATTTGTTATGCATTCAAATTTTCACCCCATTTTAAAGAATGTAAGTTTATAAGGCAAAATAAAACGTTTAAGTGATATCAGTCAAACAGTTCTTGAGAAATTGAATTTCAAATTACTGATTTAAGACATTTAAAAACTTTAAATTTCAGATTTCAAACTTTTTAAAATTAGATTTCTCAAAAACTATTTGATCAATTTCCTTCTAAATTTTGTGTTTTTCCTTATAAAATTGCATTCTTTAAAATGGTGTAAAAATTTGTATACCTTATTCAATTCTTTTTTTTTTTTTTTTTTTTTTTTTTTTTTGACCATTAGTAAATAAATAATTATTAAAAGATATTCTAAGTAAGTCAAAGAATTTGATATTTAAGCAATTCTTTTTACTTGACCATTTTCTTTTTTGAATTTTGCTGATAAAAATTCTGTTCTTTAAAATAAGTTAAAAATTTGTTCTTTACTAAATTTTTTTACTGTAATAAAATAATTAAACTGACAATAAATTAAAAATTATTGAATAAAATAATATATTATTCTTGAAAATTATTTTTTGCAGGGAATTATCTTCAGATCAACGACTTTTATAATTTTTCATTTCACTGAAAAAGTTCTCGCTATATGGTGATATATACAAAAAATAAAATTTGCATTAAGGGGACCAAACTTTCGATTGCTCTCCTGACCTAAATATTGGGGCCATATTTCCATGATTGTGACTAACCCTTATATTTTAAGGGTAAAGAATCCAAATCCATCAACAGAAGGTTATATTTATTGTCTACAATAAATTAGTACATTTGAAGTAACTCCCTCGAACCATTAAGATTGAGTTCTTCCCCAGTTGCAAAAATCATCGAGCATAGCAGCAGGTACCACAGATAATAGCACCTTCTGCAGGTTATATAAATCGCAGATTTTAAAACGATAATAATATATATAGTAATAAATTGCTAGCAAGACAGTGGCAGTTTTTTTCTTGTTTAAAGTAAGTAAAACAGAGATCAAGTGCCAAAGTAAAGACTTTGCTTTTTTTTCAAGAGAAAGAGAGTAAAGATTTTTCTTCTTTGAGAAATCAACTCTGACTCTTAAGATAACTGTTCAAGCATGTACAGCTTGATGAAATGTAAATTTCAAAGAATTTAAACGTACTATTTAATTTCAATTACTATTTTCAAATTCTAATAATTTTTATTAAAAAATTCAAATTTTGCTACAAGTTTGCATAAGTTTAGTTTTTATATTAATCTCTACTTGATTGCATTTTAGTTGTAGGCAAAATTTCTTTTCTGAAGAGGATGTTGCATGTTAGCTCATAAAATTCTGTTACCTGAAGTCCTAATACATGAAAATCTGATCATTATATCAAAAGTTATTCAAATGATTTATTTTTCTTTCTTTTGTTCACTGCGAATATGTTCTTTATTTTCAATAAATTTTCAACATGTATATTATAAAAGGCCTTTTTTGATTATGCTATTTTCAAAGTATCAGAATTTCGCTAAATGTTTATTATCAATCCTTTTTGATTTTAAAACGTTATGCTCTAAATTTTTGATTTAAATTTTCATATATAGTGAAACCTCCAGGAAAGACTACCTCTATGTCCAGGGGTCTGTCTAGGCCAAATTGACTACCGTTTAGTGGTACCTTCACAAAATCAGCTTTAGGAAAAACAGTAGTTTCACTAAAAACTTTTTCTTAAAATTTTATTTTTATATCCCGTAAGAAACGATAAATCCATATTTTTACTATATTATGTGTTGCTTTTTTAATATAATTTTTAATTTTCACAAATTATGCCTAAATTTTCACACATAGATACCTTTCAGAAAAACCTAGGCTGACCCCTGCTCTCCCAAAGACCTGGTAAACATCTGCACCAAATGCGGAAAAGGCCAAATAAGGAAACTTGATAAAATATCAAAATTTATTAAAAATATTTGTGTGATGCTCTTATTTAGAGAGCTCTTTTTGACGATATAACCGATATAATAATGTTGCAGTTATTGTGCACTAAAGACTATGCTGTCAATGGTTTAATTTTAAAGTTGAAAGTTAAATTAGAAACAAAATAAGCATATCAGACAAAAAATCGTATCTTTTAGCGCTAACTAATTTTTGTGATATAAAATTAAATCCAACCTAAACAAAAAACATAATTGTTTATTTATTTAAAAAAGCTTTATCGTTCATGGTTAGTAAATTTGTTTTTATACATAATTATATCAGTTGGGATCATTTTTATTGACACTAAATTTTATTCATCGATCCATCTTTTATTTCCGCAGCAATAAAATGACACTGACTAGAATTAAAATCGTCTGCTAAAAATCATGTACCTTTGATTACAATTTTGAAGCAATGGAGCTAACCTCTAAGAACACCAACCTCCATCAGTGTCCATTTTACTGTGAAATAGAAAGTGGTCACTTTCGAGAGGTTTTACTGTATTTTTAGAATTTATTTAATTTTTTTCATGTGAGGAAATTTTTACTACATTTCAATATCTATAAAATTATAGAGTATCTTTGAATTTCTTAACTTTTCAGATCAATGGTTTGTAAATGCTGATGATATATATCGCTCACGTCGAAGTTCTAGCCGTTATCATGAGTCTCAATTTATGACTTGTTCTCGTTGCAATCAGAAAGGTCATTCTTTTAAATTTTGCTCATTTTCTAAAGTAAGTTTTATCTTGCATATCATTACATTGTAAGAAATTTATTTCCTTAAATTTTTGTTTAATACATTAAGTTCATTACTTTTGTTTCTATTTTTAGATTTTGTATAAAATATTGCTAAAAAATATTTTTTAGCATTGTTGAGTGGTGCAGTTTTGTTTTCTTCAAAGTCATTAGTAAGACAAGGGAATAAAAACTTGAATATTTTTAATAGTATTTAAATTTATTATAGTTTGGTTTTACCAGGGGCTAATTTTTTTTCCAGCTTAATACCCATTTTTGTGTATTATAATTTTCTGAGAGAAAATTTCTTCAATTAATAAAACATATATTTTGAAGGAACTATTTTCTTTAATTATAGAAAATCATTAAGATACTTGTTTTTAACTCTTTATGACAAATGCTTGCTTATTATTTACGATTTTAACCTGTATTTATTAGCAATTAATTTGAATTTACACTACTTTAAAATACTTATCTTAATTACACTTTTTACAATTAAAATTTAATATACTAATTATTTCCTAACAATATAATAATAATAATGTAAAATAGTTTTGGATGATATAAATCGTTCATGTTAAATTTTAAAATTACACTACTTGCCATTAAAATTGCTACACCAGGAAAGCAACATACCGCGAACGTAAAATTTCCAAGATGGATAAAGTATGTTGTGGTATGCAAATGATTAGTTTATCAGTGCATTCACCCAAGGCAGGCGACGGTAGCGACACCTACAATGTGTATATAAGAAGATATTTGACAGTAAGTTTCTCATACAGAAATTAAATTAGACCGTTTTTCTTGGGTAAAAAAGTTTTTGTTATGCCTCAAGTAAGAAGGAGAAATGCCTACCAGTACAAGTCTGAGTTTGATCGAGGTCGAATTGTGGCCTGCAGGGATTGCGGTTTATCATACCGAAGTATTGCTGCTCGCGTTGGTTGAGATCCTGTGACTGTTAGCGGAATATGGATGGGGTTCATGACGGTCACATGGAAAGCATTGCAGGATCTCAGGAGCGCCTCCAATGCTGGTGTGATCAGCGACGAATCTGGACGCAGGAATGGCATGATGGTGTCTTTTCAAACGAATCCAGATTCTGTTTACAGCATTATGATAGTCACATCCTAGATGTTTGGGGACATCGTGATGGACGCCCATTTGTAGCTTGCATTCGACATTGTCACACTGTCCCATTACCTGGAGTAACGGTATGGGGTGTTATTGTATACACGTCTTTATCACCTCTTGTTCACATTGCCGGCAGTTTGAACAGCTACCGTTACATTTCTGATGTGTTAGAGCCAGTTGGTCTGCCTTGGCCAGCATGTTCTCTTGAAAGCGTCTAGTCAATGGTTGCCGAACGACTGGCACGCCACCACTCATCCGTCACTGCCCAATGAATTGTGGCATAATGTTAAAGCTGCATGGAATGCTAAACCCGTCCATGCTATCCAATCTCTGTTCAACTCGATACCCAGGAGAATAACTGCTGTTATTGCTGCCAGGGGAGGCTGCTCTGAGTATTGATTCCTCAGGATCTAAACATCCAAATATCCTGAAAATTTAATCACTTGTTCTTCCAACTATAAAGCATGTGCCCAATAAATATCATTCTCTTATTTACAGTCCTTCCTTGTGTAGCAATTTTAATGGTTAGTTGTGTATTTTTTAATTAAATACATTTTTTGAAAAAAATTTCGCCAAATTTTCTGTTTAATTTATAGGAAAAGGCTTTCAAATTGTTTATCAATTAATCATTTTTTGAGTTTATTTTTTCAAATTGTTTATCAATTAATCATTTTCTGAGTTTATTTTTTAAAATTTTTTTTTATTGCCTAGTGATTGTTTTTTAGGATGCTTTCTCTTTTTATGATAATGAGTGAGTATTACTTTTTAAAATACACATATGAAATAGTATAAAAGAGTAATTTAGAAATTGTTAAATTCAGTTATAACATAATTTTACCCATTTGATAAATTTCTACAGTGTTAAGTGCCTTTTTCTGCGAGGAAGCACCCTGCCTTATTTTACTCCTAAAGAGAACTTTGCCTTTTTGTTAATAATTAATAGCCTGTATCTCTCAATGTCACTTACTACAATAAAATCATATTTAACTAAAGCTTTCATTCTGCTCCAGTAGAAAAATTCTGTTTAGTAATGGCTACACTATATTGAGTAGCATTAATGAGTCGCAGAATCATTGACTTCCGAAAAGAATTTGTTTATCTTTGTCAAAAGAATTTGTTTATCTCTGTGTCAAAAGAATTTGTTTATCTTTTAACTACATGAAATTTGTTAAAACTTTTCCCACAGAGGACTTCATATCATTAGTCAGAAGTCTTGTTATGATTATTTACCCATGTGATTACTTTTTTTTTTTTTTTGTAGGGTATGAGATGTTTTATATGTGGTAGTGGCCGCCATAGCTCCTTTGGATGCAAAAGCAAAGTTTGTGCGAAATGCTTTGGAATTGGTCATGATATCAGGGAGTGTCAAAGAGAGCTTGACTTTTGTGAGATGTGCCAAATGCCGGGCCATCGGCGAGAAGTAATTATTTTCTTTTTTTTTTTTTTATAATCATTCTAAATTTATCATGTATTCTGCATTTTTTTTTTCTAAATTCTTTATAACTAAATTCTTTTATTGATTTTAAACATTAAAAACTTAACTATATAATGGTAATGATTGACTTTAGTAAGATATGTCTAATGCCTGACCAACATTTTGCAATAATTTTTTTTTTTATTTCCTAATATTCCAGAATTCCTAATATTCTAATATGTATTTTGCTTGTTGGTTTTTCTAAATTATTGAAAACTATACTTTTTCATTTAACCTAAAAATTTACACTGTAATGGAAAGAATAGACTTGTGAGATTTTTCAAATGCCTGACCTCCCTCAAAGAGTAATTTTTATTTTCTTTAGAATTCTTGATAGATTTTGTTTAGTGTTACTTGGTTTTTCTAAATTATTGAAAACTTTATTCTTTATCTAACATAAAAACTTTACAAAATATGAAAGACTATTTTAGTTTTTTCCCGTTTTGTCATTTTCAGAATAACAAATTTAACATTTTTACTTCAATAATTTCTTTTATTGTAGATCTGTCCAGATTTATGGAGAAGATTTCAAAGAACTGTAAGATCAAGTTTTTAATGCATTATGCATCATTTTTTCGAAAAATATTTTAATCTTTGTATTAATGATTCATATATTGCCTTGTAGACTCCAAAGAAATCGAAAAAAATTTGGAGACTATCCCAAGATAGACCTTTCTTCTGCTATAACTGTGGTTTACCTGGACATTTTGGTGCTGTAAGATATTTTAAAATTTTTATTTATGTGTTTTTCTTGTGTCAAAGTTATTTTGATAGTATTGCTATATATTATACTATAATCTCTATTAGTTTTATTTCTTAAATTAGCAGTTCAGCAACAAAAACCAAATTTCCGTCAGCTGAAATTGATCAGTGTTTTTTTAAAAATGCTGATGCTTTTTTATCTTTTTTATTCATTTTATATTCAGCCTGTATATAATTTTTTATTTCATTAAATTTTTTATCTTATTAAACTTATGTGTGTTACTTTATAGTTTTTTCTTTTTTAAAACTATTTCTAAATAACTTTTTTTAGTTGATTTTCATAAACAATAAAAAAATGGCGTTTTGTAACAATTCAGAAAAGCGAAAAAATCAGTAATCTGGAATGGCGATGGTCCTGGTCGTTCTGGATAATTGGTTCTCTAATGTATTACGTTTGCTACTTTGTATAACACTGAATATGTGTGTTTCCTCTTGCTTATAAAATGGTTTATAATATTTGGAGTTAAAAGATAGGTTAAATTTTATAGTAGAAAATTTACAATACCCTTTTCACTGTGTGTTTTTTATGTGAATAACAAAAGCATAATTTTTTCCCTCAGTGTCTCCTTCTTTATATATAACATATTGAAACTTGTACATTTTATCAAAAAATAGACTAAAAAAGTCATTTAATATATATGTAGCTTTAGGAGCAAAACTAATTTTAGATTTGAAATCCACAAACATTTATTAGGCAAGACCAAGTGTTTGTATAAATTGAACAAAAAATTTTTTATGTAGTGCAATTTGTCAAAAATATGTTCAGGAGACATGAACAGCTGTAAGTCTCGATTTCATTCAATAGTTTGCAAAGTAAATATTCTTAAGTGAATGTAATTGAGTAATTCATAGAAAAGCATACAAGATTTACATTACCTCTGTTTATTATTTATATTTTAACAAATCAGACTGATGGAATGTATTTAAACCCTTATGAGTAGAATGATATTCTCACAAGAGTTGAATATTTTTTACTAATTGCTTTAATCAAATAATTTTCAAGAAGTTTTGTTAAAATTGCTTTGTAAATCCAAGTTAAGCTCATGTGGCAGGATTTCATGTAAACTTATTGAACTAGATTTTTGTTAAAAATGTGTTTGGTAAACCTAGGATTTCATTAAATCAGAGGTCTTAATAGAGTTTGACTTTATTTTTTGTTGTCATTTTTAATCATTCTGAAACTCAGATTTTTTTAAAAATATTTGTCGAATTTTAAAAATACTATCAGAAGCAATTTTTCTTTGTTTCCTGAATTTGGTAAATTTTTAAAGAGAAACATTTTGTTTTCTATGTATATGAAAATAAGTTTAAATCATTACACTTAGCATATATCTTTGTAGTAACTGTAATTTTTTTATTATGTTTTGCTTATGGTATAGGAATTGCTTATGTATTGCCAGCTGCATTGAGAAAAAAAACTGTAAAATCTCATTAATAACTTAAAATATGTTGATAAATTTGGATCACAATGCAATTTCAATAATTTCTTCTTTTCAACGGGCATGTGATTCAAAATTTGTAAATTATTGATCATAATATTTGTATGCTGATATTTTAAATTGCTTTAAAACTTTACCAGGAAAAAATGATAAAATAAAATGCTATGTAAAATGTTTATAATTCTGCATTATTTTGAATATTTTATCTTGATGATTTCTTAACAGTTTGTTGGATTGCCAATTTACATATTTAGTAAAGGAAATTATAAATAAGTATGTAAATTATTTAAATGCTTTCTTTTTGTGCAAAATAGTTTCACATCTTTTTTTTTTCTTAATCATATGAGATTATAGGTAATTTCAAAATCTTAGCTTTTTTTCCCATTCTCATACCTGATTGATCTGCATCTCTCTCTATATTTTTTCAGGTATAAATATTTTTTTACAGGATAGAAAATATAATAAATATTTATAAACTATTTTATTACTTTTACTTGTCTTGTGTGTAAGATTAAAAACTGAAAAAGAGGTAAAAATTTATTCTACTCTACATTAGAGTTATTATTCTATCACTATTTTGAAATAATATTTGATGCTTATTTTTTTTTAAAAAATGGCTGGGTTTCTGAGTAGTAAAATGCGCTTCATGCTTCTGGGCCTCAGGCCCAGGACTCTATCCGTATCCTTGGACAGGGCAAGTTTGGCACATCCTTTCATTCCTTCAGAGAGTCAATAAAATTAATACCAAGTACGCTTGCAGACTAAATACTAGGGGTTCTGTATTCAGCTAACCACACAACACTTCTCTATCATCCCAAAGCACAAGGACAGTGAAACTGCAATGTGTTCAGTTGGCCTTGGGCCACAGAGTTTAATTTTTATTTAAAAAAAAGAAAGAAAGCATTTTACAGAAATATATTTTAAATTTGTTCTTACTCTTTTTCAAAATATTACTAATTTTTATGTTTTTTGTAGTTGTGTAAGGGCCGTCGGATGAATACACTTGCATTTCCAACTTGGCCATTTGTTTTAAACTACAAAGAGCAAAATCAAAGCCAAGTAAATCCTGTCATAAATGTTTCAAATGAAAAATCTATCATGGCTACCCAACAACATTTTCCCAAGGGAAAAAGTGAGCTTTGTTTTAATTTTTCTGCTTATGATTACACTTTTTTTTATAAAATTGTGTTTTTAATTTAATTCCTATTCTTTCACAAGTGAAGAGATATTTAGCTTGAAAAAATATCTTGATTATTGGTGTAGTCTTAACATTTAGTTGGGTTTCTTGAATGCTTTATAAGGGATTGAAATATCCATGAATATTCAAAGTTATAAATATATGTATACAGTGAATTCACGATAACTCGAATCTGATAGGACTGACGAAAAACTTCGACATATCGGAAGTTCGACTTACCGTTAGTTTCGGTTTTGGACTTTCAAAATATTGCTGGATTATTTAATTAATGCTTATTTATTAATTACAAATCTTCTAAATGCTTGCAATATTTAAGATCATTTTTCTGACAAGCCATTTTCGATAAGACTGTTTGAAGCACTTTATGATACCCTGGTCCATCGGCTGCAACTTTGCTGTTGTGTTTGGCGGGAGAAACTGCAAGTTTACTGCTTTCAAATTAGGTAGATCACTATGCGTTGTGCCCTGTGGCAGAATTTTTTCTGACTTTCTGCGACAAACCTCACTAGAACCAATATCTTTCTGCAAGATATTTTTATCGTTATAAATGTATGTGTAATGAATTTATAATAATAGATGAAATTCGTGTTTATAAAATAAGTCTACATGCATAGAATAAAACTGTGTAGATTTTTTTTTCTTAATTTCATAATATGTATAAGTTTACATTTTTTAATAAGTTTAAATTGTTTAAGTATAAATTTGCATAATCTTCGATAATAACGAAAAGTTATAAATGTATAGATCTGCAGACAAAAGTGCTTACTAGAGCATAAATAAAGATTACCCAGAACCTGTAATAAGATGGAACTTATAGAAATAGCTAAGAATGGACAAAAAGATTAAATTTATAAAACAAGATAACTGAATTTGAAGTATCAGTTTAAAACAGTATCAAAATTAGATTATTAAAGCAGTTTAAAACAGTATGGTTAATGTTTCAATATAGTAGTTATATCAGGTACAGAAACAAATCAGGTGAAAAAATTAATATTGAAGTTGAGTAGTAATCAAAATAATAAAATAGTATTGACTATAACCAAATTCTAAAAGCAAAAAAGTTAAAGCAATGTTTGTTTCAATTTTTTCTACATCTAATTAATTTTATCTAATTAATTATAGACTAATTAGATTCGATTAATATTGTACTGACTTATTGAAAGATTTTTTTTAAAAAAAAAAAGGTTTTTGTGATCAGATTAAGTTTAGAACGAAAAAAATACACAGCGCTTGTGATTTCGCACTGTATTGTGTAAATATATAGCATTGATTCCACACGAAGTATGCAGAAGTGGTTTCCGACTCAATATGCTCAAGTCTATTCAACATCTCGAAACGAAATAGTCTTTATCAGTACTAAAACGTCGATATTAGAGCCATACTCATTGGATGCAATTTTTTTCGCATGCGTATGGAAACCTGTTTGAAAGTGTTTCACCAGTAAATATTTTCCACCAATCTGGTTTTCATTCGCATGCCAAAAAATCGTAGATAGTGAGATATCTTTCAGACTTTATTTCATTTATCGTTAGATTGCGATTTTTTTCTTTTTTTTTTTATCGACGACTTAATTCAAAGGATATAGGCATTTTATCTTTAAAAAAAATATTTATATATATAGTTACTTTTTACTGCTTCTAAAATTTCTTGATTTGTGGGAAAAGCTGTCTCATCCTTACTATCGATCTCGCTACTAGTAAGAATATTTGATTCGAATCTAGAACGTTTTTTTTTTTTTTTTCTATATCAGTAGCGTGGGAAGCTTCTTTTCCTGTCGCTTTCCAGAAAAAAAATCTCTGACATCGCTAGATGTAGTCGACTTCCATCTTATTTCTTCTTCGGAATGCCGCCTTGAAAAATCAGTTTTCAAATTTGTTTTAATTATTGTGGCTTCACAATTGCAACAAATAACCTTTTCGCTAGACATGACTTTTTTAAAAAAAGAATCTTTTTACGCATGAAATTTTCCACATAAGTGCAAAAAATATAAAATGCTCTGTTCTCATAAGAAAACACAAAGCAAATTACTGCGCCAGCGATAGAGGCCGAAGTTGGCAAATTTCCAAAAATTGCTAAATAAAGGGGGGAAAAATTCTCCCCTTTTTATCAGTAACTGTTTGTCCTGGAGAATCACGAGCGCTTTCTCCTTCCGCGGTACGCTAGAAAAAAAATATTTAAAACAATTTTGTAAGAAAAAAATTTTGCAGAACCATTATTGCTTCTGCAGAAATTTTTTGTTTCTGTAGAAAATGTTTGTTTTTTTTTGTTGGTAAAACAGCTTCTGCAGAATCTTTTTTGAGAACTTTTGTTTGTGGCAACCCAAAAATTTTTATTTCCCAAATAAAAAAAATCTTTCTGCAAGAACTCAGTCGCTTTCTGCGACAATGTCGCTGTGTCGCCGTGTTTCTGCCACGGGGGCGTTGTGCATTTATCCATAAAGAGTATCACTTTTCTTTTTTTAGCGAGGAATTTCCGATTCAATTTTCTTAAATAGTCCTCAAATAAAACTGATGTCATCCAAAACTTTTTGTTAGACTTGTAATCCAAAGGATACGTTTTTACATTCTTGAAACATCGGGGATTTCGGTATTTTCCGATAACAACTAAGGGCAATTTCTCTGCCCCAGACGCATTTCCTCCAACTAGGACAGTCAAACGTTCCTTGCTCATTTTACCCCCTGAGCAGTTTTCATCCTTAAACATCATAGTCTTATTTGAAAGACATTTAAAAAATAAACCCATTTCATCAATATTGAAAACATAATTTTAACTGTATCCTTTAAGTAAATTTGGTAACGTTTCATTTAACCATTGTTCACATACTTCAAGAGGGACAGCTTTAACTTCTCCATGAAGAGTGCGAGAGACATTTTGTGTGTGTTGCAAAGAAAGGGGCAAGATATCAGATCCTAGGTTTTTTTTTTTTTTTTTTTGCTTTTAAAGATCCAAAAAAAATCGAGTTAAAGGGAGTAAAGTTCGAGTAATCGAGAATAATTAACATGAAATTGAAGATAAAAGGGTCGGGACCTCATAAAAAAAACGAGTTATAGTAATATTCGAGTTATCGTAGTTCGAGTTATAGCGAATTGACTGTATATATATATGCAGTACGAACTTCAATTGATCATTTCTCATAGGACTATTCATTGCAAACGATATTACAGTAAAATGAAGGTACGAGTCAACATTAAATTTAAATAATTACTTAGAAACGTATGGAAAATAAGCAAAGACTTGAAAATTAATAAAATTCAAAAAATTTATAATGAAATTAATAAAATTACTTAATGCAAAAATATTTAGAAATTTTGGTTAAAACACACTGTTTTCTTCCCTGTGGAAATGATAAATATTCAACATTTGCAACAGAAGATGGAATATGAAAATTTTTATAGATGTGTTTATTAAGGACAAAGGAAACTTCTGCACTCTATAAAATACATGTTTCTAGTTGGGGGGAAAATTTACTAATCTAAACTAAAAAAGAATGTGGCTAGTTAGTAATTCATTAAATATTTTGATTTTAAATACAAAAGTAAAATCAATTTTAAAGAATTTTGTTTAACTTTTCTCTATAGAATGCATAACAAGATATTAGACTATTGCATTTAAATGCAGAATATTTCTGTAAATAATAGTGCATATCAAAATCAACAACATTTAAACATTTGACAAGGGTTTAAAGAAAATATGATTATAAATTCGGAGAAAGGTACAATTTGCACAAAATACTGTGAAATAGTTCAATAATGTAAATAAATTGTTAAATTTCAAAGTAGAAATAAATTGAAAACTATATTAATTATTTTCTTTTGCTTAATAAAAGAATATTTAACAATGCTTGTTTATGGTTTTTTGGATCACTTGTATTTACTTTAGTGCATTTTTTGCGCAAACTATAACTCATTAAAACATTTTTTATTCAATGAACAGTATCTAATCTACAAACTAAACATGTTATTATTTCCACATCTATCTTTTTTTTTTAATTTATGTTGCATTGAGACATTAAAATTTTAAAAAAAAAATACAAAACAAAATAGTTATTTTTTTCCATGTACTTTAGTTTTTCGACTCATCCAATTTAAAAAATTTTTTCATACAGTATTTGTATTATTCAGAAAAATAATTTTGAAATACAAAATTTTTATCCATTAAATTTTGTTAGTTTTTATTTTATTTACTCGGTTTAAATAAAAGTAGCATTATTTTTTTTTAAATTTTATTTTACAAATTTAATTTTTGAATTATTAATTTCTAGATAAAAAGATGAAAGTGAAGAAAACTCTGCCTGATCTGGGTAATATACAGCAAATTACATTCCCTAGGACTCCAAAAAATAGTCAAGGAAAGCCTCAAAATGAGACAATTGTGTTGAGAAAGACTCAAAATCAAGAGAAAAACTCCTAAAACTGGAAGCTAGAAGACAGGAAGCTAGAAAAGCAAAAAGATTGAGAAAAAAACAAAGAAAAGCTATGGTACTTCAAAGATCAATAGAAGCAAATAAGATAAACTTTCAAGTAAATTAAAATTTTTATGAAACTTTTGTAAACTATTATTTTAATTAATGTTTAACAAACTTTCCATTTAAATTTTACGATTTTTCAATTTCGCTGCTGAAAGTAGACCATGTTGGTTTAATGTTTTTGCTAAACAAATTAAAATATATTGAATACACAGCATATGCAAATTATATGGAAGAAGCCACGCCACAAAAATGCCCTAATTCTGAAATATTTAAAAAAAAAAATTTATATTCCAAATATTTGTATGTGTTCTGTCCATCCCATTTTCTACTTACACATATTTTAAAATAATTGATTTAATAAAAATTAGATTTTTGATCCAACATCATTTTATTTTAATTAATAAAGGTTGTAAAAATCAGAAAATTAGCTAGCAAAGAACTTGGGGACCGTGAACTAATTTATATATTGTTTAGATATATGCCCTTTTTTCATTTCTTCCGTATGAGTCTTGAAATAAGTTGTGCAACCAAAAAGTTGGATCTCAATAACTATATTGTGACTTTCTTTTATGATTTATCTATAATCAATTGGCAATTTCAAAATCACAATTTTCGAATTTTTTCATTGAAGATTAGTTCCATTAAAATTAATTTGTTAAGTTTCATTTCTTTATCTGTGGACTTTAACTTATGTCTCTAACAACGACCTGAAGCAGAATTATATCCAATGATTTGTCTCGGACTTAATAATTACAGATATTCTGCAAGAATCCATCAGAAGTAAACTAATTAAATTATAACCAATTTTTCTTGATATAGACTAATTTTATCTTAAAAACCATTTATGAAGAAAAAAAAAACAATTTTGTCTTATTTTAATATTATTCTAGTACTAATACATAAATAAAAATTATTGAAAGCAGATAAAATTTTCATTATGATATAGATATTAATTATCATCGCATTTGAAAATGAAAGAGTTAAAAACTTGTGTATTAAAAAAGAATACCAAGATTTAAATTTGATTTTTACAATTGCAGCATTTGCAAAAGTACAATAATAAAAAAATAGTTCAAATATAACAATATTTTAAAAGAAAAGACTTCTTTAAATCTTAATAATTTATAATGTGCAGCGTATGATCCCAATCAATATGGCAATTGTAATTTGGAATACAAAGTTGAGGAAAAAAATTATAAAAGAGCAATTGCATTTTATAATTAAAAAAAAGTTCTTTTTTAAATGGATTGAAATAAATATAAAATAAGTATCAGAATAAAAATTTGACATGAAAGTGCAAATAAATGTTTGTTTTTTTGTTACTTTATTTCACCAAATTTGGGTTTCAGTACAACTATTCGCTGAAGATTTATTAAAAAATCACTTTTTGACATGCTTAGTTCTATCACGATTTCACTTTTTAATCTTCCCCTGCTTGTTTTTTAGACTATATCTTCTTTTTTTAAACAGTTATTTTATAACCGTCATTGAAAAGTCGACCTATTTTTCGGGTTACAACTATGTAGCTTTGTAATTTTCACCCTAAGCCCGAATACAAGGGAACTCTTGGTTCAAGTATTTTATTTTATAAGCATCATTGAACAACCGACCCAATTTTATAGGTTTACGGCTACTAATGTTCAACTCCGTAGCCTTGTAATTTTGAACCCAATCCAAAAGACAAGGGATCTCCTGTATCGCGTATTGGAAGAAATTTGCTTTTGTAGTGTAGTTTTGACGGAGCTAACCCATTGCATTGAGAGGAAGACTACGAGAACCTCCCATGGTTATCCTGATGGCAAGGGGATTATAACCCATGACCATTGAGGATATTTCACATGGGCACTGTGGTTGGTGCAAGCCAGGTGCAGAATTCGTATAGATCAACCATAGCTGGGATTCGAAGTTGGCCAGTTCCACTCACTTTCCCAATTTTTTTTTTCTTTTAATGTAATATCTCGTATTTTAGTAATAATTTTTAATGCTGCACTTGTTTTGTGACGATTCCATAGTAAAACCCAATCGTTTTCAACTAGTTGTGCATTTTCATTCGTGTTTTTTTAGTTTTTAATTATAATATCAGTTGTTTAACATTTCCTGATCATTTTTAGACTACTGGATAAAGCTCTCTCAGTTAGAAATCTTTTTTTTTCTTTCAAAAAACAATATTTACTTTTCATGATAGCCACAATATGATTGTTGTTTACTTTCACTTCTATTTTAATATAATTTAAGCTTTGGTTGTTAAATTTAAACATGTAAAATTTTGAACTTTTATATTTCTAAGATTATTGCCTGGATATTAACACTGTTATTAATTAAGTCACTATTTACTACTTTTTCTAAAATGACCTGTGCTCAGTCCTGGTTTAACATTTACAAAACAATTAATAATTAAAAAAAACTACTAAAGCATTAAAAACTACTGCCAAATTATTATTTACAAAATAATTTTATCATTTGATAATTAAATATAAAATTCCAGAGTTGTATAATTTTTTATTAGTAAATTCATGCATAATTTTATTACAATTATAATTAACAATATTTAAACCTTAAAATTGTACTTCTGATACCTAGTGTGGAAAGTCGGCACCTCTAGTACTGTTATGAATAAAGGATTTAATCACAGAGATATACCTGAAAATATATTCAATCAGAAAAAGGTACTTCTTAAGCCCTGTATGTTCTGATTCAATTATGAGAAAGTTTAGCCATTAAATAAAAAATATTCCAGTTTTACTCCTAATTTTATCAATTGGTTTCATCCAGGGTTTGTTGATTTAACTCAGCTTGATTTAAATCAAATGATTTGTTTTATAAAAATCATTGATTTAAATAAATCAACTACTTTTATATATATATATATATATATATATATATATATATATATATATATATATATATATATATATATATATATATATATATATATATATATATATATATATGGGGCAATCCATACAAAATTTACACCTATGATACGGAAATGATATAATTTATTTTTTTTACTGTTCTTTATTGAAAATAAATCGACACGTATTTTTGCGTTTTTGTTTAAATTGCATATTTTTGACTATACGAATTTTTGAAAATTTCGCTTTTTTGGGCACACGACTTCGCAAGTTATTTTTTAACGTATAGCCATCCAACAACAAAAATATTTAAATACACTTTCTTGAAGTGATTTTTCTCAAACTTTAAGAAAATCAACATTAAAATATAAAATTTTTTGTTTTTGACATAAAAAAATTCAGTTTTTTAAAAAAACAACTTTTTTTTTGCAATTTGGGCATCTTTGATTTTTTTTATATTTCGACAGTGTGAAGTATAATCAATAATGATATTAATTCCAAATTTTTGGAATGGTAAGACACTTTGTTCGAAAGATATAAACAAAACAGTGACGGCGCGCACTCCGCGTATGTATGTAGAATATGGCTCGACTGTTCTCTAACTCATCCGCTACCTACTAAACTAGAGCGCGGCGTGCGCGCCGTCACTGTTTTGTTTATATCTTTCGAACAAAGTGTCTTACCAAAGTGTCGTAACATCTGCTCCTGCACCCCAGGGCACAAGGTCAAGAAAACTGAGATGGAGACAGTAGGCCTTGGCCCTCTATGGGCTGTCACGCCACTGAGTTTAGTTTTAATTGAAAATTTGGTGTATTCTTTAATAATTGTTGTATTCTTTAAATCTCAATTTCATCTAGTCTTTAAATTTCAATCATGCATTTGTTTCAAAATGGTTGCTATGCATACAAAATGAAAAATTATTTTAGTAAGTTAGAGCTTCTAAAATATTGTTATAATATAATTTTAGTATTTTAATTTTTAAACAAACATTTATTAAGTTTTTTTATTCATAAATTTAAGTTCTTACAGTATATTTGAATTTTAAAAAATAAAAATTGATTTTTTTTTTTTTAAAAAATCATGAACCCTGGTTCATCTAGTTGCAACTTTTAAGATAAAGTGAGTGTATCCCCAAGTGTTCCAAAGAAAGTCATTTGCAATATGCTTTGTGGTAATTTTTTATCACTTTTCCCTCATTTTGTTTTTTGGTAAAATTTATTACCAGGTTGAGCAGTTGCATTATTCAACTTTTTTATAGGGAGATAGTAAAAGATGGGAAAATATAGCAAATATATATATATGCTTTATCATACTTTTATGGTTCAAATATATTTCAACTGGTTTTGTTAATATATGAGATAAAAAGCAAGAGGTTTTATGATGAAATATGCTATTTTGCAACAAAAACACAGATAAAGAACAGTACCATCCCCTTATATCAATTGCCGGTCAGGAAAACCCATGATAAACACTCAGGGGTGATTGTATCATCCCTCCAGGTATAAAAACTAAGAGCAAGCAATCGTGATTTTATTGTGGAATACCGCATTCCTTGAGGCCATTGATTCGCTAACTTTCTAGAATCAAAACTTATAATTCGACAATATTTACTCCGTAAAAGTAAGAATTAAGTTCTACAATCCAAAATTTAAATTTTGAAACCTTCACATGCATGAAAAAATATCCCATTAACAATATTTTTTCATACATGTGACTCTTCCGCAATTTTAATTTTTCTTTGGTTTGTATTATTTTTAATATTATGTAGGAATTCGCTAATATCAGTATTCATATTCTCCCGATTTTATTATCTACCTGATCTAAAAGTTACTCATTGTGAATTGTATTCATGCGATTTAAAAATTCAATACCTCAATTTGATTTTGAAATCAATAATGCGATTCATATACAGGGGATTTGAAAATCATGCATAGCAATTGTGATCTTAAAACTCTATTCTTGTAAGTTTTTCCTAAATTAGTTACTATAAAAGTGTGATGTTCTTGATTGGTAGGTTAATTATAAATTTCAGTTCAAAAAATTATTAAATATGAACAGTACATAAATTGATATAGTTTTTTTTTTGCACACTGTTCCATTGTTTGTTGAGTTTTTCAGGGGTTTTCACTTTGTGTCATAATAAACCTCTGCACACTATGTAGTGGTTCGATTGAAATTTTCTTGATCTCTGACTAAAGAACATCTGTTAAGTTTATGTACTTTTACTAAGGTGTTACTTTTAGGATGAAAATGTAGACTTTTTTCAATTTTAATGCTAATCATCTTTACTTACAATTCCAATTAGTACATTTAATATTGCCAGGCCCATTGCTGCATCTTGTAAACTTTTAACACTAAGTTCATCTTAGGCAATTACTTTGCCACAGGGTTGGAGTTTTGGACGTCCTAAACTGGTTTTGGACAGGACACGTGAGTTTTACTGTCTTAAACTGCGTAAAACTGTCTTAAAGTGTCCAAAACCTTGAACTTTGGTAAAAGGTAAAAATTCTATAGGTGTAACCATTGTACACATAATAATTACATGTATCAATAAATATTTGATATTTTTTATACAATTTACTATAATTTATTAAAAGAAAATAATATAATATAATTGGAAGCTCCACAATTCATTGAAAAACAAAAGTGAATACCTAATCCTCTAAATATAAATATGCTTTTAATAATGATTAATAATATTTTTGCATAAGGATAAATATGGCAATATTAAAAAATAATAATTTTTCTTAAAAAAAATACTACATTTGTTCAAAAATTAACCTTTTATTTTTCACAATATTTTTTTTAAAAAATTTTATAATTTCTGCATTACAGGATTATAAAAAAGACATCTATTTTTAAAAAAATTGTTTTTAAATATAAATATATTAGTTTAAATTGAAAATACAAAATAACTGAAAAATGTATTAACAGTTTTGAAGGGCATAATATCAGTTTCAGTTACTGACACTGGTAATGTATCACCACTATGCTAAAAGAATTGAACATGAATGAAATAAAAGTATTCTTGAATAGTACTATAGATAAATAAACGTGTTTATGACGAACCAAGCACTTAGTCCCTAATATTTTAACCTGTATGGCAAGACCAAACTGTAGTTATGTACTTTTGAATGAACTTGATTACTGATTAATCTTCCTTTGTTTAAATTGAAGAGTCAAATAATATTAATAAAACATTATAGTTTTAAAAACAAATATTCTCTAGTATATTTAATTATCAATATGTTATTAGTTCTATGTTTTTTTTTTTTACCTCTTAAATATTGTTTAGATAAAATTTTGACATAATTTGAATAAAAGGGTTTTTGGACAGGACGGTTTAAACCATGGATTAATCCATTCTGTCCTAAACCTTGCTTTGCCATAACATAGAAACGTATATTTTTTTTTATCATTATCTCTCAACTTATGCTGAAACGATGTACAATGCATGTCAATGTGTTTGCAAACAAAGCTAATTCTTACAGTGTGCAATTCAACTTTTGTTCTAAAGATTACAACTTCATAAAATATGTGAGATTAATTATTGCAAACTTTTAAGTAATGATAACAGATGCAAAAATGTTTCTCTAACTACCTTCAAAAGACAGGGATGAGAGTAGTCAGCAAGTAAAAAAGAGGAAATTCAAGAATATTTAATTACATATATATATAAATCGCACTTTTTTGTCTAACTTTCGTTTAAACTTGTAATCCATGTGATTATAAATCCCGATATGAGGCTTTTAAATCATGTGCGTATAAAACTCTACATCGAATTTAAAAAATGCGAAAATACAAATTGTGATGCGTAATTTTTAGATAAAGATGCATAATTTTAAAATCGCGCAATATTACAACCGCAAAAACGAATCACGACATTGGATTTTAAGCTTGGGTAGCTACATAGGGTTTTAAAAGCTCGTAAATACAAATTGCGAAATTGGTTTTTTAAATCTCGTAAATAAGAATCGCAATGTTCAATATTTAAATGGCCTGAATAAGAATCGCAACGTTCAACTTTTAAATCAGGTAAATACGAAAATCGATGTTTGATAATAAAATCGCGATTTTAAAAATGCAAAAATTCAAAACACGATATTAAATTTCGTAAATACGAGTCATAATGTACGATATTTAAAAAGCGTAAATAAGAATTGCAATGCGCAACTTTTAAATCAGGTAAATACGAATATCGTTGATTGATATTAAAATCGCTTGAATATTTGCAGAGTCGGGACTTGGGATTTCTAAAAGGATTGTTTGAATTGTTTACACAATAAATAAAAATTTACAAGATTAATTGAATGAGCAAATAAATATTTTCACCACAAATCCACCTCTATTTTTTTTCGCTCTTTTTGTTTGGTTTCTCTCCAGAATACAAGAAGCAGCGACGTCTAAATTACGAAAATACGAGCTATCCCGCCGACGGATGAAAATCTTATTTTCTGTGCGTGAAATCGGAGAAAATAGCTAATATAAGTAAACATGCAGAAGGATTAGCAGCTAGGACGTAGTTTGAATTTTCTGTTTTTCTTTGAAAATCGTAAATAAATATAATAATTTGACTTCAAGACTGAATTTTTTTTTTAAAAAGACGGGATATTTATAAATAAAAAAAACGAAACTTTTAGAAAATCTGAGTTTTTGATAAAAAGGCTGAAATTCGAGCGAAAAAAATCTCATCCCTGTATAAAGGTCAACTAGTTTTATCCCAAGGAAATGATTCAGAGGGAGGAATGAGGACTTCAATAATTTCGCTCCGAGGAAAATTAAACTCCTCATAAAATATTTTAACTTGTGCAAAAAAAAAAAAACTTCGGCGGAAATTAGCGGAAAAATCTGAGAAAAAGCGGAAATCCGCGGAAGAATCTCATCCCTGAAAAGAGAGTGGGAAAACAGTCCCAATAGTTCCGACAAAAGATAAGTTAAGGCTACTTGATCTTTATTTTACTTTTTGTGTATTATGCATAAATTAAGTTTATTTGTAGATAATTTCATGTAAAAAATTAAATAGCTTTTTTTATTTTTAAATTTAATAATGGTTAGAAAAGTGATGAATAGCTTAACAGAATTTGAGAGATACTGCATTTTAATATCTTAAAAACAATTTTGTTATTTAAAATTACATAAAAATTTGTATGCCTTACAATTCAATTTTAGAATTATACTATTAGGATAAGCTTAACAGGGGTCTGTCTAAGACAAATTTACTACAGTTTTGTTCTCATTAGCTTGCATTTTGAAGAATTTTTTTTTAAAAATGAAATGAAGAGGCTGTCTCTTTGTAAAGTGCACAAGAATTCGAAATATTTTTTTTAACAGTATTTTAAATTTATTCTGATTGATCTTTATTTTTTTCTGTATAACCCAGTCGAAAATTTTCTCATAACTTTTAGTGATAGTATTGTTAAATGTATGTTTTGAATTTAATTATGGATTTATAAGTCCAAAATTTTACAATAGCAAAATTGTTTTTGAACATATGCAGGATATCCACGCTCCTGGAAAGTCACAAATTTCAGTATTTCATGAAAAGTCATGGATTTAGGTCTCCGAAAAATCTAATTTTAAAATGGACCCCCCCTCCCCCCATATCATCCTGTTCCAAATATCTGAATTAATAACAAAATCACCACTCCTTCATATTTTATTAGAATATAAAATGCTTTTATGGTGTTCTTTCAAAGAATGAAATAAAAAACATCATTTCTTGAGTGAATTATCTTTTAAACTTCTGTGATTTAGGAATTTTTATTATTTTTTCTAAATGTTATCAATTTAAAATTCTAGTTGAAGCAAACCTTATCAATTTAAAATTCTAGTTGAAGCAAACCAGTCATCGGCGAATTTTTTTTTTAAGTCCAAAATGAGAACAGAAAAATCAGGAGTATTTCTTTCCTCTCTGAACAAGAAATGTATATTTAGAATATAATTCTGCAGAAAAAAAGGGGAAAAGAATTATTTGCTTTTGTATTATTTTCAGCTATTTTATTGTTTCAACTCTTTCTTTACTCTGTTTTTTAAATTTAAAATCTAGACGATGCAGTTTTGTTTATACCTTTCAATTAATGTTATAACGCTCTTTTAAATTTCTTGTTGCGGTATTGTCGTAGAATATAGTAACTTCGTTAAGTCATGGAAAATCTAAAATGTATATAGATAATTACCAGTCAAATTATTTTTTGTAGTGACAATTTTTAAAATTCTGCACAGGTTCTTTGTTAAAAAATCTTTAAGATATATAATTGTACATAGACTGTTACCATTCCACAGATCTCTTGCGAAAACTACTGGAATAGTAATTTCTAGTTGGCGGCTACCTCCTATTTTGAAAAATCAATTGAAACAAAGAAAAGAATTCTTACAACTCAAGTGGTTAAGTAGTGTTTATTAACTGTTATAAATGATATATTTCAAAATCAATTTGGTAAATACTTTATTACAATAATTGTCATGGAAATAAAGTGTATTTAAAATGCTGAACAGAAGCCAAATTACTTTTTAATTGAAATTAATATATCACAATAGTTTTTCATGTAAATCTGTCATTTGAACTACAACTCTGGTTGTAATTGCTGCCAGCTCTTTGGTTGATGGATAAATATTACTTCAACTGAACAAAATGCCATTTATCTACTTTTGGAAGGAAATTAAGAAAATTAGTCAAATTTTTGAAGTTACAAAATCACATAACTATAATAAGTACTGAAACATCATTTTTAAATATGCTAGAGTGATTCTGTTAGAAAAGCATTAGTTTTTATTTCGGTAGATGAAGTTAGAAAATCTAGTTATGCCTGAAACCAATAAACAAAAAAGTATGCGATACTAAGATTGTCTACTTGAAAATTCACAATTATTATTTCATTTTTTTAAAGTCAAGGTCTAAAGGGGAGACTTTTACAGGCTATAGTTTAAGTTTCAAAAACGTACTTCCAAAAAAGGAAAACATCTTTCTATCCCAGCAGGTTCAAATTTCTGACTCCCTAATAATTAAACACCTCATTATTAGTTTTTTGCCATATCTTGAAAAACATTTTATAAGAATAAGATAATTTTTGAGCAAAATTACTAATGAAACCAATTATGCGTTTTGCAATGGAATTTATTTTTTTCTACTTTTATTAAGTAGAATAATATAAAATATTTTCTAAAAGCACTGAATTTTGTTTATAAAAAAGGAAGCTACGAAAGTTTTTTCAGTTCATTTAAAAAGTTCTTGAGATGTGCATAAAAAAAAAAAAAAATATTTACATCGAGAGGACCACTCCTTTATTTTGAGGGTCTGTAATCCAAATAAAGTAAGTTTTATGACACAATTGTGTAACTTAAAAAATGTTCTGTGCTATCAATTTAGCCTACTTGAGGTCAATGCCTCGAACCATTAAAATTGAATCCTAGAACATGGAAATCCCGTTTAGTTTTTTTGCGAACTGTACACTAACTACATGTTTAATAAGCATCTGTATTGAAAAATAAGTAAATGGGTATGATTAAAATATGTATATTACATGCAACTAAAAAATTATTATCTAGTAATTTCCAAATATAATTTATGTTCCTTTCCACTTCATTATCAATAAAAAGAAACTTTAAAAAATCACACTCTAAGACTTATCTTTACCACTTTAATAAAAAAAAAAGTTTATTTAAATCATATCAACTCTGCTGGAGGTTACTTTTACTTGTTTATTTACTTAATCTGAGTTTTTAAATAACATAGAATCGCCATGTGACGGCAGTTCTATTCCAAAATCACTAATAAAAACCAACTTGATATATTTTAAAGTAAATAGTCTAATAATTTCTAATATCAAAACGAGGTAAATAAGCATTTAAATAAAATTACCTTTGGGATCTATTTCTTGTGCACTTCCTAATTCATCAGTGTGTTGAATTACAGTCAAGGCATCAGCTTCACTAATTTTGTAAGGACTATCTATAACAGTTACTGTAGAGCTAGATCAAATATTACAGTAATTAATTGAATTTAGAGGGAAAAAATTGGATTGAGCATCATAATTCTTTAGAACTAGTCAATGCTTTGCATGACATTTTTCTTATCTCTCAGATACATTTATGCATGATATACATGAATAGAAAAAGTAAGCAGTTTGATTAAATTATTAGAACTTTTAGTCTAGCTCAATTTAAATTTATCAAATTTATAAACAATATAATTTTGAAGTTTCTTTGCTCAGCATTCAACATCTAAAATCACATTATTTAGGTATTCAATCCATAGAAAACATTCACAGTTTTTTTTTTATTTTGTACAGGGACAAGATATTATTGTAGTTTTCTCCCTTTCTTTATTTGAGCAAGTTCTGAGAAAAATGAAATGTCTCCAATTATAATTATTACCTTCCACTAATAATGCCACAATTATGTATGTTTAAAGATGAAGTGAAATATTGCACTATAACAGAAGTCAATTTAATTGTACGAGTTATAATTGCAAGATGTTTTTTAAACTTGCATATAAGTTTAAAGATATATTTACGTCTTCTTTTTAACTGCATTAAGCATATTAATATAACATTTTTCAGATGTGATAACAAAAAACTTCAAGAAAATTATAATATTTATTATTAACAAATTTAGTCAATTCTCTGCTCAGTTATGTATAGTATACCTGAACTGTATAAATGTAAATTACCAATTAAGACCATGAGCTTCAGTTTCATTCCTAATGAGCTTCTGCCAAAACTTGTGAGTATCCTCTACAACCTTTTCAGCAAATTCCTAAAAGAAATATTGTGAACTAAAACATGCACTTTAATGCAAATGGGCAACTCAAGATGTTAATGAGTTGATTATTTAAAAAAAAAATTTTATGATACAAAATAAGTTAAATTAGTGAGGAAAAAGTAGAATATTACTAAAATGAAATAGCAATTAGCGCACAGAAAAATTACTATTTTTTAAATCAAGGTAAGTGATAATAATAAGGAAGTACTTATCCTATATATTGTATTTGATGTCAAAATAACTATCTATAAAAATATTTTTTTTTACCCTAGTGAAGTAAATATGATAAATGAAAATCGTGCTATTTTAAATAAGATGCTTTGCTAACAATTTGAGTTAAGTCCAATATTTTTTTTTACATCACTAATCAGGGGTCTGTCTAGGGTTTTTTTTAGAGGTACCAATTTTGTGAAATTTAAGAATTATATTAAAAAATCAACACCAAAATATGGTAAAATAAAAAAATATTTTCAAAATAATTAAATAGTTTTAGAAAATATCTTAAAAGCAATTTGTGAACTGCCGTTTTTTTTCTAAAATTGAATTTGTGAAAGTACCGCTAAACGGCAGTAAATTTGGCCTGGGCAGACCCCTGAACAATGACATTTTTTTTCCCCTTTCTACTGTATTTCAATTATTAAGTTCCATGATTAGATAAATTTAAAAAGTTCGCCTAAAATGATGTAATTTAGAATTTAATTACCTTAACCCTTTGATAGTTCTGAACGAGTTTGGCTCGCCATCAAACCGTGCTTCATAATGCGCTCAATCGAGTTCCGCTCAGGAGCAGGATTTCGACTGAAATGTTTCCCCAATGCACGCGGATGAGAGTTGAGCTTGTTCTGCATTGATTATGTTGCAAACGAATCCTACTCGTGAAATGTAATTAGGAATTTTTGCAGAAGGAATTTTTTTTGCAGGTTTTTAGGGTGTTTGTAAAGTAAAATGGCTCAAAAGCAAAAGTTTGATAATTATGATTGTTAAAGAATTTTAGGTAATTACTGTAATTTTTTTAGTACAAAAACATTTTTATTTAATTACTATATTTAAATGCTTCATAAAGTTTCACATGAGTTGTATTTATTTAGTCCTTTCACTTTAATATTTGTCTTATATTTATACTTAACTATTATTATTCAGATAATTGATTATAATCATTTATAATTTACTATTTAATACATAATTATTTTAAAATACAAACGTGAGGCAAGCTATCTACGGCATCGCCAGAGAAGGGTGACATTTTCGGAAAAACGGTGGGAAAAAACAGCTGCCACTTTCAATTATTATTTACTGGTAATACTGTGCAAATTAAGTGAACGAAAACTGCTCATTTCCTTAACCGTCAAAGGGTTAAAAAACATTTGATGAATAATATGTATCTGTTCAATAATTGAATTCAGAAACAAATTTTAAAAAACCTAATAAAAAATGAACCCTGGGAACAGCTAAATTATATAGATTCTATATGCATGAATAAATCTTTCCCACCAATATATGCAACAAAATTTCATATTATTGGTTTCATGGTACAAAACTAGTCCTATTTTTATAAACATGCTGATTTCTGAATTTCATTTACTTATAAATGTTATAAACCACAGACATTGAAAAATAAGTTAAGCTCAGATTTTGGTTCACATTCAAAATATATGTTTTATTTGTAGATATTTACTCACTTTATTTTTAGGTTCACCATTGAATGCAAATTTGTTTTCTGGGTTACCTGCTGGCATTTTATAAATGCGGAACCATTCATGAGTAGCCTATCAGAAATAAATAATAAAAAAATACTCAGAACAGTTTGAGACATTTTCCAAAAATAAATATTCCAATTGAACAATATTAACTGTTTAAAAATTTGATAATTTATTGAACCCTTACTGATACTATTCATAATTAAATCCCCCAGTGGCATCACACAATTTTCACAACTTAAAAAAGAAAGTTCTAGAAAAAATTTTAAACTATATGAGACAAGTAAATCAGGGTTGCCACTCAAATCTGGAAGGAAAAAAACCCCTGTGTTTTCCCTGCACATATTATACACAATATATTAAGAGGAAACAACAATTACTGTGCTCTTGTGTGAGATATATAACGCTAACTATATTTATTAGTTTTAATTGTTGGAAAAACGGCTGAACATACTTAAATAATGCTATAGTAAATGAAATAGTTTAGTAAAACTGAAATATCATAGTTAAATATCCCATAGATTACGCTTTGAGTGGTTAACATTTTTTAAAAGACGAAAATAAGAAACAAAATTTCCTGAATTTTCCCAGTTGGTAAAGAAAAATTCAAAATTCTCTGCATTTTCCCTGTTATTTTAGGTGATTTTTAAATTCCCTGTATTTTCCAGGTTTTAACTGCTCTTCCTGTGGAGTGGCAACCCTGTAAATATCTAATTCTAAATATATTTACTAACTACTAAAATACACCGAGTATAAATGCTCAGTCGTGAGTGTTACAGGAACCCAATTTTTTAAGGCAGGCAAATATGAATTGCAGTCGCAATAACTTTCTCATTTTTAACTAAAAGACATTTAAATTCATAATAATTGGCAAAAAAAAAAATTTTTTTTAAGGAGACTATTAGAGATTTCTAATTATTAAGGGGGACATATACTTACCATTTCCTGCCAACAATGACCACACATTAATAATATTATAGTTTACCTAACAAATGGTAAGGGCAGATATTTTAGTTAGATATGGATCTCAAACTTTTAAACTATTAGATCAATAAAACAAAAGTTGAGTAACTATTATTCTATAAACTTACAGAAGGACTGTCAAAAAAAAAAAGACTGACACAGGAATTTTTAATACCAATTTTTATGCTAAATTTCAAGAAATAATTCATAGTGTCTTCATGTATCATGAAATATTTTTAATCTTATGTAAGAGAAAAATTATATGCATAAAAAATGTTCATTACTTTAAAGGAGCTAAAAGTAAAAAAGAGTGTGCAGCCATTAACTAAAGTAGGTTCAATATAAAGCTGGTTAAGTGCAGAAAACAAAGCTCATCTGACAAGAAAAGTAAAAATCACAACAAAAATAAATAAACATGCTTAAAACAATTTTTTACAAAAAAAAAGCAAATTTCAGATAAATTTAGAATAGCAAGGATATGCATTTCAAGAAATGATTAAATGCAGAGTATTTTCATAATTATTTATACGTATTTATTCTGCAGACGAAACTAGAAATTGATTTAAAGATTACTCATCATAATCGAAAAATTTAAGAAATAAAATTTCTAAATATAAAAATAAATAAATGAAAATTACAATTAAAAATTTAATTTTCACGCTATATGTTGTAAAGATTTTTTTTAAGAAAAAAGTGATCTTACTCTCAAATATCCAGGGAAAATTTTTTCAACATCATCAATGTCTAAAATTAAAATACAAAAGTATTTGAAATTTATGTTATAACTGTAAAAGAACTATGTAATCACAGGAGAAAATAGAAAAAAATTATAACATAGAAGATGTCTTTTTAGATACAACATAACTGAAATAAACTTTCAAAAATAAATTGAACTTTAATAAACAAGCAAAAATGCACTCAATTGTGAATAAGTTCTTATGAAATTAGATTTTATTTCTTTTCATTATTACACACTGCTTTTGAGAAACTCATCGCCTTACTATTTGGAAAGCCGTGTAGGTAGTATGAAATTTTAATAATTAAAAATAAAAAACTATGCAGACTTAAAACCTAAACCCATAATAGTGAACCCTATATAATTGTAATTGCTTACACAAAAAGTTAATCCTACAGGATGCATAGAATACCTAAGATCTGACTTAAAAAAATTTTTATTATTTTTATTTTTGAAAGAATCAAGAAAAAAAAAATACTAAATCCTTACATCATTCAAACAATCATCAAACCTAATTGCAAATAAAAGTTACCGTTTTTGGCTTAAAATTTTGAACTCTATTGGACAACAAAATATCAACTGAGGTTTGTTCAAATTTACTTGATACTTCACAATTACTATTAGATTATTTATTACACACATCTATTTACACAAATGTAAATTCGTGTAAAAGAAAACTAAAAAATAATTAATTCTTTTTTTGAATATGCAAGAGGAAAAACAATATTCCAAAATTTTAACAGTGAAAACAAATTTTCGTAATGTTATATACTTCAAATGTACTTGATATAAAATTTTGCCACACTTCAAAAGATGATTGATTTTTTTAATAACAAAATAATGGAACACTTTTAAACATTGCTTACCATTAATTTCATCAGCAACAGGATCATTAATATCAATAGCTATAAGTTTCCAATCAGTCTCCCCTGAAATAAAATAAAAATTATATATATCTCTCAGAACTTTTATACACATTTTAATACTTCTATACAAATATATCAATTGTATAGATTTCATTGTAATATTCAAAATTTTACCTTCATCAATAAGAGCCATAACCCCAACCACTTTTACTTGTAATACTTCTCCCCGTTTAGCTACCTAGAAAAATAAATTTGCTGAAGTATCAAGGGAAAAAAATCAGTTCATTCATAATTTAAAAATGATTCCATTCCTAGTTTGATTAAAATAATTGTTTTTCACGTGTATCGGCATTGCTTCAAATCTTGTAGTGTGGACAGTACAGGTGTAAGAACAAGAGTGAGCTAAAAAAATATTGAATGCATACATCTTGTTACCTTCCCCCTCTTCCCTTTAAAAAAACATTTTATGAACAAAACTTTTCCCTTCAAAAAAAAGAATTACACAGCACACATGAATACAAAATATGCATAAAAACATTCTGGCTTTAATAAAAAATTGTGAAAGCATTACGTACATTTTTGCATGTTTTATATCAAAATGCATTATTTATTGGTGATAAGACAACGATAATAATAAAACTAGAAAAACAATCTCATTGTATTTTAGCATTATTTTTAAACTATTAATTTCACAAGCTAATAGTAAAAGTGCAAAAATAATAAAACTATTGATTTAATAAAAGACCACGATGAAAATAACTACTAAGAGTTATTTGGAAAGCTTTTACCAGTAAAGGAGGAAATTATTGCAAACACAAGCATTATTGTACTGTTATCAAAACACACTTTCTGTTTTCAGGAATGAATTTTCTACTGCAGAGGAAAAAAATTATAAAAGACAAATAATCAAGGGGGGGAAATGTATTATCAGTTTAGCTTAATTTTTCAAATAACCTCCTGAGGTCTGAGACATTTGTATCTGGTCTTACTCCTTTATTACAGCTCTACTACAAAGCATAAATCATTTTTAAATTAAGTGTTAACCATTATTATAAAATTTATTTTTTAATGTAGCATCATATGACATTTTCATTCACTTAAGTAACCAATATTAATAATAACCTGTCATGGAAACTTAGTTTCTCCGGTAAAATAATTTCAACATATAATTTTAGTTTCAAGGTTAATACCAGCAGCTGTAGTTTAACAGAAAGCTGAATTATAACTAGTGTTTGGTTAGGTATATAACAACATAAAAAATATAAACCTTTAAATTAGCATAAAATAAAAAAAAGAATCCTGCTTCAAAAACACAGACAAATATTTCACTTTTCATGACAATGTAAAAATGGCAAGTATGTAAAATTTCACACATGTATAATTTTTTCAACATGGTATTAATTATAACACAAATACTTTCAGAAAGAATAAAAAAAACAAAAGACACCAAAGTTTTCTTTACCCTGGAACCAATTTCACAGACATCAACAGGATCATTATCACCTTTACAGTTAGTTGATTCATCTATATGATTTGGATCTTCCCAGGTCTAAATGGCAAGAGAAATTTTTTTTTTATAAACATATAAATCACAAAATGATTTATAAGAAAAATATAGTTCTAAAAAAATATATATATCTTTAGAAAATAAGCTAAATTTCACGAAAATGATGAAAACTTGAGTGTAAAAAAGCATACCATATATGTAGAATTAAAGTAATTGTTTGTAATAATAATAAGGTAAAATGAAATACAAAAATAAAGCACACTAAAATCTATATCAGTCCACTTTATTGCAATAATTTCTGTTAGATAATAAATGACATTAAAGAGACTTAAATCCAATGTTTCTTATTATATTCTTAAATTCATATTTTGATTAATAAAATGCATACAATTATTTTATTCTTTAGTTAACAAAATGTTAACAATTCTAATAAAAAGTTATAATCTATGGAATACATAGACATGGTGCATAGCCAAATGTTTCCACAAAAAATAAGCACCTTTTAAGTACTTCTTAAGCATTCAAAAAATATTTTTTAAGCACTATATACTAACAAAATGCAAAATAATTTTCAAAGACTTTAGATGATCATGATAAAATAACCAGTTTCTGACAAAGAACTCTTTTCTTGGTTATATTACCCATTATTAAAAGATGAAGAGGCTTTTCGATTCGATATCAGACGGTGGAAAATGGAGATTAAAATTGAGAATAGATTGCAAAATGCAGTAGAGTTGCAGATGAGAGTGCAAGTATCTTACTGAACTCAGCTCAGTAGATGCACATGCAGACCTGCAAGTATTTCATCAAACATGTAAAATGATTGGCGCTTTCACACACAATAGACCAAAGAGATGACGAAAAAGATTTTGATTGAATGAATTGCGAAGATGTTGAGTAGAACAATGTGAAAAGCACGGTTTGCATAATATATGGCGAAAATAGACATGGTAAAGAAAATAAGTATCATTTTTGAAACAAGAGAATTAAGCACTTTTTAAAAACAGCCAAGGAAAAAAACAACTTTAAGGGTTTTTAAAAATCAAAAGCAAGCACCTTTAAGCACTTTTTAAAAATGCTACGAGCCATGATAAATAATATAAACTTATTAACTCATGACTCAGTGTTTTCATAATTAAATATGGTTGTTAAACAAATTCTGATAATTATTGTAACGGTCTGTTATAATGACAATCCACAATAGCAGAAATGTAGTTTGTTGCTATAACAGGGTGACCACTCAAATCAGATTTCAAATTTCCCTGATTTTTCCAGATAAAAATCTTAAAATTTCCAAGTTTTAGTTTCTTTATTCTAATAAAGTGTAGGATGTGGGTACAAGAAAAGTGTCTATATTATAAAATATATAATTCAAAATGTTATTTTTTTAACACATCTTGAAAAAAATAATTTATTTTGACAATTTGGCAAGATTTTTTATTCATTTTTTAATGTTTTGGTACAAAATTTTGAATCAAAAATCATATATTGACCAACAAAAGAGTAAAATTAAATATTAGTACATAGTTAATTCTTAAAATAAAAAAAAACTATTTTTAAAATTAAAATATGTTATAAAAGGATAAAATGAAATAGAAAAAATTAGCATTAATGCAACAATTGTAACAATTTGTCGACAAACATTGCTGTTAGCGATTGTAAAAAAAAAAAATTTTTGATTGGTTGGTTTGCTGAGAAAAAATAATTCACAGATTTCTTTTAATGGGAATACAAAAGCTTTCAGAAAAAGAGTGCAATATAAAATCTATTATTATTATAACCAACTAATTTTTGGAGAATTTTATCAAGTTAAAAATACAAAAACATTTTGTCAAAATGGAAAAAAATTACCACGAAAGCATTGGAACAAACTTAAGCCATAAATGGGTTCAGCCCAAGGACAGAATTTAAAAACAGAAGCTAGTATCCTAATCCCTTCTTCAACCTCCACCACAATCCTTCCTAAATTGCACAGCCCATAGCGGTCAAAGGTTTCCACATTCGTTTAGCAACAGTGGGAGAATTTTATGTGGCATTCTAGTTAAACAGAGCTGTAATGGAGCAAATTTTGATGCAAGCAAAGTATTGCTAAGTTGATGATAGTTCAACTGCTTGGAGATACATTTCCGTTTAAAAAAAGTGGGTAAAATGGATGAAATAATTTAAATTAGTGAAATTAAAAAAATTTGCAGCTTTTCTTTAAAATTCCCTGATTTTTCCAGTATAAAAAAAATTCCCTGATAATTCAAGGTTTACCAGGTGGCCACCCTGTATAAGTAACTCACATATTTAAAATTGAAATAGCAATCAAAAAAGTGTTCTATTAGTGCTATGTGTTCTATTAGAAGCTAAGCTGATTAATTAGCCGTATGACTTCTTCAAATTCTCCAGTAATTAATAATTGAAGTCAAAATACTTTTTGATTTGGAATTTCTTTTCCTCTTGACAAATTTTTTTAAATTAAAAAAGTAATTTTTAAGTAATTGTAATTTCTAATAAAATTAGAAAACCAAGAGAAATTTACTAATTCCAGTAGTCTCTTGAAAATTTTAATAGATGCAATAATGATGTGGTAGCTGATCATACTGATAAAGAGGTGAACAATTCAAATAACATATCTAATATTAACTCATTGTGCTCTATTTTTCATTTGAATTTTGAGAAGAATTTAGTAAATAAGAAAAAAACTAATGTATCAAAAGAATATTTCAAGTATATAATTCAGTAGTATATCCTAGTACCTGAGGTAAAGCTCCATAGTTCCAAATATAACCATGATGAGGAAAACAATTGTGAACGTATCGAAGAGCCCCCTTTTTAACATCTTGCTTTATGGGATTCAATGCATCTTTTGTAGCTATCTGAAACATAAAACAATTTATTCTTTGGTCAAATTTCTAATTGCTACAGATAAAATTATTAAAATACTATTATAATGCATGGATATTAACAAATCTAGTCTTAAAATGTGATATTTTATTAATCATAATTTAATATATGCAGTCAAACTTGTTTATACTGATAATTAAAGCTTGAAAGCAATTTGCTCGTTAAATCATTGAACATATTTTAATATGTTCAATGATTTAACGAGCAAATCCTGAATCAGTTCAATTGTACTAGTTACTAGTGATTGTCATTTTTCAAGAATAGGTCCCTAATTAAATAACAATTTCCACTAAAGTCAAAATTCCTAAGAATGAACTTAAAACTTGATTTTCCCCATTTCCAAGTTCTCTTTAAAGTTCATTCTAAAGATTTTAGCACATCCTAATTATATTATAAGTGTATTAATAAACCAAGCAGTCAGCACATATTATTCCTAAACAATAGGTCATCAAAATATTAGGTCAGGAACACTGGTCTGCCACATAAGAAACAAGAGGTAGAATCGTGTAAATGGTTTACATAGATGCAAAAAAATTTCAATTAGGAATTTCATTACAATGTGTAAAAGATTTAATAAATATAAAGTCTATTTAAACATACAAAATAAAGAGAGTCTTGAAAAACATTTTTAAAATTTTATTTTATGTGAATCACAAAGCAAAATATATATCTCTAAGTACAGAGGAATGTATTTAAGAGAAACTTTTTTTTACATTTATGTTTTATTCAAAGGTTAAGAGAGTACCTATGGTCTTATTTTATACACACATTGTCATAAAATAAATTTATTTTAATAACTTTTGCTAATAAATTTCATAACTAAATTTGATATTAAAAACTAATAAAACAAATATGTAACACTGTTGATAACTTGTATTACTAAAACTAAATAGACTTGTTTATGATAATGAGGATTGATAACAAGTAATAATTTAGGTTGAAAAAATCGTCGAAGGGCTCTTTTAAAAAAAAATATTAAAAGTTAAAATGAGAATCAGTCTATAAAAGGCTAATAACTTTATACTTCAAGTGTAAACACATACATAAACTTGAGTTACATTTCAGATTAAATAAAAATCTAAACTAGCTTTTTAAAAATTATCCTTCAAAAAATTTTTTATCATAAATAGACACAAATTACTTTACCTCCATTTTTGCATTTGTCCATCGTGGAATTTCAACAACCATATTGTAAATTTTATTTTCTTTATCAGCAAACAATGGTATGTCATGGAATGGTGATATAGGTCCATTTTCATCAGCTGTAAAGATATAAATTATATAAATTGACTCCAACTGATAGGATAAAAAAAAACTTTTTATAATTAAAAATTTTATAATTTTTTTAGAAAGCATATTTGTAATAGGGAATAACACTTATTACTAATTACATTATTCATAATTGTTATGAGTTTATAACAGTTGGGTCTATTTTTTTAAAAATTGCTTCTGAACACAATGATTTTTTTTTTTTTTTTTTTTTGAAAAATAAAAAATTGTCAAAAACTTTGAATCACACATTTGAAACATCACTTTCTAATACACTCAATTTGCACAGATTCTATTGTAAATCTACAAAATTAGTGCGCAATTGACAACATATTGCTCGCTTATTTGTTACTTCCTATTATAAAAATATGGAAAATTTAAAGTAGGAATTTTAGACAAATCCCTGCTTTTTGTAAAGAACTGGAACAGGAGGAACTGAGACAGATGGGACCTTTCATTATTGTAACCCCTCTGATAAGGTGGAGGCCAATGAAATATTTAGCCCTAAAACCAGTCATCTAACACCATGGGGGGTAAAAGGGAACTGACACTTCCTTAAACCTTTGTATGCTATTTGTTCTTCTCTACCTTTCAAACTAGTTTTCAAAACGCTAACAAATTTTAACAAAGAAACAACTTATAAATTTAAAGAGCATTTTACACTTAGATAAGGTTATAAATTCAAGTATAAAACTTGATCCAATCTTGATAAATATGCTAGTTAAAGATCTAAACAAATCTTGTTAAATCCAATCTAAACAAATCTAAAACCTCTCAATAAATGTTTACATTATAACAAAAGAAGTTATAAATAATCACTATATATATTTAATGTTAGAAGCAAATTCTGCAATCTCATTACGGATTTAAATAGAAATTTAAACTACTGGGGGGAAAAAACAACAGATTTTTGATAATAAGCTCAGGTGTGTGAAGCTTAAAATTTTTTTTTTACAAATAGGATTTTAAAAACTGACTACTCTACTTACATCTATCAAAACATTTTTTTAATGAGATAATAGAGATGAATTGATTAAAAGTTAAAATAAACACAGGCTTAATTTCAATTTTTGTAGAAAATAAAAACAACTTAAAACTTACTAGTTTTAAAATAATGCTACTTTATGGTTAGCTGTGCACTAGCAGAGAGGCCCAAAAACATTTAGGCCTTAACAAATGAGACTTCCATATCACGAACTGTTGAAGAATTATTGCCTAGTCTTGGCAAGTTCGGGTTGTGGACTGCCAAAGTCTGGATAAAACATCACAGAAGACAAATTCAAAAGGTACTATAACTTGCAGTCACCACCTCACCAAACCTCTACATATTTATTTTATTTATTATTATTTTTTTTTTAAAAAAAGCAAGTTATAAATCCATTTGGTGCCTTGGCAGTTAAAAAAAGTAAAAGAAAATAAAAAAAGTTGAATTTTCCTGGGCCCAACTAATTAAAATGTACCAAAATAATAATAAAAAAAAATAACTAAAATTTTAATACATTTTTTGAGGGGAAAATATTAGGTTATCCCATAAGACTTGTATAAAAAGCAGTAAAATGTGAATTTTATTTTTAAAAGACTAGTAAATAAATGTAAATAAAAATATGAGAATTTAGAAAAAAAAAACTTATTAAATTTATAAAATCTAGATGACTGTTATAGTAAGGACGAACGAAAATAAGCATTGCAATCAGCACTTGATTCCTGAAACTTCAATGAGTTAAGGATGAAAATCAATTAAAAAAATTTACCTTTAACCTTTGCCTCTACTGGATAAAAACTTGTAAAATATAAGTACATTACAATGCATAAACTAGACATAAGGTTTAGACATTTAATCCTTAGCTTAAAAAAGTAAAATATAAATTACACTGCATAGTACTTTATTAAATAGAATGCTTATTTTGTTTAAAAAAAGCCAAGACTCATTTACCTCACAATTAATTTAAATACATTTTATTCCTACAAAACATTTTCCCCTCTTTCATTAAGCTGGTAATTGTAAACATTTCATTGGCAAGATCTTTATTAAATAAGTCAAAACAGTATATAAGTCAGCTCTAACACTTATTAAATAACTTTTTTTAAACCTTTACTATTACTAAACTACATTTAATACAAATTAAACTATTAACACAATTCTTAAAATATCATAATAAATTTCAAAAAATATATTTATTTACTGGAAACTGTCAAAAAAGTAATTAAATATTTTTTAACTTGAAAAATTCATAAATTAAAATAAAATCTGCCTCAACCCCAAATTTTACTTGAAGATAATTTAATTCATCAAACCACTTAAAAGATTATGAAAGCTATCTCTACAGAGAAGAGCTATCTCTTATCTAGTATTATATTTTTTACGATTGACTAGATTTTTGTAAATTATATAATTTAAGTCACTTAGAGTAAATTTCCTTCGATTCTCGTCAATATCAAATCGAAAAATAGTAACAACAGAAATTAACAAGAACTCGTCTTCCTCCTTCTTGGAATCGAGAAATAATGTTAATAAAAATAATGAACTTACTGTAAAATATACGATAGCTCAAAGTGTTAGGTGATCCCCTTTCTACAATGCTGAAAGACATGTTACGAGAAGAAGCTAATTTCAGAAGGTTCCTCTGTAAATTCTGAAAATGTTGAAATTGAGTACACAATGTTTTGGAATGAACAAATGACCGAGCAAGTTTTGACGCGTGTCGAAAAAATAGCATGAAAGTTACGTGATAAAAAGAAATTTAGTCGTTCATCAAACTAGATTTAAATTTAAATAGAACGTGAAGCAAATAGATCAGACGGGAAAACAAACAAGAATAGCGCCATCTAGTGAACGGAAAAATTAATAAATTATTATGCCGGTAGAAAGCACAGTCACAGTTACTTATTTGTTTTGCACACTTTAAACTTGAACTAAGGCAGCATTCTTACCAAATGCATTTGCCGCAACTCGTATCACCGTCGGGAAAATATGAGAGCCTGATTAAAGGAATATGTTTTCCTGAAAAAAACTCAGCAAAGGACAACTTGTCAAATTTTATTTTGTGATATAGCTAAATCAAGAACCGAGAGTTAACCGAGCTTAAAGCCAAAACGTAAATGCAGGTGGGTTAATACAGGTGATAGTTGATGATTTTTCCTTTTTTAAACATACACGAAGCATACAGAGCTTCATAGAGATTACGGAAACATGTAGAGCTCGTTAGGTAATAGAAATCTATTAAACCTTTTTCCTTCCTTCAGAGAAAAATTTACTTATGAATATGAGGCAAACATACCGAAGCAGTTAAGAGGCTCCATTCTATTCGAGTTGTGTATAGATCTACCTTATTCTCTCGATAAAGATAAAACCTTCTGCAGCTGCATTGGTTGTAAATGCTCCCTATTTTCTTTGCAAGGAAAGATTAGAACCCTGATTCTTTAACCACTAGGCCACCACTGCACTTGCATACAAATGGAAATTTGTGAAATACATTAAGCTACGAAAGATTCTCTAATCAAGTTCTTATTTATGCGCGAATGTTTCTATACTGTGAGAGTGTTCTCGCTACCTCTGCAGACTCTTTATCGCCTATATCTCTGGGTTACTGTATCCAGTGTATTTTGAGGCCTTCGGGTAAACGGGCTCACACAGTGAACGTCTCAATTCAACAAAAAGTCAGGGCCGTAACTACGCCGGGGCACCGCCCCGGGGCCCCGACGGTCAAGGGGGCCTCATATGAAGAGACCACATCATGTTTTTTTTTTTTTTTCAAAACAAAGCACTCTAATTATATATATGTAGGAAAGAAATTGTGTTAAGATAGTGTTGATGAAAATTTTCTTTTTTGTAATTGCGTACCTACTATAACATAAAGGGAAGGGTAAAAAACGGTAAAACACCTTTTCACAATTTATTTCCCTTTCTTAAAAGAACAAACATGCTTTGCAGAGAAGGGGAAAGGCCACAGCTGCATGTAGTTGATTGCGTCAGACCCAGTGGCAGAGGGCCCCTCTAAAATTTAGATGATGGGGCAAACGATGCGTTTCACCCCTCCTGAAATTTAGACACTCACAAAAATAAAGTCAAGTAAAATCAGTAATTTAAAAAAAAGGATTTTTTTCAATTTTGAAGTTATTTTTGAAATAGAAAACTTTATATTCCTCTAACATTTATGTGCCTTGCCTCTTCTGATATTTAGTTATTCGCCAAGACGAAGTCTAGTAAAATAGGTAATTTTCGAGGGAAAAAAAGGCTATTCTTTTTCAGCTTTGAAGATATACATCAAGTTATTCTGTGTTATGGGCGATTAATATGTTTTTTGACTTTTGAAAAAGTAAAGTAAAAGTAGAAAAAGTATTTTATTTCCAACTTTTACTCTATTTTCTACCGAAATAGTAATGAGGGGGCGAACATAGTTTTTCGCCCCTTCTGAAATTTCAAAGTGTTAAAAAATAATAAAAATTGGTAACTAAAAAAAAATGTCATCTTTGAATCTATTTTCCAAATAGAAAGCTTTATTTTCTTCTGAAATAAAAGTAAGGGGGTGAAAAATTTGCTTCTCATTTTCTGAAATTTAGATATTAATAGAATAAAATCAAGTAAAGTTGAAAATTTTAGAAGAAAAAAATTTTTTTGTTTCATAACTTCGACGATATTTTCCAAATAAAAAACTTCATTTTCCTCTTAAATTATAGTAAGGGGATAGAAAACTTTAATTTCTTCTGATATAAAGTAAGGGGGGCTAAAAAAATTTTTGTATCTTCAGAAATTTAGACATTTGAAATAATAAAGTCCAGTAAAATTGTTTTTTTTTTCAAAAAAAAAAAAAAAACTTTGAAGCTATTTTTCAAAAAGAAAATTTTATTTTCTTCTTAAAGTGAGGAGGTGAAGAATATATGTTACTTCAGCCCTTCTGAATTTCACACATTCGCAAGAATAGAGTCGAGTGAAATTTATATTTAACTCTTATTTTCGACTTTAAAGCTATTTTCCAAATCGAAAACTTTAGCCTCCCCTTCCGAAAATTTGACATTCGCTATAATAAAGTAAAACAGAATTGAGAATTTCAGAAAAAGAAATTACTTTTTTTCCCAATTTGATAACTATTTTTCAAATTGAAATAGAAATCCCCCCCAAGAAAAATGCTTCGGTTTTGTTTCAATTTTTTCTACATATTACAACTTTTAATTTATTAAAAAAATTTAAAACAAAAACACGAAAAGAGAAGCGGAGCACATCATAAAAAAACATAACAAGTGTTTAGAAAACTAAAATAAGCACCACTGTTTTGCATCCTGAAAAATGCATTTTACACTGAGACTAATAGATATATTTGAAAGCATCTTTTGACTGTGGGTGGTATGAAGGTGTTAAAACCTTCATACCCCCCACAGAGTTGACCCACAGTTATCTGACTCCTCAAAAAATAGCCATCTCCTTTTACACCATGGGAAAATGACCTTTTCCTTCTTTAAATTGCCTTAATCATTTTTATGACCCTGGGCTCTTTTGTGCTTTTATAAAATGTCATATATTTACAGTACCATCTATATGTCCCTTAAGTTGTCTTAAACTAGAAATTATCTAGATGTTCTAGGAAAACGGATGTAAGCTTTTAAGGGATCCAAGGGGATGACTCTTGTTAACATTTACTTAGGTCATTTTGTCAAGAGATTTTTTCTGAGACAAACGTAAAACGTTGCAGTTAAATTCCAGTTTTTAACTCATTTAATTGTGTCATTTAAATTAACCATTTTTAATTGAGATATAAATTTTCTGTTACCTTTTGTTTTGTTCAATTTTTGAAATTAAAATTTAACTTCAATTAAGAGTTTTTAAAATTATTTGCAACTTCATTTTTTCAAACATAAATCGTGATATCAATAATTCCCATTCTTAATAAAAATTTTCTTTGGAAAACAAGAAAACCAAATGTAAATTTATTTATAAGGAGGTAAGTAAATGTTTGCATTAACTCATTTAATAAATTTAAATTTTATATTTATATACTGTTAGAATTCTTTTATAAGAATGGTAACATAAAAATTGCTTTTTTTTATGTTCGTATATAAAATTTGATTTGTATAGTACTTTAATTGATAATTTTACTGTTTATTGTGTGCATGGATTTTGTTCTGATTTTATATTTCTTAAATTATTAAGACCTTTAAATTTTTTAAATTGGAACTTCGATTTTTTTTTGGTTTTTAACAACTTTGTTTTCATTAAAAAATGAAATGCAATCTTTACTTTATATAAAAAAAATCATATTTAATTTAATAAAAAAGCTATAAACATCAGCTTAGAAATCCGCAGCAATTAAAATTCATTGCCATGACAAACCATTAGAAAGAATTTTTTTTTTAATTAGCAAATATGCTTTGATTTTTTCTCATTTTTCTTTCATAAAAAAAAAAAAAAAAAAAAAAAAACTATTACTCTTTTTCATAATTTTACCACATATCGTTGGTTCAAAACTAAAACGACACTTCTGCACTCATGTTATTTGAATGAGAAGTGAGTGCAGAAGTGTCGTTTTAGTTTTGAACCAGAGATATGATTACATGGCGTCATGAATACATAGGCCAAATATTCAAGAACGAATTCTTTTCAAAATATAGCTATATTTTCTAGGGACCTGTTCATATTGGAGTAAAGCAACTTTGTTTTTTGTTAATCGATGTATATAGAGAAAAAATTTCTGTTTATTTTTTCAATAAGGACTTTTTAAAATGTGGATATATGTGCCGATAGAAAAAAAAGTCTATAATTTCCTTCAGTTTCCATAACGCGATCAAAAAATTTTAGATTTGAAATTAAAAAATAATCTTAATTATTATAATGATTTTGTCTTGAAAAGACCTTCCTAACGGTATAGTAACCGGATTCAACAGGTTTATAAAATTGGTATTTTATGATTAGCATTATATTTAGAGGAAAAGGAGGCTACTGTGGGCATGGGGGACAAGAGGAGACAACATGAATAGCCTTTTTTCCCTCTAGTCATATTTCCTCGGTGAGATGCCGTAAATTGGTAACATTTACGTGCAGTGAACCAAAAACGTACCATCCTGAATAACTTTTAATTTAATGATCGGATCATCACGTTCTAGGACTCCATCTGAATAATTCGAGGGTGTGACTTCAAATATGCAAATTAATTAGTGCACGATATTTTATTTTAAGTTACGCAATCAGACACAAAAACATACTTTCCCTGAATAAACACAACTTTTGTTCAACAGATTTGATTTTCTAACCCCCGTAATATAGGAGGAGGCTGTAATTTGGGGAATATGGTCCCAATAGTTGAGTCGGGTGAGCTATCCAAAGTTTGGACCCCCAAATGTTAAGGGAATTGAAAAATTTTTGCACACTATTATAAAATTCTTTTATCTAAAGATAATTCCATGCAAAAAATAACTTTTAGTAAATATTTAGTATTTTTTATTTAATAATAGTCTGATGTTGTTGATCATTTACGTTGCACTAGTGCTACACAATAGGCTATTGGCGACGGTCTGGGAAACATCCCTTGAGGTTTGATCCTCTGCAGAGGGGATGGCACCCCCGCTTCGGTAGCCTGGCGACCTGCACGTGAAGTAGAGCATTTTATGGTAGAACAGTTTAACGAGGACAAATACCGCACACCCTCGGTAACTACGCAGACTGATCCAAGTGGTCACACACCCGCACACTGACAGCAGCCAGTGAGGCTTGACTTCGGTGATCTGCCGGGAACCGTGTCTTAACGATCAGTCCACTGCGGGACAATAATAGTCTGAAAACTTTTGAATCGCAAGGCATATTTTTTTAAACATTTTTTTTTATCATTTTAAAGTATCTAATTCCACATGGAAAATACAAAATTTGAGCGAAATTGGTTGATTAGTTCTTGAGAAATTGAGTTTATAAGTACGACTTTTTTAAAATTTAATTTCTCAGGATTAATCGATTTCGCTGAAATTTTGTATTTTCGATTTTCTTCACGTCCGCAAAAGACTATCCTGCTAATGAATCGCCCTCAATCAAATGCTCTTCATTTTGTTTTGTTTTAACAAGGAAGAAAGATAAAATAACTCATAATTTATGTAAATATTTAAACATTGCTGCCTTCATGCACACTATGTTTGTTGCTACTATGCTAATGTTTTGTTATCCAATTTATATGCGAACAAATAACTTACTTGTTTCATAAACATATTCGCTAACATAATACATAAATAGCTAAAATGACGATTAGAGATGGAGTAGTGAAAGTTTTTGAAAGGGCCTCCGCCAAAAATTTTTGCCCCAGGGCCCCGAGGGGTGAAGTTACGGCACTGCAAAAAGTATAAAAGACAGTAAATGGATAATACAAAATATGTAGTATAAATGGTAAAAGGATAGTAAGCAGGTGATGTGATTTGAGAGGTGATATATACTTAAAATTAATAATCGAAAAAAAATCGTCAAGAAACACTCATACAAATGGAAATTACAAACTGTCAAATTTAATGATAAATCTAAATGATAATTTGCTGTTTAAACTTTATCTCGCAAAACTTCGAAAATATTCAATAACTCTAAATAATGATATTAGTACAGCGTCAAATTTCATTAACGTTTGAGAGTGCCCGGCAGGTGGATTGCAACTTATGAACTACCTGGCTACTTGGAAACATCTTACAATAATTGTTCAAATAACATAAAATTCATCTTATAAAATGGCTTAAGTTTCGTACTGTTTTGTCCTTTTTGCAACCTGTTCTGCCAAAGTAAGCAAGGCCAACCGCAGAACAATTTTCTTCCCATTTTGATGATGGTCTGACGTCACGATTTTCGCTCCTACCAAAATTTAATCATTGAAAATCACCATTAAAAAATAATAATAATAATTATAATAATATTTTGACCTTAAGAGCACATGCTTTGGGTTTTTACTATTATCTAATGATTATAGTTTATGTGAATAAGACGTAGTTCTCCTCTATTTTAAATTTAAAAAATAAAAATTGGTAGATTTTTCTAGATAAAGATTCAATAAATTTATTTTAAAGTTTGCATTAATATGAATTAAGTTAATATGAATATCTTTAATCTCTAACGGATATAACTTGGTACTTAAATGAATTAACATTCCCATTTGGGTGAAAAATAAATAACGTTATTGTGTAGAATCCTTCCTTCCTTCCTCAATGGCAAGACAGCCCCGGGTGGGCCCTGGCCTTCTCAATCAACTTCCTCCAGGCCTGCCTCTGCCTGGCAGTTGTCTTCCAGTTTGAGACTTTTAAGACTGAAAAGTCTCTTTCCACGCAGTCGGCCCATCTCAGCTTTGGTCGACCTCTGGGCCTTGATCCGATGGGCTGAGCCGAAAAGATTATGCTTGTCGGACGCTCTCTGTTCATTCGAATGATGTGACCAGCCCATTTAATTCTTTGAATTTTTACGTACTTGACAACTTCAGGCTCTCTAAGGGCCCGATAGAGTTCTGAGTTTGAACGTCTGTACCAAGTACCATCAACTTATTTGCCCCAAAAATGGATCTTAGGATCCGACGTTCGAAGATTCCCAAGGAATTCTCATCTTTCTGTGTTGTTGTCCAAGTTTCTGAGGCATATGTTAGGATAGGTCTGATTAAGCATTTATAAATTAACAGTTTAGTATCTCTTTTAGTAGGTTTGAGTTTAAATATTTTTTTATCCATAGAAACATTTACTTGCATTATTGATTCTTCTTTGTATTTCGGGTGCGATATTGCCATTAACGTTGACTTCAGAACTAAGATAAACAAAACTGTTTACTTTTTCAAACTTGTATTCACCAATTTGCAAATGAGTTGTGTGTAGAATACATTTTGTTATAAAATGACTATTTGGTGGGCAGTGAAGGAAAAAAAAACACCCGGAATAACTTTTGATCTAATGATCGAGAGCCCTAGAACTTAACTTTAATGATTCGAAGCCCAAACTTTAAGCATGATAATAAATTTTTGTTGACGAATTAAGTTACAAAATTCGCAGCAAAAACGTGCAATTAAGCATTTTTTCGAAGGATTTTTTCTTGAGAATCAATGTCCGGTAGTTGCAGCAACTGAAGTTGTCCGCATCTTTAGAACTTAAAAAACGTTAATGCAATTTTACTTTTGTATTTTTTACCATACATCCGGAACAATTGAAGCTAATAAAAAAAATTGTTTACAATTTTAAAACTTAATTATTCAAGGAAAATTTCAAGTAAAAACGATTTTTTATGATTATTTATTAGTTTTATTATTCAATTTACTAATGGTCGAAAAACCTCACCAAACGCTAAGATTGAGCCTAATACATGAAACGACGATTATTTGATCAAAAAATATTTGAGGTGTTCACCTTCTATTTTAGCTCTATACGTTTCTTATATCTTCTTTTCCACCATTCTTTGTTTGTACTTTGTTCCGACGAATTTTGCAATGAAATTTCGGCTTCGCATCCACTGGGCATAAAGATACCAAGACTAGGTAAAACTCAAAAAATTTCGAGGAAATTAAGAAAATAAATTTTAAAAAAGAAAGTTAGGATAAATAGGTAAGGTAAATAAATATAATACGACAATTTCTTCATAAAGCTACCAAACTTTGCATAGTTCAGGAAAAAAAGATGCATATTAGGAAACTTTGCAAACTCTGCATAGTTGGGAAAAAATCTCATCTTAAAATAAATGAACAAATAAGTAAATAAGTAAAGCATTCCTGCTACAACCCGTTGTGAACTAGGGGCGTCATAAGGCTCTACAATTTCGAGACCAACAGCATGATTGTAGCAATGTAGTCAGTACTGCGCAAAGGCCGCTTTTACGTTTCAGACAGGGTGGTACCTATTGATCTTATGCTGGGTGGGCTTCAAGCCACCACCGAGAATCTAACCCCAGTTCTTTGCAATGACAGTTAAGTGCCTTAAACACTGAGGCATCACGTCTCAAATCAATAAATACATAAATAAAATAAAATAATTTTAATAAAATAAAGCAAATTTTACTAATTTATTACCGGATTAAGTCATATTGTGGAAACTGCTAATCTATTGTAAAAGAAATCTATATTTTGCAGAAAATATTATAAAACCGAAGATAAAAAATAGCGGCTCTTCGGTATCAATTACTATTATGAAGTAAAATATAAAAATGTAGAAATAAACTTAAATGAGTTGTTACGTAGTCTTTGCTCGGATTTGGTCGGAAAAAAGGGAGGCATTTCAATAAGCATAACAAGATGGGCATTACGCATTCAGTAGTATTGCGAAAATTCAACATGAATGGTATCAATTTGCAATGTTCTTATTACAAGGAAAATGTTTAGCATTGATAACAACATTTAAATAGTATATTTCAACAATAATATAATCACTTACTTTTCCGTGATGCATAGCAGAATAGCACAGGGAGACTATAAAGTAAATAAATAATTTTTTTAATTGTTTGTTCAATTTAAAATCAAATTATTTTTAATCACACCAAACACAAAAACGTTCTTCTTTTTAATGAAAAAAAACGATGGATTTTTGCTATCAAAATATTGAATGGTAGACGTAATCTGGAAAATGTGGGTCCACCGAATAGTTTGATTAAGAGATCGGTCTAAAAGTTGTGACTCTTTAATGTTAATTTCATCTTTTTCGTTTTTCATATCTCGGAAATTATTTAAGAAAAATTTTTTTTTTTGCACAAAGTTATAAAGTTTGTTTATTGAAAGAGAATTTCTTGTAAAAATTAACTTTCTACAATTATATATTATTATTTTATTTAATGAAAGTGAAAAAATTCTTGAATTGTAAGGTATACACATTTTTACTTCATTTTTATAATTTTAAACAAAATTGATCGAATATCGATAAAAATTTTATAATACGGATTTTTTCATTTTATAATACAGAAACTAGTTCGAATATCGATAAAAAATTTCATAATACTGATTTTTTTTTCATTTTATAATTCATAAACTAATATTTTGCTTAAAATTTTAATAGTTTAAAATAGAGTGAAAATGTGTATACCTTACTATTCATATTTTTTTCAGGGATTATAAAATAGAAATAATTAAAAATAATCAATAATTACCACAATTCATTTATCACATTTAATTATATTTGGATAAATATATTTAATAACTCTGTCCAATTTTTCTTTTCATTTCACCTAAAAAGTTTCCGAGATATAGCAAAATACACAATAAGTGAAATTAACTTAAAGAAAACCTTTTCTAGACTGTGTCTAGCCATCTCCCCACATTTTTAAGGAAGAAAATCCAAATGCGTCATAATAGAAATTATATTTATTAAGGAAAAGTACGTTATTGTGTCTGATACCGTAACTAAATGAATAATTAACATAATTTAGATATCACTTTTGAATCTTTACGATTCGAATTTAGTTTGTATTATCGTGATAATATATATATATATATATATATTTCAGAACTTTTTTGTGTTATAAAAAAATTTAATAAAAGATTTTTGATTCTTGAATTCCCATTTGCAGTTAGAAAATGGCTACACATATTCTTTAACGAAACATAATTATCCTATTTATTAAACTAAGTGCAAAAATATTAAACTAACACACTGTAAAATATTCCGTATCAAATTACGGTAAAAAGAAGCCGTACTCAGGGTGCAAGTACTTTTTACCATAAAATTCATTTTTAAGGGAACATGTTATAAAACCTAAAATCTGATATATCGTAATTTATACAGTAATAATTACAGTAAAATAATTGAATCACTTGAACTAAATACATTATTTTAAAAAATACGGTATAATTTTTTAAGGTAAAAATGGATTCTAGGGTAAAGTGGGTTTTATGAACGATTAACCCACTGGAACTTTATACTGTAATTTAGTTTGGGAATTTTCACAGAGCATTCCTTTTAAAAAATATGAAGTAATCTAAAGTAATTTTATAAGTTTCTAAAATGATATATCTGGAAGGAAATGTAGTATTTTAAAAGATTGCTATTTTGATCTACGTTTGAAATCAGTGAAGATACAAAAATAAAAAAAAGTGTAAAAGTTATGAAATTTACAGTTTTTATGCTTTTTTTAACTTACCATAGGACAGCATTATGATCAGTAAATGCATAAAACTAGCCATTCACGAAAGAATTCTATGTTTTTTTTACTCTTGTTGAACTCAAACCTCATGCACAGTTTCTTATTTATGAAATGAGAACAGTGTATATTTTCCAGGTTTTTAAACGTTTTGTTATCTTTTTGACCGTTTGAAGGAAGCAAATAAACATTTGTATAGAAAAAATATGAGCTACTGATAAACTTAAGAATTCACATTTCAGACTTTTTTAGGCGTTATTTTTGTCGTACTAAACCGTTTTTTCTTCACCTTTCCACACCTTTGAGTCATAATGAAAGACTCATGTTCTTAAAATAGTTCATATCTGAAATAAGAAGGATATAAAAGGATTAAACGATTATGTGATTTATGTCAGTTATTATGCATAGAATTGAAATTCCTGAGAAAACTAAATGAAAGAGCCCGAGAAAAAAACTTAACAAAGCACTGTTTTTTCAGAATTGTATTGTTTTTTTTAAAAATAAGATGGGACCATTTATTTTTTAATCTATTTTTTAGAAATCAGCATATCAGCAGCGCAATTTTCGGACTTTAATCTATTTTCTTGAAACTTATGGAAACAAGATATAAAGTTTATCTTCAATCGAACGAAGAACGTTTGAATAATAATTTGTTTATTACTTAATAATTTTGTAGAATGAAATATTTAGAAGTTTTTTTTTTTGCAAAAAGAAAAAATGAATTAGTTAGCAAATAAATAAATGATGATTGAATTCGATGATGCTGAATATTATTTGTAACTGCTTCAGAGGAATTCTCCGATTTGCACTTAAACACGTATTTCACGGATCAAATTTAAGTTTTACTTCACAAAAAATTTTACTGGGAAAGAAAATACTTCTTGTAAAATATTTTATTTCAATGTTAGTTTCTTTTTCTGATGTTAAATGAAGTTATTCTCTTTGAAAATAAGTTCATAAATGTACAGAGGGTGAGAATGATATCTTTCATGTACGGTGGATTTAGAAAAAAAAAATGCTGTATAACACTGCCAAATAGTTGGAGTTGCTTCTGAAAAATACTTTGCTGTGCCAAATTCTATTCTAAAAAACCTCCATTAGAGCGGTTTTAGTTGTCTTTTAGGACATTTTTTCATGACACCAATTAAGATGTCAATTGTGATATGAATTTCGAACAGGCAGACAGAAACAAAAAAGGAAAAATTTAATCCTATACATTTTATGAAATACTTTTAGAAGTCTAAGTCTAATTGATCCCAGTGAAAAAAGTTGAATTAATGTAGAATGTTTTTGATTAAGTATTCAAGTGATAATTCTGAGTTTACTTTCATTATTTATATGTTGGTCAGAATAAAATCTGTAATTTATTCCTTTGACGTCGAGATTTTTTAAAATTTTTTAATACTTCTTTATAATTTAGTATTAATTTTGGTCATCAGAGAAAAAATATTATATTTAGCATTTTATTAAGACATGTTTAGGAAATACAGCATGAAACACCAGTGTCTTTTAGTGTGTTAAAAATAAAATCTTCCAAACACAGCTCACTTCCAAATTTGCACTTAATTTGCTTTTATTTTCAGTTATTTAAATATAAGAAACAGACATTCTTCATGAAAATTTCTTTAATTTACAAAATCTATTATTGAATTATTGATAAATTTCAAAATATGAATGAAAAAACTATAACTACATTTTTTGTTTTTTATATTTTATTACAAATATAATTCCGATGCTCTAACAGTTTTATTTCTCTAACTATTAGACTGTTTTTTATAATTAAAAAAAAAAAACAAAAAATATTTTTACTTCTAATTAGAGCATCAGAAATCAATATATGAAAGGGACACCGTTGTCTCATATCAAAGGGTTTAAATCATTTAAATTTAGAAATATAATCCTTATTTTGAAATTTTTACTCCATTTCGAAATTCACCCCAAAAATGAATAGGGGTGTAAAGCTACTCTCTGAAGATTTTTCTTCGAAAAGAACAGCATTTAGGCAAAAAAGAGTGGCAAAGAGCGAGTGTCTTGTATGTTTATAGTTAGAAATAATTCTATTACATTAAATTTAGAAGTTTTGAGAAAATTGTTTCGAAAAAGCGTTGGAATAAATTTTTCTTGAAAAAATTTTTAAGAAATTGTTTTAGAAAAAAATTGAAATTGACGCTTTATTTCGCTACAATATTTGATTTTCCCCTTAAAATAACGAAAATAGAAGCAAAGGTGCTAAATTTCGAAAAAGCTACTGAAAATATTACCATATATGATTACAAGTTTTTTCTTTTTATTAAAGGATTTAATATATCCATTTATTAAAAAAAAATTAGGAAATTAAAGAAATTAACAGTTAAAGGATAGTAAAAAGTCAATAAATAGATATCGTATATTGATTATGTATTGTGTATTGATTGTATATTGATTATTGTATATTGATTTTTACAATGGCATGATTATAAAACATAGAGTTACAGCTGTAAAACCAAGAAACAAGATTAAATGAATATTTTATTCCTTTATCTTTAGACCGTTCTTTTAAATTTTACTTAAATCGACATTTTCATTCAAAATAATTGTATTTTTCCCCAGAATTAAAAATGAAAATAAAAGTAAAATACAGAATTTCAAAAGTAATGACGAACAAAATATGTAATTTTTAGTTTCATTTTCGTTAAACGCAGCGAAAGTTGCTCTATTGACTTGCATTTATAAGTATTTTTTTTCTGAGAAATAAATTTAATATGTATACATATTTATTGGCAAAATTGGACAATAAAAAATGCAAGAGATACTAGAAAGCTAAGAAATTATGCTAGATTAAAAGCATAATATAGAAATATATCTAGAAAACGAAATAAGTTCGAAGGAAACAGTAAGTCGTTATTGTTTCTGTCACGATCATGAAACAAAGCAAAAAGATGAAAAAGTTCTTAGATTTCTTCATTATTGTAACATTATTTTAAACGTACTTTGAATCGATATTTCCGTAACCAATAATTGTACTTTTCTCCTGAACAAACTACGAAAATTCGAGTAAAAGTACTGTAATTTAAAAGTAAAGTAGAACAAAATAGCGAAATTTTATTTTTACTTTCCATTTTATAATGAAAGTTACAGTAAAACCATGCGCAATTATAAGTTTTATAAGCTAAAAATAGATTAAAAATACACTTATATTTATAAAGAAAATAAGAGAATTAAAAAAATGAAAGATTTAATGGCTATCATAAAGCGAGGAAATACGTAATGTCTATTCATAAAAATACATTGTAAATTAGACTACAAGAAGTTTTCGTTATGGTTACGTTTATCAATTACTTTTATTTTATTTTTATTTTAAGTTTTATTTTAAACATACTTGGAATCTTCATTTTCGTTACAAATATATGTACTGTGTTCGTTACAAAAGTAACTAAAATGTAAGTTAACGTACAGCATTTCATAAGTTACGAATTACAATATAAGAGTACATAATTATCACTTTTATTTTCGTAACTTGTAACGAAAGTTATATCACGTATTATTGTAAGCAATTGATTTTTAATTTATTTTTCTTAAGAATATTATTTTAAACATGCATTGAATCTACATTGTCATTACATTATTTGTATAGTGTCCCTTGAGAAAAAAAATGTAAGTTAAAGTACTGCATTTCATAAGTGAAATGCAGTACTGTGAGTGTGTGAAATAGGACTACATAATTTTTGGTTTTATTTTCGTTACTTGTAATGAAAATTGAGAATGATTATAAGCTAAAAATAAATTTAACACGTTCTTATATTTATAAACAAAACTAGAGCATTAAAACATGAAAGACTTGAAGGATATTATAAAGCAAGGAAATACGTAATGTCTATTCATAAAAATACTTTCACGAAGCGAAGTAAATTAGACTAAGTTGTTTTCGCTATGGTTACGTATATCAAACTAAAAAACAAGGGGAAATTAATCTTTCATTTCCTTATTTTAAGGATGTTGTTTTAAACGTCTTTTAATCACCATTTTCGTTACAAATATTTGTAATTTCTCCTTTACTTATATAACTAAAATGTGTAGAAGTACTGCATTTTATTAGTTACGAATTACAAAATAGGAGTACGTGAGTTTTGCTTTTATTTTCGCTATTTTATCACGTAAGATTATAAGCTAGTTTTTCAAAACGCAGATTAAAAATGTGTGTATAATTTATTGAGAAAATTAGAAGATAAAAAAAGTAAGATATGTAGAATAGTAAAAAATTAAGAAATACTTAATGTCCATTAGTGGAACAAAATGGTTATATATTTTGAAAATGAAAAAAAAAATTAGAAGACAACAACAAGTCATTATCATTCGTCTCACGATTATAAAACTAAGAAATAAGACGAAATTATTATTACATTTTCTTTCTCTGTCTTTAGAAAATTATTTTAAAACGTGCCCGGATTCGATATTTTCTTCACAAATATTTCAACCCTTTTTATGAAGAAATGAAAATGCAAGTTAAATCATACAATTTCAAATGTAGCGAGGAAAAAAAAAAATAAAAGTACGTACTTTTTACTTTTATTTTCGTTCTATAAAGTATTGGCGTGTTTGCTTGTTTTTTTCTTTTGAGAAATTGACTAAACACTTCCTTGCTCGGAAAAAAAATTAAATTTAGATAATTAAACTAATTGTAAATGTTAAAGAAAATTTAAAAGCTAGATATTATGTTAAGTCTATTAATGTTAAAACACGAAATTACGTTTCGAAAACGATTTAAACTAGAATGCTGTAATAATTCGTTATCTAAAAGGATACACGATTTTAAAACTAAGAAACAAGATGAAAAGGATCTTACATTTTGTTTGTTTATGTTTTTAATATCAAGTAAGCATGATATTAAATACAACATGATAGAAAAAAAATTAAGAATATGAGAAAGAAGTTCGTATGCTTTTAGTATCTTTAGAGACGTACTAAGCACAAAAGAAAAAAAAATTAACATTTGATCGAATGATTGGATTTTCACGCTCTGGAACTCAATCTTAATGTTTCGGAGGGGGGACCTCAGATATGATAATTAATAAGTGCAGGCGATATTTTAATTTACGAAATCAGACATAAAAACGTACTTTCTCTGAATAAACATACCATTTTTCTAACTGATTCGGATTTCTGACCTCCAAAATATATGGGGTAGCAGCAATCTGGGAAAATGTGGTCCACATAGTTCTGTGAGGAAAGCAATCCAAAATCTACACCCCTTAATGTTAATTCAAATTTTTGCGCTTTATATCATATCTAGAGAACTTTTTAATCGAATTGAAACATTTTTTTAAGATTCATAAAATTTGTTTAAGATAATTCCATGAAAAAAAATTAATTTAATTAAATTTTTTTTTTTAATATTTTATCTATTAATAAACGAAAAAAAAAATTGAATACGACTATTAACGTATTTTAAAGAATATAATTTTAACAATACTGCAATAGATTTGTAACTTGTTAAATATAGTAATAAATTTGTAACTTGTAACACTTATTTTGGTTATTATATCTAACATTTGCACAAAATTTCGTAAACCTAGCTTAAATATTTATGGAGAAACAGAAATTTTTTTTAATAAAAACTTATTTTTTTGTCTTACGTCTCTTTGCCATAAATTTAAAAATATTCAATAAAATTGAACAAAATCTTTAGAGAAATTTAAAATAAATTGCAAAATTTTTTCTTTAAAATTTGAAAAACATTCATTGAAAATTATGCAGTATATAAGTAATTAAAGTAGTTCTTTTACACAGCGCATGCGTGAAAAAAAATTAATCTTTTTTTCCATAATATTTCAGTGAATCATATTTGGTAACTAATGAAAGAAAATGCGATTTGAACATCTTGAAAAATTAGAAAGTTTCAAGCAATTTTCTAAGATATTTTTGTACTAACCTAAAAGCCTAAAATTATAAGATTTTCTACAAACATTATTTTGTATCATAAAATAAAATTAAATAACTATTAATACCTCTTACAATAAATGTTCATACACAGAAGTATGAATATATGAGGAAAAAGATATGAAAAAAAAAAAGCACAGTTTATGGGGAAATAATCCCCAATAATGCCGATGTCATTCTTATTAAAACTTGTTTATAGTAAAAAACAATATTTGTGAAAAACACCTTATCATTGTATAGCTTTTTAAAAAAAAAAGTACGAAAACTGCTTAGAAAAGTTTTTGAAACTTTTTAAATTTTTGAGAAATTCAAATAGGATTTTTTTTCATTAGTTGCCGAATACGATTCACTACAAAATTAAGAAAAAACATACGTAATTTGTTTCCTCGCATGCGCGTTACAAAAGAATAACCTTAATTGCTCATATCTTGCTCAGTTTTAAAAACAAATTCCCAAGTTTTAAAGCAACAATTTTGTGTTTAATTTTAAATTGATCCAAAAATTTTGCTTATATATATATATATATATATTATATAAATAAAACTTAATAAATAAAACTTCCTCCTAAAAGAAATATATAAAACTTCATCTTAAAAGAAATATATTAGAATAGTTAATAAATGAAACTTTTATTAAAACATAAAGCTTATTGAAATTACTTGAAAAACTAACTAGCCTTAAATAATGACAATCTTACGCGTTAAATTCTTTCAATTTTTGACGAACGTTTAAATTTATTTTTAACATCCATTCATTTTACCCTGATAAGAGCGCTTAAAAAAAACGACAAACGCTAATTGCCAGCTCATAGAATGCCAAAATTAAATTTACTTTAGTCAGAGGACTTGAAATAATGTGATTTTTCATTTCACGCTTCCTTAGTTTATGAATAGTTTGTTTCAATGAAACCCATTTACACTAGTCATTTTATTACAAAGTAATTTACCTCAAATGTTTAAAATAAAGCAGGTAATTATGTGGTCATATTGCTTCTCAAGCCATCTAATGTTAGTTAATTTAACCATTTATTTAAGTATGTATCACACATTAAGTCTCAGTCACTGTGGGTAAGGAATCTATTTAGCATACAGCTACCGTTATAGAGCGAAGAATATTGATTTTCGCTTAAGGAACCCCTTTTTTTTCATTTATAAAATGTTCTAAGTACATTTTAGCGTGACCTGTACTCATTTGACACAAGTTGGATCTTTCAACAAAGGGATGGAGTTTTAAACGGGCGCTCTCTCTTTATTGTCAAGAGCAGGGATAATACATTTTGATTATGTCACGGTTGAGCAAGAAATACGGACTCGCATTCTAAATATAGTTCTTCTGAGTTAAGAAGATTTTGATTATTATTTATGCTAATTTTTGAAACTAAGTTCCACGCAGAACAATGTTAAATGGTTGGTTACTTATTTCTTGTTTTCTTGTGCAATGCACGACCGTATCTTTTCCAATTGAGGGGAGAAAAAAAACAATGATCAGAAGAAAAATACGATCATGAAAAGAATTTATTTTGAATGTAAATTATATTGATTAAATAATAGAATACTGACAGTGGTGCAAGCGTTTGAGTCATGTTTACATTTTATTGCGCCTTGTCATAACTTTATTACATAATTATTTTACAAAATTAACGACCTAGAAATGTTTAAAATAGTTAACATGAAAAAAATAATTAATTGCGCTTTATTAACATGCCTTATTGTTGACCATGAAAATATTTTTGCCTGCATGATACCCAGTGTTCTGCAGTTTCCATTCATAATCCTTTGACGTAGAATTTTTGTTACACATATTTTTCACGCTTTTTTCATTATTTTGTATTGATTTAGGTCAAGATGTGTGAAAAATATTGTATTGAGCAGTTTAATAATTTGTGGTTATGAAATAGAGTATTAAACGTCGGTATCTTCCTCTGTTTAAAAGAAAAATCTTCCGAACTCACTTCTAAAGAAAAATTTCTTCAAATTTGCACTTATTTAGATCTGAGAGAAACATTTATACATCATTGAAATTTATTTAATTTACCAAATCAGTTATTGATAAATTTTTAAATATGAGTGAAAAGCATTTCATTCAAACTTTTTTTTTTTCGATTTTATATTTTAGCACAAATATAATTCCAATAATCTGACAAATGTTTTTTAGTAGTTATTACATTACTAAAATTACCGAAATATATTTCTGCTGGAAATTAGATTCCCAGAAAAGAATCTGCAGAAAAAACACCGGTATACAATCTGCGTTAACGGGTTAGTATATACAGTAAAAGCTCGCTATAACGACGATTGACAACGATTAACGATCATTCGGAATGGGCTTGATAATGAACTTATCGTTATGAAACAAATATACATATTTATTGGTTTTCCCCTTTTCTTTCAATTTTTAACCGCTATCTTGAACTAGAATTCAAATCTAGAAAAGACTGCTTTTGCGTTTAGATTATAGACTGGAGTGAATCTTTTTTCTAGGTACAAGAAAAATATAATGAAATGAAGTGAAATAGGGTTTGACGTCATCGATAATATTGAAGATTGATTTTAATAGTAAGCTGTCAAGGAATAGGGGAATAAAGAGACATTGTAGAAATTTGGTAAACAAAAAGCTCATTCTTTTGATGTATGTGGCTTGATATTTAAACATAACGGTTTTCTTCTGTGAGGAGGAAGGTAACTTAGACAGAGGTCGCCCACACATAAACCAAATAAATATAAAGTTTTAAACATACAAGTGGAAAGATGTTCGTTTTTCTATTTCCTGTAGTGTTTACAGAAATGAAAATATCTTCCATTTTTGCCTTTTCTTCGCATAATGTTGCGAGCATAAGCAGTTGGAAATATATTTCCCGAGGATATTACTACGGGAAGCTAGTAATTTTCAGTTTGTTATAAACTTACAATTTTAGCTTCTTTTAATGAAGCATTTTGACGCTGACTTGGAAGCTAGTCGTTATAATGATTTTAGTAAAATTACCAATAAAATTTCGTAAATATGGTAAAGTTTGGTAATTTTATCATGATACCTTAAGACATAGTAAAAAAAAACATTTATTCGGTTAAATTATTTTTCAGTTTTATGTCTTTTACTAAATGTGTAATAAGAACTATTATTTTGATAATAAGGTAATACGAACTAATTTGGTAATATGATTTTTAAAAACTGGAATTTTCGGCATACCGTAACTATATGAATGGAAAAATTACTACATCAATGTTTTAAATACCATATATTTTGGTTATACTACTAACCAGAATTACGTTTTTTTTTTCCTTTTTTTTTACCAGAAATGTCATTAATATAGAATTTGGTAATATTACCAAAATTGTTTCTTCCACGTAAAAAAAAAAGTAGAAAATTTTTAAAAAAAATTAAAGCAAAAAAAAAAAAAAAAAAAAAAAAACAAGCAATTAAAAATAAAAACATGTGACATGTTACATTTCATGTTTTAAGTTTTACGCAAAAATAAAATTATAACTTCCTGCCTCTTAAAAAAAAAAAAGGAAAGATGACGCGTCACATTCGATGCTTCAAGTTTTACGCAATTTTTTTCCTCATAAAGGAATATCTTTATCGTAAGATTGCACGAAAAAACCTTGATTTATGACGCTTTGATAAGGACAAAGATAAATGTCAAAAGAATATATTATGTTGCTAGATGATTACAACTTTGTTAACCTTCTTATTAGATGCATAAATAAAAACTGTTATTAAGAAATATAATAAAGATAGTCACTAAATAGTAAAAGATAGGAAGAGGATAGATGATAAAAAGTTCCTGAGATCATTATTTAATTTAATGGGATAATCATAGATTTTAATCTCCCTCACCACGATAATAGTTGTTTTTAGTACTATAAAAGTTTCGCAAATATTACTCTCTAGTACTATAAAAGTTTAATATGTTTTATCATTCTTATATATAAAGCTTACACTATCTTTAATTCAAAGACTCAACCGAGAATAAAATAAAATTGAGAAGATTTTTCTATGTGAATCTATTGTTCAATTTTATTTGTCAGAGACTTGAGCAAATATTTGATTTTGGTCTATCATAAAAAAATAAAAATAAATACATTTAGAGTAAAAAATAGAAATTTTTTTTGTCGAAATATGAATGAGAAGTTTTTATTGAGATAAATATTGTTCAATGATGAATTTCAAATAACACAAAGAACGCTTAAAAATAATAAAATAAGACAAATAATTCAATAAAACAAATAATTCAATAAAATAAATAATTCAATAAAACTAATTTTTACAAGTAATTCTGATTTAAAATAGAATAATTTACAAGTTATAGAACTTCCCTGGTTTCATAGCGTACATATTATTAAATAATTTCTGTTAAAAATAATAATAATAAATAAATAAATAGAAAAACCTGAATTTTGTAGTGAAATTATTTCTATCCTAATTGTTCTTAATTTTTCATGCTCAAATATTTTATATAATTTAATATAAAATTCACATGATCTATAACATAAACTTAAAATATCGTTATTATTTATCGCAGTTTTCGTTCAATTTTCTGGCCAAATATAATTCTTTTTCCAACTTTGAAGCAAAAAAGTAAAGATTTTAATTTTTTGAGTTTTAACATCGCTAAAACATTGAATAAATAAAAGCAAACTATGAATTTTTTTGCTAATTCACGTTAAAAAGTCTAGTTTTTTTTTTAGATTTTTACTAAATTATTAAGCAAATTGATAGTTTTATACATATAGATAATACATAATAATGTGGAAACTTTGTCAGAAATAATAATATTTTTTGTGCAAAGTAAATACTTACTTAAATTTGATTAAATTTAAAAAGAAAACAAACAATGATGTCATAAACTTTATAAGTAACTTGCAAAATTTTCTAATATTTATAAAACACGCGAGGCCATCTTCACATGCGATTGAAAAAAAATTTCAATTTTAATGTTTTAAGACTTTTTTAAGTTTATTTTAATTTTTCACTGTTTTCTAAATATGTGATTTTTTAGATTCATGTTAGGTGTTGATGAGAAAAAACTGATATTTTAACTTAATTACGACAACGAGTTTAAAAATTTGAAATTTGAAAATTTGTGTTTTTAAATTTGAAATTAAACGTAACTCATTTTTACCTAATATTATACCTCTAATTATATTTAACGAATCTGAAATAATAATAATAAAAATAAATAGAACTTTTAACAATTCATGACACGATTTTTTCGACTCAAATACGTTATAGTTTTTGTCATTGTTTCGTTCGAATAAAAAGTTTTAGTTTTATTTCATAAACAAATATTATTCGTCCAAATTGATTATCTTTTTCATTTACAATTGCTATTAATATCGATAATTTTGAGGTAACTTCAAAATTTTAATGAAAGTTTTAGCTACTAAGATTTTGCTGATAGAAAATTAGTTCGTAATCATATCCCTAGATGGTAGCACATGAATATCTTTATACTTTCTGGAACTTATGCATTTTGATGCTAAAAATAGCATTATTTATGAGTCATGATTTAAAATTAGAAATCTGGGGCAAGCCGATAATGGAGAACAGAATATTTTTACAGATTTGTTTGTTTTCTTAATTAGGAAAATGCATTTGGTTTTCGATGCGTTATTTAATTTTATTAAAACGAAATGTTTTTTTTTTCATTACAAAATGATTGCTTGAATTGCATTTGTTTGATATAAGATGAATTACAATTTCAATTTTAAATCTTAAAAATTATGTTGTAAAATTATCTTTTGATCGATCTAAATTTTTTTGTTCCTTTCAAATAGTTAAAGACAGTTGATTTATTAAAGTGCAAAAATTAATGGGAAACTTTTTGTTTGAGTTTTAGTTTTGATCGTAATGCAAATTATGAAAAACACAAAATTTTTATTTTTTGATGCTAAACATTTTAAATTAATGTAGCCAAACTAAAGTTTGTACTGCAGTCTAGTCATATTAAAGTCAGAGAGTTTTCCTAGTCGCCAGGTCGTTTATTATGATATTTTAAAAGTACTTTATATCTTTTTTTATTTATCTTAAAATTAAACAAAATAAATTATAAAAGTTTTACAGGTAACTATATAAGGAGCAAGGGCATAATACTTATCCAATATTATTTATTGTAACGCGTATGATCACGTGACAAATACACATGATATCTCAATTCATAAAAGCAGGATCCTTTTTTTTTCTAAGTTTCATAGTGCAGTTTTGCTTAATAGGATAAATTAAACTAGAAAATGAGAAAACGATGCTGTACAATTTCATGTTTGTTGCAAATTGTACTAAGAGGGATTTTTTTTTAAAAAAAAGTTGCGTGTGTGGATTTTTTTTAACTATTAAAGTGACACTGCTTGTTATGAAATCACTAGGTTATAAAATCAGCCGTTTTTTAAAACCAAGTCTGCATAATTGGAATCATTACAGCATTAAAACATGCTAGAAACATCCATTCATAAAATCATTATCATCGCTTTATGATATCAAGTTTTTTAATGGCAGGCATATGCGTAAAATTAAGAAATCTCTTCGTTTTCTTGCCAGAATTATTAGAATTTTTATTTTTTCAAGATTAGAAAGCATATAAATAACAAATTTTCTTATACCCTTAAGAACAAAAAGAACCAAGTTACAGGCATGCTGGCTTACACTATACTTACGTTATTATAAGGTCAAGTGTCACTGCCCGGTATACCCTACATGAATGTTTTTTTTTTGTTGTTAAGTGCTACGGCTTGGTATGTATCCTACACCAGTGCTCTTTTTTGTAATTTTCGTGTTAAATGTGACTGTTTAGTATGCATTTGTTTTGGTATATACCTAAAACTAAAATGTTCATTTTTTTTAAGGTTAAGTGGGTTAAAAATTGAAAACGCATCTAATCCATGTGGCTGGCACAAAACCTGGTGGCCCAAAAATTCGTACAACAAACAAACAACGCACACAAAGAGTAAGCATCAGCATCCAAAGTTAACAAGCAACTAACATTGTATAGCTGTTTGCGCTGGAAATTAATATTACGCATTCGTATTAGAAATCTTTAGCCAAATGCATTGAAAATTGTTACACTGGCCAAACTGCATTGGCAATTGTTAAAAATGACGGATAATTGTGATAAATTCTAAGATATAAATAACTTTAATTGACCCACTTGGTTATTAATAATAACATACGATTATTAACAATAACTGATTAATTACATTCACCGCATCATATATAATTTAGTTAAAAAAGAAAAGTAAATAAGAGAGTAAGAAATTAAGCGATAGCTGAGAGTTATTTACTAGGTAAAATAGTGGTATAGTTGGGAGTTATTTACTAGGCGCATTTTTTGCTAGGTAAAATTGATCGTTTTTTTTTTTAAAAAAAATTATAGGAGAAAATTGTATTGCATTTAATCTTTCTTAATGAAACTTAAACTTAATGAGCAAAAAGCTTTGATTTCCTTTTAAAAATCGTTGCAGAAAATAACGTCCAAATCTTTTTAATTGTTCATCCACTTTATCAAGTTTTTAAAAAAATATAAGAAAAAAATGCTCGAGAAGATATGCATTAAAAAATGTTAAATTTTTTTTTAATAAATCTGATTAATTAGTTTTTTATAAACATTTAAAATGACAAATTTTTTAGCAATACAAATAAGTGTTCCTTTATCTCATTGCATAATTGAAATAAATAGAGCATAAAAAATTCAATCTAATATATATATATATTAAATTAAACGTTTGAGAAACAATTTATCCATCATTAATTTTTTTAAACCTTTTTCGTGATTAATCGTGAATTTTTTTTCTTAAACTTTTAAAACATTTCGAATAATCAAATGAATTCGAGAGCAAGACTTAATTCATCAATGTATCGATTAAATGAATTGGAATCGAAAAAAGTAAAAGAATTCCTTCCAAATAGTTTTAATTGCAAAAGGAATTGGAATTAACGCCTCGAATTTAATGTCACTTAAGGAGAAATGCTGCTCAGCACGCTACGCCGAGTGGAACGTCTTTAAATTGAATTAATTTAAAAGCAGAATCGTTTTCGGCTTTTAAGCCTTTGTATTAACTTAGTTACCTTGTTCATGTTTAAGAACGTAAGGTATTGCAAGAGACATCAGTAATAATAACTTTAAACTCAATTTTCTTCAGTTTATGTTGAGTATTATCTTGATTTCGATAACCTAAAAAAAATCCTATAAATATCCTTTAAAAAGGCAAAAAATGCCTTTTAATAAAGCAAATTTCTAGAAAATGCCTTATTATTTAAGTAAAATTGTTGAGCTAAAAAATGGTTTCCCCTTCATAATTTTTTTAATATGTGCTAAAATATATAAAGCAATGCAATACATCCTCTAGTTTAATCAAAGTTTCAAATTAATGTTATCTGCAGAAATAGCAAAAAAAAGTGGAATAACATTTCATGACATTTCCAAAACATTTTCTTGTTGCACATTTTAAACTTCCAATATAATTGTGTAACAGAATTACATTGAATTGGTAAATGTTTTTTGATCTTTTGAAATGTAAAAGGGAGATTAAAGATTTTATAATGGGGAATCCTAGTTTCAGGGGGTAATGTAAGTTACAATATATAGTGTAAAATTATCAGAAAAATCTTACTTTATATGTAATATATATGAACCGAAACCAAAGAAATAATAAAAAATGGAAAAAGAATATCCCCAAAACTTAAAGAAAGCTCTAAAATGCAACAATTCGCCAAATTCTTAAAGATGACCTAAAAGAAAAAAAAAAATATTTCCGAAACGAAAAAAAATGAGGAAAGAAAATGTCATAAAAATTCGGACCTTAGTGATAGGTAGCAAAAATTGTTAAAGAAGCTAATTATTAAAAAAAAAAAAATGAAATTCATTTAGTCACGTGTTAAGCTTATGAAATGACTTTTGATGCTATGTAAATGACTATTGCTGTCGAATGTGAACAACAGCTCATTTTATAACCGTCGTTGAACATCCGACCCGATTTTATGGGTTTACGACTGCTAATATTCAACTCCGTTGCCTTGTAATTTTGAACCCAACCTAGAGGACAAGGGAACTCCTGGATCGAGTGTTGGGAGAAATTTGCCTTCGTGGAAGACTTTTTGATGGAGCTAAGTCCCATTTGCGTTATATTGAGAGGAAGATCACAAGAACCTCCTACGGTTAGCCTTACTGCAAGGGGACTCTAACTCATGATCCGTCTACCACTGAGGATATTTCACGTCAGCATTGTGGTCGGAGCAAGCCGGATGCGGAATTAGTATCGACTGGGATTCGAATCCGGTTCGCCTCATAGGGAGGCGAGCGTTCTATCCCCTGAGCCATCGAGGCAACAACAACTCATTGGATGATATAATATATATTGTAAATGGAAACGCTAAACAAAACTGAAAAAAAAAATTAAATTAAAAATAACCGACCGACGATTCCACACGTGAAAAGTCATATTTTAACCTACAGTCTTCTCCTCAGAGCAAAACCGGTTTTTACATGTTATTTTTTTATTGGTGAAATTATATATTATATTTTACATGTTATAGGTGAAATAGTGTGAAGAGGAGAAACATCCCCTCAATTTTTCTAGTTTACTAAATCGCCAGTGGGTTCAATAGTTCTCGATGTATTGCACTTTTTGAATATTTAAACATTACTTTTATTAGATGATGATAGAGATATTTACTTTCTTTGGTCATTCTATATTGACTTATAAAATGTTTGTTTATCGTGAGTTCATTAATGTTTTTTTTTACTTAATGTAACGTGTTGACTCATAAAAGTTTAAACAAATAAAAATGATTTTGTCTTAGTCTTAATTTTTCATGAGGTAAACTATGATTATGCATTCAACTGGATAAAAACGATGCTCAAAAAATAATTGCGATAAAATAAAACGAAAACTACAATAATATTTTTGGTGAGCAAATAATTTGTAATCGGTTAAGAAATTACAGCTTTTATTTGCTTTGTTTATCTTATGTTTGTTGAATATATGATAATCTTTTTGCATCATAAATAAACAAGAAAGGGACAAAATTAGTTTTATTTATATTTTTTTAAATAAACAATAAAAAAATCCAAAAATTTCCGTCCCTAAGGAATGATTTTTTTTTACGAACAATTCAATAAATAAAATAATTATAATATTCTATTTTGTGTCCTTAATAACAATATGCTCCAAGACGTCATTAATAAGCTGAGTTCTATAAATTCAAATAATATGCTATTGTCTTCACCAATAAGCTGACTTTTATGAATAAATATTTATAAATAAGTATTTATGAATAAATATTTATAAATAAATATTTATATAATATGGTCTTGCTGAATTCAAAAAATAAAATAAATACTGAAACAAATTTGAAATCAGGTTTTTAAAGTTAGTACGAGAAAATCTTGTAGTAAGTTCGTTTTGCGGCTGATTCATGTCAAATGAAAGACAAGGCGAAAGACGTTCCGAATTCCAATAATCATTCTTGGAAGAGCTATCAAATTCTGTTTAAGGGGAATGAAATATATGGAATAACAATAGCTACCCCTTGAAGAAATGAGAAAGTATTTGATACCGAAACGCCATTAATTTGTAAAAGTGACAGCACAAAACAGCTCCTTTATGTTTGAAAAATAGTTAGTAACAAACATAAATAACCATAAAACAAAAACAACATCTTCTTTTTAGTTAATAATAAACTTAATTTCACAAATAAACTAAATACAATATACTTTTTTACAGTCATTTATAATGATAATTAGCTGAATTCTTTAAATGAAATAAACACAATGTTCTATTTTTATTTACTATTAAACTGAGTTTTGTAAATTAAATAAATATAATCTGTTTTTTTTTCAGTGATTAAGTTGGGTTCTTTAAATGAAATAAAAGCTGAAACAAATCAGAGTTTGAAAGCGTACGTGGAATTCCTTTTGCATGTTCCGTTTATGCTAGACACATGTCGAATGAAATACACGTTGAAAAGACATTCAGAATTCCAATAATCATTCGTAGGAGAGCTATCAAACTCTGTTTGCGGGGAATGAATTGATCGGAATAATAATGACTGCACCGGGCAGAAATGAAAGGATTATTTGACGTTGAAACCTTTCATTTTTATTTAATTATAGTTCTGAGATTTAAAACCATATTTATGTCCCCAAAATATTATATAGTTTTTATGCTCTTAAATATGTTTTATGAAACAATCTCTAATATATAGCATTATGTAACACATTTTTGAAATTTGCTTTTCTTTAAATAACTAATTATTGTGTTGTACATCTTTTTTTTAAAATTTAATAACATCTAATTTTGTAAATAGTTTAAGAATAAATCTTTTATATAAATGTCAACAATTAAATTTACAACTGACATTGCGTAGGGGATGCAATAGTTTTGTTTCACAGTAACAGGAATCGAGTTGTTAATTTCTGACAAGTAAATTGTCGATGCATTCGAGAAAATAAAATTGAAAACTTTAATGAAAGAAGACAAAATTGTAAATAATGTTTTAAATAAAAAAATTTCACTTTATTTTAATCTTTTTTTCCGTTTTTTTTTTAAATCTAAGTTCTTAACCCACTAATATTAATGAAACTGATCCAAAAGCTGACTGATCATACCCATTTTAAAAAACTGATCACACCCATTTTTAAGTAAGCATTTGATTTCTTCAAGAGGTTTTAAAGTCAGCATTTGACTTTTTACAAACTGTAAAAACTTGTAGAAGATCTTGATCAGTGAATTTGAAGTGTTAACTTTAAAATAAAATAAAAAAATAAAGTGTGTTTCGAGCAAATGACGTAAGCGAATTTGCAGAGTCTTTTTCTAATTTTCAGTTTTAAATGTGATGAAATAAAATATTAAAAAAAGAGTCACAGAATGCTTTGCTGTATTTTTATCACAATATCAAAATCAACAATCGTCATAAGTTTAGTGATTTTTTTTGTAAATTTATCTTTTCTTATCGTACTCGTTTCTTACATAGTTACAAAATCTAGTTTAGAAAAAATATGAGTTGCTTTTTTTAAAAAAATGATTACATGCCTCAAAATGTAATGCAGACTTTTTGTAATCGCTTATTAGTTGTAAATCTCCCGTTCTTAATTGAAAAGATTTGCAATTTTAAGTAAATCGATTGAAAAAAAGTGAAAAATTTCTGTTAACCCGAGAGGCAGCATTTAAAACTATCCGTTCTCGTTTTCCTACTTTGTGCACTGGGCGCGAAATTAAAAAGCGGTATTGACTGTGAACAATTTTAGCGCATCTAAGCACCAAAAATGGTGGTAACCACTTTACACCAAAGTGAAGTTTTACATGTATTGCAACGCATAAAACGTTTATTGACATTATACATATTGACATATTATATATTTATTGACAATATACATATTGACTATTTTCTAGAAGCCATTTTTGTCGCACATAATTGTCTTATAAGATGAATACGCAGCAATAAAAGACTTTTTAAAAATTTGCGTAGACAATATATACAATATTTTTATCGGTGCGAAAACTTAATTAAAATTTTTTTATTTGTATTTGATGGGGAAAAAAGCTTTATATTTTGTGCAAATATTTTTTACTCTGATTTAATGGTTTTGGAGACATGACTAAATACTCTGAAAAAGAAATAAAATAAGAATAAGATTATACGACTCAAACTTTAAATAGCTCTCCCAATTATTTTCAGCAAACCGTCTATCAGCTATCTCCCATAGTTTGATGTTCCAAAATTAGAATTAGTTAAAAAAATATGGTTTGTCGATATTTTCATCTTAACATTTTTTCGAAACATCCAGCATATTCAAGTCCTGTTCTTGTTGAAACATTAAGAATACAACTTAAAATATGGAAATTAACTGATTATATTAAAACATTTTCAGTTTCTAATTTTTTACTTAGCTTAATTTACATAAAAGGCAGGCTAAAAAGGAGACTACACTGATCTATCAGCGGCGTATTCGATCAAAGGGATCCCAATCTTTTTGGCTTTGGATTTCTAAATAATAGAACTTCTTTTGGAAGAACAAAGTTCATTAGCAATTGTAAACATGAAAATACATAAAATAAGCTGAGTTATATTTTTGGTTGAAATTAAAACAATAACGAACTAATGCGAATGATTAAAATGGTACAGCTAGCATATTTCTTATTATTGAAATCATGCATGTATTTATTATGAATTGAAAAATTTGATGGGAAATATTAATGTAATTTTTTTTATTAAAGTATTTGGTTTCGTAAGTTATTCAATTTGGAGAAAAAAAATATTTAATTTCAAATTTAATGATCTATTATTTTTTTTATAAAATACTTAATTTCTTTATCATAACTAAAATAATAAATAGATTATTTAAAAAAGAAAAATAATAGGAAAATAGGTGAAAAAAATAGGAAATGGATTATTATGCACTAACTATATTGATGGAATCGTTATAACTGACACTTTAAATTAAATGTTAATACTTTTTGAATATCAATACTGCAGATATTAAACAGCTTAACGCGGATTAAATAATTGATTATATTTATTTTTTTATCAGATTAAATTGGTATGACCTTTAAATAAATGTAAGAAGCATAGTAATTCTATAATTTATAAGAAGAAAGAAAAGAATTAAACCATATTCATTTACAAAAAGTGAACCTAAACAAAAAGTAGCGACAACAAAACAATTTTTTTCATATGAAGTATCAATGCAATTTTTTAATAAATACTAACTATCAGGATTCTTAAGATATTTTTATGGCAAATCTCCAGCTTGAAGTATAGAAAGACAAAAATGCTTATAATATTTATAAAAAGGGTAATTCTAAAGGAAGAAACTTGTCCTCTTTTTTATAAATTTTTTCATCACATTTATAATTCATTTTAATAAGGATTAATGTTAAGAAGCGAAAGTCAAGAGAGAGAAAGTGAGAAAAAAAATAATTAACGCAACCTAATTCTTTTAAGAGTTTGAAGTCCAATAAATATAAAAAATAATTTTTATGTAGATTTATATACATGAAAAATATTGCTTCCACAAATTTCATGCACAAAATAGATTTTTTATTTTTTCATTGCTGGTTGAAGAAATTTTTTTATTATTTTCTAAATTTTGATAATAACAATCACTTTTAAATAAAATATAAAATAGCTTTATATTAATAAATATTAACTAATTAATATTAGCTAATTAATATTAATTAAATATTAACTTATAAGTATTAATCAATAGAGTAACTCTATTATTAATTAATTAATAATGGATGAGATAAAGAAGGAAATAGTCATGGCATTGAGAAATAATTCTCAATTCTTTTAAACCTATTATTATTTTGTTAACATTTGAAATTATTATTCTTCTAAACGAAAAAAATTATATATTGGTATTAAGACTTCGGATAAAAGATTATGAAATTTTAATTTATTAATATGAGAGTAAATTTTTTAATTCTGTAACTCATATTATAATATTTTTTATTCGGCTGAAATCAGGAATTTATTTTGGTATTTTTTCACGGAACAATATTTAATTTAAAACTAAATAAATATATTTATAAGTATACTTGCTTATTTATATTTTTACTAATAATAGTCCAAAAAGAAAGTGCTGAATAGATGTAAGATTTTTTAAAATTTCTCTCAATAATTCTACTTACATTTCCAAAATAGTTTATATGTTTCAAAAGTAAAATCCAAACAATATTAGAAAATTAAACTAGTGATACTTTAGTTAATTACTTTAATTTTAAAAAGAGTTTTTCAAATTATAAATGACTGAAAACTTCATCTAACTTCATTATTCTCTTACATTTCATTAAAGTAAGTGATCAGTTAACTACGATAACACTTACTTCATTAAAAAGCTTCTCGCATTATTAAATTTAATGCGTCAGTCTCTTGTTAAAACGTTTTCATTAAAGTAAAATCAATTTCAATAGCAAGGCATCCAAAATAAAAGTAATTTGTTTCAAAAATATAAAGGAAGTTGAAGAAAGAATATAATGTTTCAAAGTTATTTGGTCGAGTCAATAAATAAGGCAAATTTTATAAATAACGCAAATGTTATAATATGACGACAATGTAAACTAAACTTTCCTAAAATCTTATTACGCACAAAATAATATTGTTTGGAAATGACGCAATGGTTATATTGAGTAAATACCCAAGTAAATATACTAAAATGTATCGAAGTAAAATAATTTTCTAAAAAGGAATCTTTTCCAATTAATCAATTGAATGTTTAATTACATTTGAGCTGTATACCTAAGTTGGATTTGAATTTCAAGGCTGAACACTTCTCTCTTCCAATCAACCCCATGGTTGACAGAGGATTTTCTATCGGCCTTGATTTGATCATGGGCGTCTGAAAGACAGAGACTAAAGATGCAGTTTTAAGAGCTCTCGAAACAATGGAATTCTCTTACCCAGAGGAGGAATGGTAAAGACGTTATACTGACGGTTCCAGAGTGAGCGGTTGTGTTAAAACCAGTGTCGGTGAATTTTTTTGCCTTTGTACTCCCATCGGTTTAAGGATCAGCTTTCGATGTTCAGATGGCTGCCATTTTCCAGACCCTGTCACAACTTCGGACGCATCTAGACTCCTTTCCAAAAGTTGTCTTATTATCTGATTCGAAAGCAGCACTTCAAGCAAACGATGCATCATCTAGCTATTCTGGAACTTTAACAATCGATAATTGCTTAAATCTCTTCAACTGGTTCGCCAGTTATAAGTTACAATATAGCCAGTAATAAGTAAATAAGCCAGACAGTAGTTCTTCAATGGATTCCTGTCCTCTGTGTAATCGAATCGAGGAGATCTGAAAACAGGAAGCCTTTGTCCTCCAGATATCTCATTCCAGACTTTCCTTAAATACTGTCAAAAGTCTAATAAAGAACATTTTCAGGGACTCTTTTCACGAAGAACACTGAAAATCGCAATTCCAATAAACCATGGCTTAAACAGATTCTCAATATTCCTCAGTGGCCTAGGATGAAATCTGTCGCCATGTTTCTTCTGATAACTGAACACGATTACTTGAATAAACATCTATGTCGCATCAAAGTGGTTCCTGACCCTTTTTGTACCTTGCGTGATCTCGAAGAAGAGATGGATTTGTCTCCCCTGTTTAGATGTCCTTTATAGAAGAAACATGACTGACATTTTCAAATTATAACATTTCCTTAGCAATTGAGCTCCAGATCTGCGATGTCAAGCAGGATTACGTATTATTTCTGCCGTTCTGCCCTTTGCAATGAAGATCAGTGTGAAATCACGTATTATATAATTTTTCACAATGAAAAAAAATGCTGTTGAAAGTTCTTCTCTCCTGTGGCCATCTATCATTTACTTATATATATATAAAAAATTAAATTCTTAATGAACAGAGATTTTATATTAGAAATCTTGAATATAAAAATAATTAAAAGCCAAAATATTAAAAAGAGGACCTAGAAACAAACAAAATTGTGAATAATATGTATGTTTCCGTGAAAGATCAAAATTTAGAGAAAGTCGACTTTCACCGATGTATATCATAAATCACACAGCCGCTTTTGTGAATGTCTAAAATATTTGTTATAGGGTAAACCAACCAGTGAAGGAACATTTCATATATATTGATTAAAAATAGGAATTTGAAAGTTTTTCTTCAAATTGATTGGTAACAATAGCTTACGACCAAACAATAGGAAGTCATCTAGCAATGTTTTGGATTACCTGGTCAAATAGACTTCTCTGGAAAAAATTTTCGAATTTGTTATTATCTCTGCAACACCTTGTTTCATTGAAAAATTTATAAGGTGAGTGTTTGTATTTATATGTTTGAAGTGGAATTAGTTGCATTTAATAGTTTTATTTTTCTCACTGTGAAAAAGAGAATTCAAAATATAGTTATTGAAGTTACGTTTTATTTTTTTTAAGCATCATAGCATAATAAAGTACTGAGATAAGGGGGTGTTTATTCACTGGATCACCAAATGATGAAAAACCAATGAAGGAACAAGTGTTCCTTTACTGGATTTTTTTCTAAGTTAATGAAAATAAAAGTTCAACTTTAATTTTCTTGTACCTTTACCTTTAGTTTCTTGTACCTTATGCGAAAAATAACTTCTAACCAGTGAGGGAACAGGCATGTTCCTTTACTGGGAATAGATTTCCCAGTGAATGAACAGTATGTGTTAATATGTTGACACTTTAATTTTCAATTCATGATTACAAAAAAAAAGTTAACATTTTCCTAGTATTTATATGTTTTAATTTCAAGAATAGGCTTGTTTTTAAATATTTGTATGGCTTATAAATTCATAAAGAGGATTAAAAAATAACCAAAATTAAGTGTTCCTTTACTGGGTGTTCATTCAGTGGTAAGAGCTGTTCCTTCACTTGGTCTTCTTACTACTTGTTATTTGAACCTCCAAAACTTTAAAACAATATTACCGTAAACCGGGGCGAGTCTACCCATTTTTTCAGTTTGTCAACTTTCAAGTTGTCAAACTTTTGTAAATATTAAAGAAAAAAGGCTTTTAATAGGTGTTTCGGAATCTCTATTTATCCCTCTTTAAAGCTGTGAAATCGATTTTAGAAAATATTAACAGTTACGCTGTTACTGTATATTTTTATAGAACTGCTGACAAATCTCTCGTATGGGGCGAGTCTACCCATTCTACTAAAATGAATGTTAACATTGCAAATAATCAAATTTTACTATTAAATTGTTATTTTAGCTACTATATAGGATATTTATGAAGTAAAATTCATAACTTTATTATAGATTCCATTTTTTTATTCATAAAATAACACAAATTGAGTATTTTATCGATTATCACATTTTGATCACAGTTTTGTTTTTATAATCATTAACATTATAAAATAACATTTTTTTCTGATTATTGTTGATGAAAATAAATTGAAATTAATAATTTGTTAATAATTTGTTTGGCTTTTATCCTTTGGATAGCTTTTTCCATCTCAGGTGCCATTTTTTTGTAACATTTAAATCCATTTGCTTTGCGAATATAATTTCGAACCATCTGTAATAATAAATAATAATTTATTTAACTTGCATTAAATAAAAAAAGTTAATTTTGTAATATAAAAATTAAAAAATATATTATATAAAATTGAAAATTATATTTACATTTATATTAAACCTAAAAATTTTCTTATTAATGATAAATTTATCAATACAAAATTAAAATAATATACTCAAATTCATTTAAAATGACTTAATTTTAATATAAACAAAGTTCTAAATTATTTTATTATGCTTTATTAAAACTAAATACGAATGGGTAGACTCGCCCCGCGAATTCTGGCTTTTTGTTTACAACAGCAAAACTTACATTATTTTTGTTTTTTTTCATATAAAATTAATGTAATCTTAGTCTTAGATAAGTTTATCACTTAACCAAAGTGAAAATAGTAATAATAATAATATACTTACGGAGCACCAACTAAAAGTTTGCTGATTTTCAATACAAATCTCTCAAAAGACGTTTGAACAGGTCGGTTAAAAGGACACCAAATAAATAAAAACGGATCAAACTACTACAGCGCCATCTTCCTTAGAGTCTGAACTAAGTCCTCCGTCGGTAAAAATTTTTTTATTTGCAATTTAAAATAGTGAAAATTAAATAAAACTAAAATGGGTAGACTCGCCCCTGGATGGGTAGACTCGCCCCGGTTTACGGTATGTAAGTTCTCTGCAATTTTTTTTACATAATTTGCAATTAGTAACAAATATGTTGACACTGTCATTTAACTAAAATTACGAATTTTGAAATTAATATGATTTTTTTAAAGGCAAGCGAATATTAAGTGTTCCTTCACTGGTTAGTTTACCTTACTTCATTTGTAATTCATCGATATTTAAGTATTTTTTCGATACCTTAACAATGCAATTAAAAGCAATTAGCAAAATATAGCTTCATGGCTTGGAATACCGAGCAGTGGCACTTAACCATAAAAGAACCAAACAGAATAGGTAGTATCGGGAAGTGAAAAATATCCTTAAGACATCAGTGTAAATTATAACGAATGTACACTTGCTTGGCATTCACAAAACTTATGTTTTTCCTAATCCATCCAAATTGGATTTTAAGATATTGGAAAAATATTTAAAATTTATTAAATAAATGAAATAAAATATGATCTAGCAAATATTTCAAAGCAATCATGTGACTGTTGTCATTCATCGGTGAAAGTCTATTATCCCCTATTTCAGTTTTTAACATATCATCCGTTAATTCCGCTTAATGATATAAGCTAAATTCATTTCTTAATATCAGTTTTCATTTGCTTCATCAGTAAATAATTATCTGATACTTTATTTGACACTGTTATTGTATCTCTCGGACATTTCTTTAATCTATATGCTTTGATAGCTCTTTAATTTCTTGGGAATCGAACTATTCTCAAGTAGGGCGATTTGATCCAGTTTAAACTTTAAAAAAACATTAATAAATACATTTTATAATTAAAGGAAAAAATAATATTGCAAAAAAGTTGTGGGCAATACTAGCACTTAAATTGAGTCAAATTATATATTTTATTATGTTGAAACATAACTAGGAAGTATAATTTTTAAGACAACGGATTAAATTCCTCAAACAAATGTTGATCCCATTATCAATTTGTTTTAACTCAATAAAAAATTAATCTATTAAGAAATTGTTTTTATGTATTTAACATTGCACTGATTTATCACCAGATACTTTTGTTGTTTTTGCGTGATTAATTCATTATACACTTTGTAACGTTTATTTATTGAGTAATTATTCAACAACCTTATCATAGTGGAGATAATTTCTTGAAATAAAACATGGGATATTCCTCCAATTTATCTTACATTCTTAGATTTCTTACAACTCATTAACGCTAAATTTCTTTTTATGGTAGAGTCAAGATTTTGGCTCGACGCCATTTTTTTCGACATAAAGTGTAGCCAACTTTTGCCACTGTTCTAACATCAAAGTTCTTTCATTTTTCTTTTTACATCAGTGAAGATTTCTTTGATCGCTGTTGCCAAATTGAAGTAGTTAAAGAAAAAAAAGGGAATTACTTTGAGCTTCGCAAAAATAATTATCACCTTTACACCATTTATTAAAAATGAGATTACTATCTAGTGCTTTAGTGTGTATTTGGTCCTAAAAACTTTTAAATAATTATTAAAAACCTAGTTTTAAAAATGGTAACATGTTATTTTAACGTTCCTTAAAAACACATTTAAAAATGAGAGAGAAAATGGTTTTTAAAGGTATTTTTGAATATTTACAGTGCCGATGAGTTTATGTTCTGTACATCATGAAAATACTTACATAAAAATACTGTCATTTATGTCACGACATATTTTGCTTTTTATAAAAGAAGATTTAGTTTTTTAAAGTGCATCTTGAAACATTATTATTGATTATCTTTTCTTATTATATAAATTAATACTCAAATTGAAATTGACATCTAATTATAAAGATAATAAATTGAATTGAATTATAACTATATACTAATTGAACTGTAAATGAAATGTGCATGTTACTGTCAGCGTATAAAATGCTGTCATTATATAGAATATCTATTAAATGTTTTATCTCGTAACTGCATAGAATGCCTTGACATTCTATAGATAAAATAACCATTACTGAACTTGATTGTAATCGTTTGTATACAAGGCTTGCTAGTTGACTAATTTTAATCTGTTTCACCATCTCAACTCTATTCCAGAGGGCGCTACCAGCGTAAAAAATGTATTGTTTACGTTACTTAGCATGTTAAATTTTTACTCAAGGAAACGTGTTCCCTTTGCCTTGGCAGCATGCGAATAATAGAAATCCAACTTAGAAACTTAACTTAGTTTGTATTTTAATGTTGTGAAAGTCAATGTTTATACAGTAGGTTTGGAATATATTTTTATGGAAAAAAAGATCTGTCATTTGTTTTGTACGTACAATATGCTAGCCCATAATAAGATTAAATTTTACACATTATTAGTTGTCTTGGAATGGCAAAATAGATTTTGAAGCTGTAAGCAATTGTATTGGGCATTTGAATGCAATAGCTGTTCTTAAATAAAACAATATTTGCTTCAAATTCTCCTCAGTACTTTAAACGTTTTCATTGATTTTGTAATTATAATAGAGAAGTAAGGATTCATGAGAGATTATAAAGAACATCTTTATGAATAGTTTAAATTTTTAATTCTCTTGTCATTTTTTAAAAATAAATTCAAAAATTTTAATAATTTATAAACGTGATAAAAAGTATTTTATTTTTTTATGTAAATATCTCATTAGATAAATTGGTTTTGCCCGTATATAACCCAAGCAGACAGCTGTCTAATGCTGACAAATGCCAGATTAATAAGCAGACAGCTTCAATGATTATTGAAACATTACCAAAATAAAATTACCAACAAAATAAAAGAAGCCACAATGCATTTGTGATAGTTTCTTAGAGTCGTGAACGGTAATATTTAATGACAATGGGCTCTGATGTCATCATGACGCGACGCTTTTGTTAAAGTTTCGTCTGGTTCATTGAGCCACTACGCCCTCTTGCAGCACTGAAACAAAACAGTTAGTTGATACTGTAGTTTTGATAAGTAGACTCTCTAGGTTTATAATTTAGTGTCTACGTCATATTTTTCTTAACTTCTGTATGATTGTATAGGTAGAATATTGTTTCCTTGCTGTTCCTAGTTTTTAAAATAAGTTCTTTTGTTTCATTTATAAAGCAATTATTGAATAAAAATAGAATTGCGTGAATTTACGCCAGTGTTTTGAAAATTTTACATTTTATGTATTTGTGAAGAAACATAAAATTTTCTAATCAATTCAAATTTTTCCTCTTAGATTTTAGTTTTATTATTCGCAAAAAGGTTCTCAGTCATATTTCCATTTATTCCTGTTTATCTCATTCTGTCAGATAATAATTTCTATGTGTAGAGAGAAGAAAAATATCCAAATTGTTAAAGCTTTTATGTATTCATTCTTTTATTAGTTTAAAAGATTATTTTTTAAAATTAGAGGATTAATAATATTTGTTTAATGTAAAAGGGGCTTGTTTTATGTATTTTACTCAATACTGAATTCAATATAGAATCAAGGAAAATGATGAGAAACTGAAATATTTAAAAAAAATCGTAATTTACATTGCAAAATGTATTTTTGTATGTAAATGTAATACATTACAAAACGTAATTTATAGTTTCAAAATGTATTCTTCATTAACAAATGAAATTCTAATATATGATTCCTTTACATGATCAAATTGACATAGAATCTTAAACTAAATTTAGATACAATTTTAGGTATATTTAATTTTTTAGAGTGCTAACTTTTTACTTTTTGAATTGATTAGCAAAATTAAAGAATAAAAATTTGTAAAATATAAATCGATTCTTGCGAAAAATTTAACCATTATATGCTAATTTTAAATTGTTCATTACATTGTTCAGCTTTGTAATTTACATCTTAAATTAAATTTGTTTTAAATTTTAACTCAATTAAATAACTGTAGAAACCTATGTTTCTATTTTTTGACGCTATTACAATATAAAAATAAGTAAAAATTTTCAAAACATAAATTGAATCTTGCATAAAAATTAAACCTTACATGATTACTTACCATTTTCCTGCTTTGCACCTTAAATTAAATTTTAATGTCAGTTGCTTTGCTGAGCTATATAAAAACATTGCTCTTTTATTTCCAGTTTAACGTTATTTTCAAGCCATTAGATATCCACATCAGCGTCAGATATTCAAGCTAATGGATAATTAGGGAATAATTATCAAGATTTGAATCATTAAAGAAAGGAAGGCATTAACCGAATCACGTGTCCTATTGCTGTCACACCTCATTTGGATGCATCTATTTTTCCCGATCTTTAATTGACGGCTTTTGCTATCCATGACTTAATCTGATGAGGTTTAAAATGCGTTGCCAACGAGAAATGTTTGTTTTTGTCTGTTTTATCGTTTTCAGCTTCTGAGCATTGCATATTTTTAATTGTAATGAGATAAATGCTTAAGATTAATTATGCAGAAGAGTTGATGACACCGAAAATAAAGAATTTGTGGCATTTCATTAAAGCTTTAAAATAGAAGTAAATCTAGATCAAAATAATGCTGAGAACAAAATGCAATTTTCTGTTATGTAATGAATGGAATATGAAATGGAAGATATGGAACGAATTGTGATTAAAAAATTGCGATTAAAAAATTTACATTTAATATTACACAATAATGATTAAAAAATTTCTACATTTTAAGAAAACATTATAAAATAAAAAATCGTTTCTTATTTCATGCATTGTAAAAATAAATATGTTAAATTTACAGACAGAAACTGTCAGCTGGTGTACCAGAATAAAACCGCTAAATTTCACGGAAAGTAACGTTATTTAAAAGACATATGTTTTTTAAGCAGATTAGTACTGTTATTTTAGCAAACGAACTTCGTTATTTTAAAAAAGAAGCTCTTTGGAAGAAAAGAAGCATTTTGGATAGTGGGAATTCGTACAAGTCTATACTGCATTTAGAATCTGAGTTCACCTCAGTGGTTAGTTTACTTTACTATATCACTCTAAATCACTATGAAGAAAATTTTAATTGTCTTGATCTCATAAGCCTTATTGAATTTATATTTGGGTGTCAAAATGTTCAAAATTGTAGTGAACCACGCCATTATAAAATTTCTCAACTAACTCGCAGCTCAAATTACTAAAGAATTATATCTGAAGAAGTAAAATAATCCAATCGAATATTATTTTGACAATAAAAACGATTCGCAGTTTTATTTTTACGAAGCTCAAAAACATAAAACAATTGCTGAAAAGAAAGAGCAAGTATGGAAATGAATCGAAAAATGGTTTGAGAAAAGGTAAAATTATCGTACGGTAAACAAAACTGAATGGTAAAAATTGAATTTGGAACTGACATCCATTTATGATTAGGGTGAAAAACAGGATAAAACCGCTTTATCAACAAAATAGTTTTAGATCGTCAATTATACAGAGAAAGTCCGTTATTCTGAAAGTCCGTTTGAGTTATTTTTTACAAGGTAACATAATTTATAATGATATGTAGAATATAAGTTTGAATTTTAAAAATCTTTTTATGCATCTAGGTATGGCTAAACTACTAATTATAGTAGCTACTATCTTTTTTCTTTGTTCGGAAATATTTGAATTCCATTAAAACTTAAATAGGATTAGAAAATTGGCGATAAATAAATTTAACGTTTTATGTTAGAAACAGAAAAGCAGTTATATGTTTTTTACTGACTGTTAAATTATTAGGAAAAGCTTAAAATCTAACAAAAAAAATTTCTAACAATTTTGTGGGATATTATTGTGAAAGTGATCGCTATTGTTGTGAAAACTATCATGTTATTATAAATTACTATAAAACATAGAATAATAAAAATTAGAATAAAAAAGAAATTAAGTAAAGATATCAGATCACTTGAAAATGAAGGCTTTTAAGAAATGAGACATTTAAAAATGGTATAATATTAGCTAAGATTTTTTTAGTCAAAGTGAAAAGGAAACATGCCAAGTTTTCTTCTTAGCAGATTATTAAATCATTGAAACTTTTTAAAAATTTACTACTATTAGTTACTAACACGTTAGCAGAGTGCAATGCAAAAAACGAAAAAATAATTTTTTTCATTAATATATATCAACCTAATCAAAGATTTCAGCATATGTGGAAATGAAGATTCCAACAAATAAAAAATTTAAAAATACAATGAAATGGGCTATAAGTTAAAAAAAAATTCGCCTTTATTCTTTTTACGATTTAAGAATTTATTTTCCTATATTTCTTTATCACCATAATAGTCGAACTCGTTTATTATGAGACTTGATTTAAGGAATTTCCGGTTTTAACGAGGAAAATTTTTTAACGAGTGGTGTATTTAATGTTAAAGAGCTTTTAAGAAAATCTCTTTATTTCGAGCGTAACTCAGATTTATCGAGGAATTTTACCCACACTGCTTGAAAATTTATTAACGTTAACAGAAAAAGAGTGTTCAAGTGTCCACGGAAATTTCATTCGTTTTTGAAAGGGTTTTAAAAAAACCTTTTATGTCAATTTATTCGAATAATATATGTCGACAAAAGTTAACGAGAAATAATGTGAAATTATTTGTATGTCATGCTCCGAATCACACAATTGAAATAACAATCGCAAGATATTGCTGTGCAAACCATTGAATAGTTTCTACATGTTAAATGTTAAACATATGTTGGTGCGCATGTTATTCACAAAATGCAGATTCTGGCTATGATCTAAAAGAAACAACCAATGGAGCAGGAAAGAACGAATAAATTTTAAAAATATGCTAGCACGTTACGCATTGCCTTCTCGTTAATTTTAAGTAATTTCAACGATATGAGTTTTCTCTTGCTTTGAATACTTTATTAACAATAATCGTCAATAATACGATAGTTTAATGTGCACTATTTAGTCTGTTTTTAAGGCACTTTTATTTACAAAAAAGTAATGTTTTTTCGCATGATTATTTTACATCGACTTTTTAAGTGAATAAGCGTAAATTTAAAAATTGAATAGTTCATAACAACGTTAAATCTATGAGGGGTTCAAGATAGTGATTATCGCATACCCTGATCTATGAATAAATAAAAAAATAAAAATTTATTTTTTTAATAAATTTATATTTATTTTTTTTATAAATTTATATTTATTTCTTTTATAAATTTATATTTTTTTTTTTATAAATTTATATTTATTTTTAAAATAATTATTATTTTTCCATTTAACTAATTACAATTGCTTATTTTGGTGAAATGATGTGACCTAATCAAACCATTATCAATGTTAAAAAGAAAACTCAAGCGTTTTCTTAGTAAGATTTAAGTTACAATTTATAAAATTAGACAATATAGCTTTTAGTTTCAACTGACTCGATTTTAATGATCATTCGGTGTCAACGCACAAATTATTTCAACCAGTTGGTTTTCTTTCGAAAGGAATTTTGACTGGAGTTTTATTCATATTATAATAAACGTTTTATACAGGTTTATTTTCTAGATCTATAGATGATAAACTGGGTTCGACGAAATTTTTTTTTTTCTGTTGGCTTGCTGCACATGGAAAGAAATGTGGATAGAGTTTTATTATACCTTCCCAAGAAGTTGTCAATTAAAGGGTCTCTTGACCAAAAAATTAACTCAAAATCAAAATGGCGATCTTCCAACTTCGTAAAGCATGCCAATAACAACAAAATTAAAGATGTGGTTCAAAGAAGAATCCGGTGCAATGATAGCAACTTTAATTTATGCAGTCTACTTTTCCAGCATATGTAACAAATTTGAGTCTAATTAACACAAATTGGCATTTTTTTATTATTGTTTTTTTTCTGATTTTTTAAGTAACGTTTTAAATCTTAGCAACATTGTTTGTTTTATTAGATTTTTTGCGAGATATTCTTAACAAAATATAATAATATATTCAAATCAGGAAACCTAGAAATAATTTTGGAATCATTGTGCGAAACAGTGCAATTATATAGTAAAAAAATAAAACATTGGATTTTTTTCTGGATTACACAATAGCATAAAAATGCTGTTGCAGAAAAGCAAAAAAAAATGTTTCATTAATTAAGAAAAATAATTCATTGCCAATTGTTGAATCAAACATCATCATCGTTCACACGACAGCCCCAGGTAGGTCTTGGCCTTCACCAGAACGTTTTTTCATACAATTCTCCTAATCTTCAGATCTTGCCAGCTCAATACCCCGATTATTTTAAATTCCACGTTAGTGGAAACCAGTCATCGAAGTTTCAGATGTTCTTAAATTCTTACTACCGATTGGTGTTATGTGCTGGTCTAGTTGTATCCAAACAGCAAATTCACACACCAAATCACAATCTATGCTACTTTATGAATTTTATTCTATTAATGTCCTTATAAATTTTGTAAATTTCTGTATTTGTGCTTCTCGCTGTCAAAATTGCCCTCTTTGTTAATTATTATAATCTTTATTACCACAAAATTTTTCAATATTATTAAAAATGCTTAGAATAAAAACAAAATAAGAAAAAATTTTAATCACTGAACAAATATTGTTTCTAACTTTTCTGTTAGAAAAAATTAATGACATCAGTGGTTTCGTATCGACAGATAATGTTTTATTACATAACCAAATATATTCAATTAATACGGTATCGCTTATGATCTTCCAATTGTGGAAATAAGATGAGCAGTATCAAAAATGTTTTTGCATAATGAGAGAGAAATACATTCATTTGGATCTATTTAGCTACTTTATCACGTCATTCTTTTGTATTTTAATTGAAAACTCATCGAGCGTAAATCTGATAAATCTTCAAAGATATTATCAATGCAAATATCTGGATTTTCTTAATCAATTGAGAGCTAGAAAGCAATATATTGTTCAACTATTAAACAAAGGAACATCAGGATAGCACAAGATAAAAACTTTTAGTCAAGTAAAGGAGTGTTGATTATGCTTGCTAATTTAAAATGAATAGATTATATTCCTTCAAGAAATGAAAATAAGTTGTGATTTTTTTGCTGAAGAATTTGTTATAACTGCTGAAGAAAAGTTATGGTTTTATCTTGAAGAAGTTAGGTCTTGCATGGAAATAAAATTTTCACTTGAATTCCAGAAATAATATCTTTGCGTCAATTAAAAAAGTAATATTCATTTTGATGTATGTAGTAGTTTATCGTACATGATCGTTTTTGAAATTCTACAGTCATTATAGATGCAAGTATAAAAACTTTCTTTATCTCGAAAGCTAAAAAGCAAAATTGCTTAACTAATAAATGAAAGGATATTATGACATATGAGATTATTAACTATTAAATTAGTCCCGCTGTGGACTGATCGTTAAGACACAGTTCCCAGCATATCACCGAAATCAAGCATCACTGGCTACGGTCAGTGTGCCGGTGGGTGATCACTTGCATCAGTCTGCGTAGGGACCGAGGGTATTGGCCCTCGTTAAACTGTTCTACCGTAAAGTGCTCGACTACGCGTGCAGGTCGTTGGGATACCGAAGCGGGGGTGCCTGCAGATGATCAAAATTGTAATGGCATGTCTTCGGATCATCCCCAGGGATGTTTCCTAGACTGCAGAATTTTAAAAATCATTTTAGCATCCTCAGGGATGTTTCCCAGATCGTCGCCAATGGCCCATTGGGCGACGTAAATGAACAACAACTATTAAATTAATTTTGTTTCAAAGCAAAACTTGTTAGTCTGTTGAAAAAATAGTTTTAGCTTCATTCTGAAGAAGTTGGGTCACGTGTAAAAATAAATATTTCGCTTGAATTCCAGAAAAATATAGCTATAAGTCTATTAAAAAAATAATATTCATTTAAATGTATCTAATAGTTTATCGTACATGATCGTTTTCAAAATTCTACAGTCGTTATAAATGCAAGCATCAAAACTTTCGTAATCACGAGAGCTAAAAAGAGAAATTGGAGATTGGAGAAATTAAGATAGGTGAGGTCATTAGCTTCTAAAATATGAAGAAATTCCAGAAAATCTTGGAGTTTGTGACGAAAGAAAGTTTTTAGTTGAGCTCCAGAAAAAGAAACGAAAAGAAATAGTTTCATTACAATGTATCTAATTATATTATCGCTATATTTTCCAATATCTTGATTAAAAATTCCTCAGGCGTAGTTCCCCAAATTTGTCAAACCTTCAAAAATTTCATCAACGCTACTATCGGGATGTTCTTAATCAATTGAGGGCCTGGAAGTGACATTATTTAACTAATAGTCATAAGTGTCAAGTTTTTGTCATTTTTTGTACCAGTTTCAGTTATTTTTTAAGTTAACACTCTTTTGTCACATAAGTTTTGAATGACATAGAATATGATGACATTAATTTCGAAAATCATTATTGATAAAAAGATACTAGAGCTTTAGTGAAGTTGGCAAAAAGGTTGTGCTGGCTGAAAATGAACAGCTTATGTTTAGTTGAATGAATAATAGTTATAGTTTTAGTTTGTGGGAAAAGTTTGAAATTTTAAATAATTGGAAAAGGGAGGAAGTTTATATTAAAAAAAGAATTTAGTTCTCAGAAAAATGTTGCAAAGATCTCAGAAAAATGTTGCAAAAATCTGGGGTTTCGATTTCTAGGGGGCGCTTGAAGTCCGATAAGCTTCGAATTGATGGGTACCAGCTTGTCTGGAAAGTAAAGGTGGCTTGTGCGCAGTTCTAACTACATTGCCAGTGCACTGTTGGAAATTTCTCGAAAAAAATGGCTGAATAACAATTTATTTAATTGTTATTTGGCTATATTCAAACAAAACAGTCCAATAACCTTAGATAAAAGAGTATTAACAGTGAGAAAAATCGTTTATTAACTGCTTTCACCTAATACAGTTAAGCAACCAGAAATGTATCGTACTAAGTAGACCCACCTAATGAAACCACTTAGTTCCTTGCAGCTGGGTTCATTTAATAGCCGTGAAGGCAAATTTATCAATCTCATTACTGGCAGAACGGGGGTTCAAGTTTCAACGTTTGCACCACAATATTTTCTTCTTTCCCTTCAACTCAGGAAGAGATTCAAGTGTCTTGCAATCCCCGATTTGTGACCTTAGATTATAAGACCCCTTGAGTTCGTGGGTTCGAACCCCGATGGCCGAAGACTCCCCGTGTAGTTGGTTAGTGATGCACGTTAAAATTCTGTCGAGTCGCAAAGTCCTCCATGTTCCCATAACAAATTAATACCTCTTGGGGTACTGGATTGGAGATCGATCGTTCTCTGAGTCAGGTCAAAATTACGATCTGTGGACGAATGAATGGATGTACGAATGGATCCGCCTTATAAACAGGTGTGACGCATGGTGTGGTGAGTCGAATTCTTGGCCATAGATGGCGCCACTGAAAAACAAGAATCGCAAACTTTGCCTTAAATTTGCTCGGTTTCGCCAAGCAGGCTTGCCCGTGTGGGAAGTGGCTTTAGAACAAACCAACCAAGACTATAAAAATGCCATACTGTCATTCACGCATAGATGGCAGACACCATAAAGCTGCGTAACACAAAAACGGTCTAGTAATTTCCATCTCCTATGACAGGAGAAACAACTAAGCTAATCAAAACATATTCCACTCTTCTGTTGATAAAACACACACAACTCATCCACAACTTAAATCCAATGTCCAATTAAATTTCTTTTTTACGGTTTTGAATCCAAGCTAGTTGTAAATATTTAAAAGCCGTATAGTTTTGTATTCATAGTTTCATAATCATACTTGTGTAAACGGTTTCAAAACCATAAAGATAAAAAAATGTTCTTTACCGTAAACTTTACGGTTAAGGGGATACACAGACTGCTGCTGGTTATTTTACGGTAGTTTTAGAATAAAAAGTCTAACAGTATGGTCACAAAATTGTAGAGTCTTAGCCTCCATGATCTCCTATGGAGGAATGAGTTTTGTTTTTTTGCGCCTCATTTTGCACCACTAGTTTTGCACCACATTTTAACAGATAAACTTAATATAGTTATAAACATAACAAAAGGATAATACAATAATATTATCATGAACATAGGAATAGCATAATTATAAGCATAATATTTATAAGATGAGCCTAAAATCGTATTTTTCTCCTTATTTAATATAACGTTTTCATGATTGTCATTTATTTTTCAAGTTTGCAGGCTTATACAACGAAATTTGGGATGAGAAATAATACGACATTAATTACGCATGTAATTATTGTTAGAGAGAAGAAAAAAAAATTTAAATAAATACCAACTAAGCTCATAGCAGATATAACAAATCTCCTTTTCTTAAAAAAAAAAAAGAAAAGAAAGGAAATAAGAAAGCACGAACAATTTCGCGCATCCCCAATCAAAGTCTTTTTAAGAAAACTTGGGGCATTAGAAGTTTGCTTTGTGGCTCAAAGCCAAATCACTTGGGCAAAATTTAGAGATAAAAAGAAATAACTGTAATACAAGAATAAAATTGTCTTCTTCCATTTTATGGTTGTTCTTCGTTTTTATCACTGTCATTGTGATTAATGATATGCATCGAAGATCTTTAGAGAAAAATATAGGGCACTGAAGATCCAGCTATGTAATCTATGGCGCCAATGCAAATTCGAATAACTGTTGAAATGGCACAGCTATAAAATCCATAAACTACTTAAATTCATTTTTAGAATGTAATGTGAATTTTGACTTCTCAGTAAAATTAGTAAAAGAATTCACAGAAATATCAGTTATTTTTTCTCATTAATAAAAGAACCATTAAATCACAAAAGAAACTTTTTTTATCACTGTCATTGTAAGTAATACAAATCACTCAATAAGTCTCCATTTTAGTTAAGAAAACAATTTTTTTTTAGAAATTCAACTGTATTCGTCAACATTTCCTTCAAGAGTGATACATTCAATCTAATGCTCCTTTAACTTTTCAAATTTTTTTAGAACAATTTGCTTTTGCTCTCAACATAGTCCTTAGTTTCAGTAATAACCTTCATTTGAGACAAATTTCCTTCTCATGAGCATCTTTTCGAGGTCTACAAAGATCCAGTCGTCGCCAGGGGCCAGATCTGGGAAGTATGTTGGGTGGGGAAGGAATTGAAATCGCAATTCCTTCATCGTTTTACCATCGTTTCCATCAACTTCTGACGAAGGGCATTACTTTGGTGAAACAAAACTTTTTTCTTTTGCATGCGAGGTCGTTTTTCTCTTAATTATGTTTCCTATCCAAATTAAATCCATGAAATCCTTAAATTCTTTATTGAATATAATGTAAACTATGTATCCTATCCAAATTAAATCCATAAAATCCTTAAATTCTTTATTGAATAGAATGTGAATTATGTATCCTATCCAAATTAAATCCATAAAATCCTTAAATTCTTTATTGAATAGAATGTGAATTATGTATCCGATCCAAATTAAATCCATAACATCCTTAAATTCTTTATTGAATAGAATATGAATTATGTATCCGATCCAAATTAAATCCATAACATCCTTAAATTCTTTATTGAATATAATGTGAATTCTTTATACTCTATTAAGTTAGCAAATTAATTCACGAAAACATAGTTATTTTTTAAATGTAGTTATTTTTTATTAATGGAAATATTATTTATTCACGAAAATATCGTTTTTATCAGTATCATAGTGGTTAATGATATGAATAGAAAATCTTTCGAGAAAAAATAGAAGGCAGAAGACGGATATATGTTATTAATGGCGCTAATGTAAATATCACTAGTTTGCTTAGTACAGTAAAGAAATAGAATTGGACCGAAACATATATGGTACTTCATGATAGCCATTGCATAGTTCCAAGATTTTTAAACTTCACTTAAATCTTTTAATTCTTAAATTTGTATTTAATACAAAAATTCTTTTCTTTATATAAGTAACTCATAATTTCTTTTTGATTTACACGCAAACGTGAGGAAATAAATTCTGAAAATGCATATTGTTTTTTTTTTTCTCTTAAAGCAATAGCTTGCACATTAACATAAATATTTAAATTCGAAAAGGGTTTGACATAAATTTGAAACGTCCTTTAAATTTTATCTTCCGCCAAATTGTTCTAAACTTGACAATTCATTCCTTTGAATTTCGTAAGGCTTTTTCGGTTAATAGACAAATAATGGATATCTTTCTCTGTTTTTCTTATAAAACTTAGATCTAATGAACACGTGAGAGAATATTGCAGCTTTACAGGGATTTGACTGATGTCTTTTCTTAGCTGATCCTTTAGAAATATCAGTTTTTCTTCATAAAATATTCAATATGAAATAATTATCATAATTACGAAGTTAACATAAATTAACCTTAATTTGGAGAGCTGGAAATATCAGCATTTTACACTATTTATAATAATAAAATTAAGTATTCGCGTGTATTTTCTTATTAGCTCCAGAACCATTTTTTCCATCGTCCTGAAATTTTATCAGCGGCTGCGTCAATTTTAGTTCTCGATCCTAAAATTTATTCGAAATTTTAAATTAGATCATAAAAAAGAGCTGGTTGAAAAAGGAAATTTTATCTTTGACTAAGGGTTAGTCATTGGTTTAAATTAAACTACAGACGATTCTTTTTTTTTCCCCTCAAATATTTTAAAAATATTATCTGGGATGTTCACTAGTTCATAGCTCCATTTGATCACAAAAAAGAGTTTGTTTATCGCACGTATTTTTATATTGTATTATTTTTGATCATATCATTCATTTAAACTAAAATAAAATAAAAATTAAAGAGGATGATGGTTTCGAACATGTCCTCATGAAGCCAGCTCACATGTTAAAAAGAGGAAGAAAAAAACATTTTCAAACAAACATGTTCCAACACCAAAAAACCAATATTATTACTCACTAATCTTTTCAAAGTCACTTATATTTACTATAGCTATGCTTTGCTATACTTATATAAATAGATGCGTTACGGTGGAGGTATTTAAATTAAGTTGACAATGACTGTCTATAGATGTTGCTTACACCACCTCTCTTTCTTCCTGACTAATAATTGTATAGATTTAAGTCTCGAAAATGGTAATGATTCTGGAATCTGCCGAATTTTCATTTTCATGAAACAAAACATCAGACCGTTGTCAATTATACTTCCAGCAAGAAATGTCTTTGCTTACCGATTTGTGTTAACTCACTAACCTTACTCATTAATGATAGCTACATTACAGCTCAAACTATTGGATCTGATTTCAGATGCATTTCTTTTCAGCAGAATATCTTTTATAAAAAGGAATTAAAATGTTTCAGATTAAAGAAGGGAGTTTAAATAAATATGCATATTTGTATTTTGCGCCAGTTTATTTCCTTCCAAATGAAGTTGATATTTGAAACTCAAAAATGGCAATGTTTCCGGAATTAACCAAATTTTCGTCAGCATAAAATAAAATTTTTAACTCTTGTCAATAATACTCCCCAAAAATTTTTCTCCACGAGATGCCCTTACTAATCTTTTTAAGTAATTGATTTGCGTTATACCTTTTTCATCATAACTCCAGCTAATGAATCTGATACAAAATGCACTTTTTGTGGTAGGACACCAGACAAAGTAGACATTATTTCCTTCCATACAAAATAGATATTCAAATCACAAAATTGCAAATGTTTCTGGATACTCTCACATGTTTTCATCTAATTTTTCCGATGAACGTCTTTTCTAATTTTTCTAAGTCGTTGATTTGGGTTTTCCAGTTGTTATTTGTGTTAATTTGTTTCATCTTCGTCAAAACTCTGACTGATGGATCTGAAACCACATGGTAGCTCTTTGAGGTTGGGTAGGCTTTTGTTTATGTGAAAGAAAGTGCCTCAGATTGATGAAGTAAAGTTGATAATAAATATGTATCTGCGACATCTTACACCAGTTTCATTTCCTTCTAGACAAAATAGACATTCAAATGATAAAATTGACAATGTTTCTGGAAAACTCTCATATGTTTTCTCCGGCATGACAACAAAACATCCAGATAAATTTTCCCAAGAAATGTCCTTACTAATTTTTTTTATAAGTCGTTGATTTGTGTTGTACCAGCAGCTCTTCATCATAACTTGAGCTAATGAATCTGATACAACATGCAACTTTTTGTGATAGGACACCAGACAAAGTAGACATTATTTCCTTCCATGCAATGTAGACATTTAAATCACAAAATTGCAAATGTCTCCGGAAACTCTCAGATTTTTTCGATGAACGTCTTTTCTAATTTTTCTATGCCGTTGATTTGAATTTTCCAGCTGTTATTTGTGTTAATTTGTTTCATCTTCGTCAAAACTTTGACTAATGGATCTGAAACCACATGGCAGCTGTTTGAGTTTGGGTAGGCTTTTGTTTGTGTGACGGAAAGTGCCTCAGATTAATGAAGTAAAGTTGAAAATAAATATGTATATGTCACATCTTACACCAGTTTCATTTCCTTCCAGACAAAATAGGCATTCAAATGATAAAATTGACAATGCATCTGGAAAACTCTCATATGTTTTCTCCGGCATGTCAACGAAGCATTCAGATAAATTTTCCCAAGAAATGTCCTTACTAATTTTTTTTATAAGTCGTTGATTTGTGTTGTACCAGCAGCTCTTCATCATAACTTGAGCTAATGGATCTGATACCACATGCAGCTCTTTGTAACAGGATATGCTTCGATGTAAAGGAAGAAAAGTGTCTCAGATGAAAGAAGAGGAGAAAAAGGGGGCTACAGAAATCACTTACTAAGTATTCCAGACAAAAGAATCTGCTACATCTAAAGCGAAGACGAGTATTGGAGAGTTGAAAGGAAAAAGAGAACACTTTTCTGGCTATGTAATGGGATATCCTGAACCGATGGAATAAACTTCTTCCAACCAGGGTTATCTATCAATGTCGTCCAGTGAAAAGCTTTATCGCTTCCAGAATGTCATCTTGTGGTCTCTCAGAAATAGAACGAAAAGAAAGAAAAGATTTGCGGAACTCCGGGAGGATATTGTTTTTGCAAAGAAGGCCTCCAGATGAAAGATTTGCTAAAAGAATAATTCCACATATGTATTGGGAAAGAAATTCCTAGGCTTTATTCTTAAAGCCTGTCAAAACAGCATTGTCCTTAAAATGTTAACTGATGTCACTTTGACGTTTAGCAATTTTTAAGCGATTTCTTAATTTAAAATTATCTTATTCAAATGGTTTAAGAGATAAATAAAGTTAAAGTTAAAGGATATTAGATGTAAATATTTATTTGCACCATTTTTTAAGCTTTTATTCGTTTAGGTGTTATAGTGAAAAGCTTTATATTGTTCCTTACAATATTGAAATTTATTTTAGCAACAAGAACATAACAAAACACATTGTAGGTCTAATTACAAAACAACAGCAAGCTTTAAATTGGTCTGCGTAGTTTAGGAATTTATTTTAACATCAAGCATGGAACAAAACGTGTTCAGGTCTTAATGTAAAACAATGGTAAACTTTGAAGTGTTCTGTGTAATTTGAAAATTATTTTAACTGCTAGGACGTAGCAAAACATGTCTTAAAAATAATGTTTATACAGTTAATTTATCCCTTTGTGATTATATTTTCTTTCTTTCTTTATGTAATTTTGTTGCGTTAAACTCGTAATGTTTCGGGAAATAGCAAAATATAAAACACTAAAAAAATTTGTTATTTCATTAAAAATTTAAATTTTTAGAAATTTTTTCCACTTCTCATTACTTATATATTATTGTTGTTGTTGTAGTTCATTTACGTCGCACTAGAGCTGCACAGTGGGCTATTGGCGACGGTCTGGGAAACATCTCTGAGGATGATCCAAAGACATACCATCACAATTTCGATCCTCTGGAGAGGGGATGGCTCCCCTGCTTTGGTAGCCCGACGACCTGCGCGATGTCGAGCACTTTACGATAGAACAGTTTAACGAGGACCAATACCGCACGCCCTCAGTCCCTACCCAGACAGATCCAAGTGGTCACCCACCCGCACACTGACAGCAGCCAGTAATGCTTGACTTCGGTGATCTGGTGGGAACCGTGTCTTAACGATCAGTCCACTGCTGGTCCGTTACTTATACATAAATATATATTTTTGTCATTGTTTCAAAAATAGTTCAGCATATTCTAGTAGGAAAGCAAAAGCTCTGCACGCAATGTTAGGTACAAAATGGAACATTTTATGATACTTGTGTTTACAATGATGTAAAATTTTTTGTTAGAGCTACAGCTTTTAATTTCGTTAAGATTTAAACTACTATATATTATCAGCTTTTTTTTGAAATTAATAATGCTATTTATCTTTATACAACATTTTTACTTTATACAATACTTTATACTATATGTGAGTACAACAACTACTTTATACAATATGAGTATAATTCAAAAAAAAGTATCGATTTGTGTACTTTGTTTTGTACTTTCCTTGGTTAAGACTTTTACAATATTTTTAAGATTCCATTATGATTTCTGATTCTAAATTATACTCAGGTTTAACAAATGAAAAATGCATAACTTCAAATAACATTGATCCTTCCACGATTGTAGGAAACAACTTGAACAATTTTTTTTATGTTTTTCAAAATGTTCGCACGTGTTTGAAAAACATTTAAATTATTGTTCCGTATGTATAAGACTTATTTAGTAGGTATAAATATAAAGTGAACGATTAATGTGAGCTTTCCTCATTCAGAATTAATTAAAACATATATTTTTTTTGACTACTCAAGTTTTCTCAAGACAAATAATGGATGTTATGTAAAATTTACATAATTTATGTTTAACAAATTGCACTAAATATTAAATTAAAATAACCAGAATGGAAGTTTCTCCGTAGTCATTAGTATCGAAAAGTCATATTAAACATCAACAGAAGTGAAGTCACTTCAAGAAGACAACGATGCCCCCTATAATACTACTGTATACGAGTATGTTCTTTTAACTTTTCCCTCAGCACTTTTTGAAATTGTAGAATAATAATTATTCTTATATGCAGCAATGGTCAAGAAATACAGGAAAAAATCAGTCACAATTATTTAAGGTGGTGGGAAATATTTTTTGCTTATTTGCATTTGCAAAACTGCGCTTATAATGTTATAAATTCACTGATGCTCAGCGCAATTGGGAACAGTAGAATCCTTTCAATAATAAACACAGAATCATTGAAAAATAAATAAAAACCAAAATGTTATAAATCAAACGAATGAATCTTTAAAATGCAATTAACACCAAATCATCAGTTACCGATAAGGCAGTAGGCGTGAAACTCAAGTAGCTACATGCGGGAAAGCTGCCTGTCTTTCAATGTTGAAACCAACTCAGACTGGTGGTCAATTATCTTTCCTTTCTAAGACAAAATGTGCTCAGTAGTTGCCTGTGTTGAATCATATAGGACAGAACAGAAAATCCAACTCAAACTTAGCTTTGCGGTATGCAAAGAGGCGCAGTGAAGTTACAGCTGCAGGCACAAGGTCACAAATTTAATATTTTAGTAAAACAAACTGAAACGCTTCTTTAATCTGATAAATTACTATTGAGGAAAGTGATTGTACTGTACATAAACACCTATCTGATTACTGTTGTAAATTGGGAGAAGTTGAAAGCTGATTACAAGTAACACCCCTAACTTTCAACCGGGAATATAGTTAGTTTTGATTTTTCGTAAACTCCGTTTCTACAAAAGTGATTAATCAGATATTGGTATCATTCCAGTTTTTTCATTACTTAAATATTAATTTGAGAGCCCTAATATGCATTCATTTTGTCTTTGTGTTTGATAAGGATTCTGAGAGTATATAGTAAGGGTGGTCTTTATGGAACACCCTGTATACACTAATCCTATAAATAATGCGAAGTTTTGTATATTCACCAATAAATGGCGTTGGAAATCCCATCGTCATCATCGTTTCCACTAAAGCAGAACATGTAGGAAAACTACACATTCAAAAACGTAGAATACCGCCGATCATAGACTCTTGCCTTGGCCATCACGAATTGCGTTTTTTTCCTGTTGGGATTCGTAAAAGAACGCTTGTTTGTGCCAATTTGCCCAATGACCATGACAGATCCGTATCGTAGCTGTTATTGCCAGCATCGACGCAGACATGCAGCACTGAGTTAAGGAAGAATAACATTCCATACTTGATGAATGCCGCATAACAAAAAGAGTACACATCGTACATTAGTGATGAGTTCATCCAATACTTGTATATATTTCCTTTGCTTGTATATGTTTTTTAATAAATACCTGTATTATATTTTCCACAATGCGATTGTGAAATAGCGGCATTAATTTTGACTTACTCTTCAGAAGTTTTAATTTCAGTTGTGAAATATGCAAATATGGATGGATTTAGATTTAAAACCAATTGCTTCACACATATAAAACAGATATTAATAAATATGAATACAGAAGCCTAATAAAATTGTGATTTCATTGAAATTCATTATCTTTGCATAAGTGCTGAAACTAATTGCACTTTTCATTCTCTCCTGTTTGTTTCATGATACAAATTAAACTGTAAAAAAACTTATTTGAAGAATATATAATTTGTTCTCATTAAATTTTATTCACAGAATTTAAGAGCTTCTGAAGCTATCAATTTAAAACACGTTATACGCTTTCGAACAATATTTGCTGGGGTCTTCATTGGATGGTATTAGTACTAATAAAAGCAGAAAACAGTATGGAGCAATAACTTTTTATGATCACCCATTCTTCTATTTCTTCAATAGTTTTATAGCTTCTGGTGTGATTAACTAATCAATATATTTTGAAGATTTAGAAAGTATATTTAGAAAGTAGTTATATCCAATATGGAATAAAGTTAGATTTTACGAGCTATGGGTATTGTTAGTTTTTATGTAAATGGTGCATTTGTCAGGTTTTAATTGATTCATTTATTTTGAAGAGTGGAAAATTTCTTTCATTAGAAAGTCCTATTAGTGCATCAGAAAAACTTAACATCCCATTAAATTTAAGGAGCTAAAAGCGCACTAAACGTCTTTTTTATGTTTTTCAAACCGATGTAATCTCTTTGAAAATAATAGAACTTATTTACGCTTTTGATATAGTTTGAAAATATATTTAACATTCAGGTTACAAAAGAGTAAGTGAAAGTTTCAGGAGATCATTTTAAAAATGGGCATGCATGTGTTCAAATGATGAAATAAAGACGTTATAAAATCTTATTGAGCAGTTTTTTTAATATTCTGAATTAACGTTTCATAACAAATAACATTATAAAATCTTATATAATTTTCTGAATTCAGTTGTGCTTTTAAAGTACATATTTTTAGAAATTTTTCTTTTATTTTAATTTTTATTATTACTCTTAGTGCAATATCTCAATTATTTCTCTTTTATTACCATTTCAAATTTTTTCCTTTTAATGTAATTATTATCTCAATTAGTTTTTTTTAAATTTCTTTTAAGAATTAATTGAGATGGTAAAGATTGTTCAAGTGTTTCGTAATTAAAAAAAACCTAAAGCTATTTAAAGAACTCGAAAAGGATATGCCATTGTTTTAAGAATTTAATAAAAATTATTCAGAGTCATAAAGCAGCATTTAAACGTATAATTATGACCTTTTATAATATGACATAATTATATTTTTTCAATATTTTTGCAATCAATTTAAGTATATTTTTTCCAAATATATCTTTTTGCAATCGCAAAAAATAGCAATTCAGTATTCAAAAACATACAAATAGGAAATGACTGTCGGCATGCTTCAGGAACTCAAAAATTGGCACCCATTTTCAAGATTCGACAGAATGAGAATGAAAAGAAAAAAAAATTATTTGACATATGAAACGTAAAGTTGCCAAAGACAAATGGAAAAGGAGAGAAACAAAACTAAAAAAAACCTCAGCAGCAGAAAGTCAAAAAATATGAAAAACAGAACAAAAAAAAAGAAACACAGTAGTTGAGAAGAGTAAATCAAGGTAAAATGCATTTCCATGCTCTATGGAGAGGTTGGAACGAATTAATGTCGTTAAAACGGGAATCAGCATTAATATGAATAAAACAAGATTCCAGGGCATCAAGATAAGATGGTGTAAGTGGAATGATCTGCTTCAGTTTCTTGGGTTCATTTATTTCACAATTCACTATTAAATGAATGACTTTCAAATGTTTTAAGTTGTATTTTCTTACATTGGCCGCAAATGTAAACATTTGGAGATTTATGTATATATTATTTGATGCAAAACCAAAGCTGGTATTCTTGAAAATATAATATTAGAAACTCTTGTAAAAATATTGAAAACAGGTTTTAATATTACATGAATTAAAAATGCGTTTTTATTATGTACCTCCTATCAGATTAAATTCTTTTAATGAATTACTGTTTGAAAACTTCATTCAATGGAGCGAAATGATTGGCATCAAGTTTAATACGAAACTCCGTAAATTCGCAGTGGAAGCTTTTATTGCAACAAATAATTTTTAATGAGTGTAATTTTTAATGATAGTTTATGGAAAATTAAACTAAATGTTACTCATGTTTAATTGTTCGGTTTCAATTTTTCGTGCCTAAAACTTTATTTTAAACTGGAATTTTTGAAACAAAAATGGAGTTGTATTATATATGATAGCCATTGGACACAATAAAATTCATAAAGGACTTAGCAAATTAAAATAGTTTTAATGTTCAACTATATTGTGAATTTATCTGATTTTTGAGAATAAAAACATTTAAAATCCGTGTCTCAATACTGATAACTTCTTTATTTCGCAAATATCGATTAAATGACAACTCAAAAACAGGAAAATTATAAATATTCCGTATGCAAATGATTCATTTTTTAAGCTGTTACGAAATATGCTAGCGCAATTTAATGTATGGAAACTTTATTATCTGATTAAAATTTAAACAATGTTTATTTTCAATTTCCTTTTGCTGGTTTCTCGATAAATTATGAAACATATTAAAATGAAAAAAATGTGTAATATTTTATTTTTCACAGATGGCAGACAAGATAAACCCTCAGACACATATTTCAAATTATCAATAAGCCTGTTGTGACACATCTAATGACAAATCTTATTTCTTAAGCTTACGTGATATTCCTTATTTTTCCAAGTTTGATTTATTAAACTTAGTATTTGTCTTGATTTATCATTGTTAAATTACAGGTACAGTTTCCTGTTAAAAATTAAGAAAAAAAGAAAAAAGAAATTAAGGATTTTAAAAGTTGATGCTTTTATTTTAAAATGTATGCTATATTAAATATATTAGTATTTTTGATGAATCTTATTATATGTTATTATATACATATATATACATACACAAATAATAAAATAAAATAGAACTAGGAGGCTTCACCTCCTGCTCGCTGGCGCTCGCCAACCTCCGGAACTGCTTTCGCAGTTCATTTCGGATTGCTTCGCAATCCCATGATCGCTCATTGGATACGTTCTTAACGTCTAGCTTTTGTATACTTTTTTGAACACTGAAGTTCCAAACACTTTTCACTGCAGAAAATTCCAAACCTGTTCATTTCAATATTAATTGGAAATTGAAAACAGTTCGCATATTTTTCTTAATCACACTATTCTAAATTTCAGTTGTTGAGAAAAGTAACTGTTGTAAGTTTTGTTTTAAAGTCTTTCCCACCAGAAGGCTAAAACCATGTGTTGTAAAAAAAGTATGAAATAGTACTGAACGCCGGATGTAAAGCATCGGCTACGATGAAGATAATTTTGTGAGAATTTTTCGGATAATTCGGTGAGAATTCACCCGATTAGACATATGATGCTCACTACGTGCTCTTGCGCGGAATCCTATCAATTAAAAATGAAAACTGTTGCCAACGCGAGAAAAGAAATATCATCGGTTTTATTGATACATACGTATTAGCGTTTTATATAATATAGATAGATAGATAATATGAAGAAAAACTATTAATGGGAATAAACAAAAGTCTTCCTCGCATCTATTGGTATAATTTAATGCGATATTTCTGAATAAAGATAAAGAATAATTATCCAAAGAAAAAAATGATTCTTTACATGTGTCGATATCGCATATATATATATTATATACATATATATTATATATATATATATATATTATATATATATATATATTATATATATATATTATATATATATATTATCTATATACATATTATATATATATATATATATATATATATATATATATATATATATATATATATATATATATATATATATATATATATATATATATATATATATATATATATATATATATATATATATGTAAATATTGTATTTTAAAGTACGATGAATTTATATACAGGCTTCTATACAGAATATAATTCTACATACTGAATAACTACAGGTTTTTTTGCACCATCATTTTGTGAATATTAGTATATTATTTTGTGTATATCTATTATATATAATTCTCTTACGTGGCTCCCAAATTTTGGCCGAAGTACTTTGTACAACTAAATAAGATTCTTTTTACAACTTTATTTTCTTCATTCATAGAGAAAACAGTCGGCAAAGAATTCTGTTAGGTTAAAAAACATTTCGCTAAAAAAATAACGAATTCTAAAAGAAATAAAAATAAACAACTTAAAAAATAAAAATGCTGTTGCCAGCCATAGAATTTTTTGAGAGTTAACTTAGCAACATAAATCAAAATGACATAGAAGCGCAACTAGATCAAAATTATGATACCTGAGCGCTTGACGTAACAAATCCTTCAATTCTAAAAGTGTTGTATCGCGAAATGCCCAAATTAACAATTGTGTTCTTAAAGAAATTCTATAAAAAGTTTTAAATAAACAACCTACTTCTACAACTGCTTCTTGAAGAACTTAGCTCATTGATTAAAAATATTGTTTTAATTTTACAGTACTAACTTTACTTCTACTTTCATTATTGCTATGAACCTCTTTCATTACATTTTACAACTTCATGCTAAATTTGAGGATTTAAAGTTGTTTTGTGGTTGAATACTGACATTTAGAAATGTGTACATGAAAAAATTAATATTTAGAGGTTAAGAGTTGCCTCAGAAAAATTTGAATTGTTGACATTGAACTTAACAATGGAAACAATCGTTTTTGTGAAAAATTTAATTGTATTGTTGACATCAAAACTAAAAATATTGTGTTTCAACTTAACAATACTACCGTAATTTATACTTTAGAATTGCCTCGGAGAAATTTGAATTGTTAGCAATGACTTAAACAAAAAGTTTTATTTTAACTGACAAATACTATATAATAATTTTAACTTTTTCTATGACTATACTCATTTTCTTACACTTTTCTTTGTTTTTTATACATTTTTTTTGTGATAAAATAAAAAACTTATAGTTGTTCTGCTTCTGAACACTGATGAAAACACAAAATGATGGGCTTCATCAAGTATGAGCGTAGTGAGCATCATATGTCTAATCGGGTGAATTCTCACCGAATTATCCGAAAAATTCTCACAAAATTATCTTCATCGTAGCCGATGCTTTACATCCGGCGTTCAGTACTATTTCATATTTTTTTTACAACACATGGTTTTAGCCTTCTGGTGGGAAAGACTTTAAAACAAAACTTACAACAGTTACTTTTCTCAACAACTGAAATTTAGAATAGTGTGATTAAGAAACATGTGTGAACTGTTTGCAATTTCAAATTAATATTGAAATGAACAGGCTTAGAATTTTCTACAGTGAAAAGTTTTCGGAACTTCAGTATTCAAAAAAGTATACAAAAACTAGACGTTAAGAACGTATCCAATGAGCGAGCAAAGCGAGCGTTTCGATTGCGAAGCAATCCGAAATGAACTGTGAAAGCAGTTCCGGGGGTTGGTGAGCGCCAGCGAGCAGGGGGCAAAGCCTCCTAGTTTTGTATATATTTCTATTGTTTCATTTACCCCAGAGGGGTTACTATTTGACTGTGAAACGACTTTTTGTCAATAATATAAAACACTAAAAATGCAATTATATTCTAATGTATCAATTATTTCTATAAAAATGTATTATATTAAATTTCGTTGTCGTTAGTTAACGAGTTTGAAGTCTGAAAAAGGGATTTTCATAACTGCTAAGGGATTGCAAAAGTTACTCTCGACAACCCACCAGTTTCATACTTCTTGCAACTGTAAGTGGCAGTTTTTTTTTACCCTTAATCATAATAGCACAACAGCACTGATTACTTATAAATCCACAAACAACTCGTAATAAACAAGACGGTAACATTAATTTAAAGCATTAAAATTCATCTGAGTAAACTACGAAAAGTGTTTAATGTGGAAAATCGGTATATTACCATAAAATTTTACTTTTGACTCTTGTATAAATAAAGTGGCGTTTGAGCTTAATTACATGCTGAAAGTTGAGAAGGAACATTTTAATTTAAATAGGAATCTCTCATTCAGATGTATTAATGCAGAATTGTGACTGATTAGAGAAAAGGGAGAAAGTTTCTCTTAATTGAATTATTTCACATTTCTCAAACAAATTATCCAAGTTGTGGAAAGAAGCGATGATGTATGTGTTCTACGTGACCTAAAGGCCTACGTGATCTTGTAATTTTGGAGGCAATTCAAATAAGAAGGGATGTCCTTAGTTCATATTTGAAAAAACTTAAATTCATCAAATATTATTTTTTTAGAAGTTTATTGGGATTTTCTCAGAATCCGCAATTTTTACTTAGTTTCATTCAAAATAATCTCTTTTAAAACTTGCTACATAAAATGAGTTTACTCGTCTTCTTAACTAAGTTCAAACCTGCAGGGATATGGATAAGATTTCTCACAGATTGACTTCAATTTACCAGTAAAAATGTCTTCAAAGATTTATTTTGCTCCTTTTATAAAATAATTCCATGTAATTGCAAACATTTTTGCTTTCACAAAATATTTTTCCATAAAAAAATTGAACCAATACAAAAAGAAGTATTGCTTTTTGGAAAACACTTAAAATTGTACATAATATTAATAAAATCAGTAAATCACATTTATCAAATGAAAAAACCCTTTTTAATATCTTAGAGCTTTGTTAAGAAATAGCGGAATATTTCTAAATATATTGCTACTTTTATCTTTAAAACTAATAGTTGGAAGTTTTCTAAAGCGGAATAATTGATTTTAGCTTCTGTTCCTGTGGTTTCCTTTTTAACACTCACTTAAACATGATTCGAAGTGGAAAGAACATGGAAAGATGTCTGGGGACTTCAATTTTATTTTAAATATTGTTTATAGAACAAGTATGTAGATTTATTGAAGATTAAATATATGATAAAAATTGATGTTTTAATAATGTATTAAAGTGAGGCTATGAAGAATATGCTTATAATTAAAAGAAATAACAGCGTAGAAGATAGAATTCTACTTTTAATATTTATATTGTTGCAAAGAAATGAAATTGAAAATTTATTGTAAAGAGAATTTCTCTTAATAACAATGTATATCCTATTATTGATGCTAATGCACAGCGAAAAATAACCCCGGTAAAATAACCGCACAGTATGGTAATGATACTCTGGTAAAAAAAAGAAATTTAAATTCTGCTTTGAAAAAAAATATGGCATTTAAACCCTTCAGTTAGTACTTTTTCCGTTAATGTGGAAAAGGTATACCAGGAATTCCGATTTTCAAAGTTATAGCTCTTATTACCACACATTTAGCAAGAAATAAGAAACTGAAAAATAAGTTTAATCGAATAAATGGTTTTTATGCGATTCTCTAAAATATCATGATTAAATTACCATATTTTAGTAAATTTACCAAATTTCATCAAATTTACCAAATTTTAATGCATATCACAGAAACCAAAATCAATACCAGGGCACTTCCTTAAAAATTACGGAGTATTTAGTCTGCTCATAGAGCCAGATACACGGAATTTGAACGATATTTGTTAGTTTTGATCATACTTTTTTCTCTGGTTGGGAAAAAATTCTGAAAAAGTGCAGAGAACAGTAAGCTTGTAAAAGAAATTTTAATGCGATGTTGCACTGTTGCTCTTAACTTAGTTTGCTAATTTTCTTAACTGGTACTGCATTTTAGTTTACATGAGCAAAATTGTGTTAACTAAAACAATTTTCTTGTGTAAAGCACCATAACCAGTAACTAAGTCTACTAATTATGAGATGATAAATAATAATTCTAATGAGAAAATTTTAGCTTTCCAGCAGATGAAGTTGCTGTCTAAACTCAAGCATGGAGAATGAAATTGATAAGTCGAGCATTGTTTAAATCAATTCGGTCAATCAACATCATCAATGTCAATCGTACCGTCCTTGCATTTTGACAACTATTGTATGAATAATGATAAAAAAAAAGGAAGATAACTTTCTTTTACCGTACACGACATTTTTATTATTATTATTATTTTTTTGCAGAATATTGGTATTAATTTGAAGCAATATTTGACGCAAAAAATATTGTATTTTTAAAAAAGCTACGCTTTGCTCTTTTTATATCATTGGTTTTGCATCTAAAATTAAGATAATTTTCCAATTTGCGAAAGACTAATTTTTAATATTTAGGAATGAAATATCCGAAAGATATTCTTATTAAAAATGGCCATCTTTCAGAGAGTGAAATTTTAATCATAGATTTTTTTTTAAAGTATGAAATGGATTGAATGTTAGTCAAAAAGGGACGTAGATCTACAAAGGGGGTCTTCTGTCCAATGACAGTTGAAAGTATGATACCCGTAAGTAATTTGAAGTTAACCTGTAATTTTGTGACACCAAAAATATTTCACTTTTACAACAAAAGCTGCGTAAATAACAGATCCTAATTAGATATTCATATTGAAAATAAAAATTATGGTACTCACTACCCGATCAGTTTTCTAGAATGTTTTCTAAATTACCAATAAGAATGGGAGCGCTTGGTCTACTAGGTAAAAGTTGTTTAGTCTAGATTTTATGAAACTGGATCAAAATATTAAGTCTTTCTACGTATAATATTACTTTCATTCTATTCCACGCATTATCTTACGTATAATATTACTTCTATTGTTTTCCACGCATAATATTACTTATTTATTTCTACGTGTATTTAGCCCCTTGGAATTATGTTCTTCGAAATGATATAGAAATTTGCTTACCTAATGTATAAAAGTTAAGAAGTTACGATTAAAAATTTATTTTACATGGAATTATTTTTGGACAAATGTATTTTATATTGCGTGCAAAAATTATTTTCGATTTACTTTAAAATTTCTCAAGATTTGGTGAAATACGCACAAATTGAAATTTACATAAAGGGGTCATCACTTTTTACTGCTCTCCTGACCAAACTATTGAGACCACATGCTGATATCCCTATAAGTCGAGGGTCGAGAATGCAAATTCGACTAAGAAAAATATGTTTTTTGAAGAAAAAAAACGTGTTTTTGTATAGCATTTCTCAAGCTTAGACTTAGAGGATTATCTGCACTAATAATTCAACATGTTTAAGGCTTAGCTCCTGAGCGATTAGGATTGAATCACGTACAACAATTATTAGTACGTGAAGATTCGTGATTATTCGAGCAAAAGTTATTCAAGATATTCACTTTTTTAAGCGCTGTTCAACGAAACAAAATAACTATTCAATTAAATATTTATCGCATACTACAGTAAGCTTCACATATCTTAAGTAAAGATGAGTAAAACTGAATTACAAATTGTTATTATTCTGATAACTAGTAAATATAAATAATTAAAAAAAGAATAAATGTTATAGAAATTGAACTAAGTATTAATAAAACGCCATTTTCTTCAAAACTGCAGTAAAATTCATTATCTCACTTTCCTTAACTATAAGAATAAACTAAATGTGGTTAGAAAACAAAGTTAAAGCATCTAATCTTGCTTCATTATCTAATTTTTCAACCAGTTTCACTTTCATACAAATTTTAAATTGCAATTCCTCATACTAAAACCAAGATCAAACTACTAAAATTTTAATATCCTTTATTTTATAATGTCTATTGCAATAATGAATCATAAGAACTTTTTTCTTTATCAGAAAATTACTTTATTATTGCGTTGTTCCGACATAATAGTAATATCTTCTCCAGATAAAGCTTTCAAAGTTAAAACGCAATGTTTTAATATTTTACCTAAAACTACTTGCTCGTAATTTGCAGTTGTAAAACTGCAGAATTAAGTATTTCAGTAATGAAAAGAAAATACTATTTTATTAGCTGAAAATGTGATAAAGTGCTGAAGTAAGACGTGGTTCGCTAAATCTACTCGTTTATAGTTTCATTAATTTGATTCTAAGTAAAAGCCAAAATGACAAATTTAATAATATCTCGGGAATTATATATCTTATAATAATTTCAAGAATATTAATTCTCGAAAAGTTAAGTTTTAAGCGTTTTAAGATAGTAACACATAAACATGAAAAATAGATAAACGCCTTTTTCTAAGTCTGAAATGGAAATTATTGGTACTGTTCCTTCAAAAGCTTTAGTCAAATGCTTCTTAGAAAAATATTAATAAATTTTAGATGTTTTATCGCTGTTTTTTTAATAGTAAAAGTATCTTTTATGGATGTATTTAAACTAGTTTTGGGTTGATTTATTTTCCAAATGCTTCGCAATAAATACAGTCGTTAATTTTTAACTTATCGTTTTTGCATCCTATTAATACCACTTCACATTTTCTAAAAATTTAAGAAATTCAGGAAAATGGAACTGTTTTAATGGCCATACCATTTGCTAACTGTATGTAAATAAAAAATTTCAATATTTTCATGAAACAATAAGTTACTTTGAAAAATTATAGATTATGCGGGTTTTTTTTTTATAAATAAATTAAATTATTACTGAAATTTTTTTTTTACCTTTCCACATTTTATTTCCAAAGACAACGTTTTTTCTTTAAACTGTATGTTAGTAGCACTTTCAGGTAGGTATTTTACGAGTTGTCGGAATTTCCACTAGATAGCAGCACATTACACTGAGACATCTTATCACCTACATGGGAATCTGCTGGATATCATCAAATAACTCTCTCTCTACACCAATTTCAAAAATGTGACATAATATTTTATTGCTTGAAGCATTGTGCATGGCATTATTTGGCAATATAATTTTATTTCAATCTGAAAACACAAGGAGGAAAAAATTCTGATAAAATTTTTGTAATAAGGATATTTTTGATAGAAACAGCAACATGATTTTGTATAATAAAATATTCGGAAATTTAAACTATTCTTTTGGTATTTTTTATTTTTCGGTTTCCATGATAATGGTTTACCGAAAATTCTAATTTTCAAAATTATAGTTCCTATTACCACACATTTAGTAAGAAACACAAAGCGAAAAAGTAAATTTAATCGTGTATACGGTTTTATGTCCTACTCAAAGGTATCATGATAAAATTGCCGAATTTTAGTGCATATTATAAAACTATATTTTATTGTTAATTTCACCGAATTCATTACTAAAGGGATTCAGTACACATTACCGATCTTTTGCCATATCCTGGTAGTTTTGATTAAATTTTTTTCAGTGCATTATTATTGCCCGACAGGAACTAATACCTTTGTAAAAATAAAATGTTGTTTGATTTAAATGTAAGCAAGATTCTTTTGTAAATATGTATAGAATCCTCTGTACCAATGAAAAAAAAAGTAATTTTGCATTGTTCCGTTTTTTTAAAAGAAGTGACCACAAAAAAAATTTTTTTCAGCCAAAAATTCGTAGTAGACATTACTTTTTTATTAAGAATTGTATCGTTTTTTTTTAATAAAAGAAGAAATTTATCATTTTTATATCGATATAACAGACATTGCCTTGAAAATAATATTTCTCATTGATTGCGCTTAAGCTGCAAGTAAACAGCACTCATTAGATAAGTTCAAAATGAAGAATAAAACAAAGAAAAATTATAGACATATGAAAAAAAGGGGGGTGGGAAATAATAAGTAAAAAAATAACAAACAACAGTTAATTAAAAAAAATGAAATGTTAATTAAAAAACCGGAAATATATATATATACACAGTCCAGTCACATTAATGTGACCACCACCTACTTTCGACGTCAACGTGAAATAACCAATCACAGAGTGCAGGTGGCAGCACATTACAGTGTAGTGTATATATTGGATGTCCGAGGGCATCGAAAAGCCTTTCAGTCGTTGGCGCAATGCAGAAATGTAGCTATTTATCCGACTTCCAAAAGGGCATGATTATTGGCTTTCGGGCCAAGGGTGGAAGCATTTCGGAAACGACTGATTTTGTGAACTGTTCGCGTGCCGCCGTGATAAAAGTATACCGTGCATGGCAAAATGGCACTATACAAAACAAGCGGCGTGGCACATGTGGTGCACCACGGGCCAAAGATGGCAGGGGCGAACGAAGGCTACGGAAATGCGTTCAGACGAATAGACGTGCAACTGTTGAGCAACTGACCGTCCAGATGAACCAAGGGGCTACCAAGAGTGTATCCTCAACAACTGTTCAGCGAACGTTGCTGCGCATGGGCCTCCGCAGCAGACACCTGGTTAATGCACCTAAGCTGACTGCTGTACATCGGCGACGAAGGCTGGAATTTGCACGCCAGTACCGCAACTAGACGTCCACAGAGTGGCAACAGGTGGCTTTTTCCGATGAATCACATTTTATGCTCCATGGGACAGATGGACGTTGGCGTATAAGGCGTAAAACGTCTGAAAGCAAACACCCTGCAGCAATTGCCGGAAGACTGCAGGCTGGAAGAGGGAGCGTTATGGTTTTGGGAATGCACTGGGTGCACTCATCATTGTGGAAGGCACAATGGATCAATACAAGTACGTATCTGTCCTTGCGGACCATGTCCAGCCCTACATGCAAATGATTTTTCCTCAGAATGATGGCGTCTACCACTAGGACAATGCGAGGTGTCATACAGCTCGCAGTGCATATGCGTGGCTCGAAGAGCACCAGGATGAACTTACCGTACTCCCCTGGCCAGCAAACTCACCGGATTTAAACCCAATCGAGAATCTGAGGGACCACCTCGATCGGGTTGTTCGGGCCATGGATCCTCAACAGCGTAATCTAGCGCAGCTGGCCACGGCACTGGAGTCGGCATGGCTCAACATCCCAGTGAACTTCTTCAGAAACCTAATTGACTCTCTTCCTACACGTTTCGAAGAGTTTCGCTCTGCCAAAGGTGGTTACTCTGGCTTTTCACAGGTGGTCACATTAATGTGACTGGACTGTATATATATATATATATATATATATATATATATATATATATATATATATATATATATATATATATATATATATATATATATATATATATATATATACTAGCTGACCCGGCAAACGTTGTTTTGCCATATGAATTATTTCAAGATTATGAAAATATATCTTATTTATAGTGTGAGTGGAAGAGGCGTGGAGCGCTGTGAACGATGACGGAATGTGAAAATAACAACACACCAAATAATAATTTTTTTAATTTATTGTAACTTTTTGTTATAAATTATATATACTACGAATTCTGAAAATATTAATCAACAATATTAATCTCTTAGCGCAATGGAGTGTACATAATTTTTTGTCATTCCATCTTTAGCTAACACAAATAAACTGGATGGTTTGCCCACTCGAGAGCATGCCACGTGTAATTGTCTGTGTGAAAAACATGGTGTGCTCAAATCTAAGACAAAAACAGACATTGTTTGACCTTGCCATGGCAAATGCCAATCTAATGTGGAACTGAATGCGTTTAAATTGAATTGGCACATCTGTGGGTATAATAGGGATTCGTGGAAGTAATATACTTTCACCCCGGAATTTGTCATTTAAAATAATGACTTCGATGACGTTGTTGATTTATTTTTTAACGACTAATCGCGTCCCGTTGCACAGCCGTGGTGGGTTCAAATTACGAAGCAAAATAAATGGAGATCCAACTTTGAGTACTAAATTGTGCTGTGGTATGCCTGGTAAATCCAATGAGTTCAAAAACTCTGTTGGAAAATTTGCAGCTTCTATGGGATCGCAACGGATTTATATGTCACCAAGTTACCTGGCAATAACTGCTGTATCAATTCGTTGACGTACACATTTTTTGCTGCTAAGATCACCCTTTCTTCCATCCCAGATGATAATTTTACAGTGGTTCAACACTGTGGCCATAAACGTAATATTTTTTATGTTGCACACTGCATCTGGGTTGGTTTGAATATTTAGTGGCAGCTTAAATACTGAATGAGCTGTTCTGCCTCCTTCCAATAAAGTTGCCGCAATTCCAGATGATGCAACGGCCAACGCGATGCCATTAGTTGATCGTATTTCACCGAGAATTAGCGAAATAATCAATGTTTTGCCAGTTCCACCTATTGCATCAAGAAAAAAAATCCACCTTGTCCTGTCGAAACTGCGAGCATAATGCTGTCATAAATGTTCCTTTGTTCCTCATTCATTAGTAGAACATTGCGAGCAACAATCGCTGCCATTTTTATCGTATTGTATTGAAGTTCACGATTTATGTCAGTGTTTAATAAATCAGATGCACTTCAATTTGGCGAAGGCATACCGAAATGACTGAGTGGCACGTTGGCAATAATAATGCAAAGATCCTCAATAGCAATCAGTGCTTCATTGTACATAGCATCGCTGAATGCTATCGTTAGATCGTTGCAACGTGTGCGATGTTGATACCGTATATCATCAGTCATCGAATCTTTGTGATTATCCCATAACGTTTCTATACGGACAGGAGGATATGTAGTTAATACTATAGCAAATAGTAGACGAATTTGTTTTGCGGTACAGTCTCAGCAAGCATACATTCCCACTGGTTGTCGTCTTCCAGCAAGCCGAGTGCAAGGCATGCATCTTTATACGATGGATGCTGATGTCCATCGACTTTACGTATATCTTGAATTGACAATTAGCCGGTGACATTGGCCAACAACAGTCGACAATAAAAGCACTCAATCTGCCTTGGGTTGACTGTACTCTCCCCAAGGCTTTGATTTGAATAAACCAGGACATGCATCAACCGGTGTGCCTTGATTGCGGGGTGTCCATTATTTTGTTTGAGCCCATGTGAAATAGTATGGTACTTCTGAGTAGAGTAATGTCCATGCAAAGGCACCAAAAGCATACGCGCGATTACACAATTCAAAAAAATTCGGCTAGTGTAGTTTTTGGTGGATTTATAGCTCGGTCAATCGCTGTCTCGTTCGTGAAATATACGCTCTGACCGTTTTCAAGATGGACGGCTAAATGACTAACAGTTGGATCATGAATTGGGAATCCAAAGTTACGCCAAACAGCTTCATTGGAGCTGATGGACCGGCCAATTTGGTACAGCGTTATTTCGTCGTTGTTATTCACTGGAAGAGCAGTCACATTAGTATTTTCAACTCGAAATACTGCCATATTATATACTGCCTTTATTCACATGCTTGCAAATATATTTAATGCTCTTCTTTTAAGGGCGAGCATAAGTATTACAGTTTAATATGACTTGTTGCAACGTGCGTGAATGTTACTTTTGATTAATTATGTTTCTATGTCTAGTTTGGAATCGTTTAAATAAAGATATATTTAAAATATACGTTAAATATGTCCAAAAAATGAAAAAAATTAGTTATAAACCTATTCTCAGACTTACTGAATATACATATAAAATTTCATCAAAATCGGTCGAGCCGTTTAGGAGGAGTTTAACCACTAAAACTGTGACAAGAGATTTTTATATATATATATATATATATATATATATATATATATATATATATATATATATATATATATATATATATATATATATATAAATGAGATGGTGCTCTTTTTGTAGTGATGACCAGTCTAAAATACAAAAAAAGAAGGAAAAAGAACAAAAACACTAGCAGTAGCTATATTAATTTTATATGATTTGGGAATGTCATGCTATAGAGTCCAATAAAACGAAAATTAATTGTTTAACACATGTAATTCAATGTATAATGCATTCAATGTAAATAATCCATACCTTAGACGATTTAAGTAAGACAATAATCTCTTCCTTCTTCGTATTAATGTGTCTTTCTTAGGATTATATTATCGGTGAATATAATCCAAAAGTTATATTTTTTTAAAAAAAATGTAACATCAGGATTGATGACAAAATTTTTTTAAAAGCAACCAGACTTTTGATATCGAGAAATACACGTACAGTACAGTCTTTAAGTTAGGTAATGGTTACAATTGGGTACTTGCATTTCAGGAAGAAGATGAAATATGCCCACACATGTGACCTAAGATGTCAGATCCGGCTGATCGTTTGTAAGGAAAATGGCTTGTTAAAGTTAAGCTAAACTTCGCCACATATGTTAAAATGTTAGTTAAAGTGAAGTTAATTAAATGCAGCCCCGTATCCCGCATCGAATATGTTGAAATATAATTCTTTCTCGTCTGCATCTTTTACTTAGCTTCGATACATTATTTGTTTATGCATTTTATCTTAACTGCGATATATTTTTGTTTTGTGTACCTCGCAACATCAAAACTAATTTGCTTATGTTCTACGCGACTTCGTACCGATTAGAAATATAAGGAGAAAGAATTGAAATCTTTATGTTGGATTGGACAGTATAGTAATATTAGATAGCAGTAGTATTGGATAGAAATTTTTGTGAAGGAACATGTCGCTTAAGAGAATTGCTACTTGACGGGCTTGGCTTTCTCCAAATAGAATGAAAAGAATAGTTGCTAACGTAAACAAATGGCACTTTTCAACAACCAATCAGGATCGAGATCTCTAAGTTACGTCACTTGCAGGTATCTCATTCCAAAAAAGAAGTCTACTTTAAAGTTATTGTTTAAATTTTAATTATGTGTTTCATTTTAAACCTAACAAAAATTTTTAAAAACTAAGTTTAACTCATACTATATGAATTTGTGTTTTTTATACACGAATAATAAATGAAAGTATATACATATATATATATATACAAGAGAAATATTTAAATAATTTTATCTATTATTTTATTTTCTGTTAAATGATTTCTTTAAAAATATGCACAAATCTTATTACGTAATTCACAATATTTAATAAAATTGTCCTATAGTAATTGTTTCTTAATATTTAATCGAGTATTGTGCAACTGAATTAAATTGCAACATTTAATTTTATTTAAAGTAATGCAAGCCACTGTCATCAAACCCTTAAACTTTCGATGAAGAGTGAGTTCAATTTATGTGCATTTTAATCACTGTCTGGTTGATAAGGGTGAGTGCCTGGAGGAGGGTCACTTTATTTGGAAAGAACTATAGTTCCAAGATAGAAGCAGCTGTCGTTGGAACTATCCTCCCCCTAATGGTCAGTATGCGATGCGTTGAAGACGAGGTGCAATGTTACACACCTCCCATCTTCTGTATCCCGATAATCAATTGCTTCAGAGATATTGGATAATGTTTGCCAGGAATAAATAGAAACTGAGGTTCCTTATTGTCTAAAGTGTTGCCCTGAGAGAATTATTTGCTGAGATTAAAATTTGGACTGTAATGCTTTCGTTTTAATTTCTTGGGCGTTCTTGAAACATGTGTATTTTGTTATAGTTTGCGCAACACAGAATGTTCCTGTTGTGCTGTGAAGATAATATTTTATTTTTCTAACTACTATGAGTTTGTAACAGTTATTTATGATTGTTAGATTAATTTTGTTGTTCTTCAAATAGCGTCCTTAGCCTAAAAATGGCGTAAAATGATAATAAGCAGAAAATTCAAAGTTTTTTGAAAATGAAAAATGTATGAGCTCTGATGCTTCAATGAATGGAATGTCATACTCCTACGCTGTTTTTTTTTTTTTTTTTTTTTTTTTTTTTTTTTTTTTTTTTTTTTTTTTTTTTGGACTGAAAGGCAAATATTTCAAATATAATGAAATATTGATTTTTATAATTTCCATTGATGGTTAAAAGTTTTTCCCAAAAATGGCTTGGTTTAAGTACAATTATTTTTTTGTAAAAATTAAGTTATTCGTCTGTTAAAGTTGAGACAATTTTTTCTGTGAGATAATATAGGGTGAATTGAAGTAGGATAAGTATACGAAAAAAATGGTTAAACCCTCAAAACGTCAATTTGACTCTTCATGGAACAAAAAAAATTATTCTATTGCAATAATCACTCCCAAGAAATACATTTAGCGCATGTTTTATTTAATATTACGATTCAGAACAAAATGCATGTAGAATTTTGTTTTGCATTTTTTGATGACGAGGTAACCTACAAATTTTTTAAGTTGGTATAAGAATTTAACAACGAAACTAACTTGATTTGCGGTCAACTATTGAAGTCTAACTATTGACAATCTGATTATTTAGAATGACAGTTCAAGATAAAGCTATGAAATAAATTTTTTCTTTGCCAATTTAACACATTATTGAGTTTTTCGGAAGAAAATTTTATTTTTTTTTCCAACAGAAGACTTAATTTTAGTTTTTTCACAACCAACTTCACATTTAATTCGTATAATCATTATAAATTTTAGAAGCTGATATAGGAAGGCGTACTTGTAAAAAAGTTCGGTAGATTCTACGCAGTAGTTTTTGGTTGGCAACCCCGTAACGAAGCAGTAACCCATTTTAGGCTTGAAACAGGCCACGATTACTTATCAGAACATTTATATAACATAAAAATTCTTCCCAGCAAAGCATGTCCAATTTGTGGCACAGGTATATTAAACTCTGATCACCTCTTGTTGTGCAAGGGTGATTAGTGACTTTCCCACTTTTCTGGGAGTTAGGAACTCCCAGAAAAGTGGGAATGTCACTAAATTGTATTGGGACGCAAGAATTCTCATGAATTGTCACTTACTATACCTTTTTCACATTAATGTTTAAAATTTTATATTGTTGAAATGTTTATTGATTCAAATGCTTATTGTTCTTTTTTGTTGTTGTTCACTTTACATAAATTATTGAATTGTTTCTTTGTTATTTTTCTGCTCCTTTGTGATGTAGTGAGCTGTCAAATTTTCTGAATTGAATTCCTAATAAAGACATATGAAACACAGTTTTTGGTTGGTGCCCATTCATATATCGAAGATGAAAAGCAGCACTTTAGCCATATTTTACTTTTTTTATGGTCTAAAAAGTAAAAATGGCGTCCAAGCACGAAAAAGAATTATCTGATGTGTTTGGAGAAGATTTACGCTAGTGCCAAAACTGGTTTGCGAAATTTCAATTCCGCAAAATTCCTATTAAGATACACTACGTAAGATTAGGTCGATGAAGATACAATAAAGGCATTAATTTTATTTTATACCCGTCGTGGTCCGTTAATATATATATATAACTATAATATAGTATATATATATAAACGTTATATATATATATATATATATATATATATATATATATATATATATATATATATATATATATATATATATATATATATATATATAAATAAATACGATGTTCAATTATACGAACCATTACTATTTATAAGTTAAATATTAATGATAATGAGTAATGAATGCTTAACAATCATTAATTTCTTCATTAGTAGTTTCCATGTATCTTAGTAAAATAAAACATAATCGAATTACGAAGAAAAACACAAAATGATAACATGAAGAACACATTATTCAAAGCATTAATATTTACATGTTAAATAATAAGGGCAATGAATAGTGAATGCTGAACAATCATTAATTTCTTTATTAATTGCTTCCTTAACATGTTATTTATCTTAGTAAAATAAAATATAATCGAATTACGATGAAAAACACATAATGGCACTTGTTTACATGCACTTTATCGGTTCTCGAAAATGGTCACATTCTTTTCGAGTCCTAATTCATCCCTTCTCGAAGAAATTTCTTGATTTCATTAATTCTGAGAACAACTATTTTTCTATTGAAAGAAAATAAGTTACTCGTTTATCTTAGAAAAATCTTTCTTTGTCTTTGATCATGAAATCGCTTTTCTACGATTGCGTCAGCATCAATTGGTTTATTGAATAGGTATATCTTTTTTCTAGCATTGGCAGTACTAACTGATTTCATTTTAAAGTATGAGTACTATGGATATTAATAATTAAATTGCAAAAATCTTTCGGAATTAATAATGTTTCTATCGGTCATTATTTCTTTCCTTTACGAATTTTTTTAAAAATTTAAAATAATTTTGTTAAGAATTTAGTTTTTTGGTTAAGTTAATGTTTTGGGGACTACTTGGATTTCAATAAAGATATACTGTAAAGAATGGATACTCAATTTCCTCGAAAATGTCTCCGTTTTTGACGAAACCGTTCCCTTGTATATTCTCCGAGCGAACATTTCGTCAAAGTGATAAAATAGCTATCGTCACTTTAAGAATCCCCCCCCTCAAAAAAAAACTCACAGTTCTTAATGTATCTACGTAATAATTCTTAATGTATCTACGTATTCACGTAATCATTTTATGGAGGACACCATATAGTTTGATCAATATCACTAGACGTAAGAAAGAAAAGAAACAGAGCTGAGAGATAAACTACACTCATGCTCAAAGAAAGATTCGAACCCGGCATCTTCTTGGCAGTATGACAACTTTTTGACCACCATATATTCCAGTCAGCGTATTTCGTTACTCTATTTTCGCTATTCGAGTTAACAATCTTCCAGAATACATTGCGATGAGGCTTTGATTAGTGAAAACATTTTCGTCATATATTTGGGAGTTCGCAAATCACATAATTTCATAACGAAATAATTGTTAAATTTAAAGAAATATAGCTCAAGGATTGAAAAAAAGTGAAAAATCTATTTTTGAGAGTGTACTCGATTCTAAAATAAAGTAGGATTAGTTTTAAAAGATTAAAAATTGATTAAGATTAAAAATTGGGCGATTTTATACATTCTTTATTAATTTTTAGTTGTGCTTCAAGCCTTGATCATTTAAATCAATATGAAATTAATAACAGTACGGAAACTGTTTCCAAGAAACAGAATCCTATAAATTTTAATTTTATTACTTAAAGCTTAATTTAGAAAATTTTAGGTTTGCGATTTTTCAAAAAAAGTAATAATAATAATAATAATAAACAAATAAAAAAGCATCTAAACGCAGCGAATTATTTGGCCAGCATTGCTAAACTGACGAATGAATAATTAAATTGGAAAAAATAAATTTCAATAGTTTAATTCGGCCAAAGTTGAAATAGAATAAAAATATAATACTTAAGCCTCTATTGCAAGTAACTCTTAAAAATGAAATATACAAATCCGAGAAATAAAATTTCGCCTCTTAATCTAGGAAAAAAATTTATGAAATATTAATAGTTCAAATATCATACTAAAAATTTATTTTAAGCAAGGCTAAAATATTGAATAATAGTTCCATGAAAAATTTCTTTTTGATATTTTTATCTCGTCAAATTACATAGAATATTAATAGAACTAATAACATTTTCGAAGCGAAGTCGTCCATACATTGTAACACAAAAGTATGGAATTATTGAGTTAAAAAATTATTATTTTACTTTCGACAATTACATGGAATATTAATGACCAAAATATCAGACATGAAGCTTTAACGTAACTCCAAAACATGAAATTATTATGAAAAAAATAAATTTAAATATTATAATTTTGACTAATTATATAGAATAATTATTTTATACTCGAGGTTTCATTGTGAAACCAAATAATGGCTTATTAAGTTAAGAAAATAATTTTAATATTTTAATTTCAACTAATTACATTATATATTAGTCAAAGTATCATACTTATAATATTGCAAGTAATAATAAATATGTAATAACTAAGTCAAAAAAGAATTTTTTTTTTATGTACAAAATGCTTTAGCATTGATAATTCACATATCATATTAAATTTTTATTGTAATACTATAAAATATCAGAGAATTAATTAAATGTTAAATAATGTTAAATAAATGTTAATATTTTAATCTTGGCAAATTACATGTAATATTAATAGTCCTAATATCATACTCGAAAAACTTATTATGACATTAAACAATGGAATTAAGTTAGAAAAATAAATTTTAATATTTTAATCTGGGTGAAACAAATAGAATATTAATCGCTTAAATAAGATACTCAAAGCTTTATTGTAAGTGACACTGATTTTAAAAAATGCTTTTTTTCAAAAAAAGGAAAAAAAGGATAGTTTTTTATGGTCAAATTGAGTACGTAAAATTTATCTGCCTCTCTTCTTAAAGCAATTTATATAAGATAAATTGTTGTATGTTGATTGAATGCTAGAAATCTTAAAATCTATTATTCATTTACGAAATTGGAAAATGGGATAAGTTTCATGCACAATTTTACTGAAACTGAACTTTACCTTTCAGGACCTTAGGCGATATCTTAGTAACTTCTCAGGAAGTCCCTTATGATAAGCTCTTAACGATTTCTTAGCAAATATGATAAGTTTATGCGAATTAATACTTAAAGTTTTAATTAAGTCAGGGAGTGTTGAAGTCTCAAATGATTTTTATCAATTAAAATATTACATAAAGGAAAATAACATCTTCAATTCGTTTTCTGTAATTACAAAAGGACATTTGTTTCAAATTAAAATACTGCTGGAAGCATTTCAATAAAACTAAATTTAAACATAAAAAAAATTGGTGCAATTGTAATTAGTTCTTGTTTTTTAAAATATTATTCTATCTCAGAGAAGTAAATTTTATTGCCATCTTTAAATAAACGTGATCAATTTAAATCTTTTAAGAGAAACAATTAGCAGTGTTTTTAAACTACAAGCTTTGGCATTAGATTCAAAATTCAAGCTGAACTTTGAAATGTGATTCTGTTGTGAACTGTTTTTACATGAAGTTGCGTACCACGAAACGTGTATTTTATAAGACTTTAATAAAACCTGTTCCATTTCTACGTTCATATTAATTTCCTGTAGGTGAGTTCACAGAGATCGCAGTTAACAACATCTCGGCGTAATCTGCCTTCTGTGAAAGTTCTGATCTTAGTTATGTTCTATAATTATTTATGTTCTATAAATTATTTATGCTCTGTGCTTCTGCAATTGTTAACGTTGGTGTCACCGTTTACTTTAAACTCACCCTTCCGTGTCAGTAGCGATATAATCTCACAATCTTAAATTTCCACCACTTTTCAACACGTTGAAGCATTAGAATCTCTACACGAACTTCGTTTCCCTAAAAAAAAATCAATTTTCAATCTCTTTTTGAAATAAGAACTCAATTAATAGTTCAATTAGAACTCTGATTACATTAAAATTAACTTCACCAACTCGCCAAGTGTGATAAAATCGTAAATTTGGCGAGAAAAAATGGGTTCTGACGAAAGTATTGGCAAATGATTTTTCATACCAAAATCCTGAAAAAAAGGTCAAAAGGAATTTTTCTGAACAAATATTGTATTTTTTATTCGATTGCAGTAATTTCCGTTATATATTTCACACAACCAATGAAATTATATTAAGTCCAAAAATGTCAGCAATAGAGAATATGTAAACATGAAACAGAATACCATGGAATACAGATTACCACTTCCGTTGTCAGATATCACGTGATGAAATTCTTTTCCACGATTTATGTCAATAAAACAGAATTACGTGGTAGCCAGAAGCATATTATCATCCAATATCCCATTATACATACTGTATTTACTCATATACAATAGCACAATATTGCTTCAGGTTTGTACTTATATTACAGCTCCTGTCTGAGAAATCATCAAAAATTAGCTCATACCTATTTCTATTTCCTTTCCTCAAGACAAAAAACACAACTACATTTTTCACTTCAATTTCTCATTCGTTTATTTTAATATTTGGGAGAAATTAATCATAAGAAAGTATTTGATTATTAATTTTGAAATTCAGCTGATATTTTTGATATTTGGCTAATTTACTGACTAATAATTTGACGTCCTTAACGTTAATAGTTTGAAGTCCCTGTAAAATCCACGTCTTAATCGTTTTCTGACCGCTATAAGCAGAATTTATTGTCATATAATTACCAAATGGAAATTAATGTTAGATAAAACTTCAACCATTTTTAACTAGCAAAGTGATCGAATTTAAACTCTCTAAAGACAATAAAAGTTTAAGTTATAATATGACAAGTACAGACAGAATTAGTTGCAAATAATAAATTTTCGACAAACGATATAATTGAAAACTTTTCGACTAAAAAAGGAATACTAAAATTTTAATTGAGCTCTGAGCCCAATGGCAATACAAATGTTTTCGTTTTCAGACAAAATTAAAAGCCATTAATTTTAAATCTTAGACAATTTTAACTTAATTATATTTTAGCATCTAAAGTAGCATCTAAATAAAATTAGTGATATATAATGAAATACTATTTATCGTTAAGCAATACAGTAGAAAAGTTTATGCCTTATTACTTTATTGACCTAGAGAATCATGGGAAAAAATACGCTATTTATACAAATACTTTTAAACAAAATTATAATCTCTTTCTTAAACAGAGTTTATTACTTAAAATTCTTATTTTGTTTAATTACAAAATTATAGTAAGGGATTCAACTTGTACAAGAGTTACCTACACAAACGATACTTGTACATATATTCTCAAGCAGAATTATTACCTAAAATTTTATTTTGTTTATTATTAATTATAAAATTAAACACTTTTTGGTAAATAATGCAAAATGTTTCTTAAGTAATAAAAAAAGAGTTGTGTCGTAAATATTTTGTGAATGACATGGAATTGTAAAATGTTTACATTTCAATGCATTTATTTGATATGCAAATAATTATTAGGAACACCAAAATTTAACTTAAAATGATTAAAAATAAAAATCAAGTATTCAAGCAAGAAACTCTTATATAAACGATTCCACTTCATACAAACTTCTCTTTTACAAATATTCTCAAACAAAATTATTACCTCTTCTTTAAACAGAATTAGTTCATAAAATTTTATTTCGTTTCAATTATTAACTATTAAATTAAATTTTTTTAGTAAATAAAGAGAAAAAATATACGAAGGAAAATTTTTAAAAATATGGGGAAAAAGTAAAAAAACATTAAGCTTAACTACTGTTTTTCACATAATAAAAAAAAGTGCTATTGTAAAAATTTTGGGAATGGTAATTGTGTAATTGTGAAATGTTTACATTTTGAAACATTTACAGCTATGCCAATAATTATTAGTACCCCCAAATTTCACTTCAAACTTATTCAAATAAAATTCGCGTATTAAAGCAAGAAACACTTTTATTAGCAATCCAACTTCATACAAACTATACTGATACAAATATTCTCAAATAGAATTATTATTTCTTCCTTAAACAGAATTATTATCTCTTCCTTAAACAGAATTATTAATTAAAATTTTTATTTTGTTTCAATATTAATTATAAAATTTAATTTTTTTGGTTAATAAAGCTAAAACAAATATATGAAGAAAATACAAAAAAATTGAGGAAAAATATAAAAATGTATAAAGCTAAACTACTGTTTTTCACATATGAAAAAAAAGAATGCTGTTGTAAAAATTTTGCGAATGGTATGAAATTGTGAAATTTTTACATTTTGATATCTTTTTATCAAAATGTATTATATATATTATATTATCCAATATATATTGGATATATATATATTATATTATCCAATAATTATTTGCACCTCCAAATTTCACTTCAAACTTATTCAAATAAAATACGCATATTTAAGTAAGAAACTCGTTTATAAACGATCCTACCTCCTACAAACTTCACTGATACAAATATTCTCAAACAGAATTATTGCCTCTTCTTAAAACAGAATTATTACTTCAAATCTTTATTTTGCTTTATTTTAATTATAAAATTAAAGATAAATGATATTAATTATAAAATTTTAAAAAAAATTATTCCACTTGATACAAACGCTACTTATGCAAATAATCTTAAATAAAATTATTACCCTTTTCATAAACAGAATTATTAACTATAATTTTATTTTATTTTATTCAGAAATAAACATTTCAACTTGTTGTAAACGTTTCTTATACAAATATCTCAAGCAGAATTAGTACCTCCACCTTAAACAGATTTTTTCTTAAAACTTTTATTTTAATTTAATATTAAATTATAAATGTAAAAACTTTTTATACAAAATAAAATTTTTTAGAAAATATATGAAGTTAAACTACTATTTTACTCATTACTAAAATATGGAGTGCTGCATTAAAAAACTACAAATTACAAAAAGACAAATTTTTTTTCCACATTTCGATATATTTACTGTTTTGTCACTGCCTATTAGACCTGATAAATTTTTTTTAGATTATATTAAAACAAAATTCGAAAATGAAAGTAAAAAACTCTTTTATAATCGATTTAACTTGATATAAAAGTTACTTCGACGAATAATGTACTAATAGCTAGTGGACGGCTATTTCCTTTATTTGAGGAATAATACATTAGAAACTGCAATTATTGTGAGATTAATTGCTACTTTGTAATCTAAATTGCTTTCGCGATGCAAATTCATGCCAGTTAACTGAAAACTGACAGAACACGGAAACTAGCCTATACAGAGCAACGAGTAATAATAATAAACATACTTCAAGTCAGCTCAAGAAAATTAATTGATTCTGACTTGTTGAGAAAGTTAATTCAAAGTTTATGAATCAACACTCGTGAGGATATTCTTAATTTAATAATTTTATTGTTAATTATCCTTGTTAGTAATATATTAGGAAAGGAACTTACAACTAATTGTAAGATTTGTGTAATGCTAAAGCAATTAATTACCTCGCTTAAGTTAGAAGCATAAATCTTGTCTTTATTAAGGATAAATAGTTTTGAAATTTTAATTTAAAGAGATAAATTTCATTCTCTAGATGAAATTTTCGTGAGTTATGACTTTTTAGAATCATAAAATATGAAGCCTCTGTAATGCAGACGAGTGCATAAATACAGATGAAAAATCCCAGTGCTATTGTTATTACTTTTTTTTAAAAAAAATTTGTGCACTATTTGCAAAATTTTTAAAAAATTAGAAAGTTAGATGCATTATAATGTTTTGTAATTAAACATTGTAAATTATCATTTTCATAATTGTCTCTTTCCTATATGCTTCATTTTTATTTACATGGAATGGATTGAAAGGAAAGTCATCCAGGGTCAAACGAAAAACCAGATAATGCACTCCGGATGTATTGCAATTAAGGTCAAGCAAATAACCAGATGATAGATTCTGGACGCATTTCTGAATTTCATGACAAAAATAATATTTCAGTTGTCAAGTAACTAAGCAGATGGTGCATTTCCAGCATGTTGCTGCTGCATTTATGACAAAAGTAATAATCCAGTGTCAAGTAAGTAACGTAATGATGCATCCCGAACATGTTGCTGCTGTATTTATGACAATGGTAATAATTCATTGTCAAGTAAATAACCAGAGGACGGATTCCGGACGTATTGCTGATCCACTGAAGATAGAATTAAGCAAAAGTAATAGTACCACAGAGTCAAGTAAATAACGAGATGATGCATTTCGAACATGTTGCTGCTGCATTTATGACAAAAGTGATAATCCAGTGTCAAATAAATAACGAGATGATGCATTCCAAACATGTTGCTGCTGTATTTAAGACAATGGTAGTAATTCATTGTCAAGTAAATAACCAGAGGACGGACTCCGGACGTATTGCTGATCCACTGAAGATAGAATTAAGCAAAAGTAATAATACGACAGGGTCAAGTAAATAACGAGATGATGCATTTATGACAAAAGTAACAATCCAGTGTCAAATAAATAACCAGAGGATGGATTTCGGACGTATTGCTGATCCACTGAAGACAGAGTTTAGCAAAAGTAATAGTACAACAGTGTCAAGTGAATGACGAGATGATGCATTCCGAACATGTTGCCGCTGTATTTATGACAAAAGTAATAATCCAGTGTCAAGTAAATAATCAGAAGACGGATTTCGGACGTATTGCTGATCCACTGAAGAGAGAGTTTAGCAAAAGTAATAGTACAACAGTGTCAAGTAAATAACGAGATGATGCATTTATGACAAAAGTAATAATCCAGTGTCAAGTAAATAACCAGAGGACGGATTTCGAACGTATTGCTGATCCACTGAAGAGAGAGTTTAGCAAAAGTAATAGTACAACAGAGTCAAGTAAATAACGAGATGATGCATTCCGAGCTTATTGTTGATGAACTGATGAAGCTTCCCGCTATGTTCAGTTAAAGGATAAGTGCCATAGTAAAGAAAAACTAAGGAAATGTTTTTAAAAAAGATTGCATTTTGCCCAGGCTAACTCCACGCAAAATTTAAATTTTAAATTCCGTTTTTTAAGCAAAATATTTTATTAGTATAACATATTTTCTCTTAGTATTTAATTTCAGAATATTAAAAAATTCTGTCTAATTAGACTGCATTTAGTATACCTTCCACTTAAAAATAAAATACAAAAGATCGTCAATCTTCGTGAAGAGGCTTCATTGTTAGCAGCTTCACCTGAAGGAAGAAAGCTATTTTAAGAATAAATATCTGCATGTGCTATAGACATGAATCATCCAATCGAAGGAAGAGTTTTCCGATGAAGAGCTTATTAGAAATTCAGATCAGCCTTCCATTAATCTAAGTAAAAAAAAAGAAAAGAACAACAACAAAACATTCCAAACACTGCATTATCAGTAGCTGGTTGATGGAATTTCTCCCCTTCTAAAAACGTTTTTAAGTATCTGGTTTTCTTCCGAAAGGGTGTTTAGGATTAATCTGTCAATTAAACTGGCAATAAAATTAATTGAGTTTTCTTTTTGGTGCTCCAGTTTTTAGAGTTAAGTAAATCAAATTCCCGTTAGGTTATTCAGAGGTTAGAAAATGAACCCGGCACTTAAGGTATTTTTTAAAATAATATGCTTGCTAAGTATAAATTTTTATAAGTGTGATTTATACTTTTTTTATCTCTTAATGTGTATTTTAATCGTTTTATGTCGATATATGTTATATCGACGATGTTATATCGATTATGTCTATATCTCACTCTTAATGTGTATTTTTGGAATATTTGTCAAAAATATATAAGTATCAGAGATTGCAAATTAACATTTAAGCGAGGTAACATAAAAATAAAGTTGGTGTCTGTCATTGAACTAGTGAGGAAAATGAGATTTTGAACATAAAAACCAGTTTCATTGTCTGCTATTTGTGTTTCTAATTGGAAGTTCATCTTCCAATTCGTATCGGTTTCTTTTGGCAATATTTTGATGTTTTTATTCCTTACTACATAGTAGAAAATGGGTTCAAATTACCCCTTTATCTACTGTATTATGAACTATTGAAATTCTTTTCATAAATACATATTTTTTAAGCTGCTGTATTAGTAATTAAAGAATATACAAGAAAAAAAATCTACCCGGTGCGAAATTGAAAGACTGTTTCTAAAACGTACCATCAGAATAAGTAATGGTTGTTGTGCTATGAAGTTTTAAAGTGATTGGTACTTAAAAGTACCATCAGTAGATAAAGGGTTACGGTATAAGTACCTGCACTTTGGGTGCATCATCCGTAAAATAAATTTTTATTTTAAAATATCGTACCGTAATGTTAAAATAAATTTTTATTTTTAAATATCGTACCGTAATTTTTACAGTTATATTTATTTAATTATAGTTATTCAGTAGTTTTACAGTAATTATTACTGAAAAAATTTCGGCATACCAGATTTTTCGTTCCTTAATGTGCTCCGGAAAAAAAGGATTTTACGGTAAAAAGTACTGTCACCATGAGTGCCGGTTCTTTTTACCGTAATTTGTCCGGATTTTTTTTACAGGGCAGTTATTCATTTAATTTCAAATGTTTTTTTTATTGCGTAAAACATTAATTTATAGTTTAAAACATAAATTTACATTTTTCGACTAGGAGTTTAATGAGTTAAGTATTAGTTAAGGTACAAATATTAATGAAATAATTTTCTTTAAGAAATAAACATCCCAGACCAGATTAAAATGTGGGCTATGTCAAAGTAAGTGGTTTTTTTATTTTTGTTTAGTAGATTTATTTAATTTATCTGTACGTTGTTTAATTAGTTTGTTTACTTACCTGTTGGTGTTCGGTTTTGTATGTTTATCTCTTAGATATTTTATTTTCTCGTTTTGTTACTCACTTACTTGTTAATTCTTTTATTTGCTGCTAGTAATTGTATTATTTTTCATCCTGTATACTCAATTATATGTTTGACCGTCTTTCTCTAATCTTATTTCTTGATTTCTTATTTATTTTGTTATATTTTATTGTTTGCTGGATTGTTTTGTTTTAATGTGTTGTATGAGAGCTTAACCAATTAACCAGTCATAACCAATTTACATGCTATAATTTATTTAAATATATATGTATAGATATATGGTAACATAATAGAACGGAATAAGTTATGTCTTTAAAATATAAAACCCATTTTATTTTCACGCAAATCACATTTACTCTCATAACTCAAATTATATCATGCATTCTAATCTTGCATAGAAATCTTACTTGAGCATAATACAATAAGTAAAAATAAACAATAATTTGAGCATTCATTTTTAGTAAATCATGAGAAATTTTAATAGCTTTAAAAATATTTTTAATCCCGGTAATTTTGAAAATGTACTATATAAACCTCAGGCAACTCTTAAGGCAAATACTACTGTAAAATGCATTCTCAACAGCTACTTCAACTTTTACAGTAATATTGGACAAATACATATATAAAAAGTCATGGTAGATCTCTTTTCATGTTCTATTACAACCGGTTTATTATCGGCTTTCACCTAATACGGTTAAACAACCAAAATTTTATCGCACCAACTAAACCACCTATTTAGCTACTTAGTTCTTTGCAACTGCTTACATATCATAGCTGAGCGGGCTTATCTGTCAATCTCTTGACCGGCAGAATTGGAGTTACACCACAATATTTCCTCCATTCCTTTCAACACATGAAGAATTTCCAGTGTCCGGCACTTTCCAATGCCCATTACCTTACGAAAAGCCGAGCTTCTATGTCTAGTTAAATAATTATTTTTCTTTTACGTTTTTGAAAAATGCTAGTTGTAAAAGGTTAAAAAACCGTATAGTTTTGTATTCATGGTTTTATAACCATACTTTTTGTAAATGGTTTCAAAACCATAAGGGAAAAATGCTCTTTACCGTAAGCGGTTAATCGGATAAACAGACAGCTGCCAGTTATTTTACCATAATTTTAGAATGAAAATTTTAACAGTGTTTAAGAAAATATCTGTCTTATTCAAAAAAAAAAAATCCTGAATGGCACATTTTATAGATGAAACCATTGTTTTAAAAACTTTTTTATTGTTGAAATAGAACTAATCAACGTGAATAAAGCACAAGCAATGTCACAAAGAGGATTTACTGTAGTTTCGGTTGTGCATTTTCAAGAACCTTCCTTAATATCAAAACAGAAATTTAAAATTATTTGTGTAATTTTTTAGTTTCAACACAAAGGAAGGTTCTTGTTTGTAGAATCTAATAGTAAAATTTATATTTTTTTTACCATTTCTTATGCTTTATTCCACTTTTTGGCATTATTCGTATGAATAAAAGACAAAGACACAACCTATTATAATTTCGGTTGTATAAATGAAAACCATCCTCTGTGTCAAAACATAAAATTAAATACATTTCACTCCCAACATTGCGGAATGCTCTTTTTGTAGAACAGGAACAATAAAATATCTATTTTTGTACCATTATCTGTATTTTATTCATGTTGTATAGTTTTTTTCGTACCTAGAACAAAGAATACACGATCTTCTTTTAGACACCTTATTCTTTCATTATCTCCAAAAAATTACTAAACAAAAGCACTTTAATTTTATTTTTCGTTTTTATTTTTATATTGTAATATGAATGTCCAGATCAAGATTATTGCAAACTATTAGTTTTTCTTGCCTCACCTCATTGCATTCTATTTTTTTAAAATTGCAATTAACAAACATATCAGTTACTCTAAACTGTACTAATTTAACTTGAAACGGATTTTACGCATCACAAAGCTCTTAATTAAACGTTTCTCTCAAATCAAAATCCTTCACATATCAAGAATTCCGACCAAATTGCCCCATTTCAGAGCATAGATTGTGGTTATTTCGTAACACGATCTCGAAATATTGTGGTGAATGCTTCATGGCATTTTAAGCAATCCTATTCATTAGACAATCGATAAAATTGTACTATGAACTATATTAGACAGCATTCCAAGAATTGTTTTTCTCGCACAATATGCTTACTTGTTAATAAGAAGTAATAAGCTCTAATAGGCAATATTCGCTGACTGATAAAAATCACGAAACTATTAAAAACGATTAACAATATCAAATTGTTTCATATTTATTTTAATTAGTCATTAAAAGTGAATGCAAGGAATGTTTTAGTTCTAAATACTATATATACTTAGCAATGTTATTCATGGTGTTAGTTTCTATTGAATAACTAAATAGATTAATAAATGGAAATAAAATTAAATTTCCATCACTTTTCATATTATTAGGCGTACATTGGAGCTCTGATATTTAAAAAAGCGCTATTATAGCTAAGTAAACATGCCAGATTTCCATACAATTACCTTTAAAAGATGTAATTTTTACAGTTAAAAAGAGTGTTCGAAATAAAATAACATAACAAGCGGGTTATCTTATAAACGTGAGAAAGTTTTTACACGATCACTCAACGATAAAAAGTAAAAACATAGATAGATAAGTATAAATTAAGTTGCTTTATATATATATTTTCCACTCACTAAACTATTAATCTTTTTTTAACAAAGTTAAATTATCCAACAATATTTTTTTTAATAAAGTGATATAATAATCAGCAATATTTCTCAACAAAGTAGTGTCATAATCAGCAGTACTGCTTAATCAGTTGGTGTCATGAGAATAACATCTCTTAACAAAGTGATGTTATAATCAGCAATATTTCTCAACAAAGTAGTGTTATAATCAGCAGTACTGCTTTGGTGTCATGAGAATAACATTTCTTAACAAAATGATGTCATAATCAGCAATATTTCTTAAGAAAGTAGTGTCATAATCAACAACGCTACTTAATCAGTTGGCATCACAATAAGCCACATTTCTTAATGGAGATGTGTCATAATTAGAAACTTTTCCTAAAAAAGGGATGTCATTATTAAGTGTGGAATAATTAAATAATGTGAAATAATTGGCAATATTTTATATAATGTATATTCACAAAATAAACATATATCTGAGTTTATAATTAGATTAAATTAAAAAAAGTAATGATTTTTATTTAAATTAAATTAGAGCTGCACTTTTAATTAAAGATGCATCGATTACTACATTAAAAAAAGCCATTTACTTAATATATTATTGCAGATCAATGTTCTTTAAATAAGAACACAAAATGGAGGTGATCAATTTTCATTTGATGAGAAAATCTATCACTTTAACGTATCCCCAAATAACTACTTTCGAAAAATTCTTTTAATCAAAACTAAATGAAGTCCACTTAAATTTTTTCCCTTGCGTCATATCTGATTCGCACTTCAATTAAGCACCTGGTTACTTTATTTAATTGCCTTCTTTCATCATCAGGAATAGATGTACTGATAACAGCCAGATTTTCAGAAGATGCCATACAGCGTTGAAAAGACAATTAATTCCGAGAAAAAATGTAATGGGCTTCCGTTAAGTTAACAGATGGTGACAGGAGTCATGTATTAACAGAGAATTTTATTTCTTACCTTTTGCACGCCATGCCATTAATTTTTCACCAGAATAGTTTTCTGCTACGAAAACTGCAATTTTTCACCGAATTGTTGGCGTTTGTTTGGAAATTCTTCTGGGTGATTATTATTGTATGTATCACTAGACTAAGCACGTAAGATTTATGGTTTGAAATTTTATTACACCTAAACTCCGTTTTAGAGTTCTAAAAATATTTCATTCTGTTACTTTGCTGTTTTATTTTGAAACAATGAAACTAAATTTCGAAAATGTGAAGAATTTCGGTACAATTGCGTTTTATTTCAGTTTTATTTTTAATAAAGCATTAATAAACGTCTTGAATAAAAGTTTGCGAGAAAAATATGCAGATTTTCAAATCAGATGATTTTAAAATACTACTAGAAGAATGAAGCGTTGTGGGCAGGAATTTAATTTGAAAACAATTTTATTTATTTATTTATTTAAAAATGTACAATCACTAAGAATCTTTATGAAATTTATTTTTAAAATTTTACTAGCAGATGACACTTTACTATTTTTTTATTAGTACACACTCTTTTGTTTTAAATATGATTTTTACACTTTACTTTTATATGAATAATATTTAAGGATATTTTACTGTGACGAACGAATAAACGACTTTTATTGACTCGTATTTATTTTTGTTTAATTAAATTGTCTACTTTGATAAATTATACTACTGAAAAGAAGAAAAGAATCTGTATTGATTACTTATTGAATAGCATTCCTGTTGTAACTGCAAGTAATATCAATTATCCGCATTTATTTTCCTTTTATTTATTTTTCATATCAAGCGTATAAATATTTATTATATTTAACATATGAATAAACTTAAAGATGAGAAAAATTAAAACTAGTTAAAAAAATTTTAAGTCAAAACATATTTTGTTTTAGATGGTAAGAATAAATACACCATGTCTTCATTAACAGCCAATTTTACAGAAAGGAGAAAAAAAAAACTTTCAAAACGAATTAAGATATAATACGAAATTTGAAGGATATCATAAAAGTACAGTGATTTAGCCAAAATCGTTTTAATTAACAAAAACAATACATATTTAATAATATTACAATTGCTAGCAAAGGTAAAAAGCATTTGAATTGTTATGAAATTCTTAAGTTAAAATATTCCGCATATGGTTTAATATTATGCTATTCCCATTTACCTTTGATCAATTTTCGATTTGCTTACCTTTCTTCAAACTTATAAACATGTAATTTCATATTTAAACAAAAATAAAATACATGAAATAAAAAATCTATTGTTCATTTGTTTAACACTTTTAAGGAAATGTGGATTTAACAACAAAGTTTGAAAGATAATAATTTATTCTTTTAAGTCAACATTTATAGTAAACAGGTTTATTCTTTTAAGATAAAATAAATAAAAAAATTATAACTTTTCCTACGTAAATACGTCAGCACAACACATTTAAAAATAAACTCTAAAAACTTTTGAACGTTTTGGCACAAAATTCGGCAATTTTTATTAAGGAAATGTAAAGCCTTTTTTAAAATTTTGTCCCTTTCAAAAAGCTTAAGGCCAATTCTTTATCGAAAATTTTTGAATTTTGCCCTAAAAGACTTAAGGCATTCTGCTAGAAGTATTTCTTCAAGAATTTCAAAAATCTTTAAGCGTTTATGAAGAAACATTACGCTTTTTGTAATGTTTTTTTTTTTTTGAAGGAATATGCTGAAGCATGCAGATATGTGCAAATTGTGCTCAAATTCAGGAATGTGCTAGTGTTTTTTAAAGATTTATTGAAGTTATTCATTTATTGGCCACCTATTAGATAAATTTTAACTACAAAATGAATGATATAATCTTAATAAAACCCTTAGCATAAAATGCAATATACATGCATTTCCAATTTTAGTAACCATTTTATTAATTTATTACTGTATTTTTTAAAAATAAAATATTGAAAATTTTTGAAAAATGAATATTACATGACAAAGAGCCTGCTAAAACCATTTTTCAATAATTTGGGGAAATGAATTATCGAGTCTGTACTGCCTTTATAAAAAGATTTGATAATATGCACTTGAAAACTTCCATATTCGTTATAGCCTACGCGTGTGGCTTTTACAAAATGCTTATAACTAAACGATGTTATTTCCGTTGTGTTCCCTAACACAGTTTGTGAAAAAAAATTTTAGTTGAAACTATTATTACAAAATAGTTTGAACTGTTGCTACAGTTTTAAAAGTTTAACCTTATTCTTAGTAAAACCTAACAGCTTCTGAGCTGCTTCGTGCATTTCAGGAACTAAATCGAACACTAACCCTTAAAAATATTAACTTTCATCTTTAAAATCTCTTTTCAAAACATCAAAAAATCTTAACTTTCTCTATAAGAAAATTGAAATTTTAATCTAAACACTGAAAATTAGCAAAAATTAGCGGAATAGTTACAATTGTATTAATTCTTTAAAATAAATTTTAAATTATTTTTATGAAAATTTTTAAAATTATCCATTGCATTTCTTTCATAATAATCTGTAGATATCCATTACAATTCTTTTATGAAATCTGTACCTTTGGTTGGTTGGTTGGTTCTAATGCCACTTGCCACACGGGCAAGCCTGCTTGGTGAAACCGAGCAAATTTAAGGCAGAGAGTACGATTCTTGTTTTTCAGTGGCGCCATCTATGGTCAAGAATTCGACTTCTGCCACATCATACGTCACACCTGTTTATAAGACGGATCCAGTCATACATCCATTCATTCATCCACAATCCGTAATTTTGACCTGAGTCAGAGAACGATCGATCTCTAATCCAGTACCCCTAGAGGTATTAATTTGTTGTGGGAACATGGAGTACTTTGCGACTCGACAGGATTTTAACGTGCATCAGTCACCAACTTCACAGGGAGTCTTCGGCCGGCAGGGTTCGAACCCACGAACTCTCGGACGTGAGCCCAGCGCCCTACCAACCAGGCTATCCCGGCCACATCTGTACCTTTTCTTTACATATTTTGTTAAAAAGACTCACATTCTTAGAAGTAACCCGGAAGTTACTTATTTTTTCAATTTTCAAAATCCTCGTCAAGAAACAGAGGTTTTTTTACTTTACATTTTTTTTAAACAAAATCTTTAAAATCAAAATTTATTTAGAAGTTTTGTACTGATTTGGGGAGAATTAAATTTTTTAATTTAGATTATAGAACTTTTTTTAAAAATAGAAAATGCGTCATTTCAAATAGAAGAATACTATTTTAACATAGCAACTAGTCGCTCTATATTTACTATGGAATAACGTATGTTTTATATGTTTTTCTTATTCATGAAAAACAAATTACACTGTAACAACCAAAGTTTCTTCTTTTTACTATTTTTTTCTAATTCTCGAATCCTTAGAATAGATAGCTTTAGCACTTTTCCTAGTCTACTGTCTAATACTGAGTATAATGCATTTTAAGATCATTTTATATATTTGTATAATTAATTGACTAATCATTAAATTTATACAAGATTCTATGTTAAAAAATATATTAACACTGTAGTTTTTGCATTTTATTTTACATAATTTTCGATTTTTCCAAAACTTTTTTTTAAAATTTATGAAATCAGTAATTCAAAGTTTTTTTAGTTAGTAAAATAGACAAAATGAATTTTTTTTTATATTACTGAACACATTTCAAATGTATTCGTATTAAATGACATTTATTCAAAGACAAATAACTGTTCAATAATTTACATAATTTAATAATAAAATTTTACTGGTATCCCAAATTAAAAGCAGACTAAAAATTTCTTTTCAAAATAAAAACATAAAATATTGCATTCTAAATAAAATAGTTCTATTTTGACATGAAAACTATTCTTGATAAATTTTTATACAATGCCCAAAGTTTTTTTAGTTATTCATTATCATTCAAAACAAATTATGAAATAGCAAAAATTAATTTCTTCTTTTCACTCAATTGAAGTAAAAATGTTTTATTCTTTTCGAGTCAAATAATTGATTCTTTTGGCATTCTATTTGGCAAATGATTCAAAGAAATTTTCTAGCAAGCCATCCGAAATTTGAAAAAAAAAAAGATTAAATTATATTAGTTATCTATGGTAACACTACTCAAATTTTTATAATTTTTTTCCAATGCCCACCTGGAGAATGACCTAGGTCATACTGGTATCTGAAGGGCAGATTTGTTGGCCATTCTTTCAGGGGCACCATATTAGGTGGACCAACGTTGCTCCCACAGTAAGGACAGATAGTTCAGAGAAAGAAAGAACATCCATGCCTAGCCCGGGATTCAAACCCAGAACCTTTCTGATGCAAGGGCAGTTCCCTAACTCCTACACAGGCTGGTCGGCATTTTTATAAAATTCCTACGGTACAAAAATTCTATTGGTGGATTAAAGCTATTTTTTATATTTTATGTTACATGTCTTCACATTATTTAAATGCTTACATTTGATAAATTTTTCGATTTATTTACATATTTAAGCTTTTAAAATCCGAAATTTAATTTCTAAATAAAGAAATGGATGAAATAAAATAAATATGTTTCATTTGTTGAAATTTTTTCTCTCCAAAAAATAAGGTTCAAACAACATTTATTAGTATGTTTTATACGGAAAATTACTCATTAATTTTCATCATTTTAAGATAAGAAACAATAAAAAATTCATAGTAAATTTCGAATAAAGTTTCTTTCATAAAAAATACAAAATGTGGTATTTCAAATAACTGAGTACTTTTTAGACATGGCAACTATTCGTGATATATTTACTATACAATACCCAACATTTTTCCGGTTATTCTTTATCATTCAAAACAAATTACGGAATAGCAAACCATACTTTCTTCTTTTCACTCAATTGATGTAAAAAATGTTTTATTCTTCTCGAGTCAAAAAAGAGTGTGTTTGGCATTCCACTTGGCAAACAATTCATACAGACTATCTGGCATGCTTTACCGAAATTTGTTTATTTGGAAGAGAAACAACTCTGAATCCACATTTTTCGATTTTACCTTCGAGTTTTGCAGTGAAAAAAGCAATTTATATGCGGCAAATCAAAACGATATTCGTATGCTGCGTTGAATTTGAACGCGGAACGAGAATTACGTTCGTCCCGTTTCCTATGTATGCAACCATAAAACAAACATTTTTTTACTGTTTTCAATAAAATTCTAAGAATGTTCTGGATTTTGTTTTCATTTTCTGCATTTCGATTTCCAATCGCTCTGAAGTTCATTCTTGAAAACGAAGGGTTTTTAAGGTTTACTCAGCTCAAAAGACAAGCCAATTTCCTTCAAAAACATATGTTTCATTTTAGATTTTGCTGCACAGAATATTATTTATGCATTATTGTAATTATTTTATTTGTTCAAGAATACTTAAAATATATGCGTAATGTAATATTCCACCTGCGCACAGATCTTTTAACTTTTCCCCTTGCAAAAATTTTATGTATTTTTGAGGTCTATTTGAGGTAGTTTGGAGGTGGTTAGGTCGGTTTGAGGTTTATTTTAAGTTGACTTCAAAAACAACCTTAAGAAATCAACCTTCCAAGGCTCTAAATCAATGTGCGTGAAGTTGTTTTATTTATATTTGAGGCAGTTTTGAGATTGGCGGAAATCTAATTTAAAGTAACCAGCTTAGGGGGTTGTTTTTTAATTGTACATGTTATTTTTTCTACACTTCACGCAAATAAGCATACTCGAAATGTGAATAATTTCGCTCGATCTCAAATAAATGAATCGCTGAGCTATGAATGAGGTTGATTTTATGAGGTGCTATGTATGAGGCTGATTTTATGAGATGTAAATATGGTTAAAATTGCGGTTTATTAATGAATTTATTTCTGGTGCAAAATTTAATCTCATTTTCAACCTCAGGTATGTTTTTTTACATGATAAATACTTAAAAATACCACGTTTTTATGTCAGAGATATCCAGTTCATATTAAAGAGTATAGATTATCTATCTTCTCATATAAAACAATATTTCATAGATTGTTGAAAATTGTTCTTACGATAGGAATAAATAAAATAAAAAAATAAAAACACATGACGCAATATTTACGTACAAAGCTTTACATTACAATTTACATTACAAAACTTTAAACTTAACACCGACCAATATTAAGTAATAGGAATAATTTATCTTATGCTATAAAATACTTATTATATAAATTACTGCAACTGGCCACTAGCCAGTAGTAAAACTTTCTATTTTAACCCTAAATCCCTTTGTAAGTTTTTGACGTGTTTTAATAAATACAAAATGTATCAAATATAAAATAGTTATTACTTTCATGAGTGACTGTGTTGTCTAAATAGGAAAAACTGTCGGGAAGGTCTCAAGAAAGAATGAATCAATAAAGAAAGACCGTCAAATCTTAGAGACTACTCATAGAAACCGCATTCGTTATTTCTAAATTATAGATTTTCAATTTAAGGACATTAAACATATCAAATATAAGTAACCTAACGTAGTTAAATAATTATTACACTTTTTGAGTGTAATAATTAATGCATAATTTTTGGCAATAAAATGGATAAATATTTTGAATTAATGCAAACATATTGTAATAACTGTCTTAAACTTGAAGTATAACTGTCGTAATTTAAGTGTAAATTGGATATCAGGACAAATAGACTTATATAATAGTCTTAAAAGAAAATACGTCCACAACCTAAGAAAAAGTAGATCCAACTGTTTTTAATTAACGATATGTAATTGATACTCGATCGAAGATAATTTGCACGCAATCAATTATACTATTTTATAGGCTAAAAAGAAGTATATAGAAATATTTAAAATAATAATTTTGGCCACGAAAATGTGATGTTGTTACAGAAAAAGAATTTATACCTTTACGCAAGCAACCGTCACTAAATTATGTAAATTATTTTTAAAACTAAACAGTCATTTTCTTTCCCAGAAGCATTTAATTTTTTTTTCCTAAATAAATTTAGTTTCCCTTAAGTCAACTTACGCGCTACCATGAACATTAAATTGACTAAATGTTCTGCCGTTAACACTTAAACAGTATCTCACGTGGATTAGAATTGAAGGGAAAGAAAAAAGAATATTACGGGGTGGACCTAGGAATTCTGCATAGTTGCTATGGCAACAGGAACACATTTTTTTAACTCTTTGTGAAAGGTACTCTTATCTAAAGTAATTTAATTAAGAAGGCAATCATTCTAAAACCCGTGAGTTCACTTTGGTCGGATTTTAGTTAGATTTAATAAGCCCCATGCTTCGCTGAAATAATCTCGGTCTCTTATATGAATCTCATTTAAATGGATATACAGATATTTAATATTTGGAGTTTAAAACGTGTAATGAGACTGAAGCGACACATTCGCGAAGGTGTTTTAAATAAATAGCTGAAAATAATTAGTAAAGACATTGGGGGCAGTAAGTTTTAAAAATGTTGTTTCCTAAATCATAAGCAAAAAGGAAATTTTCAATCAAAATGAAATATTAATGTGTTTTGTAGACACAGGCAGTTAGGTAGTTTTATATGGAACTCGAGGTTATTTTGCAGACACAGGCAGTTATCTAGTTTTATATGGAACTCGAGGTTATTTTGTAGACACAGACAGTTATCTAGTTTTAAATGGAACTTGAGGCTATTTTTAAGACACAAGCAGTTATTTAGGTAGTTTTATATGAAACTTGAGGTTATTTTTTAAACACAGACAGTTAGGTACTTTTATATAAAACTTGAGGCTATTTTGTAGACACAGGCAGTTGGGTAGTTTTATATGGAACTCGAGGTTATTTTGTAGACATAGACAGTTATCTAGTTTTATATGAAACTCGAGGCTATTTTTAAGACACAAGTAGTTATTTAGGTAGTTTTGTATGAAACTTGGTTATTTTTTAGACACAGACAGTTAGGTAGTTTCATATGAAACTTGAGGATATTTTTTAGACACTGACAGTTATCTAGTTCTATATGGAACTCGAGGTTATTTTGTAGACACAGGCAGTTAGGTAGTTTTATATGGAACTCGAGGTTATTTTGTAGACACAGACAGTTATCTAGTTTTATATGGAACTCGAAGCTATTTTTAAGACACAAGCTGTTATTTAGGTAGTTTTATATGAAACTTGAGGTTATCTTTTAGACACAGACAGTTAGGAAGTTTTAAATGAAACTTGAGGTTATTTTTTAGACACAGACGGTTAGGTACTTTTATATAAAACTTGAGGATATTTTTTTAGACACAGACAGTTATCTAGTTCTATATGGAACTCGAGGTTATTTTGTAGACACAGGCAGTTAGGTAGTTTTATATGGAACTCGAGGTTATTTTGTAGACATAGACAGTTATCTAGTTTTATATGGAACTCGAGGCTATTTTTAAGACACAAGTAGTTATTTAGGTAGTTTTGTATGAAATTTGAGGTTATTTTTTAGACACAGACAGTTAGGTAGCTTTATATGAAACTTGAGGTTATTTTTTTGACACAGACAGTTATCTAGTTTTATATGGAACTCGAGGTTATTTTGTAGACACAGACAGTTAGGTAGTTTCATATGGAACTTGAGGTTATTTTTTAGACATAGACAGTTATCTGGTTTTATATGAAACTGGAGGTTATTTTGTAGACGCAGGCAGTTAGATAGTTTTATATGAAGCTTGAGCTTATTTTGTAGACACAGACAGATAGGTAGTTTTATACGGAACTCAAGGTTATTTTGTAGACTCAGACAGTTAGGTAGTTTTATATGTAATGAAATAAAAATTATAAATTGAGTACTAGTTTCAAGTAGTAAATAAGTAGTAATTTTAATGTTAATTTAGTAGAAAGTCAAGTGTAATGTGGAATAGTTTATGTACAGGAGCATTATGGAATTAAATAGAAATTTACATTATATTTTAAAGGGTTAATATGCTTTACTTTATCATGGTATACAAATTAGTGCTTTTTTTGGGGGGGAGGGGAGTTTAAAGCGGATACTTTATATCCATTTTAATTTTTAGTTGCGTTTTATTTTTTGATATCCGCTTATTTTCATATATCTTGAACATTTAGTACCTGTCTTATTTTAAATATGCCTACATCAATTGACATTATTTTTTTTTCATTGAGTCTGAAGGGAAGATTTTAGATTTAATATAAAACAATATTGAACTAGGGTTAATGATATTTTTGTCCAAATCATCTGATCAAAGAATCTCACACTAGAGAAATATAGTTACACTCTAAGAAATTTTCCTAAAATGCGGATAGTTAGACGTTAACTTGTATAGTCAGTTCTCTTTTTTGAGTAAAAAGCTCAGAGCCCGTAATTGCAATGAAATTCAGCGAAACTACTATTATCAAACTTTTATTCATACTGTTATTACATAAAAGTATCTAACTCAATGTGGAGGTGCACAGCCTTTTCTATGATAGATACAACATCAGGATGTGGACACAAAGCTTTCGGTTTCGAAGCCAATACATGTATCTAATACATGTATTTAAATACATGTGTCTAATTACAACCAATCGAATCTAATTACATGTTGACTATCGCCGAATCAACTCTCACACACTCACATAACGCTTGTCAACACACAATTCTTTCATTCTTTGACAGATGGTATAATTGCATGATTTGCCTTGATTCGAAAGTCAAATCGCATAAGCCTCAAGCATGGTTAGGTCAGAGGTCGAATATTTTAAAGGAAACAATTTACGGGCAGACCTGTGTTTTTACAATCATGTTAGTTATATGGCTATAGATTTGTCATGACGGTTAGTGACTGGAACATCTTTCGCATGTCTCTGACTATAATCTATCATTTTTTATGTCTATACGTAATTTCTTTTACAAATTAATTAAAAATGGAATAAATAAGAGATAGTACCATATTCACGTGTTTCTTAAAATAATTACTTATTTCAATACTACAGGAATAATTTTGAAAAAAATTCACTTAAAAATGTCACCCTACTTTATCTTTTATCCAATCAATCTAATCTTTTCTTAAAAAAATATATTCACCCAAATTATTATCTATATATGTGCATCATAGAGAAAAAATAAGAGTAATTCTAAAAATTCCAGCAAAATTACCACGCTGTACAGCAATGACCTTTCTGATTGAAAAACATTATTCCGGTTATAAAAATTACCACACTACACGGTATTTAAATCACTCATTTGGTAATTTTTCCATCCATATGGTAAAAATTTACTGAAATTTATCATTTTCAAAATTATAGTTCTTATTACCACACATTTAGTAATACGAAACTGAAAAGTGAATTCATGCGAATAAATGGTTTTTGCTCATTGTATCAACCATATTTTGTTTGTAAAATTTGGTTATATTTTCATTGTAAAACCATATTTTGTTTCAAATTTTAACGAAACCATTAGCAAAGAAGTTCGGTATATATAACCAATCTTTTTGGTGTTCCTTTAGAGCCAGAAATATGGTAATTTTTACCATAATCTGTTAGTTCTGAATATACTTTTTTCTCAGTGTATGATTATGGGGACGTAAAATCATTCTTAGAAATCACAAAAAGTTTATTCTGTAAAACTTGCACTCGTTTCGGAGCCTTGAGGCACATCTTCATCAGTAAGATGAAATGAAAGAGATTGTAAAAGCAGAGATGATACGAATCTACAGGTGACACAACTATGAAGAAAAAAAAGATAGATAAAAGAGTAAAAACGTTAAAATTGTGAAGATAAAAGAATTGAAAGGGTCAAAAGAAATGCTTTAAAAATAATTCATAATTACTGGGCAGCAGTGAAGCCTTTTGCCTCTGAGATCCAGGCCAAAGCTTAAATACACTTCGCCTAATATCATTTACAAAAAGTGCTTTCTTGGACTCACTGTTGTTTCATAAGTCAAATATTTAGAGGACAATTTTTTAATTTTAAACTTCTTGAACTACCAATTTTAAACATTTTTGCTGCTTTAACTGTAGGTTTTTCTCAAATGGTCGAAATACAGAATAACATTTCAGTTTTGAAAATCTCAGTTTTTAGGTTTTAGTAAAGGTGCAATTTGTAATTTTTATTTATTCAGATGAATGTATTTATTAAAAAATATTGCATCACAGTGACTAATTATAATTATAATAATATAATGCTTCAAAAAACGTTTTGAAAAATCCTACTCCAAACAAATACAATATTTCACATTAAGGAAAATAAAATATTGTCAAACTATCAGAATATGATAAAATTTACAGTGCTTCTAACTCCATGTGAACAATAAAAAACTCTGTACTTTTTACAAAAGGTAAAGATTTTGATAAACTTAAAAACAAAATATGGTCTTATAGAATATAATAAAATTTGGGAAATTTGGCATGTTTATCATGATACCGAGGAGTATGGCTGCCATTTATTCCGTAAATTTAATTTTCAGTTTTGTATTTTTTATTAAATGCGTGTTAATAGAAAACTACAATTTCGACAACCAGAAATTCCAAAATACAGTTGCAATATTAACAAAAAACTACCAAGTGAATGGTTTAAATACCCTATATTCTGGTTTTATTACCAGAATCGTGTTTTTTCCCACCAGAATTAATCATACCATACATTTCGGTAATTTTACCAGATTTTTTCTCCACTTATGCATATCAGATGTTCTTATCATGATTTTCTGCTTTTCTGTTTTGGAATTTTTTAATTACTATCAGTATTTTTAATGATGTCCAAACATTTCCCCTTCATTTTTAAAAAAAATGTTTTAAACTAAAGAGAGAACTTAAAAAAATGGCAAGTAAAGAATTTTTTTCTGAGTCCAAAGGAAAATAAAAAAAGGTAATAAAAATAAAAACAAAAGTTTGGAGTTGTGCTTTGAATGTAAACCCAGAGTTTTGAATTGATATTCGAATTCTCAAGTTATTCTCTTGTTATCTTTCCCGTTCAATTTCTTTTCCCTAGAATACTTCTTGAGAATAATCTTTTACTTCGAAAACGAAGTGAGCTAAAATTGTGCATTTGTATGCAATAAACATTTTTGGCACTTCTTTGCAGTATAAAATCTCTAAACGGGACAAGTAAATACTTTAATCTTCTCTTTACAAAAATGTTTAGCATTTCTCAGAAAAGTGCCCGATTACTTTCCCTTTGAACCTATTTATTCATTTTATTTTTGTAGATTTTTGAATTCCGAATCTGTTCAGTTTTAGAATTCTGAAAATAACAGAAGTAATTTTTTTGGTTCAAATACTAGTTAAATTTTTGCAAACGATATGAAAAATTTAAACGTTATTGATGATTTTGCTTCTAGTTTCAGATGCGAGAATAATATTTACTGCAATTCATAACGCTCCAATTTGTATAATATATTTTACTTTTTATTTGTTTATCATAATATAATGTATCTTTAAACTTAAACCAAAAATAAGTTCTAGGAATTTTGTTAAAGAACATAGTTTCTTTTCTTCAAAAATTCGCACTAAAATGATTAGAAAATAAATATAAAATCAAATTTTTTATATGAAATAAAAGTAATTAGGAATGCTTAAATAAAGTTTTAAAAACCAAGCAACCAATGCTAATAAAAATTTTCATAATCTATCTACTATATAGTATGTTACAACGATTGGCCGATGAGTTGAGATCAAAGATCAGGCATGACGTGACAGTCTGTTTCAGTTTAAACTATAAGCACACATTGAAACAAGCATAAGTGGCAATTAATGACTTTACAAATTTGAAATTTAAAATTATCTCCCTATTCAGCATGCAACAAGCGCCAAGATAAATGCAAATTTGTTAATTTTTATTTGTTTATTGACGAACGTAAAGGCATTTGTAACATATAGAACTAAATATTATTTTTTGATAACTATAAAGCGCCACTTATAAATATCAAGTATCATTGTAATATCATTTGTAAATGTGAAGAGTTTTCATATACTAACCTATTTTTAAACGTATACAAAATAAAATATAATTCTTTTCATTAATTAGAGCGAATTTAATTGCAGTTTCAGTGCTATTAAATGACAAATAGTTATTCGATGTACGGGAACCAGGACTTAAACAACTACTTATTTTATTACACTGCTGGACAAGTGCGAAGAACGGATGATAATAGAAACGATAGCTACTATAAAATTGAAGATAGGAAAATGTGGAAATTAGTATTAGTGGGAGACGTAGTAAGGCGTGTTATGCGTGTGCAAATTTTGGGTTTATGAACTGGTTTGTCACATGACAGTGCTGATAAGCGATATAAAGGATTTGGCGCACATTGAGCTTTGTTGTTCAAAATCAAAGTTTAACAGGAACATATTAATTAACGAGCTTGCAATTTTCGCGATGTCTTACCGACGTCACTTAGCAGATTTTACGCGTAGCCGTGTATAAGCGGCAAGATAAAAGAAGGCAGAAAAAATAACAGCTGCTTTAAAGAAACTTTGACGTCAGCCACAGTGTTGTTTCAAGGCTTTGAAAATGATTTTAAAAAAACTGGGAAGTATAGCAAACGTCACGGGGAAAGTAATATTCCATATACGACTTCTGCAGAAGACAGATGCATCGTGCTATCGACAAAAAGAAATTGGCGAAGTACAGCCAGTCGGGTAGCAAATGAGTTTCATACTGCAACTGGAGTCTTCCAAGAAAATGTAGCCAGATGCTTGAAAGCAGAAGGAAAATACGCCCGTCGACTTGTTATGTATATGTCCTTGTCCAGACGTCACCGTAGCAGCAGCGTGAAATTATGATTAATGGCCGTACTCTCCTGTAAGTGCATGGAACTGCGGCTATGACTGGCCAACGCTACATTACTGATATTCTGCTGTCTCAAATTTGATGTTCCTTGGAGCTGCCAGTGATAAATTTGTTTTTATGGACGACAGCGCAACACGTCATATAACAGTCACTATGGAGCAGCGTGTTCAGAGCGAGAATATTCAACGCTTTATATGGCCAGCACGATCTCCAGATCTGAATCACATTGAAAATGTGCGAGATGTTTTGAAGAGGAATGTTATTTATCGAGAATGTCCTACAATAAACAAGGACACCGTCATCTGCGCACTGACAGAAGAATTGGACAAATTGCCCCAACAGCTGTTGAATACTCTTGTGCAATGCATGCTACGATGCTTGGAAACTTGCATTGCCCTCCATGGTGGTTGTACTCAATATTGACCTCTTACTCCAGAATACCAACAAATGGTATTTGCATTTTTCATCTTTAATTTTACGTTTACAGCAGAAAAGGACTATTTTTTTCCTTGGACACATTTCAAACCGTCTGGGCTTCAGAGCACAATAAATTATCATATTTTTATAAATATCCTAACATTCTGGTATTCCTTTATTTTACTTGGCATTTAACCACGCTTAATTTTTTATACGCTATACAGCCCTTTGTGGTCCGTCCTTAGCCATTGTCCAGCAGTGTATTTGGTAATTGGTCCAGAAGGAGCTGCGAATGCTGTTTCGGATATTGGCAAATGATAGCAAACAGTGTTTTGGTAGATATTTAGTATTAAAATGGAAAAAAAAATTATAGTTTGGGAATATACTTTCTTTGCCGGGATGTAGCAATAGTTGTTCAATGTCACAGTGATATAAAATTTGATTTCTCGATTTAGGTTAAATTTAATAATAAACTTTATAAGGGATTAATAGGTTAAATTTAATTATCTGATGGAGTGTTAAATATATTAAAACAGATCAAATTCTGTAACGTTGATTTATTGATATCATAGATAACAATTTTGAGTTCTTACTGAGTGCTCAAAAATCTAGCATAAATTTGTAAGCTTCAACTTGCAATCTAAAACTAAATAAGCTTTAAACTATTTAAAATATCGAATAAAATTTTGGAACATTTTTCATTCAAAACTAAATAAAAAATATTTTTCTAAATGAATACTTTACAAATACTTTAAGATAAAATAACAGATAGGCAGCGTTTTTTTAACAGAGTTTTAAAGAATATTTCATATTTACAACTATTTGCAGAACTAAAAATTAATATTGCTACTAATCGAAAAATACTGGGAAATAAATATTAGATTTTAAACTAGAAGGTTATTCAATAAATTTTACAACTAAATGCATGAATTTAATGATTAAATTTAATTAAATTATTCAAATATATAAAGCTTAAAATATAGTAAAATAATTCAGTCATTAGTGATAGAATGTTACATTACTTGCAAAATGGACTGAGACAAAAAATATGGTCAAAACTTACAGAATATGATACAATTTTCCGTGCTTCTGATCGCATAAGAACACCAAAAAGCTTAATAATTTTTACCATAGCGTTTTGGTAATGTATTTGGTAACTTTGACAATAAAATATTATTGTATAATATCTCATAAAATTTTTTAAATGTAGTGAAATTCGATAATTTCATAATGACACTTTACACAGCATTTCATTAAAACTATTTATTCGGTTAAATTTACTTTTTATCCTTGAATTTTTAACAAAATGTTTGGTAACAAGAATCATAATTTATACTTTAACTATCCTTAATGTATAAAGTAACTACTTTTGAAGTTAATAAGAACACAGCTTAATTATATGGATAAGCTTATTCAGGCAAAAGTATTTAAGAATAAATTTAATTTTTTCTTATTTGAATAATTTATACGATTTTGAAATGAAATTCTTTGCCTTAAATTTCCCTTTTATTTTCGAAAAATAAAGGAAATATTCAAATTAGTGTTTGCCTAATGATTCCAAAATCGCACATTATAAATAAAAATATACCACACAATTAATGTACGCGAAAATGTTTAGTTATAATTGCGATTATAAAACTTCGATTTTCATTTTTAACTTGTAATAACGAATCTTAATACTTAAGTAAATCAATTTGAATTAGATTATGAGCATCAATTGAAAGTTAAAAAAAGATTTAAGAGCAATAAAAATTTAAATAAATATTTTTTTTAAAAATCTAATATGATAGCAAAGATAGCTGAGAAAGTTAGACAATGTATAACATAAAAAAAATAGTGTTTTAATTTTTTTACATAGATTCACGAAAATAATATCCGTCATATCTTTTAGGATTGTCGAGTTAATTTGATGAAAAAAAAATTATTCTTATTCGCCACAATCACAAATTATTCTAACAAAACATTAAAAAAAGAAAAGAAAATTTTAGTTCAATATATCTTGACTTACATCATATGTATATATAACGGCTTCTTTCAAATCAAAAATAGTTAATACTGTTATAAGTAGTGGATATTTTTTAGTTTAACAATTCCGAAAATAGAATCATTTAATCAAATATAATGTAAAATAGGATATATAAATTTATAATTGCATCTATTTTAATTCATAATTCTTTTAAACTATATTATAATTTTGATTAGTTAAACATTTTGTGTATTTTTTAAACATTTTGTGTATTTTTTTATAGGTGAAAAATCGATTATTGTCACATACTGTGATATTCTTATTCGAAAGTAATAAATGAGATTAATTTGAGGCTTTATTTTGAATATTTACGCAAATTAAGAATATATATTTTTTAGAATTATTTATTGGTAAGCGTATCAAGAAATCATTTTATTTATAATTCACTTTTCCTCTCAAGAAACGTGCCGTTATATTTCTTATCTTAACTGTAATTACCTCTATTTCTCTTGCCAATTACAAATAAAGATCAATTGAATGGAAAGAAAAGTAACTATTTCAAATATCAAAATAAATTTTTTTGATCACACTTTTTTTTTTAAAAAAAAAGACGTTAATTGCATATTTTGTCTAATTACATGAAACCTATAATTACAATTCTTTCGAGAATTAATAGCCTGATATCAAATACCTACTAAAGAAAAGACATTTAATTTTTTTATAATGTTTAACTCTCAAATTATGGCATAATGGGTACCTTAAATCCAATGCATAGGTGAATATAAATCTTTTACAATTATCTAAGCATTTTAAAATCTTTTGATCATAATTCTACCTTTTTTTTCATTCTAAAACATAAATTCATGATATCTGATTAAATAATTTCTAAAAATACTATTCTTTATAATATGTTATAGAGCTTAATACACCTTGAATAAGAACAGTGTTGCACAGAGGAACGTTTATTGTCTCTCCAGTCTTAAAAAACCCTGATTTCATTAATGTTTATATTTGAGTAATAAATGTTATTATTGCATTGTTGAATTAAATGTTATTCTTGTCTATCTTTCTTTGACTTATTTTCAAGTCTTTAAGTTTAAGATAGTTCAGTGACCAGTGAGAGCAAGAGATATTTTTTTTTGAAAAATATGGTTCTGAACAGTGTATAGACACTGTACATAGCTGTACATAAATGTACTCAAACTTTATCTTATTTAAAAACTTTAAAAATACACTCAAGGGAAAATGAAAATCAAAAATTTAGTCTGGAAAACAACCAATTCCGAGTTCCGATACTTTTGTCTGTTTTTTTAAATTTTATTTTGATGTGCTGTGTTTTTACTAATGCTTAGTTTAGCCTAATTTTTTGAATCTTACAACACTTTATTTGTGGTTATATGTTGAAGCTGATGTAGTCGAGGAATTATATCTTGGAGAAAAGTGTGAGAACATGAAAAATTTAGAATAATACGCATTTTCCCAATCGGTAAAAATGATTCATTAGGTTTAAGAAAAATTTAGAAAATAGCATCTTGAAAACATCGCATTAATTACATTACGTTATTCATAGAATGCTTGAAATAAAATTGCAAACAAACTATAACGTTCACTAGAAACAGTTTACTTTTATGGAGCATATTTTGTTTCCCTTTTTAGAGTAAATGTTTTATTTTTTAATTCTGAAGTTTGGGGAAAAGAAAATGCATAGCAAATTTATTCTTTTTCATTCTATATTTACTTTGGTAAAAACCTACAGAAAAGATCTTAGAAAGACTTCCTTATCACATATCTTTTTCACGATGAATAAATTAAAAATAAATTTCATAACAATGCTAGGTTTTAAGATCAGCAAAAGTTTTGGCGAAAGTTTGTTGTATTTTTTCTCGTTTGTTTGGAATCCGGATAAGTTTTGTATAGAGAAAAAATAATTGCTATCAAAATAAATAGTGAATTATTATCCAAGCAAATAATTACGCTGCGTGAAATAAAGTGAAAAAAAAAAAAACTGAGCAAAAACTAAATAAAGTGCCGAAATGGACATACCATATTTTCGATTCTCTAAACAGGAACCTTCTTCAGTTTTTAAACACCAAATGGCATCAATAAAGTGAAGAGAAAAACACGTGCATAGTGGCTTAACCAATCAGGATAGAGGAGCAAGCTTGAAAATAAATTAAAAGGAAGGGTGATAAGTAACAGGTGTGAAGGGAACCCTATAAAGTTCTTATTAGGGTACCAAATATTGGGGTAAATTGGGGTGCTATAAATATCATTAACTAAATTAAAAGAATTTTTCAAAGCATGGAATGATTCCCAGAAATCATGTTCGGCAGATAAAGAGCAGAGGTGAATGTTTTAAGTAAAAGAAAACTCAAACCTATGATTAGAATTCCAACTATGAAGGGGGATGAAAGAGCGTTTAATGTCCTGATTTTAGACATATTCTTCAAGTTCTTTGAGTGAAGTTTAACGGTACGTTTAGTTTGTTTAATATATGGTAGACCAACCATGGAGGATAGAGAGTTCGCTTTCCAATGAGGTGAACCGGGTTCGAATCCCAGAGATGGCTGGTCAATACGAATTCCTCCTCCGGCTGGCACTAACCCGCTGATGTAAAGTATCCTCAGTAGTAGACGTATAAATGGTTAGAATCCCCTTGCCTTCAGGATAACCCTAGTCTATTTTCTTGGTTTTCCTCTCCATACAATGCAAATATCGATTAGTTCCATCAGAAAAGTTCTCCACAAAGGCAAATTTCTCTCAATATTTAATTAGGGATTCCCTTATCTTCTGGATTGGGTTAAAAGTTACAAGGCTACGGAGTTGAACATTTGTAGTCGTGAACCAAATAAAAAATTTTACATACGATAGACTGCCCGATTGATGGAATGAATTGCTTGATATATTTAATTCATTTTATCGAAGTTCTACTTTTATAATCTATAAATATTACGTATTTAATTTAATTTTTAGCAGTACTAAATTTTTTTGAGGCAAAATCTGCTCTCATTTTCCGGAAACATTGAATCATCTTCCGTTGTAATCCAATTTTTTCATTTTTAAAATTAAAATTTCGTTTCAAATCTTAAAATTTAATCCTCCTCATTTGGATCATTATCAATGATCACAGGTAAAGAAAGACTTTTGACGTTATTTTATTTGTCAAACTTCTAAGTTGAACAGCAAATAGACCCGGAAACTATATAAAAAAATATATGTTTTCGTTACATGTATCGAATGAAATAATTTAATCCTCATTCCTTGAATGATGTGAAGCTCACTACTGGTCTTCTTAGAATGAAACGAAATATATATTTTAGAAAATTGCTACTACACTATAAAAAAGGAATACTTAAATAGCACGAAACGTTCTTCATTTCTGAAACCCTTTCCTGGTATATGCTTTAGACAAAAATTCCATCAAAGTGACGAAATAACTATAGTTACTCACTTGAAAAAATGAATTTCGTCGAAATCTAATATATATAATTCTCTTACGTGGATCCCAAATTTTGGCTGCATTTCTTTTCCGCCGGTGGTAACGTTTGCTTTGTTTTGTTTACGTTACTATTTCTCTTAGACAGTGAATCGACCAATGATTGCAGCTAAAAATGTCACATGCCAAATCCAGCTGAGGTGGCTCAACATATAGCGCTTTTAAAAACGGAAACTGAAATAACCAGAGAGCATCAGCTGGGGCAATCTCATACTATTAAGCTTGACAGAAGTGAGTAGTCTTTGTCGATAAATATCTATTTAAGTATTTTCTCGAAAGCGCTTTTTTTCACGAATTTATATATTACGAATTTATTTGACGATTTTTGATTTATATCACACATTATACTATAGCACATTTGTGGTGGTACAGCAAAAGGATAGATTAATAAAAGATATAAATTACATCCATGTCCGAAACGGGATTCAGACCCCAGATCTTTCTGGTGCGATACCAATTCTTCGACCTTCGTACAGATTGATTAGCTCATTTCTTCGCTTAATTTTCGATTGTATAGTCTTTATTTTATTCTTGTCATTCTAGTTAACAATCTTCCACAATGCACCAAAGATGAGGTTTCGAGTTGAGGAAATATTTTCGTCATATATTTTCGCGTTTCGTCACAAATGATTCTTAAAATTAACCAAATGACGATTCTATACGTAAAAAGTCGTATTTTAGCCTGCAGTATTCTCAGCATAGCAAAACCAGTTTCTTCTTGTTAATAGAGAGGGGAATAGTGTATAGGGAAGAAACAATCTCCCAATTTTGCCCAAAGGGAACGAAAATGAATTGAACTTAAAATGAACTGAGTACTGCTCAAGGATTGCAAGGAATCGGCAAGGTGAGGATTTTATTTCTGAGATATATAGTTGAATTTCTTTTACCCATTGACAAAATGAGTCTTGTTTTGGGTTTAAGGGCGTACGCACCTTATTTGCACGTCATCACGCTTTTCAACTGTGTTCAAGCAGTGCGCAAGCGCTGTCATTGCCTGCGTTGCTATGGCGACCGCTGCGGTTTGACAATTTTTTTTAAAATTCTTATTTTAAATATTGTCTTAAGTTAAAACTTTAAAACGAACTGAACAACTTCGATCAGCTTCGAAACCATAATCTCAAAAATAGAATTGCATAACTCAGAAAAATCAGGCTAATATAAACATTAGTAAAAAATCGACACAGTAAGATCAAATAATAAAAAGCAGATGATATTTTTTGAATTTCGTGGAGTTGATTGTTTTCACCTCTGACTTTTTTCCTTTTAATTTCCTCAGCGAATATTTTTAACGTCTTTATGTAATGTTAATTTAAATTATTTTAACATTAATTTTGTGATTTACTTATTTATGATTAGTATATTGGTGGAGATTTATATGATATAAATATGAATACTGAAGAATTAAAAAAAATTGTGAAGTCTTAAGAAATGTATATTGACTGGAATTGAAGGCGAAAGAACAATGATAAGAGGACAAATCAATTGATGCAGTGTTTGCAACCAATGATTAATTTTGCTTATGAAAGTCTATTAAGGAAGAAAATGAAATACTTGATCAATGGGCAACCAGTGATTGCAATAATACAATCACACTTTTCTTCCTTTCGCCATTGTTTCATTTTTATTTATTTATTTTTGCTCAATTCCATATAGAGAAGATAACCATATATTAATTGAACTTACAAATATATATCGTACAATGCTGTCTTTTAAGATTTATGGAGCAAATAAAATATCTATAACAATCCAAAACTCCGGTTATATTCCTTTAGTTGATATAACAAATTATGCAACGAAATTTAAATTACTCAACCCAAAAAAATAAAATGTTCTTACGACTGCTAGGCTTCGAAATTGATGTGAAAAAAACTATCCTCTTCCTCATTGAGTTTCTTATTTTTAAGCTTTTTTTTGAACTATTCAAAGTTTAAATTATATAAAATACATCTTTACCATTTTCAAAGAAACTGTTGACAGTCTCTTTTATGTAACTCTAAACGTGGCCACAGGGATCAACTCTTAGTTTAAATGCGCAATCTCTTTTTACCTCTTACGCAATACAGACCCTTTTAATTAAATTAAGGCTGCAATCTCTCCCGAACTTCAAAAACCTTTTTGCTTAGTTAGTTTGTTGACTTTTAAGAGACCCATACAACTTGGTCATTATCCTAGGAGATTCTCATAAAACCCTCACTTAAGGATGCGGTAACTTCTTTTCTTCATTAATTTATTAAGATTAAAAAAAGTAATGATGTGATCGTTAAGAAAATTTTCTAAAAATACAATTCTGTGTTTGTTTCTTAAGAATTTCTTCGGAAGAAAATTTAATGCATAAAACAATAATTTAATTTGTTTCCTGATCCTGTTATTTTTTTAAATTTTATATCCTTTCATTTGTTTTGCTTGTAATGTTCTTTGTTGAGTTTCTTTGGCCAAAAGGTTATTTCGTAAAATATAGCAATTATGGCAGGTTGTTCTTCTTTAATATTTATTTTTTATAGTCATAAAGAAAACTACTTATAAAGCGTCTTTTAGGGGCATCGTCAATAAGACCAAAGGCGTTCAGTAAAATGCAATTAAAAGAACTAGTTAAGCTCAATATTGTTGAAAAATACCTCTTTCCCTTTAAAAGTTTACTTGTTAAAGACGTAAATTTAGGATTTCGCAGTTCGTAAAGTCCTTAAGTGTCCTTTTTCATTCACCAGTTTGGATTTGAAGTGAAATTTTTGTTTATTATTTTTTTAGTTTTTTAAATTTTTTATACCTAATCCTTGATGATAGAATATTTTTTGACAGCACAGAATCTCTTAACACAGTTCGAAAAGAAAGACAAGTGACAATTTTCAAAGCAGGTTCAGAATTTTTTTTCTCTTTGATAAAAGGAGTAGTTGGAATTTCAAATAGATAGCTTAATACTATACGTTTGTCTGTTTCAGATATTTCAAACTTGATTGTTATTGTTATTATTTTGGATGTTTAAACGGGCAGAAATTGATTTGGTTAAAGCTGAAGACTCTCTTAACTCTGCTTATATAAGAACAGAGTATTGTATTATATTAAATTATGCTCTAAATATTTTACCTTCCTTTTTATTTATTTTTTTGAATTTATTCGCTTTGTTAGATTTTGTATAGATTAAGTTAAATTTCTTAAATGCTTGTGAGAGTTCAAGTTACATACGTGCTATACGTGCCCTTAAAATACATACGTGCCCTCAGACTATACTTGCCCTTAACGTGCTTCATACTATACGTGTCCTTAAAGTACATTGATTACAAATTTGCTATCTTAGATAGAGAAGCATATATTTCTTATAATATGATTGATTATTTCGTTAATTGTAAGCATTTCGTAGTTATTTATTGATAATAAGTTGTTTAAAATTATACTAATATTTTAAATTCCAATAGTTATTTTATTATTAAAGTTTTTTTTATCTTAAATTAATACTTGTTTAGTTTGCTGAAACAATTTAAAGATCAAAATTTATCAAATATATTTTTTCTTACTTCAACTTTGAAAACTTTATTATTAAAGTACTTATTAGGAACCTAAGTAAATTAATAGAATAGCAGAAGAATTAAGTAACTGCAAAAAAATAATAGAAAATAAGAATAAACTATATAAAATAAAATCGCAGAATTATCCAAGTTCTAATTACAAAGTATCTATAGTGTTCTTGCTCAAGGTATAAATAAATGCATCTTGGCCAAAGGATACGAGAGATATACGAAGGATACTTTTTATTCGCCAAGAAATGCATTCTTTAGAAAAGAATTTTACTTAATTCTATTTTTATAGCTGTATGCAAAATTTTAAACTTTATGGTTGTTTCCTATATAAGTGCCGAAACATTGTTACTTTTGCAGAAATAAACTTTGTATCACGCGAATTTTAATTTTTTTAAAACATCTTAGCATTCTTAACCTGCTTAAGCATTCTTAGCATGCTCAAGCATGCTTAGCATTTTTAACAAATCCTAAGTTTCTCAAAAGAGTTTTACAGTGTTAAATAGATTTATAAAAATTTGTAACTTGTACAGTTTAAAATACCGGAAATATTGCCAAAATATGCTTTCTTCTTTTGCACTATGTGTGTATAATATTGTAATAAATGCAACTTTTATTGCTCAAATAATACTTCAAGTTCATTAAACAGCCCAGTGCGCTAAATATAATGCTTGTTTTTGTTTGAATTTTAAGGAGCTTATCTGAATTCATGTATTTACGACACGGCAGTTAATATTTTTACGTGAATCGAGATTAGTCATAGAATTTGTATTTCATTTATATTGTATTTGTATTCATTTTATATTGTATTTCAGATATGTAATAATAATAAAACCTTTTAAAAGACTGTTAAATAACAAATAAGTATTCCTTGTTTAAAATAAAACTTAATTTTTCGGTGAAGCATAAATCACTGCATTATTACTTAAACAAAAATGAAAAAATGCGGAATAAAGTTTTTGATAAAATTAAAACTTCTTTTAGTTCTTTGAATAAATGCAGAAATATAGATTAAAACTAAATAAACTATATATTTCTACAGTACTAAATAAGAAATATCGCAGTCTAAGTTGTATCCATCAAAATATAGTAAAAATATTTTTTCACAATAATTAGTAGACTAATTGTAATTTTTCCATTGCACATTTTATTACAGTAGAAATGATCTAACTTCAAAATAATAAAAACTTTTTAGACGCCTCTAAATTACTGCAACACTCTAAACTGCAAAAATTTTGATTAATAGGTTTAAAATTAAAAAAAAATTAGATTTTATTAAACTCTGAATTACAGAAAAGCAAATTTATAAACTACCTTGAACATTCCTATTTACCACAATACTTTAAACTTTTAAACTAATAATGGAAATAAGAATAGTCATTCTAATGTTTGAGCTACACAGCTCATCATTTGAAATATAAAAAGAATATTACTTTTTAAACATCTTCAAAGATCCTTAAAATTCTTTAAATTACAATATCTCAGTACATCAATTACTTTAAATCTCCAAATTAAATACATTAATTTTATTATAAATAACGAAGATAAACTTATCTTTAGTTTTATTTAGGCCAAGTCTGTTGCTCTTTGGTAGTAGTAAATACAAAAAACAATACAACACTCATTGAAGATATTGTACATTATTGTAAAATATGTTTTAAGATACTTTACTTTTGTAAGAGCATCATTTCTTTGAAGAAAACTGCCTGCTTTGAAGAAAATTGCATGTTTTTGTCATTGAAATTCAATTAATTAAAAAAAAACTTTATAAATGATTTAAAACATTTTTAAGTTATATAATTAAAATCGAAATAATACAATTATCTAAAATTGCTCTTATATAACATAGTGATAAATCTAAACAATCTTTTATCAAACTCAAAAATTCAACTCTTGACTACTCTTTACTAAAAAGAAAATAAACCGTTAGTATCTTTGAAGATTCAGAAGCCAAAGGCACCTAATTTAAGGAACATCTTTTACTTTTATATGGGTTATTCTAATGATAGAAATAAAAAAAAAACTTTTATGAAGCTGTAATATTCATGCAAGTATCTGACCAACCACAAAATATCTAGTTTTATGACTTTTCCAACACCATAAATATGCAATAATTTAATAGTTATAGCATATTTTAACAAATATTATGAGGCCATTAATCAATATTTTGTTCCGAAGTCGTATTTTTAGGAAATATACTTTATTTTTACAAAACTAAACCAAAGACAAATACTAAGATAATAATTTTGAAGTTTTGTTATCTGAACATTATTTTAGTTGGTGCCAGTTTAGTTTTAAATGTTCAATTGCAATATTATAGAAAAATTTAAGTTCATGGATTGTATAATTCTTTAAGAAAAAAATATGAACAATATTTGAAGTGAAATTTTTGAAGTGAAAATAAGAATTTTTTTTAAATTGAAGTTTAAGGAAAGTAAGACGTTTTTAAAAGTGAAGATTCGCTTTCTTTTAATATTAAAAACATTGTTTTCTTAATAACTAACTAGACTTTATTATTTCTAATATTGTATTTTTAAAAAGTGCATACAAATGTTATTTAGTAAAAGTCAAATTTTATGCCAAATGTTACAGAATTCTTCATTTTAAAGAATATTATTTAATGCAATAACAAGGAAAATAACGTGTTATTAAAATAGCATGTATCTAACAGGTGATTTAAATGAGGATTCAGTCGCTTGTCAGGAAAATAGCAACTGTGTGTTGTTTACGAAAATCTTTGAATCATAAAACCACGAGAAATATTTTACATTTGAATCCATTTATTGTAAGAAATTTCTCGTTTGTAAATAATTTATATAAACGTTATTTTACCATATTTAAACAAAATATTCAAATTACGATAACTAAGATAATATCTAAACTGCTAACTGTGAGATAAACCGTTTATGCACTGCTCTTACCTAATACGGTAAAACGACCAGAATTTTATCTCATCAACTAAGCCCAATGAAGCAACTTAGTTCCTTACAGCTGGGTACATATTATAGCTGCGAGAACTAATCTGTCAGTCTGGAGACTGGAGTTCGTGTCCCAGTATTGTCCCCACAATATTTCCTGCATTTTCCTCTTCAACACATGAAGAGTTTCTAGTGTCCAGCACTCTCTCCTGCACTGTTAAAATTTTCTTTCAAAAATTATGCTAAAATAACTTTCAGCTGCCTGTCCATCCGATTAACCGTGAACTTTACTGTAAAGAACATTATTTTCCCTTATGATTTTGAAATCATTTTCAAAAAGTATGGTTATAAAACCATGAATACAAAACTAGATGGTTTTTTACCCATTTACAACTAGCATTATTCAAAAACGCAAGAAAAAAGAAAAAAAGGAATTATTTAACTTGACATATGAGCTCGGCTTTTCGTAAGGTAATGGGCATTAGAGGGTGCCAGGGACTGGAAATTCTTCATGTGTTGAAGGGAAGGGAGGAAATATTGTGGTGTCAACACTAGGACTCGAACTCCAGCTATGCCGGCAAGAGATTGACAGACAAGCCCGCTCGGCTATGATATGTACGCAATTTCAAAGAACTAAGCAGCTTCATTAGGTGGTTCTACCTGGTGCGATAAAATTTTGGTTGCTTAACCGTATTAGGTGAAAGCAGATAATAAACAGTCTTTCTCAAACTTAACAATTTGATTACCATTTTATTTATGGTTATTTGACAGTCTTGATTAAATGTGATAAAATAACCATTCAATAAATTGTTATTTAACCATTTTTTCCGAGAAATTTCTAACAGTGTAAATCTAGCTCCAATGTCCAGTTAAATTTTTTTCTTGTCGTTTTGAAACCATGCTAGTTATAATGATTAAAAAAACCGTATAGTTTTGTATTCATAGTTTTATAACCACATTAGTTTTGAACGATTTCGAAAATGGAAAGGTTAAAAAAAAATGTTTTTTTGCAGTAAACTTCACGGTTAATTGAAAGGACATACTGTTACCGGTTATTTTACCATAATTTTAGAATGAAAATTCCAACAGTGTTCAGGTATCCGGCTCGTCTAACTTTCAATATTTGCACTGCCAAACAAAGAGCCCTCTTTGCAAACGATTTGTTTCAAATGATTGAGAGTAGCGAGATTGAAGCGAGATCCATTTGGTTTCCCAGAAAGCCCATTTTCGTAAAGACAGCTTTGTGAAGTAACAAAATTTGCGAGTTTGGGATCCCATATTTCTATCGAATCATCATTATATTTACCAAAAATCACGGTATGGGCCGCTCTATCTTTGAAAAAAGTAATATATCATTATTCCAATTCCATACAATAACTGCATCATGTTATCTTGATGTTCTACACGACTTAGTTGCCACTTAGTTACCACTTAGTGGTTTGATATGGCTCATCGTGGTTTATACAATATGGTGCTAGACCGCATCAAACGGCACCAATATTTGATTTCTTGGAGGAATAGTTTGATGATCGTGTCATTGCTCTATACTTCGTGAACCATACAGGAAAAGAAAAGGCCTGGCCTACCTATTCACCGGATTTGAATCCTTATGATTTCTTTCAAAAAAAAAAAAAAACTGTCCAAAGTTCGCACCCCTTAATGTTAATTTTACTTTTTGCTTATTTCGCCACATCCAGAGAACTTTTCAAGTGAATTGAAAAATGTTTGTAAACAGTTATAAAATTTATTTATCTAAAGATAATTCTTTACAAAAAACAATTTTTGCCAAATATTTCTCATTTTATTTAATATTAGCTTAATTGAAGATTGAATACCAATACCAATTGAAGATAAAATAACAGGTATAAAGCAAAATAATGAAAAAACTAATGTTTTTCATTACTACCATTTTAAAGTTGGCAAAAAGAACAAAATATTTCTTGTCAGATTTAAATCAAAAGCGTAAGGTTTTAACTTTTGTTATAAGTTTCTATAACCACTGAAAAATCGCTCCCACATATCGTAAGTATTGCGCCTTACAGTTTTAATACTTAGTTTGACAAAAATAAAATTATTTTTCATATTCAGTTCAATTCAGAATGTCATAATTAAATTAGTTTAAACCAAAACCTAATTTACATTAAACGAAGCTATATCGGAATACATTACACAAAAACCAAAACAATGCGTGAAAATACCCTCTTCTAAAACTATATTGTTGCCATGGATTTTTTGTTTGCCTGACAATAAACAAAATTTTAACCAGATCTTTTATAGTGACATTCAATCCTTGCTTGCTTCCGCAAAAGAAATCAAATCATCCTAAAAAGTATCTTCCTTTCACATCCAAGTAAATAAGGTAAAAAGAATAAAAAAAGAAACGGATCTAAACTTTTTTTACGACCCTGTAATATTTGTAGAATTACTTGTTAAACCACGATATCAGAGGTTTTATGGTGTTTTTAGAATCTGAAACACGAGATGGTAAAATAATGTTAGCGTTTTTGTTTGGATAAAAAAAAATATTCATTTTATCTTGAAAAAGGAAATGAGGATGTAAATTTAACCTTTCTTTTAATGGTATAATTTCTAGTTAAATTTAATAAGTATGAAATTAATTTCATTGGCTCTCTCATCTAGAACTAATGACGTCTTTATGAATGCCTCTTATACACGAATAAGTATTTCTAAAATCAAATTTGTAAGCCAAACAATTAGCAGGAAATTGGTGCATTTCACTTAAATTAACAAGTAATAGGTTTATAATTAACAAGAGCAAGCCAACATTTTCTTAATTATCATGCACATGAGAAAAACATTTTGGTAAAGTTGCCGTACTTGCATGGTTTTGACAATGAAAGAAACACAATTCTATTGATAAGATCAAACTTCACGGTTTTTAAGCCATTCATTTGGTAATTCTTCCTTTCGTATGGTAACGGCTTACCGGAAATTCTGGCTTTTAAAATTCTAGCTTTTTATTACCACACACATAATAGAAAATGCAAAACTGAAAAATAAATTATTTCGAATAAACGGTAATTATGCCTTGCTCTCCTGATTTAAAAACATATTTTTATAATAATATTACCAAAGGGCTTCTGTGTAGACTACTATGTTTTTGGTGTTCATATAGAACCATAAACACGGTAAATTATACCATATTCTGGTAAAAAATTACCATAGTTTGGTAAATTTTATCATATTTTTTTTTAGTCCAAGGTCAGAATGTTCTATCAGAATATTTTGTTTCCAATAGAAATGAAACTGACCAAGCAAGGTAGGATGGTAGTTAGTGTCTAGGATTTTGCAAGATGTTTTGCTGTGACTATTGACCTTTTTTCTACCCTTTGTGGTCAGATGTAAGGAAAGAAAGAAAAACTGCATTCCTCTGAAAAGGGTAAACGATGTGAAAGGGGTGAATAATAAAATAAAATTTTATTACAAATCATTCATTTATAAGTAGCATTTTAAATTGAATAGAGAAATTAAATTTCATAACAACTTTAAAATGTTGATACGTGTTAAGTTGTTTCTTGTTTCCACTCATTAACCCCAAATTATTGAAACTTTCGTCATAAACCCTTTTTGTTCTCAGAAATTAAAATCAGATTTTTTTTTAAAAATACAATTAATTTAACTATGTATATCACAACTTGAAAATCATGGTTTAAATATGTATACAAACTTAATATATATTTTTACAAGAAAGTTAAAAAATATTTAAACTTATAATACTTTTAAAGGTATTAATATACCTTTAGCAGTTTTTTTTCATAAAAATGAACTTAATAACTCTTTTTCCATAAACTTTTTTTTTGTTCACATTAAGGTTAAATATTTAGTACAGGAACGATAAAAGTCTCATAAATCTGAAAGCGTTTCGACGCAATAATTTTCAGCCTATTTATTTTGTGACGAAGGAATTGTTGTCAGAAAAAATTTACATTTTTTTGCCGAAGGTAGAAAATTGTGATAAAGAATTTAGGAGGCAAGCTAAAACTATAAAAACAAAAACTAAATTATAATCATTTTCGCACCCAAGTTATGTTTTTTATGCCCATAACAAAGGAAAAATATTTAATAAAATTTTCCCACAATTTATTTTCCTGTAAGTCTAATTTTTATAGTTTGTTTAGGTTTCATTTAAAAAAAAGTGGTTCTCATTGTGTAAAAATATTCTAATGAGAAATAAAATGATGATTAACTTCAAGATAAAATGATGATTTTCAAAAGAGTATAATAATACATTTGAAATCTTACTACTGAACAATTTAACAGAACAGATATTATTCTTATTTTATGTAAAAGTTATTCATTCTGAAATATGGCATTGTTGGCAATCTAGTAAGTTTCCTATTTATTCATTGCATTTTAATAATTTGTTGTTAAAATAGCTGATTATAAAAGCATACAATAAATATTATCTGTTTGCCAGTAAGCTCTTTATTCTAGACAGTGCTTGAAATGAGTGTTTAAAAATGGACACAACTTAAAATGACACTCCTGGAAATATATGTTTTAGAAAATGAATATAGCTATTTAAAAAATAGACATAGTATTTGATTCCACCGTTTAAACTTCTGTGATGAAAATGCTTCTTTTGCTAAAGAATTATCCAAATTAAAAGACTTTATTGATGTTTTTTTTAAATAGCTCTTTTTTGAAAATTTACTTAAATTCAACAATACTTTTTACAAGGTTTTTACAGGATCTTTAAATTCTTAATAATGGTACTAAATTGACATTGTATGAATTTGGACTTTTTAAAATTGCTTTTTTGTTTAGTGTTTTGAATATGAAGAGATGTCTGAAAATTTAAGTCTGTGATTATCCAGCTGTCCTAACCTTGACGTCCGGTTCTTCGCCTCATAATAATAATGCTTATTGTTTTAAAAAAATTAGGAAAATAAAATAAAAATCTCCTTTAAACCTGAGTTAAACATTGCGAAGTCCATTTTCTTACATACGCATTTCGAGCAGCATTCATTTTCTTTACCAATTTCGAACTGTGTCCATTTTCTTAAACATGCATCTCCCGCTACAACTATTTTCTTAAACACGCATTTTGAGCAGCATTAATTTTCTTAAACCCGTATCAAGAGTTGTGCCGATTTTCTTAAGAACGTATTTCAAGCAGTGTCAATTCTCTTAAAGACATACTTCGAGTTGAGTCGGTTTTCTTAAACATGCATTTTGAACTGGGTTCATAAAAAAAGAAACAAAGAACCAACCGATATGTAACATATTAATTTCTTAAGAATTATTTTATTTGAATTGCTGAAACTTCATCATTTTAACTGAGTTTGCCAACGTATCAGGTCTTATAGTAGCCTTATATTATTTGTTGATTTTATCATGATGCCTTATAATACTTTTAATTTTTTCATATATTTATAAAATGATTTTTAAACGAAATAAAGTGTAAAATAGACGAGTGGTTCCTATTTTCGTTTGTGCCATTAACATTAAAAATAGTGTTAGTTTCGTCTATAATCATTCTTTCGTATAGTTCTACATTGTAAATGCGAAATAAGCATCAGTGAAAAATAATTCAGAAAAGTAAAATAAAATAAGAAAAAAATTCAATTGTAAGAAGAAAAAAAAAACCTCATTTAAACTTTGTTTTAAAATTAAAAATAAAATTTCAATATATAATAATTATTCTAATAGCTATAGTATTGTGAGTTAATAATTCTTTTTTCATTTTAAATGCATTTTTACTTGACTGAACAATCCTAAATGTTTTTCTAAAACTCAAGATCACTGAATTATTTTGATGTACGCAATTAATCAATGTCTACAAAATCAATATTATATTATAGTAATTTCTAAAGAAGAACCTTTCTTTTCAGAGTCATTGCAAGTCAAGATTAGCAAAAAAGAAATTCTAAGATCTATAAAAGATGAATGAGAGTCCCAGATTCTGATTCATAGTTTGTGTTGCCACTAAATGGATGTCATTCATCATTTCCGGTCGTTATCGGTCACTTGGCTCGTGCGACAGCTGCACAGTGAGAACTACGAAAGCTCACGTGACCCAATAGCAGGCAACAAATGAAATTATACTTAGACTTGATTTTGTTGTAGAACTGTGTAATAAATATTTCAGGAATCAAACGATAATCCATCATTTATTTGGAAAAAATGATATGTAATTATTCTACATTTAATTATGTATTGATTGTTCTGAATGTATCATTATTTTTAGGATCAACTAAATAATTGAAAATTGTGCAGTTGTATATTAAAGCACACCAAGTACAAGAATCTCGATTTAAAGTTCATTTTTTTAAATTGAAATCTAGATATTTTACATTTTAGTGTTTTGTATGCATGGCTGGGAGACATATAATTAATAGTTATAGTTTTAAATTTCCTAAGTTATCCAGAATCTTCTGTATCTTTATAACATACATACGGCGAAATAATGATAACATTTTATAAAGAAAAAAAAATTATTATCCTAAAAGTTATAGACAATTTAAACTAATACGTTTAAAATACGTTTAAAATACTTTTTTAAGCGTCCTCTTCAGATCAAAAAGAAATATCATCATAGTATATGAATAATTATATAAACGCGATTTCCTTATTTTATTGAACCTAGATACCAAATTCCGCATTTTACAATTGAAAATAGTTCAAAAAATGAGCTTTAAAAATTTAAATTGAGAAAATTAAAAAAATAAAAGTTTGCTATTTTAAAATTTTCTACAGCCTCTAGAACAGTGTTTCTCAACCCAATATACCAGAAGGACCGATAAAATATTTCAAATATTTTAATGGTTTATCGTGAGTTAGTAAAGTTAGAAATTTTGATTGCTGTATAATATTCAAACTTTTGGCACTTAAGCAGTGCTGAGACTTGCTTGTTTCAGCTCATTGACATAATTTCTACCATGAAACATATTTAGAGTCTAAACTTTTTGTAAAGTATCTAACTGGGTTCAATAAAATTTTATTAAAAAGTCTTATCTAAAATTTTAATTTTATTTTTGGTCGGCAGGTATAGTAAAATTATAAGTCAAAAGTAAACTTAAAAAATATCAAAATAAGAGCAAATGTAAGCTTTGAAACTACGATTTTTTTACGTCACGCTAAAAGCTCTACAACAAATTGCAAAGCATAAATATCAAAATGCATTTCTCTTCTGGATCAATAATGTGGTTACCTCAGTTTTGAACTATAATTGTTAAAATGTAACTAAATATATTGTTCAATATAATTTTTTAAAGAAAATTTCTAAACATTTTTACTTAAAGTTTGAAAAAAAATTAAATTCACACTTAGCTCTTAGTTTTCAGTTTCAACTATATATCTGAATGTTATGCAGAATCTAACTAAAGTTTCAATGAATTCCATTATAGAAATAATTCTACGAAATTTTTTTTCCTGCAGAAAGACATTAAGTAATATTCTTCCTTCTAAGAATAATTCTTCCTTAGAATTCAAAGAATTCTAAAAAAAATTCTCATAACTGAGGTTTTTCAGAAAATTAATTTAAAATGCATGGAAAGCTTAAAATGTAAGAAATTCTGACAACAAAAAAATTGGTAATTCAAAAGTTAATTTCTTAAAATTAATTATATTTATTTTAAGCATATAATTTATGCAAATAAAAATATTAAATACTCAAAATATAACAAAAAAAACATTATCGTTTCGCTTTCGAAAGCTTTTATATTTCTATTCCAGTGTCGCCGGTCAGCATATGTTAAACAACTATAACGTCATTTCTAAAAACCGAATAACAAAACTTAAAGAGTTTTGGAAAGCTAATGAACTAAAATTCAACAATGGGTATTAAGAAATACATAAATTTTTGACTAAATTACCGTTCCCCCCCCCTGTCGAATGACTTATAAAAAAAATTATACTAATTCTGTTATAAATATTAATTCATGAACCAGCGGTGTAGAAACAATGCTCTAGAATACAATTTGTAAAACAAAGCTCTAAGTATTCCAATATATTACTTAATTATTTACTAATTAGGCAAATTCCGTTCATATACTTCTTTCAAAATTAACATGAAGCGATCAAAATAGTTTTGGGTCTTAAGAGTCTTTTGCAATTAAAACCAGTAAAGAATGTTATAAATGGTGTTATAAACTTTTCCTCCGTCTGCAAGAAACTTTCTTAATTTTTTTGACAAATTTCCTAAATTTGTCTAAATGTAGAAATAGTTAGACAAATTACAGATTTAGTTTTTAAAAGAAACTCAATTAAAGTTAAAATTAGGATTGATTTAGCAAACTCTTTTTACACTGCACGTTTATTCAGCAGCTGCTCATGCGTGCGAAAAAATGCTTTGAACGGCGCACGCTCAGAACGTGAGTAAATGAATGATTGAGGATATGAAATGGTTTTACTAATTTTGATAGGCATGTTTGCAATATTTCAGCTTAAATGAGAGATGAAAAATTATTAGATTTTTAAGCAAATTGCTCCGTAATATTTTAATAATGAAATAGCTACCATAACTTTAAATAGAATTTCATCGTTTAATTGAAAATTATCAGAAACACTAATTTAAAAAAAATCATGCTTGTAAGTAATTACAATAAAAGATAAAAAATATTTTTGATATGGGCTAAACAGCAAGGTTTAATGGCAATGAAAATTTTTTTTTAAAAAAGTAAAGATTTTAAATAACACAGTCCACCGCATTACTTTGTCTTTATTTAATTCTATTTATTTAGTTTTATTTATTTATTTATGTAAAAAAAACAAAATCTATGACAGAATGCTTGCCTTAATGTGCATTCTAAGGTCAAGAATACTGTTAAATTAAACAAAAGACTGGCAAATAAAGCACATGCTTCTAAATTTAATTGACTTAAATAAAAAGTCCTTGCCAAAAATCAATTTACTGAAAAGATCTTATGAAATTCTCTGAAGTCTAAAGTTTGAAGCGTGACCAAAATTCTGAAAAGAATATTTTTTTTCTCAATTCAACGGGGCGAAAGTGCAAGTATACGCTTAAAATCTTTGTCCAACCTTTTTTAAACGATAATTGGAAAAAGCAAGACTGTTATACTGAGAAAAGAGCCAAACAGCAAAAGGGTAAACACACATTTTCTGTGAGGCGGAACTTTTCGAGAAAAAATGACATTCCCTTACCCATTCTCTTCTTAAAAAGAAAAATTAGATTACCATTGATTTTTAAGGTATTTTGTTAGGGAACTGTAAGAAAAACATAGAGAACTTTTAAAGTTTTGGTCACAAGCTAAGTCAATTTTCATTTATGTAGCTTTTATATTTCATTTTTTAACTATGTTATTTTGTTTAGAATTTTGCTGTTGTGACTATTTGTAATTGTCAAAACATGCTTAGTTTGTTTTTTAATTAAAAAATTTTGTATTATGTTGTTTAAAATAATTGTAGCTAAGAAAAATATTGTTATAAAAAAAACAAATAATATACCTTATTAATTTTTTAGGGTTAAGTTGTATATATACATAATTTGTTATAAATATTTTATTTCAAAACAGAAAAGTAAAAGTATCTGCAAAAGTGAGTATAGACTATAAAAAATACTTAATTCGAATAATCTAATTTATCATAATCTAAATTTCTAATTGATGGTATAATGCGTAAATATGACATATTGATAAAATTTTCCCCCAAAAAATGGTAAAATAACAATTTATTCATTTGTTATTGTACTATATAGAACCAAATCAAAAAAATAACCATAAAATGATATTCAAGCTGTTAACTGTAAGACGAAACATTTATTGTCTGTTTTCACCTAATACGATTAAACAACCAGAATTTATCCTCACCAACTAAGCCTGAAGCAAATGAGAATAAGGAGACGTGCTTCATTTTTTATTTTTATTTTCCATCATCGGATACCTTAGACAACAGCAGATGGCTAATTTATATTAATAAGAGTTTGGAAAGCACCATATGAAGCCACTTAAGTCTTTGCAGCTGGGTGCTTACTTTAGCCGAAACTGCCAATGCTTTAATCTTACAATCGGCTGAACGAAGGCTCAAATTCTAGCGTAGTCTCCGCAAGATATTATCTAATCCTCCTACACATTAAAAGTTTCCAGTGTCCTAAACTCCTAAATTGGTGACCCTGGATTACTGAAAAAAACATTCCGCTGCAGAGGGCAGCAGCATAGAGCTGCTTAACTTAAAAAAAATTAATATATTTCATCGCTCGCGATACATGGTACCCCTACATAAATCAATTCAACAGCATTCATAAGTTTAATTGTTAAAACACAACTCAACCACAACCTAACTCCATTGTCCATTACCTACTAAATAGCCTAACATAACTTAATTCTAATGTCTAATTAATTTTCATGTGCTTAGTTCTAAAACATTGCTAGTTGTAAATAGTTACAAAACTGTGTAGCTTTGTATTCACGGTTTTTTCACCATACCAGTTACAAATGACTTTAACATCACAAAGGTAAGGAAATGTTTCTTATTATAAACTATACGATTAGTTGTATGGATAGACTGTTGTTGTTTATTCCACATAAACTTCGGAATGAAAATTCTTACAGTGCAACAACGCAACTCATTAATGCTAGAATTGAAGTCCTAACATAACTTGAGTTAAGTAAATGCTTAAAATGTCTAAAATATCAGTAAAATATATGTAAAATTAATTGTTTTCTTTTTTAATTTTTTAGTTTTAATTCCTTAGTTATTAGTGAATTGCTATGGTTTCTAATATGCTGTGAGAAATTTAGAAACTGCAAATGAAATAAATAAGATAATTGAGAATGAACTAAAGCTTAACAATAACAATGTCTGAATATACATTAATTAGCCTTTAAGATACCGAACTTTGTATATGGTCAAACAAGCTTTAATCAGCAATTAATGATACAATACGATTTAATTACCATGTTCGAAACATTGTATCTTTTCTTCCAACATCAAGAAATTCAAAAAAAGAATCATACTTATCTTTAAACTTCTTTGCACAAGTGCTCTTAAAATTTTGAACCACAAAAATGAAGGAGATCATTTTATTTTCTATGAGTTTCGCTTACTAAGCAAGTAAGAGTAGTTTCAAGAACTTTGACTTTGGAAAAGATTTTAAAGAAAGAGAGTTTGAAAAGTTAAGTGATTTGTTTCAGCTTTGATGTCTTATCAATTGAAGGATCAAACATAATATATAACAGCACACGTTTAATAAAAGAGCATTGTGAGAAATGTTTTAATTGAAACTATACCTTCAATTATTATTTATATTGAAAAGATCTTACGTAAAAATGTAACTTCTGTTACAAGTAAAAGACACAAGAAAAATGGAATTTTAATTTTTAAGCGCATACTGACAAACAATTTGAACAATAATGATTAAAATGAATATGAACAGATTATGTTTAAAAAAATATTGTTGATTTGACTTCACTTTACTGTTGGGACTTTTTAGTTAGGAGCATTCTGAGCCTTTACTAAAATATGGATCTTCGACTAGCTTACAGTTAAAGAGAACATCTCGGGTTGTTGAAAGAACTGAATTATAAAGAATTTTGGCAAAATAGAATAAAATTTATTTTATAAAAATGGAATAATGAGAAAAAAAAAGTATGGTCAAATCTACCTGAATACGGTAAAATTTATATTATTACTTGTTCTACGGGAACACCAAAAAGTTCTGTAATTTTTGCCAAAATGCTTCAGTAAGAATTTGGTAATATTATTAACAGTAAATTATGGTTCTTATAATATATAATAAAATTTTATCCATTCTCCTTGAGCATGGCATAAACCATTTCCTGATTATATAGTTTTAAGTTTTGTATTTTTTACTAAATCTGCGGTAATAAGAATTATAATTTTGAAGATTAAAATTTCCGGTAAACCATTACCATAGGAACCGAAAAATAAAAAATTACCAAAAGAATAGTTTAAATGACCGTACTTTTTATTAAACAACATCATGCTTTTTTTCTATAATTTATTAATTTCAAAATGATATCTTAAATCATGGCATGAAATCCCTTTATTCTGTTAAATTTACTTATCGTTTTTTTTAATCTTTAACTAAATACCTGTTAATCAAAACTATAATTTTGAAAACCAGATTTTCTGGTAAACCGTTACCATATGAAATGAAAAATTATCAAATAAATGGTTTAAATGTATTTTTTAGTCTTTTAATGCCTGAATTATATTTTTTAACCAGAAACGTTGTTAACTTACAGTACGGTAATTTTACCAGAATTTTTTGCTACGTGAAGTTAAGCTGTATTCTCAGATTTTGGCCTTTTCTGAAACATATTAGAACATGAGTAAAAATTATATGAAATTATTCATCGATATTCTCATTTATTGTTTTTTGAGTATTTTTTGCTGAAATTGAGATAATGGATTTTCTTGATATGAATTATTTATCTCATTAAATATACAAGATTTTCTATCGTTAATTTCTTTTACATTTGATTTCCTTTTCAACCGTATTAAAACTGATTCATTCTATCTTAGCTGTGTTAGCCTACGACTGAGGGATAATCATTGATATAGGAGGGTGCGATTTTTTCAACGTTTAATTATCGAACACATTTTAGAAACAGTATTTTTGATTATTTCTCAGCCTCCTCTCTATTTAATTTATTTAAAACCTATAACTTATAATATCTCTAAAAACTGCATTCTTTACCCTTTGTTTAGACCCTTTCATTCCTGAGTAATTGTCTAGATATTGTTATCAAGCATCTTGAGAAAAAAGATAATTCAAAATTTTGAAATAAAGAAAATTAAGATTTTCTATTTTTCTTAAAAAGATTTGCTCTCCAAAAACTTGATTTTATAAAGTAATAATAATGATTGAATTAAAACATGATGTATGTTTTGATATAATAACAATTTCTCTTCTTGCAGATTCTTTAAAAAAGCTGCTGATTTATCAATCAAGTGATTAAATTAGTAGCTGTCATTCTCTAATGACTCTTAACCGCTTAAAGTTGCATTAAAACAAATATGTGCTGACAAGGAACATGTCATATTTTTAAATTTTTTGAACCTGATCCAGTTGAAACTCAACATCCCAACTATGAAATTAAAAAAAATATATTAGCAGAATGAATTTTCAGACATAAGCACTCAACAAAAAATAATTCCGGAACAAATTGTGGTAAAAATACCGGCACTCAAAATGCCAGGACTTTTTATCATAAAATTTCACGGAACCAGAAATCAGATATACCATTGTTTTACAGCGTTATATACTGTAAAATCACCGAATTATTACAAATAAATAATTCTATAAATATTACGATATAATATTTTACGGTATAAGTTTTTACGATATAAGGTTTTAAGATAAAAATGGATTTTATGGATGCTGAGCTCAGGGTAAATATCTTTTTGTTTTCGATTTAGTCGCGAAAGTGAATTAATGAGTCTTACGTTAGTTTTGAAATAAAAAGTAAGCCTTCACATTGATTGTTAAGAAAAGTTTGAAATATTTAATAATTTGTTTTTGTTTTTAAAAACTAATAAAAATTAAATAATTATTTTAATTTAATAAAAAATTCGATTACGAAAAATTTAAAAAAAATAAGTTTCATTAATTAAAGAAATTTTAAAATCTAGGAATTTTGTAATGCCTATTGTAGCATCCCAGAAATCATTGTAAAATTATTTTTACGGAAGAAGAAGAGAAGTAGTCTTTTATTTCTCTCTGAAGATGACCCTTAAATAAATCACAGATTTAGCTCATCAAAACAAATGGTAGCACAATGTTGAACAACTCAGAAGGCATAAAGTCACAAATATTTAAGCACCTTAAAAGAAGTTTGAAACTAAACAAGTTATATAGTAATTCAGGCCATTTTTTTGAAAGTAAGAAAAAGTTATAACGAAGAAAGCATAAAAAGTATGAATAAAAATATTTTTTCGCCTTTTATATTATTTATTCATGATGATAAATTATTTATTCACGTGATGTTGTAAAGAAAAAAATTTTTTTTTTGAACAATGCAGTCGCAGATAAGGAGTTTTGAAGACAGGTTCAAAATAATTTACTCTGTTTATCAGAACTCTTGTGCACGGTTTTTTAGGTTTTGTTCTATTTTTATCTAGGGAACAGGATAAATATTTCACTGCAGCGTCAAGTAATCTGAAATTTTTTTCTTTACCTATTATTCTAAACTTGACATTTTCATTATCCCTGTTTCAGAGTTTTTACCTTTATCATTTTTATTTTAGTTCTGAAAAAAGTATTATTCAGACTGTTTAAATTATTTTTAAACATCTATAAAAATAGTAAAAAAAAATATTGGAAAAATAAAAATAAAATTATTTAAAAAAAATTACACTTTTATTCGCAAAGCACGTTTTATAATTTGCAATTCTTACTTTCTATATGCTGACTAAACTATGTATCGAATGCTAATTAAGACAAATTCCGCAAATAACAATAAACTTATCGTGAATAAACATCCCTAATGCATAATAACGTAACTAACAAAAAAAAAAAGCTAACCTTTTTAGAGGTTATGCATTTTGAAACGGTTTAGTTTTAATTTTTTGTTTGGTTCCTAACACAATACCATAATAGTATCAATTTGTAAATTTTTAAATTTCTGAGACAATTTTTCGTAAACTACAGGACATCCAGATAAAAACTGAAAGGCACAAAAATGCTTTATAACTGGGTTATTCCTGATTCATTGAGTTTACCGCTAAGCTGGGCCAAACACTGAAACGTTCACGTACACAGAGGTAAAATTATGAAAAAAAGTGCTGCATAGTAAAAGATTTTAGTGGAAAAAAACACAATTATTGTTACTGAATCAAAAATATACGATATTTAAACCATTCATTAAGTAATGGTTAACCGGAAATTAACCGGAAATGGTTAACTGGAAACCTGTTAGATCTGAATGGGACACGATAAAAATTAAACTTAAGTATTATGCAAATAATGAATACATTTAAATGCAACTAATGCTCCAGAAAATAAAATCACAAATATTTAAGCACCTTAAAAGAAGTTTGAAACTAAACAAGTTATATAGTAATAATGGAAAAAAACACAATTATGGTTACTGAATCAAAAATATACGATATTTAAACCATTCATTAAGTAATGGTTAACCGGAAATTAACCGGAAATGGTTAACTGGAAACCTGTTAGATCTGAATGGGACACGATAAAAAATAAACTTAAGTATTATGCAAATAATGAATAGATTTAAATGCAACTAATGCTCCAGAAAATAAAATCGCAAATATTTAAGCACCTTAAAAGAAGTTTGAAACTAAACAAGTTATATAGTAATAATGGAAAAAAACACAATTATGGTTACTGAATCAAAAATATACGATATTTAAACCATTCATTAAGTAATGGTTAACCGGAAATTAACCGGAAATGGTTAACTGGAAACCTGTTAGATCTGAATGGGACACGATAAAAAATAAACTTAAGTATTATGCAAATAATGAATACATTTAAATGCAACTAATGCTCCAGAAAATAAAATTAGTGCACCAAGAGAATTATTAATTTCTGAAATACCACTGGAAAAATTTTATTAGCATATAAGCGCAAATATCAAAGCATTCAGAACTATTGTAAACAGAGTGGAAGTTTTTTAGTGGAAATTTCGGAACTTTTAACATTTTAACATGGCCAGCAAAAAAATTTTCAATGCGTTATGGGCCATTATTAAATGACTTATTGAACTTCTTAAGACTTAATGTTTGCTACTTCTCTGAAATGTAACTACGACATTTGTTTGCAATAAGGTAACATGTTAGTTCATCTAGTATATCTGATCCTCAAATATAAGGAATATCCGCAATCTGGTAAATATGGCCCCAATAGTTTGTTTAGAAGGACCCCTTAGTGTTAATTTTATTTTTTGCGTACTATGCTATATCCTGAGAACTTATTAAGCGAAATAAAAAAAAAATTTCGCACAATTATGAAATTCATTTATCCGAAGATAAATCCATAAAAAATATAATTTGTAATAAATATTTATGGTTTTTCATATTTTATTTAATAATGGTCAAGTAAATAGCGAGGTATAAAATTTTTTATACCATTTCAAAGATAAAATCATTACTATCTTGTAATCATTATCGTGTAATATTACGAGAATCGTATATCGTATCGTAATATTGCTTGTAATATTACAATTACTGTCTCGTGTGCCAGATTTTTCAGGAAAAATACAAAATTTGAACGAAATAGGTTGAATAGTTCCTGAGAAATCAAATTTTGAAGAAGCCGTATTTTCAAGTTTCGAATGCTCAGGAACTATTTTCGCTCAAAATTTGCATTTTGCAATGTAAAATAAGATTCTTCAAAATGATTTAAAATAAGTTTATACCTCACAGTTGAAAATTTTTTCGACTTTTATTTAATAAAATAACAAAAAACAATAAGTATTTATAAAAAGTTATATTTTGAGTGGAAATATTTCTGACTAAACGAATTTTATAACTGTGCGCAAAAATTTTTCAATTTGCTTCAAAAGTTCTTAAGATAATGGCGAAATGTACAAAAAATTAAATTAACATGAAGTTGTTCAACATTTTAGACCGCTCTCTTGACCAAAATATGGGGACCGTATTTTCCAGATGGCGGCTGCCCCCTATATTTGGGAATCAAAAATCCAAATCAGTCCGAGAGTATGTTCATTCAGAAAAAGTACGTTTTTGTGTCTGATTTCGTAATTAAAAATTACGTATGCACTAATTAATTCTCATATTTCAGGTGAACCCTTGAAACATTTAAATTTGAGTCCTAGAACGTGAAAATCTGATAATTAGATCAAAAGTTTTTTAGGAAGGTCTATTTTTTATTTTGCGCACTTTGCACTGCTAAAAATATGTTAACAATAATAATGCTGTTAATTAATTATCTCAACTAAAATGTGATTTTAATTAAATTACTTTAAAACTACAGTTTTTTAAATGAATAAGTCTTTAAAATGGTAAATGAAAACTTTATTAAAAATTATTTATTTTCATATAGTGTATGGAAATTCTGTATCTACATTATTCAGCCAATAAGCTAAAACTTGCAAAATGGTATTGGCGCATATCCAAATAGCAATCTGTATTGAACTCAAACATTGTTGATAAATCCTGGTATATATATAGCACTTAAATACTGCAAGCCATTACCATTTATATTAATCCAATCAAATTTTGCAGCTCACTACGGTGGGATAATGATTATTACAAATGCAATGTCATCTCGATTTGGCTGCTGAAGCACTATTATGAAACTATTATATGATTATTAAAAAAAGTATATAAAGTAAGTATAGGAGTATAATTGTATCAAGTAAGCATAAAAGTTTATCAAATACAAAATCAAGTACATATATTTTCTACTAATATTTTTTTTAATTCACTTTATTTCAATTTAAAAAAAAACACTTTAAAATTTATTTTTAAAAATAAAAATTTTTAACGACAACAAAATCCATCACTTTCAAAAAGCAATAATAAAAAATCATTTCTAAAGAGATCTTTAGTATGAAATTTTTATTTATTTATTTATACTTATGTGATTTGTATAGCAAATTTTATAAATTGTTAAGCTTATATTATTGATACATTATAATTTATATAAATTTTTATGATAATTAATACAATATTGTGTGAAAATAGAAAAGAAACAAAAAATTTTTTGATTTTAAAATGCTAACATAGTATTCTGTAAGTTCAAATACAAATATTTAATAAGTATATAAAGTCGACACAAAGATAAGTTTTTGTCTAATTTCAGTTATGAATTATTTTCCATTCAAAATTGTACGCTACAATGCATATAAGGCACAACAAAAAGTTTAGTATTGACTATTTATACCAAGCAACTATTCATTTAGAATTATTTTATGAAATTCATGCCAAAATAGAAACATTAACAGCAAAATAAAAATAAAAACAAGTAAAATTACGAAATTGCGTATTAGATTTGTAACGTAAATATTGTTCGAAGAACCTACGAAATTAATATATTGATAATATGCTTAATGCTATATGGAAAATACATTTTTTGTTTTTAAAAAAGACGCAGAGAAATGCATTTACTTTTTCTGGTCCCGTTACATGATTGAACAAGATAAATGGATAAGGTTTCGAAAAACAATTCTACTTCCACAAAATAAAAATTGCTATGTTGGCTAAAAATAAATATTGTTTGATTTTTTTAAAATTAAAAATAATATTTATTTCAATAGAAAATAACACAAAAATAATGCTATGTCAGAACTATACATAGTAATCAATTAATTTTATAATTCACTGCAATCGCTTCAGAAAAATCATGCCATACATTTTTTTCATAAAATGTAATTTTGTTCTGCAAAATTGAAGTAGGAAATGAATTAAATTCAAAATGTAAAATTAATTTTACATTTTGTAAGAGATAGTACTAACTTTGCAAAAGAAAACTTTAAAATGCATTACTGTGATTTCTAATATATTCTAATATATTTCGGAGGCATTTTATTACACATAAAATGCCTCCTCGATCCAAATTTTCATCCAATTTATTTTGTTTTAACTTATTTCAAGGATTCAATCTTAAAAAATAAATTTGCTTGACAGTTTTTTTACACATTGTTTTAGGAAAACACAGCGACAAGATTAACAAATTATTCTAACATTTTTGTATCGATTGCCAGAAATGTGAGGGAAACTGAATTTTACAAATGATATTATAATGCTATCAAATATTTTTCTTAGTATTAAATCGACTAGCAAATTAACTACAATTTAATTAACTCAGATGAAATGTTTAAATCTCTGAAGTAATTTTAAAGGTTATATTTTCTATGCAGCAACTTAACAATTAACAAAAACCTATTTTGTTCCTATAGAAATGTTATTTGCCTTAACGTCTATACTCTGTTGCAAGTTAAAAAAACCCCATCATTTCTATGGAGAGTGCCTGTTTCCATCTAAGTGTTCGCCAAATCGATGCCAAGCTCCCAGCGCGAACGTATATCAGCATCACCAACCCTTAAAACGATGTTACTCCGTGTTCTTTCTTATTATTTTCTTAAATCGTTTGAAACGAGGAACAACGAACTTTGCGAACTTTAAACAATTTAAACTAATCATTCGCTTATGTCAATATGTTTACAGTTGTTTGAATCGGATTTCCTAAAAGTTATCAAACCATAGATAATTCGGTTAAACTTTGTAGAGTGTCATCGGTAAATTGCACCATAATGTAGGGAAATCTTTATGCTGTCGTAATTGGGTTATAAATTGAAACAAAATATTTTCTTCCAAACTGAACCATAGTATCCTGTAATAAAAACTAAGAAGTCCAGTAACATGACTCACCTCTGCACCATAATAAATTTGCAGGAAATTTGGATGATTTTATGGTTAAATAAGCACCCGAGAATTCAAACAGGTTATTAGGTGTTAAGTTTATTTTGAGCTTGCATTTTTTATATGCCCATTGTTTTAACGTTTAAAAAACATCTCTTAGATTTCCTCTGTTTATCTAAAAACATTTTTTAAGCATTATTTAAGTGAAAATATTTCCTAAATAAACAATAAACTATTTTTTTTTAGTCTGAGATGTATCGAATTTTTTTGCTCTCAAATCGCAAATAGTTTCGTTATTTAATTTATATATTTACTACTTAGTTTTGAAATAAATAATCTTTTTAAAATCGATTCCTGAGATTTTTAGGCATTAATTTCATTTTTAAATAACGTGAATATTTTTATCACAGAAAATATAATTATTTTTTGAAAGGTTAAATAGTTAAAATAAATGTCTGATGCACCGTTTGCTAAAGTGAGATACTGTGATTTAATAGTAGGAGAATGCTACTCGCAAAACAGTTGCCTAATATGAGACAACCACGTGTTGTTCCTTCATGGCTGATGTACATATTGAATTTCCATTATCTGATTTCGTGATTGATCACTTTTGAGTAGTCAAACCCACCACTTTCCTAATCTCTCTTAAAATACCAGTCTTGGAATTTTAGTTTCTTGAAAATTAATTTTTAGACTGCATGCTTGTTAGTTAATTAGTATAGTAAGTATATACAGGGTATCTAAAACTAGATTAAAGGCTTTCTAACATTTATAACTGAAAATGATTAAAAAAAATAGTTGATGCATGAAATTTCTGTGACAAAGAATGAATGTCCTCTCTCAGATTTTAGTTTAAAAAATTTAGCATTCGATGGTATTGCGAGCAGTAAATCAAAAAGCAAAGATAAAAAGTTAAAAATTGCATCATAACATGTCACAATGCATGTAAATGCACTACTGATGTTCAACACTTCGAAAATATTGCAATGAGATCTTCATTTACTGAAAAATTTCGAAAATCTGTTTTTGATTTTAAAGTATTTCTTTTTTTAATGATCACGTTTGCTCCATGCAGCGCAATCTCTTGAAGTGTTTTGAACCAAAATCTATAACTTTCAGCTTTCTGTTCATTACGTGTTAGTGATATTTAATAAAGAAATGAAATGGAGATTTGATAAATGATGATAAAAGTTCAGGCTTAAAAAATCCCTGAAATGCTTCGCATTACATTTTAACAATTGATATGCTGCGTGGAAGTTCCGAAAAAAATATTTATGTATAAATAAAAAATAATAATTATTAGAATATTTCAACATTTGAAATGATTCCAAGAAATCTAGGTCAGTGGTTGATGAGCACTGTTGGATGATTTTAGCAGAATGAAAATCAAATATGTTACTAGAAGTTCAGCTATGTAGAGAATAAATAAAAAAATCCAAAAAGTGATGTTCTAGGTACGTGATTTCTTATCGATCAAGAAAAGCTGTACCTTTGAATCTTTAGTTTGTTAAATACTAAACAAAAATGTTCAAATCTTCCGGAGAAGTATAATCTCAAAATATCCATATTTTCAGTGAAAAAAATATGTTTCATCCTAGATAAAAAAAGGATATAAATAATAAAAATACAGAAAAAAAAATAATTTTGCTAAGCAATTATAATAAAGGGGCTGTTATCATTCCCTTAAAAGTAATAGTCTGTACTATAAAAATGCTTTGTAAGTAATTTTCTGTTATCTATGAACTAAAATTTCATTCATTAATTGAATGGTAAGCTTTGAGTGTTGGATATCGAATGCAATGAGCGTTTGATAAAATATAAAAAAAATCAAGAAATGCGATGAACAAAAAGGGTTAAAACTCTAAATTCGTGTTTGATAAAATGGTCGAATCTTGAATTGTATGTTGAGCATAGATCAAGATGAGCGTAAAGCAACTGAATGCAACACAACAAAAGTTTTTCAGAGTTAATCAATATATCCATTTTTTTTTAAAAAAAATGGGTACATGGAAACATGGGTACATGAGTGTGAAAAAGCTGAATGCAACACAATTTTTTTTTCAGAGTTAATCAATGTTCCCATACTTTTAAAAAAATGGGTATTTAGATAAAACAACGCTTATCGAATTAACTTAATAATTCGATGAGCGTATCGAATAAGAATTTCATAATATCAATTAAAACATTTTGTTTATAAGCCACATCAGCTGTTGGAAAATAAAATCAATATCTATGTCTATTTTCTTAAAGTACTACGTTCTTTTCTTACATGTTTAATTTTGAGTCAAGTCTATGTTTTGTTTCACGACTTTCAAGTTGAATTCAGTTTTCAAACTTTCATCCCGGGCAAAAAACAAGCATATTTCAACTTCAAAAACAAGTATATTTCAACTTAAAAAAACATATATTTCGCGTTCTGTCCGTTTCCTAAACACTCATCTTACCAACTTTTCTCTAACTACCGTTTTCTAAACACTTCTTATGCATCGACATTCGACTACATCTACTTCTTCACTGCGCCTTCAAATGTTTAATTTAATTTTACAACAGTCGTTAAAGAACCGATTCAATTTTGAGTTTACGACTACTAATGTTCAACTCTATGGCCTTGTAATCTTGATTCCAATGCAGAAGAAAAGGGAACTCCTGGATCAAGTATTGGGTGACATTCGCCTTCGTAGAGGACTTTTTCTGATGGTATTAACCTACATTTGCGTTACATGGAGAGGGAAACCACGAAACCTCTTCTACAGTTAGACTGATGGCAAGGGGTCTCTAACCCTTGATCTATCTACCACTGAGGATATTTTACGTCAGCACTGCGGTCTGTGCAAACTGGGTGGGGAATTCGTATCGACCAGCTATAGCTAGGATTCGAACCCGGTACACCTCATTGAAAGGCGAACGCTCTATTTCCTGAGCCACCACGGCTTCAAGTAAAATATATTATTGTTAAAAATTACAATCCATACTTGTTTATAGAGAAATCGAAGGTTATTAACTCTTTATAAAATAACTTCTTTCGCTTAGACCGCTCTATCATAGCTCCTCCATAAGTGAAATACAGTAATCAGTTGAGTCAATATAGACGGTATTTATAAACGCGAACTAGTTATTGGAATAGATTTAAAGGGCAATAAACGGAGATGCATTGAATTGCAATTATGGTATCGTAACTTACAAGACATTTGGTGACGATGAAGGAGACTCAGTTAATACATTATTGGTAAGATTTAAGATTGTACATTTGATTATAATACATAGGCTATTGTCAAAAAATATGTTCGACTTTTTTCTGAAAAGCAACTTATTCTATTTTGAAAAATGTCTTACCCATTCCAATACAATAATCTAACTAAAATGTCACTAAACAATGATTTAGTACGAAAGTACGAAAACATTCCGTATATTCGGTTTCAAAGTCTTTAAGGACCAGAAATACTAAGTTCTATCATATACTTTATTCACAACAATCATTCATGACAAAACCATAAGTAGATTTTAGAAAAATGTGAAAATATTCATTTCTTAAAATGCTAATTTTGAAAGAACTGGATGCATTAAAAAAAAACTGTTGTTTAAGTTTGTCAAACTTAAATTTTTTTATTGAAATAATAATAACAAATATAATTAAATTATAATATAATAATAATAATTAAAATATAATTATAATAATAATTAATATAATATAATATAAATAACAAATATAATTAAATCTTTCATCTTTTAATAAATGTTTTGCAATATATAGCTAAGCAAACAAATAATAGAAATTTATGGAAAAGAAGTGGAAAAGTACAAATATCAAAATTGGAATAATGCTATGATATTCGAAACAACCTTTTATTTACTCATGTTATTATCAGGACAATGACTGATTACAGTTTCCTTCATTAGAAAGCATTCTAAAAATTGTCGATCGTAAACCATAAATTTATTGTTATTACTTTGGAAATTTTATTTATGGGTTAACACTCCAATAAGGTACCATTTAGTAAGCCTACAAAGTTATTGCGCATTATTATTAAAGTAATTAAAATAATTTCACCAGATAATATGAAATTCAAGTATTATTAAGTTTATGACGTATTTCTGAATTATTCATAACATGTAATATCGAACGAACGAAGTACGATAGTACGATAGAAGTGATAAATATGAAGGATTAAGTAAAATGGTGTGAAATAAATCATTTAACATCAAAAATATCTTTACTAATGGTTTTATCTTGCTTAAATTTAGGAGCACTAAGCCTGATTTTTTTTTCACGAGAAATTTACTTATTCTTTTGAGATTAAAACTTGAATAGAAATTTTAATTATTTAGTACACTTTTTAGAAGTTTTTAGGTGGTAATTTTGTTAGGAGGTACAAAAAATATTATGAGAACAGAACATTGGAGCATTTCTTTCTTCGATTTATGGTTAAGATAATTTTCTGCATGTAATGAACTGTAAAAAATGGATACTCAAATATCACGAAATTTTCTTTGTGTTTTGACGAAATCATTTCCTGGTATACGCTAAAATTTCGTCAAATTGACGAAATAACTATTGTCTCTTCTTCGAAAAAAATAATTCAGCCGAAATGTAAAGAAATATTTCATTATTATATTTCCTTTAAAGAAAGAGATTAACTCAGAGAGGAAAAAAAAACAGATCAGAATAAGAAGTCAACTTCTTGACCACCATACTGTCCGGTTGGCTTATTTCGTACTTCTAGTTTCGATCGTTTAATCTTTATTTTAGTTAATAAGCTCCCACAATGCAAATCAATGAGATTCCCAGTCGAAGAAACATTTTCGTTTTGCATTTGAGATTTCATGTTTCGTCACAAATCACGAGATTTTGTGATGAAATGATTCTCAAACATAACGAAATACAGCTCGAAGATGGCTGAATTTTTTAAAAATGAGAGTTTTAATTCTGAGAATGCAGTTTTTTGCGTCTTATAGTCTCTTAAGCAAGTAAAAAATAATCAGTTATTGATCAGATTATTTTTACTTACGAAAAAAATTATGTTCGCATGTTTTTAGCAAGACAAAATACTTTCAGAATTGCCATCCAAGACAACGATTCATGAAAAAATAATGCGTAATTAAATTTTAAGGTTCTCTTCAAACACGAAAGTTGAGGAATTCGATTAAAAAATCATTCTTTGACACATCTATCCAAAATATGAATCAAACGACAGTAAAGTATAGTCACTCCAAGTCCCAAGGAAATATCACTTATTTCGCGATTCATCAAATCTCAGTTATGAAAAATGATAGTTAAATTTAAAATAATTTGCCGACAATCAAATTTTAAACGTTTTCTTAAATTTCATATATTATGCTAAGCTTGGTTTTCAACGATCAATGAATTCATAACATTAATACAGAATTCAATTTTTCAAATGAAAGTTAAAGTCCTATTCCAATCTCTTCAATATTGCTTATTAAATTTCCTTTATAATTTTCCTATTATGAATTTTAGAGCACAAATATTGTTTAGGAGCGTTTATAACACGTGATTTCTAAGGTATTTTCGTGTGTTATTATGTGACATGATTAAAAATATTTCAAGGTATTTTTTTAAAAATTAAATAACAAATGTAACTATAGAAATATTGTACTTTTCACATTACTTCCGGAAGAGGGAAAGTTAAAAATGTTCTGTTATAATTTTTTAACAGTTCATTTATTTTCCAAAATATTGTAACAGAAGTTTTTCGCAACTTACGTTCCGCTCCATAAAGCAACTAAAAAATGATTCTTAAATCTTTATTCTTTTATAATAAATGTATTTTTTATTAATAAATCTAAACAAATAAGTAGTTTGATATTTAATTTAGAGCATAAATCTAATTTAAATGAAATGATCTACACGTTAATATAGATTGCAAAGCTACATGAATAGAATTTTTCACTACATGCATTAAAAAGGAAAAAAAAACTAGTCAAAAATAATTATTTGTATCACAATTTTTCTTTATAACTCCAAGTATTGAAGGTATCCAAGATAAACAATGTACGAATTTAACTAGAATCATTGCGATAAATATATCTATCGATCTATCCTTATTTAATTATTAATTCAGAACTTATAATTATTAATTAATAATTTATTATTATTTCCTTTTTGCAATAAGGTCAATATTAGTTGCAAAATTAATATTTTCAAACACGACAGACTATTTCATTTAGTTATAATGGGACCAATGGAGCTTGCTCCAAATATCTTCAACTTTAAAGCTGCACACATTCACTCGATTGCCATGTTTTTGAACTATCTTGTTCATATTTTTCCTTTAACATCATAATTATTTAATTAGTATTAACTTTTTATTAACTTTTTCGAAATATTCCAGACTAAAAACCATACATAACTGAAATTTAGCAAAGAATAATAATAGCCCCATCGTATTCAAAAAATTTGAGTTCATTCCTACTGCAATTGGTACGACCAGTTTGTGCAAATTCTAATTTTAAAGAAATTCCAATTAAAAAATTCCACGATGTAAATTATAAGTTATATAATAAGTTTCGTTTACAAATAAAAACTCAACTAAAACACGTCATTTAACTACGAATGCACGTAAAACAAATCATTTGCTTAAATTAAAAGGAGAACAGAATATTCTCACTGTCTGGTGGTTAAATAAATTAAACTTTTTCAACTCTTCATTCGATGCAAAAATAGCTAGATTTTAACTCCGTCATAACGTTTTTTAACTATTTCAAAATATTGCTATTTCATAGTTAACATAAAATGAAAGAGAAGTAAAAAAAAATTAACCTTATTAAACTCTTTTTTTTCATCGTAAAATATCAATTGTATTTCTTAACAGATTTTTTTAATAGCTCATTTATTCTTACCATCAAAATTATGTTTGTTTAACGAATTTACAAAGTAGATTGATTATTTTATTTATTCAGAAAAATCATGATAAAAAGGCTTTCCTAAAATAAAAATTTTCTAAAGATTCGACGGGATAAAATATAATTTGATGAAGTATAATTTGATGAAATATAATCTGATAAAGAATGAAATGAATTCTCGAAAGAATGAGTAACAAATTTGAAAGAAATGATTTAAGTCATCACTCTCGGTAAATCAATGTTAAAAATATAATTTGCAATAAATATTTATTTCAAGAAATAAAGCCTCTCGAAATAAGGAACGTGTTTTTTATGTACTAAACCTCTTCATAATTCATTATTTCCCCTTTACAATAAGATTCGTTGCAAAATTTATATTATAAAATACGAGAAAATATTTTATTAGTTTGATTTATTAAAGAATATTTTAGAGAATATTTTAAGATTGAATATTTTATTAGTTAGATTTAAACTATTTTTTAAGTAAAAAAATGTTAGATCGGATATATTTGCATTTTTAGTTGAGAATATTTATTATATAACATAGTTCTGTATTATTCGTTAAATTGTAAATCACCCGTTTCAAAGCTTCATACTTTGAATTTTATTGATTAATTTTGTCACACTGTGATTGGAAATAAGCAGAATAAGCCTTCTTCTCAATTTTTGCGAATCACAGATCTTTTTTACAAATAAACAAAACGTGAAAAAGATTACTTTTTCGATATTTTGATAGATTTTAAGTATATTTTATTTGATTAAATAATAAAAAGACGAGTAAATCATCAGTACATCAAACTATATGCCTGAAAGTTGTAAATGAAAAGCATTCGTCATTTATGTCCAGGAACTAATGCAAATCTTTTGCTATCCATCACTTTTTGATGATTTCTCTGTCATTTCATTAACCTATTGCAATACTGAATGCAATTTGTACTCAATTTCGGAAAACATAAAAAAAAATAGAAAAGACATTTTTTTGATTTTTCCCTGTTTCCTTCGTACTTTTTACTTATTTTTTGAGTTCCATGTACTTGTAGCTAATCTCTCTCTCTCTCTCATATATATATATATATATATATATATATATATATATATATATATATATATATATATATATATATATATATATATATATATATATATATATATATATATATATATATATATATATATATATATATATATATATATATGTATATATTTATATTTTGAATCATTTTTTATTTTTGCCGTTGTATTTGAGTAAGAAATTTATGTAGCAAAAGATTTATCAGAGTTACATTACTAAAGTGTAAGTAAGAGTGTTATTAAAAATATCATTGTAGAATACTTATTATGTACATAAGGCGGTTAGTTGCATTTTGGACCAGTAACGATGAATAAAGTATAAAACTAAGTGTGAATTTGTTCTTTATGTTTTGCACTGTAAAAAAAAAAAAAATAGAAAAAAGTTTTTGCTTCGCTTCTTTAAAATATCTTGCTTAGAATGAATAAATTTTACGTATCTTTACTTTTCCAAATAAGCACTTATACATTTTTCTCAGTGGTAACGTTTAAAAGAAAATTATATTCTTAAGTAATAATCCATTAAAAGTTAGTTTAAAGATGTAGCGTAAAAAATAAAAAAATATATGTAAGACCTGGGCAAGAGCTGAAGAAGCATGAGCCCAAAAGTTGCTTTCGTACAAATTAATAAAAATTGCAGAATTATATTTGAATTTAATTTGGAACAAATTTAATTAGAACAAAAGCAACATAAAAGCATGAAAATGAAACCAAAAATGATCAAAAGTATACAGTTGAAAATCTTAATAAACTCCATAAAGAATAACATTAAATTCTAAAGCTTGTTTAAAATTGAAGTAGATATAGTAGAGGAAGTAGAGTCAAATCATCATTTATAATTACAGTTGCCAGAAAAAAGTAACGTTAGTGAAATTTAGGATCATCAGATCGAACAAATAAATTATTTTGAAACCAATCAAAATGTCCTCACTTAATACTGCTCTAAAAATATATTTACACTTTCAAAATATGAATGCAAACATGATAATGCATATGCATGCAGATAATGCATGAACATGATAATGCAGATATAAAAAGTGTCAAATCATCATTTATAATTACAGTTGCCAGCAAAAAGGAACGTTAGTAAAATTTGGGATCATCAGATCGAATAAATAAATTATTTTGAAACCAATCAAAATGTCCTCACTTAATACTGCTCTAAAAATATATTTACACTTTCGAAATATGAATGCAAACATGATACAAACAAAGTGATTATTCTAATATAATATAAACAAAAAAACATCGAAAGTGTAGTACAAAAAGAAAAAAAGTTATTTTGTATAACTTAAGATTAAAATGTGTAATTTCGTGAAAACACTAAAATATATTTAAGAATTAATTTTATGCTGAAGTAATTAACTTTATCTGAGATACTGTTTTAAGGAAATAAATCGCTAAATATATGATTTCCTTTTGAGAAATAATCCTTAATTGATAAAGGTATCGTAAAATTAATATGAAAATTTAGAAGGTATATTTATTGCTTCTCTTGATAGGCACGAAAAAGATAAATATTTGCAGAACAAACATGAGCTCTTAAATCCGCTATTTTTCATCAAAATGTCGACCTATTTGAATTATAAATTCTCCCTCCTTATAATTTTCTATCCTCTTTTATTAGTTTTAATTAACTTACTACATTTGCTCAAAATAACAAGGTTGTTTCGAAAATTAAATATTTCAAATTGCTTAAACGCAAGTAAAATAATTTTGGGAAGTTAACATTATTAAGTGTTGCTTTATGCTTTATATGAGTGAGATACTAATTATTAGTACCTGAAAAATAAATTTACCTGGAGATGATTCCTCTATAAAGAAATTGTTATTATCAATTGCTATTATTATGGTTGTATTTTTTATTGTTATTATTATATCGTGGCAACACAATATTTTTTCAAAATGCACTGTTGAAATTTTCATTCTGAAATTACGGTAAAATTACCGTCAGCAGTATGTCTATCCAATTAACCATACAGTTTATGGTTAGCAAAATTTTTAACTTTTACTGTTTTGAAACCGTTTGTCACTGGTACGGTTAAGAAACCATGAATATGAAACTATGTATATAAAACTATGCAACTATATGAAAACATGAATTGTAACCATCTACGACTGGCATAATTTCTTTAACTACAGAAATAAAAAGGACATGGGAGCTCTGTAAGTGCTGCGCCATTTATGCGAGTATGATGACTTCACATTCTTATAGTTTGGAATCACCGATTGAAGAAAGCTTCAATCATGAAGGTTTCAATACATGAAAATTTTCATATATTGAATGGATGAAAGAAATATTGTAGTAATAACGGTTGGATTCGAACCCATGTGCGGCCAGTCACGCGACTGACTGATTAGCCCTCTCAGCTACAGAATGTACCTGGTTGCATGGAACTATTTAAAATGGCTTTATAACGTGAACCTAGTTGTGGCTGGTTGTTTAACCGTAATATGAAGAAACAATAAATAAATGTTTTTTTCTCATACTAAAGAGTTTGAATATCCTTTTTAAGGTTATTTAACCGTTTTTGTTCACTGTTAAAATTTTCATTCTGAAATTATGGTAAAATAACTGGCAGCTGTCTGTCCATCCGATTTACCGTAAAGTTTATGGTAAAGAACATTTTTTTTCCTTTATGGTTTTGAAACCATTTACAAAAAGTATGGTTATAAAACCATGAATAAAAAACTTTACGGTTTTTTAACCATTTACTACTAGCATTTTTCAAGACTACAAAAAAAATTATTATTTAACTAGACATAGGACTTTATTTTAACAGACATATTTAGCTAGACATAGGACTTTATTTTAACAGACATATTTAACTAGACATAGGCTTTTCGTATAGTATTGGTCATCGGAGAGTGACGGATACTGGAAAATCTTCATGTGTTGAAGGAAATGGAGGAAATATTATGGTGTCAACACTAGGACTCGAACTCCAGTTCTGCTGGTCATGAGATTGACAGATAAGCCAGCTCGGCTATGATATGTACGCATTTGTAAAGAGCTAAGTCTCTTCATTAGATACGGTTCTAGTTGGTGCGATAAAATTCTAGTTGTTTAACCGTATTAGGTGAAAGCAGATAATAAACAGTTTTTCTCAAACTTAACAGTTTGATTACCTTTTTATTTATGGTTATTTGACTGTTTTGATTAAATATGGTGAAATAACCATTTAATAAATGGTTATTTAACCACTTTTTCCTAGAAATTTCTAACAGTGTTGAATATGGTAAAATAAAAATTAAATAAAATGCAATTTCACCTTTTTTAATCGAGAAATTTTTTAAGCGTGTGCTTTTAAGATTTAATAATATATTTTCAGGGAAAGGGGGTTGAAATGGAAAGCTATTTGAGTTTTAAATAAGTAACATTTAAAACAAAAATTTATTAAATAATACTTATTTATACACTTTTTTCTTTTATAGTATAAATTAATAATGCTCAACGACATGCATATGCACCGAGGAAAAAGTATAGTAAAAACCATATATGGCAACGTTACTTTTAAAAAGTAACGAGTAAAAGTACAAGTATTTTTAAAAAAAGTAACGAGTAAAAAGTAAAAAGTTCATATTTTAGAAAGTAACGAGTAAAAAGTACAAGTAAAAGTACAAGTACTAAGCAAAAAAAGTAAAGATTTAAAAGTACATTTCTAGGAAATCGAAAATTCAAAGTAACCTAAAATTTTACTGAATAATATTCTTATGCTCTTTAAAGTTTTTGCCAAATTGTTGTCATTTATTTAATTATTTTTAATTTTGAAAGTTATGGATTTAAATTTATTTTTAAATTTGAAAGAATATTATAATATCATTTTATAATATAATCGTATAATATAATTTTAAAATCAAATATAGTTTTAATTTCAAACTTTGTATGGATTTGCACGAAAAAGAAATTTTATCTATTGATTTTAATTTTTAGTTTATTATTTTTATTTATTTAAATTACCATTGATTTAAGATTGTTTTACTCTTTAGAGACGCGTTTCAAAAGCACAAACGTAAACAAAGCAAACACAGGGTTTCAGATAACTTTGTGATCTTTGAGCTAGTAAAAAGAAATTGAATGTGCAGTATAAGTTGAAACAGAAGGTATTTAAACACGGAGTTAGCTGTGAATGCATGTATATTGCACATTAATTTTATTAATTAAAAAAAAACATAAGCATTTTTTTTCAATTTAATATTTTTTTTTTAGAAAGCTTACCGAGTTTTAGAAAAAAAGTAACGATTTCGTTCGATATTTCCGTTACAAATACTTGTACTTTTTCCCTAAAAAAGTAACGAAAGTACAAGTAAAAGTACTAAATTTAAAAAGTAACGAAGTACAAGTAAAAGTACGTACTTTTTACTTGTTCCGGCGGTACAAGTAACGAAAGTAAAAGTACTGCCATATATGGTAAAAACTACCAAAGTATGGTACAATTTATCATGCTTCTGCCTTACCGAAAAGTTTTGTTGATTATTTTGGTAAAAGTAAAAATAAAATATGGTTTCATAATGTGTGGCAAAGTTTTATAACTGTGGAAACATTTGGCAATTGCATCGTGACACCTTACAGCAGGGCATAAAAATCATTTATTCAGTTTAATTTACTTTTCAGTTTATATTTTTCTCTCAATGTGAGGTAATAAGAACAAAAATTTTAAAATCCGAAATGTCTGGTTAACCGTTAACATATGAACGGTATCAACGCCGGGATAGCCTGGTCGGTAGGGCGCTGGGCTCATGTCCGAGAGTTCGCGGGTTCGAACCCCGCTGGTCGAAGACTCCCCGTGTAGTTGGTGACTGATGCACGTTAAAATTCTGTCGAGTTCGCAGAGTCCTCCATGCTCCCATAACAAATCAATACCTCTGGATGTACTGGATTGGAGATCGATCGTTCTCTGATTCAGGTCAAAATTACGATCTGTGGATGAATGAATAGATGGATGAATGGGTTCACCATATAAACAGGTGTGATGTGGCAGAAGTCGAATTGTTGGCCATAGATGGCGCCACTGAAAAACAAGAATCGCACACCTTAAATTTGCTCGGTTTCACCAATCAGGCTTGCCAGTGTGGTAAGTGGCATTAGAACCAACCAACCAATATGAACCGAAAAACTAATAAATAAATGATTAAATGCAGTATAATTTGGATTTATTAACCAGAATTCTGGTTACCAGAAATGTCGTTACCATATAGTGCAGTAATTTTACCAGAATTTTTTCTAGACGTGGATATATGACAGCGAACTTTCCGTATTGCTATACAGGGTAGATGGCAAACAAATTTAAAGTTACAAATTTATGATCATCAACACCAGCATAATAGTCATGAAAAAAAATTAAGAAACAACATTTTGGTGTAAACTTAGCAGCTAACTATATTCATAAAAGAAATAGTTTTAGTAATAAAACATTATGTTCAGGTAAAGATAATTAAGACAGATTTATAAATGTCAAAAATAAAATTTATGATTTTATAAACTATTACTAATGATTCTTTAAGAAATGGGTAACTTATGTGCCACGCAAAGAAGTAATGATTATTCATAAAACTATTACTTTTTAAATTAATCATAGTTCATAATATTGTTTATTTTTGCAAACTGTTTATGTTACGATATTCATGTTATATTGTACAAGTCGAATAAGCTTGCTCTGACAGAAACATTGTGCTGATGAATCAATTAAATCTAAAATTACCTTAATTAATTAAGTAGTACGTAGATTTGATTTAATGGAAAGTATTTGAGATGCAAATCGTTTGATATTGTGCATAGATTAAAACGAATGGAGAGGCGTTTTCCAAGAGAATAAATTAAGTGAATAAATTAAAGGGCGAAAGGTATTGTGCTCTTAATGACTATTTAAATAACAGTTTCGCACTTACAGTATTTCAAAAGTATTCAAACTTCATGTATTTAAGAAAACTGCGATAAAGTGTATTCCGAATAACATATTTTTGAAATTCAAAATTTCAAGTCTATAACAATTCATTACGGTTTTCTATTTACTATAAGAAATTTTAGTCAGACTAAGAGAAATATTTAAGATCTCATGAATTGGAACAATTATTAGTTCGGAAATATACAATTTAATTTTAAAAAAAAAATCAAATGTGAAATAACTATTAGTTTTTAATTTCAAAAATTTAAGTCAAGGAGGAAAATTATAAAACAACAGTAAAAAAAGTTATGTAAAAAGTGGGAAATTTTGAACTATTTTAAAAAATGTTCTTATTTTTGAACAAATAGTTTTACTCAGATAAACGATTACTTGTTTAGTAATTATCATGATTCTATTAACTATAGAATATAATTATCAAAGATTTCAAATAAGTATAAAGTATATCAAATTTTAAACAGTTTTATTTCGTCTTATAAGCCAAAACATGGCTCTTACGCTTCAAATTTATATCAATCAATTTCGTCTAACAATGAATAGAGGGATTACTTTTATCTATGAAGAAAAATACTGTATTCAGCAATTTTTATACTTTCAACCAAAGTCATTTTAATTTTAACAAATAAATCAACCTTCTCTGTATAAAACTTTAAACTAAATGAGCCTTAAGTATCTTTACATGCTTTTATTGTAGTTAAAATGCAGTTAATTATAAAAAAAACATTGACAATGTTTTTAGTTCTACAATGTTTTTAGCCATAATAATTTAAATAGAATCTAATTTTATTTAAAGACTAATTAATATTCTATATTTATTTTAGAAAAAAGCGTGGTGATAGGTTACTATTATACATTTTTTATTTAATTAAAGTAAATGTGAGAAACTGCATAAATATAAAAGTGCAAAACTATGTAATATATGACCTTCAAAGATATATCTATTAAAATTAATTGAAAAAGATCATAAAGCTGATTTTCACAATATATTCAAGTATACTAGTATAATTTTTCTCATTTAAATCAAGAGATTTACTACTACATGCTATTTAGTTAAATGTTGCAGGTTTTCCTTCACAAAACTGAAATATAAACATACTTTTATAATAAGTCAGTGAAAGTCACCTTTTAACTAATTTGAAGAAAAAAAATTTTTGTACAGGAATTTGTGGGAGTGGTATAATTGTTTTCGTCGATATTTTGCTTAAGGGCTAAACTCATTTACAAGATTGATTTTCGATTTTATTCTTCCCCCAATTGTAACCTCTCATTCAATTTAAAATATCAAGAGAAAAGCGAGGAATTGCGATCTTCACAAAGCATATTTTTTTTAAAGAGCAAAATTGGTTTTAAGAAACGGCTGAGAATTTAGCAAACAAAATCACCCATGTAAACTTCTTGCAAAAACATTCCAAATATTTACTGTTTCCCCTTTCAAACCGTAAGAAAAGCGGAAAATCAGACCAAAATCGATGGCAATCTAATTTTCCACATCACAGCCTCCATGAAATAAGGCAGAAAATGTTATTTTCTTCAAAAAGTTTTGATGCATGTTTGGAGTAAATGTTCTTTACAGGTTTACCTTTCCCTTCAACTTAGCCTCCTCATTTCTTTCAATTATCGTTTGCAGCAGAAAGTGGTCAGATTTAGGTAATGTGCGGCTGGCCATTTACCATACAAGTTATAGCATTTTCAGAGGGTAAACCCTATTTAAAAATGCATAGGCACGTTGCCATCAGTTGCACGCAAAGGCTTTCGTAATGAATGGGAAGATATTGAACATGTCAGAGGAAAAAAATATTGTTCGCAAAGTTTTGAAGTTCTAAACTTCAGCTAAGACAGTGTATCTCTTGAGGCATACAGATGTTTAGGTAATTTTATGGCAGTTTTAAGAAACAAAATAAATCAAGAATAATGAGTTCAAATTATTAGTTTCGTTCCTTTACATGAAATATGGTTTCTTGGAATTTAAATGATGAAATCACATAGAGTTGAATATGTTTGCATAAATCAATATAACACAACAAACGATAAGACTTTTGAGATCATCTGTGGCTTAAAAAAATTAAATTTAAAAGCAAAGCATTTCTTTTTAGATTACAAAATATTATAAAATTATATATTTCTTTATTTTTCTGCGCAAGTCGTTAGCTTAATTTACTTAAGCTACGCATCATATCAATTGAATATTTAGTTGAACGCAACTGTGACGATGCAAGTGCAAGAAATTGCGATAGAACTCAAAAATGAAACGCCATTGCTTGATCGGGGGTATCAAAATTATACGTGATAATAATCTAAATCTTATAAAAAGAAAAAAAAACAATAAAATAAAAAATGGAAAGAATAAATACCATTTTAGAATCAAAAGTGATAAATACTATCTCAATTTAGTAAATATTGCACTTTAAAACTGTATTTTCATTGTAAAAAATATGCGAGCATTGTGAAGGTAATTTTTAATAAAATTTTAAGCATACACTTGTTAAAGAACTCAATACCATTAAGTTTCATAGATCTTAAGTTTACTATTTTATGAGAAACAATTCGGTTCATGTCTGGAAAATGAAACTACTACATTGAACTACAGCTATATTTAAATTCACTGTTAGATTTTAGAAGTTTGAATAAAAATATCTAGATATAAAGAGCAAAGTCCGAGCATTGAAATTACTGATATCGATTCTACGTCTTATGCAAAACGAACAGTAAAAAATTGTCATAATTTTTAAAGTAAGTTTTATTTAATAAGACTGTTCTAGTGATTTTAGGGTAATCGATATTGTAAAAATTACGATATAACAGATTTTTTGCTCCGTAACATATCCCAGTAAAAATGAATTTCACGCTAAGTAGTACGGGAAATCTGAGTATCGGTACTTTTTTACCGTAATTTGATCTCGCATTTTATGTAGTGTAATAAAAGATTTAAAGCTCCCCGATAATATCTTTTATAAATGCTTTTAATGTATTTGTTCTTGTTTCTAATGCCGCTTACCGCACGGGCAAGCCTGCTTGGCGAAACCGAGCAAATTTAAGGCAGAGTGAGCGTTTCTTGTTTTTCAGGGGCGCCATCTATGGCCAAGAATTCGACTTCTGTCACACCACACGTTGCACCCGTTTATAGGGCGGACCCATTCATACATCCATTAATTCATCCACAGATCGTAATTTTGACCCGAGACAGAGAACGATCGCTCTCCAATCCAGTAACCCCAGAGGTATTGATTTGTTACTGGAACATGGAGGACTTTTGCGACTCGACAGATTTAACGTGCATCAATCACTTTACAACACGGGTCTTCGGCAGGCGGGATTCGAACCCAGGAACTCTCGGAATTGGGCTCAGCACCCTACAGACCAGGCTATCCCGGCCCCTATGTATTTGTACTAATAAAAATTATTTTCTTTCTAATTCAGGGTCTCAGATAATTTTTCTTTAGATTTTCAAAATTCGTGAAGTTCTGTATTTAGAATAAATAAATGCACAGTTATAAAATAGAGATGATTTTACTTTAAAAATTCAAGAACTCTAAGCCCTCAGTTATTCTTTGATGAACAACATTAAAATTAAGTAGTGAATGCTCAAATGACAGAATGACCTCACATTCTGTAGAAAACCGGCTTTTAATCTTTTGTTCTTATATTGTGACGTCTAAATAATAAATCCGAACTACTTACTCATTAATTTTATAAGCAAATTTGAATCCGAATGAAAGAATAAAAGCTGACATAAAATCACAATCTGTGAAACATTAGTTTTTACCAATCTCCTTTCGTCCTACTGTGATGCCTTAAAATTCAAAATACTTACATATTAGCTTACAAAAAAAAATAAAAAAATAAAATGAATCTGAATAAAAGGCTGAAGGCTAAAAAAATATTGTACTCTGAAGAGCACTATTTTTAGCAATCACCTCTACTCTGACGTCTAAAAATAAAAGTGAATGTATTTGAATCATTCATTTAAATGGCTAGGGTAATCTGAATAAAAAGATTTATATGTCATATATGTTATATGTCTTATAACAGTCTATAATATTATATCATAATGACATAATCTGTAGGACACTGGTTTTTACTAAGCTTCTTCGTCATTCTGTTATGTTTTTAAATTGAAGTAACAGCATATCTGGGAAACATCCCTGAGGATAATACGAGACATGTAATCCGAGACACAATTTTGATTCTCTGCAAAGGGGATGCCACCCCCATTTCGGTAGCCCGACGACCCGCACGCGAAGTCAAGCACTTTAGAACAGTTTAACGAGGACCAATACCGCACACCCTCGGTCCCTACCCAGACTAGGCCAAGTGCTCACCCGCCCGCACACTGACCGCAGCCAGTGATGCTTGACTTCAGTGATCTGCTGAGAACCGTGTCTTTACGGTTATTCCTCTCCGGGACATACCCATTAATTCACGTAGCGAAATTTAATCTAAGTGAAAAAGTAAATGCAAAAATGATACCACACTCTGCTGAACACTATTTTTTACCAAACGTTTTCGTCATATTTCGACGTCTGAAAATTAAAGTACAAAATGGGATCCACAGTGCAATAAGAACAATATTAAAATAAGAAGAGGACAATAATATTACACTTAAAATATTTTTTTAAAAAGCTACTCTTGTCTTTATATTTTTCGATAAATAATTGACTGCTTAAAATATTTTAGTTCAACTTTTGATAATAACTTAGAAAATCCAACGTAAAATGGTCACTAAGTTTGATTTAATATACCGCTTATATCCCGGCAAGAGATGATAAATTCATATTAGGGAAACTGATCAAGAACATTTTTCCCTTTCCGCAATACTCAACGATGTTAGTTTATTTCCCTTTTTTTATAAAATAAAAAGGGAAAAAAAAACAACCAAACTGGAATAAAGTATTAATAGAATAAACTTAACAAATGGCGAATAAGAAAATAGCGCCATTTTCGCATTTATCACCGTTCGTAAAGTACTAAGCCGTGGCTTCAGGAAATATCATGGCCTTCTTTTTCTATAAATATATTTATTCCGGATAAAGAAGGAAGACTATAAATTTATTTTGCCCCAGTCTGTCAAGTTTTATTTGGTAATAGTGGAGATTGTTCCTGTTTAGTATGCAAATTTGGTTACCAAGAAGATTGAGTTTTTTTTCCGGAATGCACTGAGTTGTTAGATCCGCTCCTGGTCCTCTAGGGGCACATTACATTGTTCTGGAAAAAGGCAAGGTTTTTTCCCACCTTTTGCCCTTCTTTATGTTTGAGGCACGCTTTGATTAAGAGCAGAAAGAATTATGATGCAAAAATAAATAAGTTTCAGTGAAAAAAGAAAGCATTAATCATTATTCCAAGATAAAAATAATTCCTTGGATGAAAATAAGAAAATTAGATATTAACGATTAGACACGTATTTTACGCTTAATTACGTAGTATATTTTTGTAATATATTAACTTTTCTGATATTTCTTTGTTTGTAACAAAATAAAGCTATCATAATTGAATTATGTTTCGCAATTAGTAAATTTCTTATTTAACTAAAATTTTTAAGAGTTCTTTTTTATTTTTTAATTGGCTACAGAGAATATTGTGTTTGCTTAGTATGTAAATATGATGAGACTTTCGGAAATCCCCTGAGGTGTTAGATCCACTTATGTACCTCTGGGGTCACGTTACTGCAAAACGCAAGATTTTTTCCCTTCTTTTGTGTTTGAGACACGTTTTGTTTAGGGGCAAAAATGATTATGATGCAAAAATAAATACATTTTAGTGAAAAAAGAAAGCATCAGTAATTGTTCCAACAAATTCCTTAGTTTCTTTGATGAAAATAAGAAAATTAGTTATTTTAATGATTAGACATGTATTTTACGCTTAATTACGTAGTATATTTTTGTAATATATTAACTTTTCTGATATTTCTTTGTTTGTAACAAAGTAAAGCTATCATAATTGAATTATGTTTTGTAATTAGTAAATTTCTTATTTAACTGAAATTTTTAAGAGTTCTTTTTTATTTTTTAATTGGCTACAGAGAATATTGTGTTTGTTTAGTATGTAAATATGATAAGACTTTCGGAAATCCCCTGAGTTTTTAGATCCACTTATGTACCTCTGGGGTCACGTTACGTAGTTCTGCAAAACAAGATTTTTTCCCACCTTTTGCCCTTCTTTGTGTTTGAGACACGTTTTGATTAGGGGCAAAAATGATTATGATGCAAAAATAGATATATTTTAGTGAAAAAAGAAAGCATCAATAATTGTTCCAACTAATTTTTTAGTTTCTTAGTTAAAAATAAGAAAATTAGTTATTTTAATGATTAGACATGAATTTTACGCTTAATTACGTAGTATATTTTTGTAATATATTAACTTTTCTGATATTTCTTTGTTTGTAACAAAATAAAGCTATCATAATTGAATTATGCTTTGTAATTAGTAAATTTTTTATTTAGCTAAAATTTTTAAGAGTTCTTTTTCATTTTTTAATTGACTACAGAGAATATTGTTTTTGTTTAGTATGTAAATATGATAAGACTTTCGGAAATCCCCTGAGTTCTTAGATCCACTTATGTACCTCTGGGGTCACGTTACATAGTTCTGCAAAACAAGATATTTTCCCACCTTTTGCCCTTCTTTGTGTTTGAGACACGTTTTGATTAGGGGCAAAAATAATTATGATGCAAAAATAAATACGTTTTTGTGAAAAAAGAAAGCATTAATAATTGTAAATTAATAAAATTAGTTACTTTAATGATTAGACATGTATTTTACTCCTAATTACGCAGAATTTTTTTGTAATATATCCGATATTTCTTTGTTTGCAACAAAATAAAGGTATCATAGTTAAATTATATTTCGTAATTAGTTCATTTTTAATTGAAGTAAAATTTTTAAGAGTTCTGTTTTTTAATTGACGACAGGAAATATTGATTCTGTTCTGTAAGCAAATTCGGTAAGACGTTTGACTTTTCTCGGAAATGCACTGAGTTTTGATGGTTCAATTACATTTCTCTGAAAAAGGTAGAGTTTGTTTTGGCCTTTTTATTTTCATGTTTACCAAAGAGAGGGGGAAAGTTATGAAAAAATAAGTAGAAATATTACTTAACACCATAGTTGCGAAAAATTTTGAAGGAATGTAGTATTGATGTTATAAAAAGTTTAGATAAAATGTAATAGCAAATGGAAAATAATGTTCTAATTCAATGTACTTAAAAAAAAAATTTGGCATAATTTAAAGATTTTTTTTTAAATTCTTAAATACTTAGAAAACAAATTAGCGGGTAAACATGACAAAACGTAAGATCAACCTTTCAGAAATTCGTACATGTTTTAAGAGATTGGAGACTCCTTACATCGATTATTTTTCCCACTTTAATTTTGGACATCTTACATTATACAGGAAATATAACAATTTAAATAACACAGTTGTAACAATAATGTAGCAGTATACAATGCTCAAAAAAAAAAGTTTCAAACCTGAATGACGTTTGATCAAATGACCCGATTTTTATATACTTAGACGAAATCTTTGTAGTTTAAAAAACCAATGTACCAGTCATTTAGACCATATTACAACATTGCAAAATCAAATAGTATTTCTTTTCTAAGAAAAATCAAAGTTCTTTTTTTTTAATTTGTGCTTTTAACTTTTAAACTAACCATGGAGGAAATGGGAAACTGGAAGACATGGCCGCAACAGTTTTGTCAGATGGCAGATATAGAAGTCCAGATCACTTGACCAGAAAGCACGAATTAAAATATCTTTCCACTCGTTTGTAAGAATCTTTACTTAGAGACAATAAATATTTTTTATGTTCTATTATTTAATATTTATTGTTATTTTTTGAAATTTTTTTGAATTTAAGATGTGGATTCTACTTATAAATTTTAATTAATAGTTTTAGGAGCCGGGAGAGCTTGGCTGCTAACGCATTGGGTACACGTCCAAGAGGTCTTGAGTTCGATCCCCACCTACTGAAAAATCTCCCTGTAGTAAATAGTGACTGGCGTACGTTAAATCTGTATAATCGCAAAGTTTACCATGTTTCCATAACAAATTATACCTCTGGGAGCACTAAATTGTAGATAATTCTCTAATTCAGGTCAAAATTATGATTTGTGGATGAATGGACGGATGCATGAATGGGACGGCCCTATAAACGGGTGTAACGTATGGGTGTGGCGGTAATCAAATTCTTGGCCATTCATGACGACAACAACAATTAATAGTTTTAAGTGCGGAAAATTAGAATTTGAATGAAATTCGTTGAGAAGTTCTATAAAAATAAAAGATATTGATAAATTATAGAAGATTGTTTGAGTTTTCATATATCTTAAACAATTCAATCAAGTTTATTTTAAAATATTTCATTTAAAATCATGTAAAGCGATTACAAAATTTACATTTCTATAATTATCGAATCAAGTAAAATAAATTGTGAAAATTATTGAGCATAATGTTGGGCTTTAAATTGTTTGGGAGTATTTGAATTTCATAAGTTAAAATGTAAATTAATTTATGCAATTACTTGCTGTGATTTATCGAAAGGCATCAAAAAAGCTAAAGTCATTACAAGGATTACATTTTCGACTAGTCTTCTGATTACACTTTTGGCTACGCTTAAGAACTTGGTTGAATTAATAAATTTTTTCAGAAAAAAAATTTACTTATCTGATCGAAATAAAAATTTCTGATAAAATTACCATTTATAGTTATGACATCTGGTAAAAAAACCATTATTCTTGCAAATAAAGTCAAAATATACATTATTTAAACCATTCCTTCTGCAATTTTTTCCGTTTATATGGTAACAGTTTACCGAAAATTCTTGTTTTCAAAATTATAGAACTTATTATCACACATTTAATAAAAGAATTCAAAAGTGAAAAGTAAATTAAACAGAATTAATGGTTTTTATGCCATGCACTAAGGTATCATGATGAAATTATCAAATTTTACTACATTCACCAAATTTTATCGCATATGAAACCATATGTTTTTATCAGTTTTTCCAAAATAATTAGCAAGGAGCTTCGGGATAAATTACTAAACCATTTGTTTGTGCGCCCATAGAGCAAGTGACATGATAAATTTTACCATATTTTGTTAATTTTGACAATATATTTTTTCTCAGCATGCGCTCATTTATCAAATTTCGCATTTTAAATTATCATTTTCTGCTTAATTAGCATTTCTTAGTATATAATTCGTGGTACAGTTTACCTCCCAACTATTCTATGAATTTTGCATCTTAGGAGGTAACAGTTTAACCATTCCTTCAAAAGTTTAATCGTGTTGATACTTTTTGTTTTGTTTCGCCAATTGTACAAGACGATAAGTGATAAATCAAACCAAACTGCGATAAGCAAAACCTTGAAACAATAAGGTCCAACTAAGCTACTTTTTTTGTTTAAAATAACGAATTATTGATTTCTATTATTTTTTATTCCATTTTATTATTTATATTGCATTTCGAACAATAAAATTTTAAAATAAATTTTAACCGTAAATCTTTTTTTAAAGCGTAAACCTCATTACGCTAAAAGTTATATTTTGTCGAATACAAAGTTTCTTCTGACTAAATTGAATTATTTATCTTACACCAATTTTTTATCTTTGCCGATCCATTATGCAATTTAAAACATTTTTGGAACCCATTTTTTTTTTATCAGGAGTCACTTTGTTATTACGTGAAAAGTGATCTTTTTACTCAATACCTAAAGTATAGATTAAGCGAAAATAATTTTTTTAGAGAGGGAAATCAAATAAATACCCAAGGGGTCTTAGCAACTTCAGAATAAAGAAAAAAAAATTCCCGTTTTATTAAGTCATCATATAAAAGCTTTTTTAAATGAAGTTTTTTGCTTATTAACTTTAAAGCATATTATTTAAAAGACAAGTAATTTTTTTTTGTTTCAGGAATGCATAAAAATGTAGATAAATTAGATTTTATAAATTTCAGAAGTTTCAATCAAACTTCTTAAGCTTATAGCTCATCTATTTATATTTTATGAAAAATATGTATTTAGAATATCTTTTATTTTTAATCCAAAATATATAACGACGTAGAAAAATTAGATTTTTATAAATTTCAGAAAATTTAATCTAACTTCTTAAGTTCATAGCTTATCTTTTTCAATTTAAAACAAGTATTCTTTCATTTTACATATTTTAGTGACTGAATTTTATTTTTTAAAGAAATTCTTAACACATAAAATTAAAAGAGGCGTAAAAAGCTTCATAACGTATGATATATTGAGCTTAGTACAATATAGGGAAACCTGTAAGTTGACCATTTGCAGTGCATTACTCCAGAGTTCAACTTAAGCAGGTAATCAACTTAAATTAGGGTGATAAGTCATTGATTTTTTTAACATAACTTATATCATGTAATTCTTACATATGTGAATCATTTTGTTCATATTAATTCATATATTTGCTCATATAATTTTTCTGAAAATATGTATAATTGGAAAAATATTGAAAAATATATATTAAAATATATAATTATATAATTTATATATTTTATATATAATCTAAATGAAAGAAAACTGAAATAAATTTTTTGCAACATATAACTTTAACATTTAATTTAGCAGGTACCCCAAATATATTTTGAAATGAGATTTATTACAGAAAAATTGGCATTTTAAGTTTAATATGTACCAATTAGATTAAAAAAATAGATGTGCGAGTCTTGAAAGTTATGCATGCCAGTTATCTGTTATAAGTAATTTCTAAAAATATCAATGCACAAAAACATATATGCAATCAAAAAACTTGACAACATATTCATATCATTAGTTTAGAATTTATTTTGTTATGTCTAAACCCCTATTTGTTACAAAACCTTTCAATAGTTTACCATATGGCCAACTGCCAAACGATTTCAGCTTTGCCTTCTATAATAATTCACTATAGTTAAAATTTACTGCAAACCATAATTTGAAAAGTTTTTCCAATTTATTTTCTACTGGTCAACTTATGAAGGGTTAAAATAGCATTCAGTAATACTTCTAGACAAAATTTACTGATTATGCGGTAAGCATACAAGATACACGGATGGTCAAGTTACAAAACTTTTGCTCCCTATTTTTTATAAGATAAATACAGTTCTTAATTATAGCGGGCAATGAGTCAGTTATCAACTTACAAAGATAGTCAACTTGTCAGGTTTTTCTGCGAGCAGTACAGTCAGTTAGTTGTTTATTATGCTTGTGTCAAATCTTAATTTTCCATTAGTTCATTTATTTATTTTTTAAAAACCGAAGTTACATATTTTCGCTGAATATATATGCAAACTGTTCTTGCATTATTTACATCAGAAGTTATAGCTCTCTTACAATTTCTGGTTATCTTAGTAATTTTTCAGCTAATCTATAAGACACTGAATTTTCAAATATGATTGCGACAACTGCACTTTGTAGAGTTTAGCAAACACTTCATATTTAAAAGTAATGTTAAAATTATAATTTATTTACTTTCACTGGGAAATATAATTACTTAAAATAATATCTGAAACTACTTATTATCTCATGAGATAGAAAATGTTAGCTGTTTTATGTGAAACCAAAATGTTAAATTGCGTGAAATTTTATGACTATGTAAAATACGTGACTTTGTACTAACGCGAAACCAACATTTTAAAATGTAATTCATTCAAATTTTAAGAGTAAAAGGAAACAGGAAAAATCAACAAAGAATAGGTTTGAAATCGTTTTAAAACTTAAGATAAGAACTAGAGTAAAAATAAATATGTATAATTTTCTGATAATAGTTTTAAAATCGATGAATTCTAACTGCTTTTATTAGTGCAAGCGTGCATCTAAATAATGAATAAGTCAGTTATCTGATTGTCACTGAATTTATTCATTTGAGAGAAAGCTGTTTATGTATTATTTAAAATGTCTTTTTGTTAAAAATCTCTTATAACAAATTTGTATTATAAAACTTATTATTATTGTATAATTTTAACTAATTCAATTACTTAAAAATATACTCTTGAAATAGTAATTATTTCTATCAAGTTTTTTTATACGCATATTAAAAGTTAAGACAAAATTCAGCTATTTTGCGTGAAATTAAAATTTTGAAATTCTCTGCCATTGGAAAAAATGTCTGAATCAAATTACAGTGAAATGAATTGGCATCTTACCGTAAAATCTATTTCTACATTTCTACTGCAAAATTTTGCGTGGGGCAAAATATTTGATACACCGCATTTGTTACAGTAATAATTACCGCAAATTCATTCAATTACTGTAATTAAATAAATATTACTGGAAAAATTACGGAGTAAAATTTAACGGGAAAAATGGATTTTACGGTTAAATGTATTTTACAGATGCTGTGCTTAGGGTGCTAGTACTTTTTACCGAAATTTCATCCGGGATTTTTTACAGTGAACGCACTTTATATACATATTTATTTCAAAGTTGGATACTTTTGACAGTAAAATCTGTTTTTACAGTAAAATTTTACGTAACAATAAATTTAATATACTGCAATTTTTTAATAACAATTACTAAAAAATTTCTTAGTTACTGTAATTAAATAAATATTGATAAAAAAACTACGCTATAAAATTTTACAGAGAAAATGGATTATACGATATAATGGATTTTATCCTAAAATGGATTTCACCACAAAATAGATTTTTCCATAAAATGAATCTTACTATAAAATGGATTTTACCATAAAATGGATTTTACCATAAATGGATTTTACCATAAAATAAATATTACGAATGCTGCACTCAATGTGCCAGTACTTTTTACCGTAATTTGATCCAGAATTTTTTTTTAGTGTATGCATTTTTTTTTTATATCTATAGTATTTCAAAGCTTGACAGCAAGTAATACACGTGCTTCTTTAGATTTGCGAAAGAACTGCAGTTTCGAGTTCAAGTGTGAGAGAAAAAGAAAACAAGAAATTGGTTGATACGGATGCGAAACTTTCGGATAAGAACTAAAGTCCAAAAGAAAAGCTGCGGCTATCTGAAATGGAAAGTAGAACAGAAATAAAAGTTAGCCAATTTAGAATCAAACAGAAGGTAAGGCCAACAAAAATGTGAAATTGAAACATAAATTCGGAAAACAAGTTTATTCTGAACTGCGGTAAAAGAGCGTTTATTCTTTGGAAAACATTCTTGCTTCTTTTCACCTTTTACTTCAAAACTACATATTGTTTCTGTTAACTCTGGGGAAATAAAATTTCGAAAAAGGTTGAACTTTTAAATTTTTTATACTATTTTTCTAGTAGTTATACTATGAGAAATGGAATTCGAAAATAGAATATGAAAAAATAGATAAACGTGTTAAATACAATATTACTGTTATCATACTCTGTTGGAAATTTTAGAAAGTATTCATCTATAGTAGCGGTTAAATTCACTGCAATTTTTGTAAAATATCAAGATATAAAACATCACGTATAAAATACCTTTATAAATATCAGTATAAATATCAAATATAAAATACCTCTATGAATATCAGTATAATATAAAGTATAAATATCTAATATAAAATACCTTTATAAAATATCAAGACTATACTATCATGCGCATAAAAAGAGACAAACGATATCAAAATATTTTATGCGAAATATATTTTAATAATTTTCAAACGTATGAAAAATGCCCTCTTCTTAATACATTTGAGAAATACATTCCACCGTGAACTCAAAAATCAAATAGAATTGAAATGCATAAATTATTGGAAGTCATAAATGAATGAAGATAATAAATTAATAAGCATCACAGTGAGATAAACCAAAAATGATGTAGGAAAACTACATCTGTGAAGAGTTTAATTTGGGATGTAGCACCTCTAACGACTCTTATGTATCCTCATGCTGTTTTCAAGGTTGGCAAAAGTTTTGGTGTAATAAATCAAGTGTTTAAGGACACTAAGTCGTTTTTCCCATTAAGTCATTTCGCAGTCCTGGTAGACTTGTGGTAAGATGTCGTAAGTTACATTTGCTATGCTAAAATCAGCTCAGATATGCTTTATAGAAGTCAGGTCTGGAGATCTGGCTGGTCACTCTATCGTTAGATCAGATCAGATATCGTTAGATCAGATAGAGGTAAGATCATCAGCTTCAAGTTATTCCTTTATCCAGCTATTTAATAAAAAATACGCAACTAAAAAGTAAATTTAACTAAATAAATGGTTTTTATTTCATGCTCAGAAGCATCATGATAAAATTACCAATTTGTACCACATTTACCATATTTTATCACATATTAGAAAACCGAATTTTAACTGTTAACTTTTCCAAAATCATTTCCCAAAGCACTTCGTTAAAAATTATCGAACTTTTTGGTGTTTCCATAGAGGCAGAAACATACTAAATTTTGCCGTATTCTGTTAGTTTTGATCACGCTTTTTCCTCAGTTATTATTTTTTTCCGATGAAACAATCTTTCCTTGCTATATTTACTGGATCAACTACATACTACATTTTTGGATAAAATAAATTTTGAAAAGAAATAGAACCTCTACCAATAAGTAATGAAAAATTAACTAGCGAAACAGTTTGTTTCAAATCGCATAAAGCAGAAAAATTATTTTTAGCTTTAATGATTTTATTCAATTGTAATAAGAACTACGACATATTAGAAATTTTTTAGCGAATCAAAACTTTTTTATTTTAAATAAAAAATGACATCCATTGTAGAATTTTTTTAATTGATATTACAATAGAAAACACTTTTAAGCTCAAATTTGCAATATTTCACATAAATAAGACTTTCTAATTTTCTCAGACTATCAACAACTTCTAAAACCTTTATCAATTAATCACTTAATTGTATTACTTGCTTCCTTAGTTTTCCCTATGGTTTTAATGATTGATGTACGTGTCGAAACTAAGTTAAAAGGAATTGCCTGCTCAAAGTTATTACTGTTTATGTCTATCATACTTTATGGGATATAATTTGTATATATCTTGAATGGTTCTTCTTAATCTTTTAAACCAGTTTACTACAAAAATAAATAGCAAAAATAAATGGAATAAAGTTAAAATTTGCCCCTTCGCATATTTTTTTTTATTATTTTAAGATTCATATACTCAAAAATTAATCAAAAATCTAAGCAATAGTTTATTAAAAGATATACTGCAAACTATGTTCTTGCTTTGAAATTTTTAAATTATTATCAAAAATGTAACTAAGATACTCTAAACAGCAGATAGAAACGAAGGAGTATTTGATTAAAAAAGACAGAGTTGTAAAAAGAATTTAGTCAATCAGGTATTTTAATCTTTCTTATCGAATGTTATAAGCATCTTCTTAAACTTTATTACATGGTAATGTTGTTCAACTTGTAGAAATTTCGATTCAATTTAATACATTACTATTATTATTATTGCCGAAAATGTGCACAGCATATATATATTATGGAACCAGATATCAATATTATGGTTAAATGTTGAACCAATTATTCTGAGGGTATGATATTCAGTAGAAAGATACTTAATTGTATAAAATGAAATAGTATGAAAGAATGAACAGCGTCAAATGCATAAAAATATCCAAAATAAAAGATAAACTATAACTAGCTCCCCCTTCATTAACTAATCAAAACCGGGTTTAACTTTTTGATTTTTGAAAAAAATATTTTCAGTTTTTTATTTGCTATGCGTAGAGCGCTATCATTTTTTAAAATATGTGATGCATTTACTTTTATTTCTTTATAGCCGGCGTTGAACAGCTGGCACATTTTTGAGTATACGACTATTAGCGTTCATCACCGCAGCTTTGAAATTTTGAACCAAACTCAGACAACAATGAAACTCCTGGGACCTGATGTGGCTCAGGGGATACAGAACTCGCTTTCCAATGAGGTGAACAAGGTTCGAATCCGAGCAAATGCTGGTCGATACAAATTCCACACCCTTATCGCATTGACCACAGTGCAAACGTAAAATATCCTCAGTGGTAGACAGATCATGAGTCAGAATCTCCTTGACATCAGGCTAACTGTGGGAGGTTTTCGTATTGTTCCACTCCATGTAAAGCAAATGTTCCATTAAAAAATTCCGTCACGAAGGCAAATTTCTCCCAATACTTGATCCAGGAGATCCCTTGTGTTCTGGATTGCGTACAAAATTGCAAGGCTACCGAGTTGAACATTGATAGTTGTAAACTACATTTTGAGTCGGCTGCTCAACAGCAGCTATGAAATAAAATGGAAGTCCTGGATCAAACATTTAGACTGACAATTCTTAGTGTAGGATTTTTTTATACGAAATAAACTGTATTTGCATTAAATGGAGAAAAAAAAACACGCAAACCTCCCAATATCAGACAAGTGGTAAGGGGATTCCAACTTCTAACAAATGATTATTCTACTAATTTTACATCATCACTGTGGTTGATGTGAGTCGGGTGCGGAATTTGTATTAAACAGCCATCTCTGGGATTTATACCTGGGTCACCTCGTTGTGAGCCCCACATTCAAATCCAGGGATGTCCCGGTGAATTTAACTTTTTTTGATAGGTTTAAATAAAAATTAAGTTTGGAAGTGGGCCATGCTGTATGCCCATTGGGAAAATGTTTAAATATAAAAATATTAGCTATTAGCGAGTTTATTATAAAAATTTAAACATTAATATTGAGTCAATGCGACTCAAAGATAGAGCATTCACCTTCCTATAAGCACACCCATGTTCAAAATCCAACTGTAACAGGTTGATACAAATTTTGCTTCCGGCTCTCATTGGCAAGAATTCCTCTTCCGTTGAACTAACCGGGCAAGATTTTCGTAGTTTTCCTCGCCATGTATTACAAATGCGGATTAATTCCCTCCTGGAGTTCCATTGTCTTCTGGGCTGAGTTAAAAAGTACAAGGTTACGGAGCTGAACATTGATAATCATAAACTCAGAATCAAGTCACCTCTTAAACGGGGGTAATAAAACAAAACAAAATTGCTGATCTTTAATATTATTTTTTTATTACATTTAATATATGATTTAAATAAGATAAATCAAAACATGAGTAAATCACTCATGATCAAAAATATTAAACCTTTGTTTAAGGGCAAAATAACTTTGACTTTATATTTTCTTTGAAATAGGCAAAAAAAGGAAGTATTTTATGACAGTTGTTTCTCTTATTCTGGATTTTGTATTCGTAAGAATGTGAGAAAAACAGGAAATCGATTTGATACAAAATTTAAACATTGGGGGTAAACTCAGAAACTAAAGAAAAATAAAAACTACCTGAAAAAGGTGGAACAAATAGAAATGAAAATAGTTGAATTTCGAATAAAAGAACGAAAATGTTCAAAAAGAAACAATTTTTCAAAGTTCTTATTCCAACACTATGTTTAAGACTTGTGTTTATTTTTAAAATTATTTTCGTATGAATGATTACTTTCTCCATTAAAAGAAGCCACGTTAAAAATAATATAAAGATTTTCTGAAGGTATCTGATGCAATTTTCTAAAGATTATCTGAAAATGTTATGACTTCTTAAACTGTTTAGTTTTCTACATATTTTTGCAATATCAACGAATTTTTTTTAAATTGCTGAGAGTCGTAAATTTCAGAAAAATTTCTGGAAAATCTAATTGTAAGAAAAGCCAAATTTCCTTTTAGTTTCTTCTGAATTTATTTATTTTAGAAGGACTTTGAAATTAGATTATTAACGACAAAAAATTAAAGTCAGCCACTCATCAGCGCTAGTTGTCGAGACAGGCATGATACAGTAGTATGACCAGAGCAAATATTTTAAAAGGAAAGAAAAGCCTTCAAAGTGACTATGAAACATCTGCAAAAAATCTGCTGAAACTGCAAAATCTTAATTTTTTTTAAAGAAAATTACGCTTTCGAAAGATGATTTTTAGTGGGGGAATGATAATTATGAACAACATTCTTGAAACTAACATGGATTTTATTACGAATTGGTAGTTAAAAGTATAAACTACTTTTTAAGCTACTTTCTGAAACATTTTAGAAACCCTATCTTAACAAAAACTTTAGTCAACAATTTTATTTTCAACCATCAAAGTACGTACACAGAACACGACCTCACAATATATAGTTGTTTCTGCTTTAAAATACTGCTGGAAAATGAATAGAAGAAACGGCTTTTTCGGAAGTTAAAATTATATTACGTTTGAAGTAATTTCTTTGTAGTTCAAACGAAACAATGGAGATTTTACAGTTCAAGTGTTTTTACATTTCTCCTGTAAAAACATTGGCAAGCAAATAAAATTTGTATCAGGAATAAAACTAGTTGTTTAATACTAATATAACCTAGCTGGTTGTTGTTGTTAATTTACGTGGCACTAGATCTGCACAATGGGCTATTGGCGACGGTCTGGGAAACATCCCGGAGGATGATCCGAAGACATGCCATCACAATTTTGATCCTCTGCGGAGGGGATGGCATCCCCGCTTCGGTAGCCCGACGACCTGCGCGCGAAGTCAAGCACTTTACGGTAGCGCAGTTTAACGAGGACCAATACCGCACAACCTCGGTTCCTACACAGACTGATCCAAGTGGTCACCCACCCGCACACTGACCGTAGCCACGGATGCTTGACTTCGGTGATCTGCTGGGAACCGTGTCTTAACGATCAGGCCACTGCGGGACATAATAACCTCGCTGGATAAAAAACTATCATCAAAGGTATTTTTTAGAGATTATAGAGATTTCCTTTCTGCCTAATTTGCTCATCAACCCAAATGTTCGATATTTATTGATTTTTTCTTCACGCAAAGTTTGCAAAACATGCAAAGATTGCTATTAGCCAAAGATGTAAATCCTTTTTCTACAAAGCTTTATTAATACAGTTTTTACGCCTTGATTCTTATATTTTTGTTTTTGAGCAGCAAATAAAATGGTACATTTAATAACCATCAATGACAAGAATGTTAGTAAATTATACTTAGAAATAAACATATTTTCTTTTGACAGCCGTCAAAAGATTTGCAATTACATAAGAGCCATTGTTATTTCTAAAAGAGTAGTTAAATTTAAGATTTAATTTCAGTCATGCAAACAGAAAATAAACTGGAATTTATGAGTATTTGGAATAAAATTCACCTAATCTATTTGCAAGGATAATTTAATTGCGATATAGCATAATTAATATTCATAAACTTTTATAATGCATAACAAACTAATAGAAATTTACAGAAAATGGTAATAAATTTCAATGACGTAAATAGCATTTCAAACAATAAACATAAATTTTTCTGCTTTATGAGGCAAGCAATTTATTATGAGATTAAGAAATATTTTAAATTAATTTGTTCACGACGCTTTACAGGATAAGAGAAAATAAAAGAGCTCAGCCTTCTGAAAATAATGGATAATTCCAACAGAACTATTTATGGCGCTTACTACTTAATTCAATTATGCAGGTGAAAGTCTTAATTAGTAATGGGAAAATGGTTTTAAATAGAATTTAGTTTTTTAAAAAAAGTGAATTTATTTTGGCATGAAAAAGGCTTTATACATTGAACAGATAGCTGATGCTTAAAGGAAAGCATTTATATTGTATGTTTGTGTTCTTGAAGATTTTTTTAACATAGCAATACGTTCGTGAGAGTGAAAAAAATGGTTGTTAAAGTGGTTTTTAAATCGAGAAATTTGGAATATATTTCAATGCATTTCGTCTGTAAATTTATAGATTTTAAGCCTGTTCTGAATTTAATTAGTTACAATCATTGATGCAAAAAAAATCTTATCATACAGAAGAATTTAAAGCTAGCCATTTTGCTTCTATAAATAATTATTAAATTTGCTGCAATGCAAATGCTTTGCAGATTGCTAAAAATGAATAATAATTAAAAAAAGTAATTGTTATTCTTGTGTAACTGATAAATGTAATTTCATGCATTATTGGTAGAGTAGTTGATACAAAAAAATGGGTTACCAAAGAAGAATTTTAAAACTAAAAATATTTAAAAAGCTGCAAAATATTCCATAAATAATTACTGCAGTTCAATTGCTTCGTAGAGCTTGAACGAAGGAAAAATTAACTGTTCATTTGGTGTTACTTATTATCATCGTAATTTAATTAGTAGAGACAATAATTTATTAATAGAGACAAGCAATTAGAGAGCATTGTTGATATAAAAAATCATCTTACAAAGAAGAAATTAAAAATAAACATATTTTATTAACTTCAAAACTTTCTATACATAATCATTCAAAAGCTTCGATGATAGCTAAAACTCAGGAATAAATAGAAAAAATTTATTATTTTAGCACTATTTAAAAAGATAGTTTTATACGTAATTATTTTAAAAGAACGTTCTAAATATTCTCGTACTTTTTATGCAATTTAAAATCAGAAAATGGTAGATTTTTAAATTCCAAATGATCTACTATCTAAACATAGTAACACATTTCTCCTTTTTCCTTAAATCTGATCAGAATATCTGGAAAGCAAATGAGCTGTATTAAATTAGCTTTATCCAGCCTCTAATCGCTTGAGTGAATTTCAGGCGTAATTGCGTCACTGAATTAACGATCTATGAAGCATTGAGATACACATTATCTGCCTGTAATGTATCTCAAATCACTAGATTCTCTAGATTTTGTCAATCTATTATAATCTCTGTTACTAAAACTAAAATTGCAGCGCCATCTGTCGCAATGATTAACAGCCTGTTTCAGAAGTACTTTATTAATTGCTGTTCTATGAGATAGCCTTGGTTTAGTCAAGTGACATTATTATCTTAGAAAATTGCTTTTTAAATTTGAAAACGTCTCGGTACTAACTGGCAGTAATTTTTTATAGTTTAAAATATATAGAGAAGGATTCGGGGCATCTTAGATTGAGCATTGGTCATCAATTTTAAAGGGAATTTGTCAGAATCCTTAGATATGTAGTTTGAAATTTAAAACAAGTTTTATTCAAAACTGAGTTAAATACTTACAAATACAATTAATGCTTGATAAATGTATTTCAATAGTTGATTGTAAAGAGTTCATGGTACTATCAACAAAGAAACTGGCTGCATATTTTATAATGTTGCAAAGATGTGAAAATATTTTTTATTGATATTGGTTTTTGTAAAAATGCTGCAATTTTCAAACGACCATTTTTTGAACTAAAGTATCATAAGAAGTGAAGAAATATCGCAAAAAACTAAACTCAGTGACGCGACTGCCCATAGAGGGCCAAGGCCTACTGTGCCCATCTCAGTTTTCTTGACCTTGGGCTCTGGGGTGCAGGAACAGATGTTCCGATCAGGTGGTCAGCCGAACGGAGCCCCCAGTGTTTAGTCCCCAAGCAGGATTGGTACTCATTTATCTCATATATCCACTGAAGGGATGAAAGACTGAGTCAACCTTGCCCGGTCCAAGGATCGAACCCAGGACCTGTGGCACGGGAGAGCGAAGCACTACCGCTCAGCCACCGGGCGTCGAAGAAATATCATACGGACAATAAAATCAGTTGAACTTTCTTAGAAAAAATAATAAGTATTCAAACTTTGCTTAGAAGATTAATTTACGAAAAAGACTAGTAGTTTTCAAGTAGATTTTGGATTTGGTAAAGAAATATATCAGTTATATTAGAAACTATATCCATATTCTTGGAAAGAAAGATATCGAATTCCAAAGTAAGAGTCAAATTTTGTTTGCATGTACAACAAAGTCATTTTTGAACTAAATGTGATATGAGCACTAACAATATTAAATTTAGAAAAAAATAGGATAATGCAATGGAGCTAACAAACATTACTGGCCCTCTTGATATCAATTTATTACCTGTGGTTATTAAGCACTTTATTAGAAATGAGTATGGGAAGTACAAAATAGTATAGAAAGAAATAATTAGGCCTGTAATAGCCATAATCTTTTTAAGGTTACAGTTTTTAGTTTGAATTAAGTTTTAGAAATTAAAAAATGTAGTGGTAGTGGGAAATCAAAATCTACTATCGTACAAAGTGAAGGCATTGATGCTAACTTTAATGGTTTTACAAAAATGCGTTACAGTTTGAGAGAATACTTCTTATAGAATTTGATTTTTTCTCAAATGAATATATATATTATAGCCAGTGTTAAGATTTATCTTAACTACCCTAACATTTTATACCATAAATTAAGTAATGATCTATAATTTATACAAAATATTCATCTTCAAAAACGTACATGTTAACAATATTTTAAAAGGTATTCGTTTTTTCCCTATATAATTAATATATTTTAGTTTTTCCATTTAGTTCCTTCTAAAGTATTCTTATTTGCAACTATATTAAAGCTACATAAAATTCTTGACTTACTTCAGTTTGAATTTCAACGTAATTTTGACAAAACATTTTTTTAAACACAATAGTATTGTAAAATTTTTAAAAATTGATGATTTTCATTCACAATCAATTAGGCTAGATAAAGATCTATTTTTCCTCATCTTAAAAAAAAAGCTTCCAACGAAATTGAATTGCAATCCATATTTCACCTCTTTATCTTTACCAGACCGGAAAACCATTTATTATATTTTTTTGCAAATCATTTTTTATCAGCTTCCTGAGGAAAAAAAATTAAAAAAATAGAATATTTTGCTTGATATTTAGAGAATGGATTATACTAAAATGGTTCGACAGGGGTGAGCTGTAAATTATTATGGAAATAGCTCAGGGAATATAGCTGTAGGGTGTGAGGTCAAGTAAAAAGGATCATATTTTTAGTAATAGAATAAAACTTTTCTAGAAGAATTTTTATTTTGAATTTTTTTATCTAACTTTATTTTACCTAACGGAATTTGTTTAAAATATTTTCAAGGGTATTTCAAAGTATTAATATTAAGTGTATTTCTGGAACAGCGGTTACCAACTGGCGGCCCCCCGGGCCACATCCGGCCCCCGAAGCCTTTTTTTTGTGGCCCGCGAGCTAAAATATATTAGTTATCATTTTTTGCTGACAATTTTAGCAAAAAATCAATATGGGTTTAAAATACTTTTCTTTCGTTAAAAAAAAACCTAATTTCTTTGTTTCTGTGAAATTTAACATACCAACGGAGTAAAAAAAAATTTTTTCTCAGGTAAAAATCTACTTCTTATTTTATTTTGTAAATCAATACTTTAGTTTCGTACAACTTGATGAAAATCAGATAGTAATATTTCATGTTCCTTTGACCATAAAAAAGTCCTATATAAAAATTTGATAAAGTTGCCGCTCGCCATTTGACTGGTGATTTTAATTGCGGCCCCGGCCTCATGTAAGTTGGAAACTCCTGTTCTAGAACATATCGTACGTATCTAGAATGTAACGGTTAGGGGACCGCAGAGTTATGGAACTTCGAGTTCCATAAATTCTTCGTCACCGGTATGATGGTGACATTGTAATAAGCAGGAACGTAGGTTAGAGAAACGCAGGGTTATGGAACTTCAAGTTCCATAAATACTTGGCACCGACCACTTTTATTTCACTTATAAGCTGTTTCCCTTACATCTAAAGCAGGATAGACCTTAAACCGCCACTAGGTATAGAACCCAGTGCTTCACAATAACAGCCTTAAAGTTTATATTTTTTACTTCCATACTTAATGCATTAGGGTGCTATATGTACATATTTTGACTATATATTTTCTGATTATAATATAAAGTAATATATTTTGACTTATTTTCTCTAAGAGACTTTATCTAAAATATTTTTTATAAGTATATATAAATATTTCTACGTTTATATCATCCAATGGAGCATTGTATAAGGAAATATTTTTGTGTTTATTTGAATTTTATCTATAATTGCAACAACCAAAAAGAAATACTTTGCGCCTCTATAAAATATTTTGATTACGCAGTTACTTCATATGTAAGTAAGAAATTAGATAAAAACAAACGCTATAACTGACTCAGCGTCTTAATAATTTAGGGTGAACAAATAAAATATCAACGTAGTTAATAAAATATTCTTTTCAATGAAATATGCAATAACACCAAATGTCTCCAAAGAGAACTAGCTTCTGCTTTTCGAATTCCGCAAGTGGTCTGCATTATTTAATGACCTGTGACCAGAATTATTTCATTACCAACAATAAAATATTCTTTTATAACATGTGATAAAATATAGTAAAGGTGGTAAAATTTGGTAATTTACTTTTCAGTTTTATATCTTTAATTACTAAATATGTTATAATAAGAAATAGTGAAAAATTATTACATAACATTATAAGATTAGTATTTACATAACATTATAACATTAGTACTTACATATCATTATAACATTATTTACATAACATTATAACATTATTTACATAATATTATAGCATTATTACTTACATAACATTATAACATTATTATTTACATAACATTAAAACATTATTATTTACATAACATTATAACATTATTTACGTAACATTATAAAATTATTAATCATTATTATTATGAAAACCAAAATTTCAGGTGGTCCATTAATATATGAATGAAAAAATTTACCAAATGAGTGTTTTAAATATCGCATATTTTAGCTTTATTAATAGAATTGAGTTTTTTCTTCGTTTTATTTTTGGTATTTTACAGAATCTTTTTTTTTCTCAGCGTAAGTTGAAACTAAATCGTGAATTTAGTTTCATCTGCATTCCTTTACTCAATGTAAAACTAAGTGTATCCGTTACAACCGCAACCGTTACAAAACCACAACCATTACAATAAACTCAATTGTAACGGTTGCGGTTGAAGGCAGTTAAAGAATATTCGTCTTTGCTAGTGATATTATCATTTGTTTCAATGGAGGTAATATGTTTTATGTATTACAGATTTTGAAGCGTAAAGAAAATTTAAGCAAAATATTTATTAATCAAATTGGTTTTATTCCTGTAGCATTTACCAAGCATGAATTTAAATTTGATCTTAGTGGAATCTGATGAAGAAAGAACAGATCTGTGTTCTTGTTTTTAATCATGAATAATTGGTAGAATGGACTGGTTAAAAAGATAAGTCACGGAAAGGACTTAATACCACAGTGTAACCTCTTTGATCAAGACTTAATAAACACATTGTCAATAAAACAATCTAGAATATGATGATATGATGTAATGAAATAGTACGAAATCTCAGACAACTGTGCAAAAAATTTACTCCAGATGCAATAAAAACGGTATTAACGGTAATTTTAACTGTTTGCCTATAGATAAGGATTTGAGCAGAAACCGACAGGATTCGAACCATGGTCCTATGAGTCCAAAACTGGATGTTCTTACCCTCATAGTTCTACAACCCAGTTCAGGGCGAGTTAGGAAGATTTCATTCAATTCACTTAAAAGTTTTTAAGAAAAAGCGAATTAAGTCTTAAGCGAAATTAAAATTACCAATCTCCTGACTAAGCTTTTGGAATTACATTTTCCAAATTCCAAGCCATTAAAAACTTAAAAATTGGTATGTCATGAAGTGTCATTATGATGGAAACTATACAAAGCTTCTTAACTCTCCCTGGACTGGGTGGCCCAACTATGGTGGTTAGAGCATCCTACTACGTAGTCAGAGGTACTTAGTTTGAATCAGGGAGCCAAAAAACATCGCTCTCACTCATTTCTCCAATAACATCACATTTGAGACTAAGAAAATGAGTATATGCTGTTTCAATTTTGAATACTAGAGGCTTACTACTTGGGCTATCGTTCGATTTTGAGAAACAATTGACTCAATGTGTATGACTTTAGAGAAGACTTCCTATTTACAGTACAATCTAGGTTTCCAGGTTTAAATTCTATGGCAAGAACAGATGTGTGTTGTGTTTGCGTACTTGTAAGCCCATTTATTTGCTTCTTTCTACAATTATTAAAAATTTAAACATAAAATTATACAAATTAAATACTTTGAATACTCAACGTTCTTTCTTTCTTTGGAAACAATCAAATTTAAGAAGAAAAAAAAACAATGATTATTTTGAAGTATTCTCGGGGGTTGATGAGCCAGGCGAGCATCCAAGCTATTAAAAAATACCATTAAGTATATATAGGCATTATAGAACCTATTCACAGCAAAAAATTTACCACCTCTTCAATCTTGAATAATCTTTGAGCAGTGATGGCTCAGGGGATGAAGCATTCGCTTTCCAATGAGGAGAACCTGGTTCGAATCCCAGCGATGGCTGGACGATATAAATTTCGCATCTGCCTTGCACCGATCACAATGCTGACGGCTGTAAAATAAAATCTTGAATAATCTATTTTTATATTAAAAAAAAGTATACGTATTTTTGAGCCTTTCCTGTGCTCTTTAAAACAGTTCGAAAAGCAGTGAAAGCACGAAAAATCAGTTTGATTCGGAATCGAAATTTTTGTTTCACATTTACTATAGCCTTGCAAAAGAAATACGAAAAACGCTGCAACCTGAAAACAAAAGTAAAGCAAACCAAAATAAAATTGGCCTAGTCCTAGCAAAAAGCAGAGTAAGGTCAAAAGAAAAGCAAAATTGAAACGTTAAGTCGGAAAATAAGTTCATACTCAACTGAATTGAAAGTGAATTTTTTTTTCATCTTGAAGAACGTTTTCTTTCTTTTTGACTTGGAAAGTACACATTCTCGAAATTTCTGATAGAAAATTTTACTCTTGAGAAATAAAATTTCAAAATGGTTTAAAACTTTTTTTTCTCATTTTCAGCCACCTTAGAAATAGTAACACTAAATAAAAATATAAACTACCTCTCCAGTTTCAGGATTCGTAAAAAAGTACATTGTGTGCGTTTTAAGATTACAGATATAAGCTTCAGGATTATACTATCCACAAATTTCAAAAATATTTCACCAGCGTTTATTCCCCTCTATTAAAATAATAGTATACTCTTTACTTTTATAGTACTCTTTATTGCAGTTAGATTTTTATAAAATTAAAGAAGCATTTAGTATTCAATTTATACTAGTATCTTTTGATGATTTAGTCATATAACCACGTTTTTTTCCGTTTTTTTTTTTGAAAATCTAAATAATTAAGTACTTTTTCTTTTTTTTTGCATGGGAAAATGATAATAATAATCACACCATTTTTGCAAATTTAAATAATTATCATTTTTTTTAATGGGAAAATAATAATAATAATCACCTTTATTTTGCAAATTTTTAAAGATATATTTTTCTTTAAATTTTTTTATATGGAAAATAATAAGAGTAATCCATACACCAAAAAATATATATTTGCATTAAAAAACAAACCTATTAATATAGAATTATTAATCAGTATAATATGAAGTTTGAAATCTCTCTGTAATGCCAAAGATAGATTAATAATCATCCAATAAATATCTGATCAAAAATCTAGTCAATGAATAATTTGCTGATATAACACTCATTTTTATATATTGATATAACACTCGTTTTGATATAATTATTGATATAACACTCACAACTGACACTTATTAATAGTGCAACGGTATTATTTTTGAAATATTACAACCATTTTTACACCATTTACAACCAACCACCTTGCACACTTCTAAGTACAATAGGGTTAAATAAATAATCCCAAGAAACTTAAGCGGTGAAATATTACTTGATTGTAAACTTCATTCGCTTCAAAAATACATAAATAGGAAATAACAATTCGCATTTTTATGCTCTCAGAAATCAATTTTGACAATGCCAAAATTATTTTAATCCCAATCACATCAGTTCATCTTGATGTCCTGGAATCTTGATTTATTCATATGAATGCTGACTCCCTTAATAACGACATAAGTTCCTCACTACCTCTAAGTAGCGTGTAGAAATGTATTTTACCCAGATTTGCCTTTCACGGATACTGAGGTTTTTCTTGTTCTGTTTTTCTATTTTTTTCGCTTTTCTTTGTTGCCGTTTTTCTAATTCTGTTTCTCACCTGAAATTTTCCGTTTTTCATAGGCAACTTTACGCTTTATATTCCAAATCCCTTTTGTTTCTTCTCATTTATATCTGACAAGTCTTGAAATTGGAAGTCTGTTTTTGAGCGCTTGAAACATGTCTACTATTAATTTCCATTTATATATTTTTAATGTGAATGAAGCTTTTAATCAAGTAACATAATAGAGATATTTTTCTAACATTTATTTAGCTACTATATTTGAACTTTTAAAATCGTATTATATATGCGTTAAATATTATCTTTGAATATGCATTGGATATCAATTCATCATTACTGTTTTATTTATATTCCATTGCATATTTATAGTTTGATCTTGATTATGCTATCAATAAGATTATTCTAAAAATTCTTTTTTGTGAGAAAAATTGCATTATTAGTGAAGTTATCCATACTAATATTTTAAGGTCGCTTCTGTTTTGATTAAATATGTTTGTTTTAAATTAAATTGTAATTAAAACAATCAATAAATGTATAATAAATTGTTTTAAATTAAATATGTTTTTATTAGAAAAGGAAACATTAAGTCTGTAGAGATTCGATCACTAAATGTTTCTTCATATTAAATTGTTTTATCGTGACATTTTTAACTCTATAGTATTCTTTAATCAGCAAAGTGCTCACAAAAAGTGAACATCAAAAATTAAATTTGATAAAAATTATCAAATTTTATTTTGTTCTCAGTCTTAAGTCTAGCCTTAAATATGCCAAGTAACTACATGTTTTAAGCTACGAAATCAGAGTTAAAACGTAATTTCGAGTGCTTCAGATTTTAATTCTTGATCCTCAAAAGATGTGGAGTAGCTGCAGTCTGAAACATTTGGTCGTAAGACATTAGTCAGAAAAGCTGTTGAAAGTTGACCCCTTAATAACAATTTCCCTATCTACGTATTTTGCTTTATAACTTTTTAAGCAAATCGAAGCATTTTTTTTAAACAATTATAAAATTTATTTATACAAAGATTTCCATATTAAAAATAATAAATAATTTTTTTTTTTATTATTCTTTTATGATAGTCAAAGAAATGTTGAATTGGGGTAGCTTACAAATCTGTTAATCATTCTGAAGTCTGTAAGTTTAAATGACAAAATATAATATCTATACGAAATCGGTCAAATATTTCTCCGGAAAATATCATTTTTAATCTGTGAGTTTTTAAATTTCGATAACTCAGAAACTATTGGATGAATTTCATTTATGTTTTGTATTTTGTCATCTTAGATTATATAAGATTAAATTGAACAAATTTTAACTCCTTATAATTTAAATATTTCGACTTTGTTAAATAATTTATAACTTTAATAAATAATTATTTAAAGCACCTTTTGCGTGTGATTTTTTCTATCTTTATTTACGTAAGATCTTTTTATAAATGATGGATTTTTATCTTTAGATAAACCAGTTTCATAATTGTTTGAAAATTTTTAAAAAAAATATATAGCAAAATGTGCAAGCCTGATTAGGGTCAGCTGATCAACCCAAGCAATAAAATAACAAAGGATATTTTAAGTCCCAACTCTTGCATGATATTAGAACAAAAATAATTTGTTAAGGAAGTAAAATAGAAATAAATAAAAAGACGAAAATCATTTAATGCACTTCATCCATCTTCTAACAGCAGCTACCGGTTTTGTAATAATTCTCTTCTGTATCATTTGATCGCAAATGGATTGTGATTCCCCTTTTTCATTAGACACTAGACATAAAATACATCACAGACAGACAGTGTTGAAGAGACAAAAAAAGCGACAATTGTCATCTTGAAGTTGTTTAAATCAATCTGTCTTAGTAAAAAAAAATAAAACAAAACTTTAATTGACAGGGAGCTATTTCAAGGAAATAAAATTACATCACTGCCTGCAGTTGTCACTGTTTGAATTACTTTTTGTTTAGAGCAAAGAAAAAAGTTTTTCCAGCAATTGCTTTAAGTGTCAACTTAGGAAAAATTGTTGAAGTATCAAAACAGTTTTTAAAAGTCTGCAGCATAAAAATCGCATTAAAATTTCGTATCTTGCTTTATTTGAAGTTATTTTTTTAAATATTTGTATCCGGTCAAATTTTCTTGGCTAATTAATTTTGGTATCATAATGCTTTTATAGATATTATGAGCTATCTGATTTTCGGTTATACCATTACAGTTCCTTTTAATTTATATTGTAAACGATATTGGGTTTATGGCTATCAATATTTAATTTCTTAAATTTATAATTTTGGACCCAGAAGATAGAGGAACTTTTGGATCAAACATTAAGGCAAACTTTGTTGAGTTACACAGAAGCAAAGACGTCAAAATCTTTACATGGTGAACCAGAAGGGATGTATATATATATATGTGTGTGTGTGTGCGTGTGTGCGTGCGTGCGTGTGTGTGTGTGTGCGTGCGTGCGTGTGTGTGTGTGTGTGTGTGTTATTTTATTAAAACTTGATATCTGCACGAAAGAACAATCTGATTTCACTTCACAGTGGTGCAAAATTTAAGGCGTTGCATGGTCGTTCCCTATTAAGAAAATTTTACAATTAAGTGTTTAGATTTTTTTCACCCAGATTATCCAATTTAAAGTAACATAACATGAACTTTGACCCCTTAACGATCGGTTAATTTTCAAGAAAACTGTTATAAAAGTGTCTATTTTGATTAATACACGGATTTGGTTAGTGCTAGCATCTTGTTTAAAATAAACTAACTATTTACAATTACCTTAAAGATATCCTGGTACTGCTATATGGTGTGTAAAAGGAGAAATAGAATGTTTTCCAGCAAAAGAAATGAATTAGTTTTATTATTATTGGCGCATTACTACTGAACACTCCAGCCCGTCATTATCACGGGAACGAGAAATAGCGAGCGAAAACTCACCCCGTCATTTTCACGGGAGCGAGAAGGAAGGGGTTAAACTTGATTCTTTTTATTACCTTTATTTTGAAAAGGGATACTGATAAAATAAATGAAGATAGGAGTATTCCATTGTTACGTCCTATTTTAATGATTTGTCATTTCAAAAACTAAGACGGATGGATGAATATGAAGCTGATTGATATAGAAAAAGTGAAAAACATAAATAAAGAACAGATACAACGTAATACGCACTAATTCAAGTAGAAATGCTCTCAACTAGCATCAACGAGTTACGCATACGAGTTCACTATTCTATGTTATCTATGTCAACTATGCTAGTCTATTCATGCCATGATCTAAGGTGTCATGTTAAAATTCGAAAATTTTATCACATCCAAGAAGTTTTAATCACATTTATAAAACTATATTTTATTTTTAATTTTACCAAAAACCCTACCAAAGCACTTGATGAAAATTTTTAAGCTTTTTGGTGTTCTCATAGAAGTATGAAAATGCCAAATTTTACCATATTCTGGTAGTTTTGAAAATAATTTTTTTCTCAGTTTAGAGATAATCCATAAAAAAGTAATAAAAATATATTCAGTTTTTTAAACCAGAAAAATAGAATTCCATGATTTTTGTGCAGTCATTTTTTTTTTTTTGTTTTTAAAATAATATCTTATTATTATTGTTACGTAGTTTTAAGCATTCAGAAAAAACAATAAAAAATCCTAAATAAATTGAATTTATAGTTCAAAACATGCCCCATTAAGTAAATACAAGTGATGATTCCTTATGAATTTAACATGAGTTTAAAGATTTAATTAATTGTTAATGAAATATTGAAAGATATTTATTAAATGCACTAATCTGAGTGCCTTGAAAAGTGACTTAAATCATTAAAATTATGAAATGCATTAACGCATGATTTGAGAAAGCATATTTAGGAAATGTCAAAATCATTGTAAATTACGACCCCAGAAATTGAAAAGCGTTATAAAATTTATATCCTTGTCGAAATTCTTGAAATGACGATATTTTCTTGACGCAAGCATAAACTATTGCTAAAGCTTTAAAATCATTGTTGAAGTCTGCAATATGTCTAAAGAAATGAAAAGTGTTAGTGTTAAAGTATATAAAAAGCTGCTAAGGTATCCGAATATATAAAAGAAAAATGATTTTCGTTTTGCCTTTATAAGGCGTTTTATAAATTATACGCGTTTAAAAATTTATGTTCAACACATTTATGGTATTTTTATACTTTAAAATGATTTTTATGACACGAAGATTTTTGTGACTAAATCTTACTTCAAAAAACTGGGAAAGTTAGAATGAAAATAAATAAATCATAAATATAACACTTTTCTTATACTCTACGCGTTTGCTGTGCTATTTTTGGTGAACAATTTTAAAAGAATTAACTTATTAAGAATTTAATTTTTTATCGTATATATTGAAAATTGTTTAGTGCATCGATATTTATAAGGCCTTAAATTTTGATTTAATTTCTTTTTTATTTTATAACCGTCGTTGAACCAAAATTTTGGGTTGACGATTACAAATGTTCAACTCCTTAGTATTGCAATTTTCATCCAATCCAGAAGAAAATAAAACTCCTGCATCAGCACCCCCAGAGGTATTGATTTGTTATGGGAATATGGAGGACTTCATGACTTGACAGATTTAACGTGCATCAGTCACCATTTACTACACGGAGAGTCTTCGGCCTGCAGGGGTCAAGCCCACGATCTCTTGGACATGGGCCCAATGCCCTTTCAACCAGGCTATCCTACCAATTTTTTTGTTAATATATAAATCCAACTAAACAAGATTTTGACAAATTATATGATTTTGGGTTTTGCTTACGTCAAAAGAATATAAAGGTGTGCACACCAAATTATTCTAAAAAAGCTAAAGCACATTTCATTCTAGAAAAAACTTTGTCCTTAGTCCATGTAAAATTCAATATTCAATAATTAAATTCAACAATTAAATCAAGTAGATTTCTTTTTTTAATGAAAATATTTAAAGGACACGATTCTAATCCATGAACTACAATTAAATTAACCCACTTTTATTTTCGTATTCATTATATTCTTATTCGTTTCATATTTTCAATATGGATATATTTAATAACGACTTAATAAGCTGTTAATTTTATATTTTAGTAGATTGTTTATTACTAAACTTTACTTTGTTTAAGCGAAACTTCTTCAAAATCTACCTTAAGACAGATTGAGTTTTGGGTTGTTAACAAAACGAATTTGGGTACTTTAATAAACGTTTTGAACAAAAGGATATATTTTGTTGCTCTAATCTAATATTTTACTAACACTGAAATTTCGTTTGTAATTAATTTTTTATATTTAAAACTACTTATACCTGAAATATAAAGCTTTTAAAATTATTTCTAAAATACAAACAAGTAGAATTAAGGACACAAATATATCTATAATCATAAACGATTTGTAGCAATCACAACTTACAAATTTAATTTGCATAGATATGCCATAATCTTTTCGATATGTAACTTGTTTCTGTAGAAGTGCACAGTTGAGTTTAAACTTTAAAATGCTTTTCTTCCCTTTTAGAAAGAGAATAATCGATTATAAAATTAAGAATATTTACTGAATTTAATATATTCAAGAAACACTTTGATTAGGAAGAAATATTGAAAAAGGGAGTTTTAAGAGTGATCAATTTTTCACCTTAAGTTTTTTCCAAAAAAAGTTTATATCTTTGAGTGAATGCTTTTCTTACTTTTACTTTTTTTTTTTAAAGAATTTTGAATACATTAACACTTTTTCTCTTAAGTGAATTTTGAAATATCTCCCGCTCTAAACAATTGAGCTAAAAATTAAAACAACGTAGTTATTTATTTTTTTAAACATTATTTTCTCATTTTTTCTTTCATCCATTTTATTATTGGGATAGTATAATAATGATTGATTTTCACATTATGCAGAAGAGTATTTTTGATGTACGATAAAAGAAATAATTTTAACATTTCTACTTTGTAAAAAATGCTCGCATATCCGAGCATCAAAAACGGCGGTAACTGATCTTCTCATAAACTGAAACTTAAACACTTCTCTAAAACTTAAAAACTTTTACAAATAATTAATTTCAATTAATAAAATAGTTTCCAGTTTTCGATAAAACATTTCAAATGCATTAATATTTTAGAAACATTAAAATTGATTTATGCTATCATTTACATAGGTACACTTTAAATACTTTTCGTGTATCTTAACACCAAAAATGATGACAACCCCAAAGTAGTGTTTCACAATATGTTCCACTACACTAAACCCAAGGTGAGTTTCTGGTGTAGGGAAACATCTAGAATGTTCTTTTTCACTACTTGGTATAAAGTAGCCACCATCATATTTATTATTCAATAATACTAAAGTTTATAATAAGAGTAAATTACACATAAGAATCAGTAAAAATACTTTTACGATGCAATCTAAATCAAGAATCATAAATTTAGGATGCAAATAAACAATATTTGCTAAAATAAAATTAGTTTGCTAATCAACCGTACAAAGAGAATAGCAACATGAATTTTAACAAATCCAAAGAGAATGGAAATTAAATATTATAAAATTAGTTTATGCAATTAACAGATTTGCGTAAATATTAACATAAGTTTCTGAATGTTACAAATAAAACATACATTTATTTTATAACAGTTTATGCGAGCAGTTTCTCAAATCAAGTTGCAAAAAGATTATTGCACACAATCATCCACAATCAAAATTTTTTATCTATCAGAAAAAAATATTGAAATTTACTTAGCTATTACCAGTTAATCAATGAAATCCGGCAAAAAGCACTCGTATTTCCTCAGTACACTTCGTTTAAACAAACGCCATTTTCCCCCATTTATTACCAATATCTTGAAATTACACTAATATATTCGTCTTTTAACTTCTAATAATGGTAATAAAGCATTTGTTATACGTTTAAAACATACCCTATCATCATATCACACAAGAATTCAGTTAAATGGTTTAAATATAGACTAATAATTCGTCAAATTTGCGGAGCTCCAAATTACGGACTACCTTCTTCTCCAACAAGCTGCAGATTGATGTAAGATTTATCAATTATTGGTGTTGAGATTTAACTACATCCTTTGAAGTATGTAAAACCTCGATTCGCTACTAACTTGAAATAAAGTTATCATTCACATAAGTGTTTCTACACCATATTCGAATAGGTATTACACCCCAGTTTATAGAGTGTATTTGGAAATAAGATATTTTCGAATTTCATGTATCTAGTAAAAGTTATGGAAACTTTTAAAATACCCAATTAAGAACAGTTTGATGCAAAGATGACATTTTCGAAAAAATGAAGTTTATAAGTGTATTACCACTAAGATTTCAATTATACTGACTTGATTCTAAAGATTAGAAAAATTAAGAAAACAGAATTTCTTATTTTATTTATTTGCTTTTTACTTACCTAAATTATAATTTAACAATTCAAATCTAGATATTTCAAAGTATTTTTAAACATTATTAAAATCAAAAGGAGCATAAATTATTGTGATAATTCATTTTTGAAATAAAAATTAAAATGTAAGAATAAAATATGGTGATTGAGTGACATTTACTTGTCGTCAGGTTAACCGTTCGATGGGTTTGACGTTTTCGCTTCTATATACCACAAATACGGGTTAATCCATTAATAATTCCACAACAAAGTTTATCTGAAAACTTGATCAAAAAATTCCTTTGTCTTAAGGATTCAAAATTACAAGGCTATGGAGTTGAACATTGATAGCCGTAAGCCCAGTGCTAGTTACAACATAAAATGAAAGGATTATATAATGGTCTAGACGAAAACTAGGTAGCTCAAAATATACATTAAAAGATAATGTAGTCATTATTATATTTTGGCTTTAGGCAAGCATTAAAAAAATTATTTCAAATAATAAGAGGAAAGAAATTTTCATGCGATTCTCATACTGCAAACTTCTTTTTCTTCTGAAACTTCTCAATTTCAGATAACTTGGTACTTAAACAATAGCTAAAAAAACATTTAATAAGCCAAGAAAATTTGGCCGCGGACAAATATTTAAAAAAAAATAACTTCAAATAAAATGAGACGAAATTTTAATGCGATTTTAATGATGCAAACTTTTAAAAACTGTTTTGATATTGATACAATTTTTCCTAAGTTGACTTTTTTCTTTGCTCTAAACAAAAAGTAATTCAAACGGTGACAACTGCAGGCAGTGATGTAATTTTATTTCCTTGAAATAGCTCCCCGTTAATTAAACTTTTGTTTTATCCTTTTTTCTGAGACAGATTGATTTAAACAACTTCAAGATGACAATTGTCGCTTCTTTTGTCTCTTCAGCACTGTCTGTCTGGGATGTATTTTATGTCTAGTGTCTAATGAAAAAAGGGAATCACAATCCATTAGCGATCAAGTGATACTGAAAAGTATAATTACAAAACAGGTAGCTGCTGTTATAAGATTGATGAAGTCTATTACAGTATAATCATTATAAACTATACTTGCATTATGAAATATTTGCGTTGGTATAGTTTACAAGTTAAGTACTAAATCAGTGTGATAACTAAATCTGTATCAATTTGCATTTGAAAATTCTCACAATAATTATCACAAAACTCTCCTTAACAAAACTAGTATCATGATGTTTTGTTTGTAAGACATATCTCAGGGAAAAGATATTAACTCATTTCCCATAGATAATCTTCCAGTTGAATTTATTATAAAGCAAAAAAAGAATAAAATGGTAAAAAAAAATTATTGTCTCCCCTATATTTTCTGACGAAAAGGGAGATATTTGTAAATTTAACACTTATTACAAATTTTATTTAGGTAACTTTTAGATAAAAAAAAATTCTATTACATAATTTAACTTTACATAGTATAGTTTTAACGTATTATGTATTTAAATATATGTTATAATTATTGATACAATATTGAAAAACATTAACAAAATTTGATATTTTAGTGTACATTTATATTTTAGTATCAGATACATTTGCACAATTCGCAATTGTACCAAAGGAATTTACAAAGGATACGAAAAACAAAATAAATTCTCATTAATATAATTAGCATAGTAAAATGTTACTTTAGTGTGTCATATATCAGAAAAAAATGTCTTTAGTTTCACTCACATATAGATAATATTACAGTCGAACTTATTAGAGAATAATAAAAGAATAAAATGAAAGGTAGAAATATTATACTGCGATGGAAGTAATGATAAAAGAACCTTTTTCTAATGAGGAAATCTATCTTTGTAGACGATTCATATGAAGTAAATTGTTATTCTGAATTCTATTGGGAATCATTTTTTTCTGTATAATTAATGCTAGAATAAATATATGTCGCTATCTTTAGAATCACTTTGAATGTCTGAAATGGGCAAATATTTTTATTCAATACACTGTTTGAAATTTCGTGGAAAAAATGGTTAAATTACAATTGATTTAATTGTTATTTTGCCATATTCAAACAAAATAGTTAAATAACTATAAATGAGATGGTATTTAAACTGTTAAATGTGAGAAGAACTGTTTATTACCTGCTTCTCACCTAATAAGGTTAAACAACCAGAATTTTATCTCACCAACTTGACTAACCTAATGATGCTACTTAATTCAGTATAGATGGGTTCAAATTATATCCGAGAGGACAAATCTGTCAATCTCATGACCGACAGAACGAGAGCTTGATTTCCAGCTTTGACATCACTATATTTCCTTTATTCCTTTCTAAACATGAAGAGTTCCCTGCGTCCTGATCTCCTCAATTTGTGTTTTGCACTCTTCAATACCCATTACTTAACAAAGAACCTAACTCCAATGTCCAGTTAAATTTCTTTTTTAATGTTTTGAAACCATGCTAGTTGTAAATGGTAAAAAAAACATATTCATGATTTCTTTAACCATACTAATTATAAATGGTTTCTAAACCGCAAAGATAAAAAATGTTTCTTTACCGTAAAATTTATGGTTAATTGGATGGAGAGACTGCTGCCAGTCATTTTACCATAATTTTAGAATTAAAACTCTAACGGTGTTGTATCTTCAAGCTAGCAGTAGCTTTTAAAATTAGTACTATAATTGTCATAAAAATCCATTCTAGTTTTAAAAAAAAAAACTTATCTGCAAGAGTTGGCTTTAAAAACAAACCTATTGATTTTCAGTGCGGACATGGTCTTCGGCATTTTTGTTAATAGACTGGCAAACAGCCTCAAAAGAGAAGTTATCGATTATAAAAAATAAGAATCTTCTGCCCTATCATTGCATTCCATCAGATTACACGTCAAAAAATAATTAGAAACGTTATGAATTCTTAGTTCAAGATAGAATAAAATTAAAGCATCGAAATGCTAAGGATTTCTTAGAATTCCACAGTTCATGTAAGGAATCTGCTCCGGATTCTGACTGGAACCGACGGCAAGGCAGAGCATCCTTACCGTATTGGAATAATTCCGAACTCTGACTGCTGTCTTCTTAATTTAGCAATTAATCCAATGAATCATTTATACATCACTTTTTGGTGACTCTAAAATGGCGATTTACTGTGTGCCAAAGATCTTTCATGGCAATGACTTCTTTCCTTTTACCATTGTTTTTTCTTCTTGTTACATTTGTACTTTTAAACATTTGTCTTTTATCCTTTTGTGTTGTGTATTTTGCCTTGACATTGGAATTAAAATATATTTTCCTTGCTTCTGTATTAAACTTGTTCGTGGCAAAATACAATTAAACATGATGTAAAACATTAAAAACGGAAATCAACTAATGGCTTTATTTTCAAGCGCATGAATGTTATTAGTTTAAACATCATTTTCATTTTAGTTTTCTTCCTTTATTGAATTTCTCGTTTGAAATACTGTACCATATCGATGCTCAAAATAAAATAGAGCTAAAGTTAAACATTTATTGCAAAGGAAATGTCTTCATCTTTTTTTCTTTCACAAGAAAAAATTCGTTTCTCAATCTGTGTAAGTCGAAAACCAGATCGTTTATTTTATTTTGAATACTAAAACACCACGCGCGTCGAGAACCAAATAAACATGGTAAAACGCTTGCTTCATTCTTGAAATATAGTATATTGGATTTCGAATAAGCTGAGTATTTCCAAGAATTTCAAAGCAAACTTTATTTAAAGATTCTTAGAAAACTGTCATTCTATTTCTATTTCGCAAGAAGAGAAAATTTATACAAAATCAATGGCAATTTAATTTTCTATTTCAAACATTCCGTTAAATTGGTTGGAATATTTTGTTTTACACAAAAGCTTTGGATGTATATTGGAAAAGATGTTTTACTGAGTTATCTTTACATTCTTGTTGGTTGCAAGTCACAGCTTTTTGCAATTACGGTTCAGAACGAAAGAGCCAAAACTTTTAAACAAATATTTAAATTTAATCAGTATTTAAATAATATAAAATATTAATGTTATTTAAATTATAATGCGTGCTAAATTTCTTCTACTAACTTCGAATTTTAAATTACAACAATAAATTGCTCAGTAAATGAGTATTCTGCCAACCGGCCTGTGCATCAGAAAGGTTCTGGGTTCGAATTCCGGGCAAAGCATGGAAGTTTCTGTCTGTCTGTGTGTTCTATGTCTTTTCTCCTTTGTGTGTGTGAATGGGACCCGCTCTATAAACGGGATTGTGGTTGTGTGAATGGTGTGGCAGAAGTCGAATTCTTGGCCATAGATGGCACCACTGAAAAACAAGAACGATCGCACCACCTCTGCCTAAACAGGCATAAGACACAAAAAAAATGAGTGTTCTAAGTGATATTTTTTGAAGAGAATTTTTTTTATATTCAGCTGAAAACCATCGAATTAGTATCAATCGATGAAAAACTCAAGAGGAAACAGTTTTGAATAATTTAATCCTATTTAACCCTTTCAGGACTGGCGTAAGGAGAAAGAAGCCCTTCCCGTAGCCCGCTCCGAGAGTATACATCATAAAGAGTATACGTACAAATACAAGAAGTGCAGTCTTCATACCATGCTTGTGTGATCTCGTTCGCTTCGTGAATTCCGCTTTTTATATATGATACTGTGGACCGTGAGAGGCGAATCACGTGACTTCTCCTTTATGTATACTTACACATACGTGAGGTACTGCGTGAGAACCCTTTTCAGATCGCGGAAGCATGATCTCGTTCGCTTCGTGAGTTCCGCTTTTATATATGATACTGTGGACTGTGAGAGGCGAATCACGTGACTTCTCATTTATGTATACTTACGCATACGTGAGTTAGTGCGAGAGAACCCTCTTCAGATCACGGAAGCATGATCTCGTTCGCTTCGTGAATTCCGCTTTTTATATATGATACTGTGGACTGTGAGAGGCGAATCATGTGACTTCTCATTTATGTATACTTACACATACGTGAGGTAGAGCGAGACAACTATCTTCAGATCACGTCAGCGTGATCTCGTTTGTTTCGTGAATTGCGCGTTTTATGTATAAGACTGTGAACCATGAAGGGCAAATCATATGACCATTTATATATGATCACATTTCTAAACAGGTTAAATCTTTTTCTTCAGCACTTCAGGAAGAATATCTCATAAAAATAATAATGAATCTGAGAAGCTCAGCAAGTGGCGAGTAAACGGGATGTAATTTACATTTTTTATCGCAGTTCATAAAGTTGTATAAGCATAATAAGATATCATAGTGAATTTTGCAACCGCAAATATATTCTTTCGAACTAAAAATAAAGAATCAATAAAACTATTTCTTTCAATCGTCCAAGTTCTATTCGATGGCAGCAAAGATACTGCCTGTTTAGTATGCAAATTCCGTTTAGAGGGAAGATTGAATTTTTCGAGTTTGCAATGAAAGCCTTTTTACTCCCAAATCTCTTCAAAGAATTATTCATTACTTTGATTAGAGAAAAAATTTAATTTCTGTAACGCTTTCGATGCTTTGATTTTAATATCAGATTAAAGGAAATCGTAATGTAATAATAGTTTTTATCCATTTTGGGAAATACAACAGGTTTTGTGTGTGTTATCTACAACAGTTTTATGTAAAGTTTAATACCTAGATGAATGTAATTATTTAACAATTGAATATTGAAAAAAATATTTTATAGTTAAATTAAATATAGAATAATAGTTAATTGTTATTACATTTTATTTTTACTCAGTTTAATGTCAAGAGCGTTTTTTAAGTTTATAGAATATAGTTAAAATAATGACTCGAAAAAAGATAATGTAAAAACTGTTAAATGAATGCTAAAAAATAAATGTGTAAAAGGAATAACAAGAAATTATGTTTTTCTCACTTGTAAATAAATGAGATACGTTCATGTAATTTATGAATACTATAAAAACACAAAATCTACTTCTAATTCAAATATAAATTACAATCAATTTACAATATATGTAGGTCAAAAATACAACAAATTACTTTAACAACGCTTTAGCTCCAAATAGCGTCCGGCAACAATTATTTAGTTCTTCCACTCCAAATAATTTTCTAGACAATTTTTTCGATGCACACAAGATTAAATTACACGAAATAATGTTTTTTTTCTCAGAAAAACAAAGAAGCTTCTGTCGAAATTGAATTGCAGTCCATACTTCAATTCTTTATTTCGTTAGACAATGAAGTCATCGATCATATTTTTTGGAACAATTTTTTTTATCAGCTGTCAATTTGGTTTCGCGTAAAAAACTGTGTTTTTACTTAATAACTAAAGATTAAACTAAAATAACTCGATGGAAGTAAATTGAAAATGAAATAGCTTATTCTCAAGGGATTAGATATTGAATATCAGTGAGGAGAGAAAAAAATATGACCTACAAAAGGTATAAATATATTTTTTTTTGCCAGTAAATTAATAAAATCGTTTTTTCCCTTTTTTAACAAAAGGATTATTATTAAAAAATATTAAAAATTATGTTCAAAACAGTTTTGTAAGCTTCATTTATCTAAGTATAAAGCTGAAAAGAAGTTGTATGTAAAGCTATAATCAACGTATAAAAAAGCATAAATAGTGGCATAAGAACACAGATACTACTGCTTCGGTTCAAAAATTCTTTAATCACTTAGTGTCGAAACAGAGAAAGACAACTGTAAAAGAGAACAAGAACAGAGAGACTGTAAAAAATTATGGATCAAATTACGATAAAAAGTAACGGCACTCAGATCTATTATCTCAGAACGGCACTCAGATCAGATTACTCTAAAATCTATTTTTTCCAGAACATATTGGAAAACTAAAAAATCTGATATACAGTAATTTTTACAGTAATAATTATAGTAAAATCACTGAAGCAATCTAACTAAATAAATATTACTGTAAAAATTCCAGTATTATATAATACGATAAAATAGATTTATATGTACGATGCAGCCAAAGTGCCGATACTTTGCTTCATAATTTGATCCGGAAAATTCTGCAAAGCATTAGTTCCACTTCTAGGAAACTGTACTTATTACACCCTGTAAATATGTTACCTTACATTAAAGAGCTGAAAGACAAGAAGCTGCGCTTCCCTACCTGTTTGAAATATAATCAAGTTCTACCCAGAACAAATAATTATGTTCTCTTTATAGTTCTAAAAACTTGATTTCATATATATATATATATATATATATATATATATATATATCAAATGAAATAATGAAAATAAAACAAAGTGAAGATAAATGAAGATAATGAGTTCAAAATGAAGATAAAACAAAGAAAAATAATAGACAAATGAAAAAAAGGTGGGAAATAATAAGTAAAAAAATAACAAACAACAGTTTAAGGAAAAAAGGATTAAATTTTATTTAAAAAACCGGGAAAAAAATGGATATAATCTTTTCATCAGCCCACACGATTATATCCGCAAGTGCTTTCTGTAGCTTAAGCGCAATAAATGAAACTTATTGTTTTTCTTAACTTTCTTCATGTTTTCTTGTATTTATTTATTTATATATATATATATATATAATATTATATAATATAATTATATATAATTATATAATATTATATAATATATTAATTATATAATATATTATAATATATATATTATAATATTATAATATATATATATATATTATAATATATATATATATTCAGAATTTAGACCAGTTCAGATTCTATAAACAAGAATCTCTCTTAGTGTCGGAACAGAGAATTCTATTTTCGGATTGTTGGAAAAGAAAATGTTCTATAATTCTGTTCTTGTTCATTAAACTAAACTAATGAAAGTTTGTTCTTGTGCATCATTCACCTTATTTTATTTTTCATTTTATATCCGTTTTGAACAGCCGACCCAAATATGCGCTTACGACCACTAAAAAGTACAGTATTTCTGGCGTTATGAGAGTCACAAAATGATCGACAATTTTTGTAATTATTTCATGAAAATTAAAAATATGGCTTTATCAACTGAGATAAAATTTGATAAATGTGGTAAAATTTGCTAATTTTAACCTAGTACTTTACAGCATGGTATTAAGACAATTCATTCTGTTAAATTTGCTTTTTTAGTTTGTACTTTTTTCCTAAATGTATGGTTTTAATATCTATAATTGTAAAAACCAGAATTTCCAGTAAACCATAGTCATATTAATGGAAACTTATACAAATGAGTGGTTTGAATACCGTTTATTTCAGTTTTTAATTCCAAAATTATGTTTGTTTATTTATTTATTTTCACCAGAAATGCAATTACCCTATTTGCCAGAAATTTTTTTCCAGGTGCATAAAAACAGAATGTTTAAATTTCAAAAATAAACAGCCCTGATTTTCGTTGGACTTCAAGGCAAAAAACCAACAGTAAGAAATAAAAACAGAGACGTATTTTAAAGCACTTTGTAAAGTTTATAACAGAAGAAGTTATTTCTATCATAAATTTTTTTAACGGTCTCTAATATATTACGATCCACCCTTCTCATTGGACATCCGACGCAAAATACAGAGTAATAATAACAAAAGAAAATTTAAAAAAAGAAAACACGAGAAGGACAATGTCATCTTGAACTTGTTTATATCAATCTGTCTTCCACCAGAAGAAAGATGGACACTTAAAAGTAATTGACAGACGGACTATTCTTGTGAGAAAATTACATCTCTCTCCGAAGTTGTCTTTATTTTCTGGAGTTTTAAGTGTGTCCTCGGAGGAAAAAAGAATGTTTTTAGAGTTAGGAAACTCTGCGTAGTTATAGCATGGAATTGAAGATTTAGCTGATGAAAGGTCAAATAGAAGTTTTGATAAAAAGAATTTAAATTTAGTTAAAAAAATTTAATAAAAGTATTAAGTTATGATCATTTTACTTTCTCCGAGAAAAATATGGTTTCAAGTGTTTTTGGCAACAATATACTGGAAGAATTCACGGTAAAAAATTACAGTTCAAATTTCGGTATAATTTATGGGCCCTTTGCATCATCTGTAATATCTATTCTATCGAAAATATTGTATCGATGTACATTATACTGTAAAGTTTACAGTAATATTTATTTGATTGGAGTAATTTTACTGTAATTATTACAGTAAAAATTAACAGCGTGTTCTTTAGAAATCGTCTCCTTTAACAGAACTAAAAAAAACAAGATTGCGAATTCTGAAAGATGAAAAGTTTAAATGAGTGATTGTAACATATAGATTTCACTGGAAAAAGAATGTGGAAACAATATAAAGACAACGCATAATGCTTATACGACTACAAACAAACTTTAAGCCAATTTGCTCAGATTCAATAAAATGTGTCTTAAAAAGTTTATATACTCAAATATTTAACAATGGTATTTTATCTTGTTATCATACATGAAAAAATAAATATTAAAAATTTTTGGAAAAATATGAAATAAAAAATATCAACACATATTTTTTTAAATATTTTGTCATTATTAAGAACACTGGAAAAATAAATATAAAATGTGTAAAACACGTCTTATATCACATGTGTGATACATGTTTTATACAAGCTTTATGAAGGCACTTTACATTTGCTTCTCATAAATTTGTTATTTTTTATTTGCTATTATTATTGCGTTGCATATAATTATTATTCGTTAAGCCAATAAAGAGTTTAGATTATGATATATTTTACTCTTCAATTTCTTGAAATTGTTCATTTCGTAATAACACTATTGTTTAATTTTGAAGAATTAAGTAAGCATGTAAAAAACAAAATTATTCGTATAAATTAAAAATTAGTGAATCTCAAATATTTTGCTTTGTAATAGAGATTTAAAATGAAATAAAATAACGCATTTGTTTGAAATTGCAACAAAAAAAATTTATATTCTAAGGCAACAATCAATTCTTCCTAATTACTCTCTTATATTAGAAAGATAAAACTAATAAGTAACAGAAAAATGATACGAGCAAGTTATTTAAAAATGGAATTTTTATAAAACTCATTATTTTTCCTAATATTTATAAAAATTTATTTTCCCAGAATAATTTTATTTTTAAAGCAGAACATTAATTATTGTTTTCTCAGTTACGCTCAGACAAGCATATAATCAGTTGTAAAAATAGAGACTAGTTTTTTTTACTCTTTCATTCAATAAACGTAGCTGAAAGCTAAGGATCCATCACGCTGTTTCTCGTTTATTATTATTGTTCATTAAGCTGGAATTACTCTAATTTTGAAAACAAGAGCGTATTAATATTTATCTAGTCAGCTGAATAATGTACCATGATGTATTCACATTTTTTTTTTCATTTTCTCCACTTTTCTGCAGAAGTAGGTGCTAAATATCCTTATTTGTTTAAAATTTCTAATTCCTATTTTTACCCTACTTTCTAACGGCATTTACAGCAAAATATATAAAATAATGACTAATTTTTCGAAAAAAAAATCGCACCTTACAGGGAAACTTGAGCAATTGTATGAATTGATTGATGTTTGTTTAGTACACTGCAAGGTACAGTCCGCAAAAAAAAAAGATATCACCCTGAATAACTTTCGTTCTAATGATCCGATTTTCACGAACTAAGTGTCAATCTTAATGGTTCCTGGGGGTGACCTCAAATATGCTAATTAATTAGTGCTAACTATTAATTAAGTTACGAAATCAGACACAAAAACGTACTTTCTCTGAATAAACATATATTTTTTTTACATATTTGGAATCTTGAGACTTGAATTAGGGGGGGTAGACAAAATTTTAAAACAATTGGGTCGTAAATTGGGTTGCAATAAAGGTTTATATATTTGGCGATAGTCCAGAAAACCGCCAAAAAAAGTCGCCTGCGCAAATAAATATTTTAAGATAACCCATTGACTGATTCAAAAGAGAAACGCTTAATTTTACTAGGTTGCTAGGCAACCAATTTCTGACTGTAAAAAAATTGAAATAATGTTTTGTGATTGCTCTGAGAGGTTTAATTAATAGTTAATAGAAAACATCTCGAAGTTTCTAGGCAATAGACAATTTTTAAGTTCATTTATGTCCAAAAAGCAAAAAAAAAAAAAATAAAAATAAAAAAATAATTTATTTTATTCTCCTTTGAAAAGAAAATTTGAATCGATTTATAAGTTTTTAGAATTTAAATACATGAACTTTTTATCTGATATTATTTAGATTATGCTATTTTTGCTATGTTTATTCGAGGATTTCATACTAAAATCAAATTAACATAACTTATACAAAATTTTAGCTATAAACAATATTAGCTATATACAAAATTTTAGGGATAATGATTTTTACAGCTTTAATCGAGTCTTCTAGGCATGAAAGTTTGAAGAAAAAAAAAGTGCTTGAAAAATAAAATGTTTCTTTTTTCTATAACTCAATGAACTGCTGAATGTTTAGTGACATTTTTAAAAACATTGAAATATTTTATGTTTAAGAATAAGATATTGAAATAATATGTTGCATATTGTATGATTCATTGTTTAAAAAATTGCTTCATTTTGCTAGATATTTACGTTACATGGTTTTCTTTGGATAAAGATGATTAGCAAATAGCATCCACATGTTTCGATACATTCTGAAACTTACGTTCGCAAATTCACCATAAAATGTCGCATAGCATATTCTTCAATTACGATAAGCTACATTTACCACCAAATACTGCTACTATGATTATTTTTGTTTTCTTATATATATATAAATATCTGATACGATACTCTCTTTTTAAACAGAGCTCGTAAGGCCCTTAAGATACTGAAATGGGGGCACGAAAACTTAAAAGATTTTTTTTTCCTAATGCCCGCCTGTGTTAACATCCGTCAATTCAGGCATCTACAGGGCGACAGATATCTGTGTGGCCTAAGGATTCCTAACGAGCATCAAACATTCTCAAAATTAAGTGTTCATTCACTGGAAAATTTAGTGTTTATTCAATTTAAGAACTGTTCCTTCACTTGGTTATCTTACTACTTATTATTTAAACCACCAAAATCTTAAAACAATATTATGTAAGTTATCTAATTTTTTTTTACATAATTTGCATTTAATAACAAATATGTCGACATGCATTTAATAACAAATACGTCATTTAGCTAAAATTACAAATTTTGAAATTTTTATGATTTTTTTTTAAAGACAAGCTAAGCTTAAGTATTCCATCTCTGGTTAGTTTACCCTATAAGATTTTGAGAAATTTGCGATGTTGTGAGAGATGCTTAAAAATGTTGACTACGTATTTTTATTAATATTTATAAAATATATATTCAAGAAATTGATGAATATTTTATTCCAAATTTATTCATTCGTATGTATGTTATTGAAATTTTATCAATTATTGAGAAAAAAAAAAACTAAAAAATAAAAAATAATCACATTAAAGAAGCACAATCTGTTTTATAATCATATTCTATCAGAAGCATGCTTTTATAAAACTCCACATTCTCTGAATAAAATGTATTTTATTCAATAAAATATTTTATTCAAATTTCTTTACTAAATTGCAAATAGAATTTTAGACGACTAAAAAAGAAACATCGTATTTTATAGCTTAAAAAAATAAAAATGAAAAGATAAGCAAACGATTATTAGCGAAAAAATATGAATGAAATTTTATGCTAAGCGCGCGAAGTCAAGTTCCTCGCAAGTTTATCACATTTTAATATTAATCGCCCCATTTAATCATTTCTTCATTGTCGCCAAATTATTTTTTTAAAAATAATTAATTTTAATTTTTTTCAGCTTCTAATAAATAAAAACAGTTGAAACTTTAGATTTTTCAATTGAAAAATATGTAGATTAATATGGTATAAAAAATTCATACCTCATAATTCAAACATTTTTCATCCTTAATTTATTTAAATAATAAAAAATAATTAACAATTATTAAAAATTATTTTTTTCGTGAAATTATCTTTGGGTAAATGAGTTTTATGACGGGGTAAATTTTCTTCGAATTGCTTTATTAGTTTTCAAAATATGACTAAAAACGTAAAAAGTGAAATTAACATTAAGGGGTACGAACTTTGGATCGCTCTCCTGACCAAACTATGGGGACCATATTTCCCAGATTGCGGCTACCTCCTATATTTTGAAGGTTAAAAATCTAAATATGTAAGAAAAAATATATGTTTATTCAGAGAAAGTACGTTTTTGTGTCTGATTTCGTAACTTAATTAATAGTTAGCACTAATTAATTAGCATATTTGAGGTCACCCCCAAGAACCATTAAGATTAACACTTAGTTCGTGAAAATCCAATCATTAGAACGAAAGTTATTCAGGGTGATATCTTTTTTTTTTTGCGGACTGTACATTTAGTTTTTCACAACACCAAAATTGGTTGCAACTAATTTACACTAAGTGTAGTTAAACACCAAGGAGAATTCTTGATGTAGTCAAACTCGAAGAATAGTTCATGCTGTAGTAAAAATCAAGGAATGTTCCATTACACTTCTTTTGGTGTAAAGTAGTTGTCACCATTTTTGATGTTTCGTAACATCATTTGTAATGATAGTAAGATATAATGCACACAGGAGTCAGTGAAGTTACTTTTTCGACACGATTGGTAGGAAGAACTATTATTTTAGAATGCATTCATTTAATCATTCTTAAATTAAAATCAACTTGCAAATCAATTATATACACAGTACAGAGTATAAATTCAAATTAGGCTTAATAGAAAAAACGCGAAGTAAGGCGCAATAAATTATTAAAATTAATTGAATTAAAATTAGCTTCCATATACGCAGTCATCCATATAAGTCATCCATATACGCAATAAAAAGTATAAATACGAATTAGGCTCATAGAACAGAAACGGAGTTAGGCTTAATGGTGAATTAAATTTAGTTGAATTAAAATTTACTTACAAATTAACTATATACATAATACAAGGTATAAATATAAATTGGGTTTAATAGAACTGAAGCTGAGTAAGGCTTAATAGTTTATTAAAATTAGCTTGTAAATCAACCATATACACATTACACGGTATAAATTCGAATTAGGCTTAATAGAACAGAAGCGGAATAAGGCTTAAAGGTAGTTAATTGGATACCTGCAAGCGATGTCATCACAGGTAAATCGTGGCATTTGTTGATTCAAAAGCCAATCAGGTTTTGCACACACATATGACGTTGCTTACAGCTATCCAATTAAATCTCATTTAAATTACATGGTTTGGCATAATCACTTCACTTCTTCCAGTATTGCAAGTACCCGATTATTATGAAAATATTTAGTCAATTGGTAAGTAATGTTATTACCTATCATCTTTATAACCCAAATGAAAGCATGCATGTCTCTTGTAACACTGAACTTCGGTTTCTGTGGATGTTAAGAAGCATGCGAGATCACAAAAATTCTCGTACTCGTTAACAAACAATGTATGTTGTCACCTGATAATTTTCAAACATGCGCAAAAATCGATGTTTTCAGAGATGTTAATAATTCATGGATGGTGAAAATGTACGTGAGCTTGGTGTAAGCATTTTCCAGTATTGGTAGAAAGATTTAATTTCTCGCTTTCAAGTGGGTATGAAAACTTGATTCTGTATTAATTATAAAGAATAATAAAGTATTCGCTCACATTCTTTTTGCAGTTTTGAACACCGAATTTGGAGAACTATTATACCACAAGGGGGTACTGCAGTGGTATAATATACTAATGTAATCCGTTAAAAATTTAATACATAATTTGAAATTTGATATTTTTGTAATGTATAATAACTTAATACACAACATGTATTGCATATTTAACTATGTCATATCTAAGACCATACTACACTGAGGAATACAGCGCAGCAGAAGAACAACGGTATTTCAATACAATTGAAAATTGTATAGAACGAAAATGGTTTTGTATGCCACAAGAAGTAATCACCTATTATTGGCAACAGAAGTATATAAACCGATACTTTTATTAATCAATATCACCTTAACGTTATATTTTCTAATTATAATTGTCAAACATAGCATTCAAATACGGTCAATAATTATTATTTTATCGTAATTTTCGGTATGGCATCCACATTGGAGAGCTTTGCAAGTAACTCGCCAAATAATTAAATACTATAAAACAGTTAAATAAAAACCTATTTGAATGCAAATTTGGACTAATTTATGGTTAAAAACATGCTAAAGCATGAAATCAATCTAAACATAGTATTTCATGGCCATGGTTTGCTAAGCAACCATTCCTTACTTCAACTTGTAATAGCTGAATTGAATTACTTGGAACAATGAAACAAATAATGGTATGTTCTATAGATGTTTGAGCAAAAATACTTAGATTTTAGTAGTCAAATAAATTTTAAAAAAATTTCGTTTTTTTTCTACTATAAAAATGTTAATGCATTTTTCGTTTTACTATTCATGGTTATTTTGCAAAGCATTATTTTTACTTCTATCAATCACGCAAATTTTCACGTCAAACTTTTAAAAGTTTCTTTTATAACATGCAATCTTGCATTATTTATCTACTTTATTTTAAAGTAAACTAGTGTCTAAAAATGGTAATGTTTAAAAACTTTAAACAGCTGGAAAAAGATCTTAAACTTGCTTTTTTCTATAAAAATTTAAAATTTTCAAACTATTATGAAAACAATGCTTAATATTAATCATAAAAAATAGAATGCGTATCACAAATATTTTAGAGTAAATAAACTTCTTCAACATGTCAAATAAGTGTTAGTAGCTAAAGAATTCAATTAAAGCATACTTTATTATAAGAGTTGAGGAGCATATTAACAATAAAAATATGACATAAGTTTCAACCAATCTAAGAAGCTTAACGTATAGAAACAAAGTAATAAATAATGTTTTGAAACTTAGATTTTGGTAACGAATTATACGCATAATTCTTGATAATCAAAAAATAAGAATTTTTTTATACCCATATATTACAAACTCAAAACAAAATCATTCAAGTGAATTAATCTTATCGTAAATTATAAAAAGAAATTACATTTTTAGTTACATTTAATGCTTTTATTCAGCACATAAGGATTTGTTCTAGAATAAAATCATAAATTATTAATAAGCATAGATCATGAATTATGCACGTAGTCCATATCGCTGGCTCATTTTAATTATGACTTGAATTAATGTGGTACCGTTTTAAAATGCACATCTATGAAATGGCAAAGACATTGGGATAAATTTACGGTTCAAGAATTTGAAAAGCATTGTAAAATTTAGTGGCATGCTGAAGATCGCATGCTAAGATGGCATATCAATTCTCATTACTAGCATCATAGTTAAAGTTTTAAATCACTGTTTAATTCTGCTATATATTTAGTTGAATAGGGAAGAATAAATCTCGAACATATTTGAAAAATAACTACAATACACTGTAATAAATGTTAGATATATATTGCATTAGTATTGTGTACTATAATATACCGTAAACCGGGGCGAGTCTACCCATCCAGGGGCGAGTCTACCCATTTTAGTTTTATTTAATTTTCACTATTTTAAATTGCAAATAAAAAAACTTTTACCGACGGAGGACTTAGTTCAGACTCTAAGGCAGATGGCGCTGTAGTAGTTTGATCCGTTTTTATTTATTTGGTGTCCTTTTAACCGACCTGTTCAAACGTCTTTTGAGAGATTTGTATTGAAAATCAGCAAACTTTTAGTTGGTGCTCCGTAAGTATATTATTATTATTATTACTATTTTCACTTTGGTTAAGTGATAAACTTATCTAAGACTAAGATTACATTATTTTATATGAAAAAAAAACAAAAAGAATGTAGGTTTTGCTGCTGTAAACAAAAAGCCAGAATTCGCAGGGCGAGTCTACCCATTCGTATTTAGTTTTAATAAAGCATAATAATATAATTTAGAACTTTGTTTATATTAAAATTAAGTCATTTTAAATGAATTAGAGTATATTATTTTAACTCTGCATTGATAAATTTATCATTAATAAGAAAATTTAGATGTTAAATGCAAATGTAAATATAAAATATGTTTATTTTACCTATTTTTTCAATTTTTATATTACAAAATTAACTTTTTTTATTGAATGCAAGTTAAATAAATTATTATTTATTATTACAGATGGTTCGAAATTATATTCGGAAAACAAATGGATTTAAATGTTACAAAAAATGCCATGATTTTGTTAATAATCTTTAATTATTATTATTTATTAATTATTTAATTGTAAATTTATATTAATTTTAATTTATTTTCATCAACAATAATCAGAAAGAAATGTTATTTTATAATGTTAATGATTATAAAAACAAAACTGTGATCAAAATGTGATAATCGATCAAATACTCAATTTGTGTTATTTTATGAATAAAAAAATGGAATATGTAATAAAGTTATGAATTTTACTTCATAAATATCCTATATTGTAACTAAAATAACAATTTAATAGTAAAATTTGATTATTTACAATGTTAACATTCATTTTAGTAGAATGGGTAGACTCGCCCCATACGAGAGATTTGTCAGCAGTTCTATAAAAATATACAGTAACAGCGTAACTGTTAATATTTTCTAAAATCGATTTCACAGCTTTAAAGAGGGATACATAGCGATTCCGAAACACCTATTAAAAGCCTTTTTTCTTTAATATTTACAAAAGTTTGACCACTTGAAAGTTGACAAACTGAGAAAATGGGTAGACTCGCCCCGGTTTACGGTAGCTCAAATTAGCTGCAAGAATGATATGTTACAACATTGAACCATATTTTTAAACTCTTTAAATTTGATTACAAAAAGGATTCTGTTGGATAATGTGGTTTAATATTGCAAGTCATTAAGTTTGTACCATTTTATGGTTTAAGGTATCGGTATTATGGTTCAGCATGGAACTTCTTTTTTGTCAGTGTAATAACATGCAAAATACATAAATAGTAGTTAAATAATAAATTTATCGTAATTTAGATGATAAATTAGTCAAACATATGGTAGCAAAAAATAGTTTTATACGAAATTAATTAAATTAATAAATCATTTTTAATATTTACTAACAGCTGAAAGCTATTATAATTACTCCCAAAACTCTTGCACTTAGAAAAAAAGTATGGTCAAAACTACTTGAATATGGTAAAACTTACAGTGTTTCTGGCTCTATGGGAACACCAAACCACCCCATAATTTTTAAAGAATCGCTTTTGTAATAAATCTGGTAAAATTAACAATAAATGTGGCTTCATCATATGTGATAAAATTTTAAAAAACTAGTAAAATTTACTACTTTTAATATGATGCCTAAGAGCATGGCATAATTATTATTTATTTCACTTAGTTTACTTTTTTATTTTTACTAAATGAGTGGTAATAAGAACTATAATTTTAAAAAAAATTCTGCTTAACCATTACCATATTCATGGTAAAAATACCAAAAGACTGACAGCTGCTGGTTATTTTACGCATGTCAGCCGCAGCAGCTGCCGTGATGGCTCAATAGATAGAGCGTTCGCTTTCCAATGAGGTAAAGGGTTCAAATACCTGTCAATAAGAATTCCGCATTCGGTTGTACCGACCACAGTACTGACGTGAACTATCCTCAGTGGTAGACGGATCATGGGTTAGAGTCCCCTTGCCCTCAGGCTAACCGTGGGAAGTTCTCGTAATCTTTCTCTCCATGAAACGCAAATGCGAGTTAGCTCCATCAAAAAAGTCCTCCCCGAAGGCAAATTTCTCACAATACTTAATCCAAGAGTTCCCTTGTCTTCTGAATTTGGTTCAAAATTACAAGGCTACGGAGTTGAACATTAGTAGTCTTAAACCCATAAAATTGTGTCTGCTGCTCAACGACGGTTAGAAAAAAAAATGAGCCATCCAGTATCTTTCTTCATCATCCTATATAACATTGGGTTTGGACGTCCTCTTTGTCGTTTTCCCTTTGGTGCCCAGTTGAAGGTGATAGTAAGAAATTTTATCTTTATCCAGTATTAATATATGGACCGGTAAAGCTGAATCATTTAATTTACATTTTTTTAACTCTGGGTTTTATTTCTGTTTTCTGTAATAGTATTTCATTGGAAATGCTATAAGGCTAAGAAATATTCTGAATAATTCGCCAATACTTATTTTAAAATATTTAATATATTATTTTGTGTAGCAGTTAGTTTCTGAACAGTTTTGCTTATCGTAAAAAAATCCCATACAATTTACGGTTTTAAATTTACACCTGGAATGGTTGTGCAGATCCGAAAAATTTACAAACTTAATCAGTTGCCTTAACGGTTTTGTAGCAAACAAAAAAGAGATTTTTTTACGGGTACTACACTTTTTCCTCAAAAAACTAAGCTGGTCTTATAAATAAATGATAAACTCTCCGAAATAAGGGAAATCTTCTTAGTTCACATTATTTTAGCATTCCTGAAAAATCTTAAATTATTCCACAAAAATAAAATATTTTTAAAAAACAGCACAGAAATATTTCATGAGCAATAATTAAAATTTCGTAGTTCAATTGAAGCTTATTTATATATTTATATCTTTAATATCTTTATATCTTTAATGTCTTTATATACGTAACTACAACTAAAATGAAGCCAAAACTAAAACAGATAAACTAAAATAAGATATTAAAATACGATAAGATAATAAGATAAGACAATAAGCTAAGATATAAGGATTCGATATGAAAATAGGATATTACGATAGGATAAGATAATAAGACAAGATATTAATATACGACAAGAAGTTAAGATATTAGAATGCAATGAGTTAAGAAAAAATAAGATAACAGGACTCGATCAGATAATAAGTTAAAATATCAAGATACGATAAGATAATAAGAAAAGATAACAAGATATAAAGAATATTTAATACAAATATAGAAATATTTCTTGGTGCACAATCAAAATTGCATACTTCGAATGTTCATATTTATATTTTAAAAATATTTTAAAAATCCTTGAGAAAATTCTTTAAAAGTTTTATAGAAATATCAATTTTTGCCATGTATGATAAATAGCGAAACGAATGAAAATAAAATTACCGGGATGTTTGAGAAAAAAAACCACTAACAAAAAACAGTTAATAAATAAAGTCATAAACAGGACAAGCACACCAATAGAGCATAATTGCAAACTAATTAAATTACGTTAATTAATTACGTTTATTACGCTACTGATTGAATTACAATTTTTCTTCAATTAAGCATAATACTTTAAATTCCAGTAAAAATGAAGGCACTTTTGTATGCGGGAGCAAATTTTAGTGCGAAGTTAAGTTTCGAAAATTCTTAAAAGGAACGAAAAAAAGATTTTTCAGTAATTTCTGACAGAAGGGCATTAGTTTTATTATTTTACTTCATAAAAATAGTGTCTTATCTAAATTGATGATATGCATGATTTTAAAAATTCATTTTAAAAGGAAAAGGATTGAAAAACTACTTTAAAATTGCCAATTAAATTGTATTTAAACTAAGTTAATTAGATTTAAAGTGCTTTTTAAATTGCTATGGCATCTCTACCAGCAAAAACAGCTATTCGTTGATGATCATTGCTTACGACATCATTTTACACAAAACATAGTAAGCGTCTATTATCACTGTTATTTACCTATCTTGATAGTTTTTTTATACGGATGTGATATAAATTTACTGATGGTAGATTCAAAATTATCTTTAAACGTTTTTAGTGATTTTTATGATTTTAAATTTAATTGCAAATAGATTGCTTTGTGAAAAAAATTTTAATTGGAAAGTAGATTTTCAAAATCATGATTTCTAAAATTATCCTTTTAGACAAGACAATATTTCATGAACTCAATTAGCAAGGGTTGAAAATAGCTTTAGAACTTGATATCAATTTTTCAAAAATTAGACTAGTTAATTCATTTGAATTAACTAATTTTTAAAAAATATATTATTGAATGAAATCAAATGATTTCCCTTTGAAAAAATATTCAATTTAAAAGCTTACTAAAGTATTTCAACACGATGCTGTTTAATATTTCTTATATTTACTTCGCTAAAATTAAGCAATTCTATTTAAAAACATAGAAAGAAACTGATTTAATAACTAACGAAAATAAACAAAAAATTAATAATTCGACATGTAAAATTTGCCTAACGATCATTGGTGAATAAAGAAAGAACATTATTATTCTCCTTCCCCAACGGTAATTTGTTTCATAACGTCGCTTATACGGTTAAAAAATAATGACTTTTGAATTAAAAACAAGGAAAACCATTGTAAAAAATCAATAATTTACCTTTTTAATCCTTACTCTCTTAATTTCTACTTGCAAAAAATCTGAATGTTTTGTTTGAAAAGAAAGCATCGATATGGTGTCCATAAGCAGATAAACCGGCTGACCCTGTAAGAATCATTGTTTAAATGACGTCATTCTTTTAGAACAAACGAAACATGACTCAACATGAAACATGACTTACTGTGATTTCGTACGAAATGTACTAAGTTTATCGATTTTGCGATTTTTAATTGCTTGTAACTCTTAATTTTAAAATTTTTTTAGTGAATTTTCTCCAGATTTATAATATAACTAGTTTAGATCCAGATTTATAATCTAACTAATATAATCGAGTTTTAATAGGTTTTACGACATAGTGCACATTCCCTATAGCAAATTTGTTCTACTCATGATAGGATAGGATAAGGCTGATTAGGATAACATTATGCTATTTTTTTCAATAAAAACTTGCATGAAAACACAGCTAAGGATTTTGAACCATTTTTATTTCATTTATTAAAACAAAAAGAAACAATTTCAATTTACATACATTGAGTAAAAAGTATGTTTAAAACTACCAAAATATGGCAAAATTGTCCACGTTTCTGACACTATGGAAAGAAAAGCCTCGGTAGTTTTTTCCGAATTTCTTCGGTAATGACTTTGCTAAAATTAATTATAAAATATGACTTTCTAATTTGTGATAAAATTCGATAATTGATGAAAAATTTGTTAATTTTATCATAATACATTAAAGTATGGCATAAAAACCATTAATTCTTTTTCTTTCTTAAAACTTTTCTATTTTGTATTTTTTACTAAATGTGTGTTAATAAGAACGATAATTTAGAAAAACAGAATTTTCGATAAACAGTTAGCACATGAACAAAAATAGTACCAAATTAATAATTTAAATACAGTAAATTTGTGTTTTTTTGTTTGGAATTGTGTTTTTCTTTCTTTTAAGCAGAAATATTATACAGTACGGAAATTTTACTAGAAATCACCTTTATGTCACAATTTTATTGTTAGAGGATTTGTCAATATACAAAATAATAATTTATTTAAACATAAAACATTACATTAGCTTATTAGCATTTTTCGGGTTACTGATTGAACGATAATATAACGATTCTAAAATAAAAATCAGATTTTCTATATGAAATCTTTCAAATAATATACGTTTTGAAAAGAAATGTTACACTAGTAAACTGAAATCAAACTATATTAAACTTTACAGAAAATAATTCCCATCTACGAAGTTACAACTAAATCAATCTCTTAAAGCAATAAAAACAATGTTGATTGAAAAAATACATTTAATATATATATTTAGCATTCAAGTTATTAAAAATGAAAATTTCAATTTCTAAAATAAAAACATTAAAAAAACGTTTTCCTCCTAAACTCTAGGTATTAAATTTACTTGCTCATATCATCAACCTTTTTTTAAAGAGTTAATTTGATACTGCGTGAATGCCGAAATTACATTTTTTAATAGTGAAAAATGCATTTCGAATAATAAAAAGAATTCCCTTTTGCTCAAGATGGTAAATAATCGATTATAAGATTAAGAAGTTTTTTGGAAATAATACATTCAAGCGACGCGTAGGTCAGGAAGAAGCTTTGGAACTAAGCATTCACAAGAAAATCAATAATTTCTTGAGTTTGGTTTTATATTGTAATTTCTAACTTTGAGAAAGAGCTGAATTGTAAAGAAAATATTGAAAGAAGAAAAGATTTTATTGTGACAAAAAGATGAAAAGCTGGAATTATTCTTTTGTGAAATATACTAAGGAAGTGTGTTTATGTATATTTTTTTTATATCGTTGTTCATTTGAATTTATAAACAAGAAATAGAATGAATGAAACTTGCTTTAAAAATTGAAAAAGAAATATAAGTTTATAATTTATTGAAATGAAAAACAATTAATCTAGAGAATTTTTCTTGATAACCTATCTAATAGATATTTTAAGAGTTGTTATTAAATATAATGGAAAAAGAGCAATATTTAAGCGTAAAAAAATTATTAAACAGCAAAAAAAAATTTATGTCAAATTTTTATACATTTATTCAGTTTTAGAAGAATTTGCCATTTTAAATCAAGGAAATACCATGTCTTACATACTAGAAATAATACAATGGTTTAACCTCATTATATTTAATCTTTTTTGATTAAAACTTGAAATTGTTTCTAATTATCATCTTTGAAATAATATTTGTTTCTTTCGCAATCAAATTGGTTTCGGAGTTTTTATCCGCTGCCTTTCTCAATAGTTATTTGACAAAATTAAGTTATTTATTTGTTTCTGATAAATGCTAATCTATCACACTATCTACCAATGATTATAAAAAATTTATTTAGATTGATCATTTAAGAAAAAAATATGCATGTGAAGGGAATTATTTGCTTTATCATAAGTTCGGAATAAATTAGGATATACCAAAAAATACTTTGACTGACATTCACCACAACCATGAATGATTATATATAAGAAAAAAATAACACTTTTCTGTCAAAAGTTTTTCGAAACGTTTTTTAATGCAATTCATCATTTTTAAAATCCTTCAAAAAATTATATATATTTTTTTGTCAATTTTTAGCCGTATAAAATGTGTTACCTAAAAACCTGCATCTTAAGGTACCCTAATAAAATTAGAGCTTACATCTAGGGCAAAATGAAAAACAGCACATTTTTTAAATGGAATGCAATTTAATTTAATAAAGCTTTTAGATCTTTTTTTTTTAAAAAAGAAACAAGTGGTAAAACATTTTCCCTTTTTTTGAAAAACAATTATGAGAAAAAAACAACAATTTTTTGCAACTTCAAAATAATGCAGAAATTAATAAAGATTTTACTAAAGGAAAATAATACAAACGTAATAAATTAATTAAAGTTCTTGTTCAAGCTTTTAATTCTAATGAATATACTAAAAAAATAATTTATTATATTTAAACAGATAATTCTTTGTTTTAGAAACATTTCAAATTGTATTCGTATTATTTACATCGTTAATTAAAACAATATTATTGTTAGACAAATATTAAAAATAATCCAAAATTTTAGTAGCAATAAATTACATTTATGTAATCATCGATATTGCAAATTGCGGATAAAGATATGCATAATTCAAGCAGTATAAAAATCCCTTTACCGTTAGTAGCTGTGCATGAAATTCCAGAGGGAATTAATAGGTTATGAAAGTGGGAGAATAATTTGTGCTAAAACCGAAATGATAACAATATTGATCGTGTCATATATATGAAGGATATAAATATTTCTTTCCAGTACCATTCTTTAAGACAGTGATGGGCATCATTCACGGAAATTTTATTCATGACTAAATTTATTCAGAATAAATTTATTCTGAATGACTATTCATATACAAATTTAGTCATTATTCATTATTCCTTATGCAAATTTATGCAAATTTTTGAATAATGATTGATGAATAAATTCATTAGTAATGACTAGTTTTCTAAATAAAATTTTAAATAACCAGCAAAAAATGCAAGCATTATGTCATTTTCATTGCATTAGCATGTCAATTACAGTAATCGATTACAAATGTAATTAATTATAGATAAATCAACTAGTTGCAATGATCATGATTACAAGTAATCACTGAAACAAATATTATTATTTCTCATTACAAGCGGATATGATTATTTATATTCACTACAAAAAGTCTAATTTTGTGACTACTTGTAATCATAAAGTAAGATTACAAAACATCATAACTACTAATTATCATAATCTAACAAATACAGGTAATCTTAAATTCAAGTAAATGTGATACATATGATTACAACACGAGTAGATGTTATCATAATTTCAAGAGGGATTGATTATATTGAAATAGGGATTGTAGGTTAATTGAATACTTTTAAAACAATGCATAAATTGTATATGTAAATAAATTGTTTAGTTTACTATTGTTTGGTTTATTAAATGAAAACTTTTAAATTTTTACACATCCATTAAATTATTATAGTAATCCTGGGTGACCCATTTTTCACTTTTAATCATTTGTTGTCATCGCTATGAACTAAAAATAAAAGTTACATATACTCTGCCATGAATTCAGAACGTTTTGAATCAAAATTTTCACAAAATGTAATTGTTGTGCTAATATGCACCATATCATCGTACTTCTTAAACATGATTACACAATACGATGGTTCAAATTGAACAGAAACATAGATTAAGTTAACCTTTTTATAAGGTTATGGTAAATGTGGTTTTCAATATGATTCAAGTTACCTTTATTATGTTTTAAAGTTCATTATGATTCAAAGTATGTCAGGATTCAAAGCTTATAACAGTGTAGGAAATTCTAAAATAGGGCAAAAATGTTTAAAATATAAGAATTGTCCATTTACTTTAGAGTAGGGTAAATTAATAAAATTTTCACTCGGTACTTTCTTACATGTTTATTTTTTGCCCCTAAGCAAAGGCAATCTTTTAGACAAGTCACGCAGTGAACTGATCGTAAAGACACGATTCCTAGTAGAACGATTCCTAGTAGAAGTCGAGCATCACTGGATGCGATCAGTAAGTGGGTGGGTGACCACTTTGATCAGCCTGTGTAGGGACCAAAGGGTGCGCGATATCGGTCCTCGTTAAACTGTTCAACAGTAAAGTGCTCGACTTCACGCCCAGGTCGTCGGACTACCAAAGCAAGGTAGCCATCCCCTCTGCAGAGGATCAAAATTGCGATGGCATATATCCATAAAACAAAACCTTTTTTATTGAGGGGGAGGCAAATGCCTAAAGTAACAGCCTCAGTACCCCAAAGGTTTTGCATAGAAGTCCAAGATAAAAAACATGAAATACAAAGAACCAATTTAGAAAAGAAACTCAAACAAATTCATCAGAAAATAAAAAATAAGAACTCAAAACTCACTTTAACCAGTCCCCCTCAATAGAAAAGGTTTTGTTTTATGGCTACCGGGGCCGGTACCCCCCTGAAGACGTCGGCTTCGGTGGTCATATTTTTATTTTTATTTCCTTCGTTTCCTTTATTGCTACATTTATCCTTTTTGTGAAATTTCTGCTGCTTTTAAGCGCGCTTTTTTCATAGAAGTTTTAATAATTTATATTTAAAAAATTTTTTTTGTTTTCTTTTAGTATTATATGAACAAATTAACTCTTTTTTTAAAGATTAATCTGAGCAGAGTATTTTAAGGAATCCGTGTTGAGGTTTCTTTCTTCCAATTTATAGGAGGCGTTGCCTTAAATCATTGAGTAATAAGTTCTAAATATTACTTAAGTATCTGATATTTGTAATGATAATGATAATTTGTAAAGTATCTGCATTGTCAAACCAAGAATAACCAAAATATAAATCACTTCGCACTGGGTAAATAAAATTTAAATAAAGAATCAATAACTCTGTACTGAGCTACGAAAAAGCTCATAACTGAAAAGCATTTACCAACAGAATTAAGAGATTGTTGGAATAACCATGTAAGTGAAAATTTTAGGGGAACTAATGAATCAGAGAAAATAACGAAAAGTGGTTGCATCAATATGACTTTATAATGTAACAAAACTGTTTTTGCCTTTACTTTAATCTTAAAATAACTAAAACACATCAGTTTTTAGTATGCTTGATTGATTTTTATTTCATATTTAAAGCACAGAATTATTAGTCCCGTCTTCTAATAAATTGGTGATAAAATAGTTCGGATTCAAGTTTTATTTTGTTTTGAAAATGTCACTTACCTTGTTCTTCCACCAAATTTTACAATTAATATAGCTAAAATAATTTAATTTGTTTTATTTCAAATTATCTGTTGTCGTTTTTGGTGGCTTTACGTTAGTGAAGTAGGCATATTTAAAATCTTTAATTTCATTTTTTATCATATTCTTATCTTTATATGACAAAAGGGAATAATTTCGAATCCTATTAGAAAATATAAATCAACAATTAAAAAAAAAACGTTTGAAAAATGCTTTTTAATGATTAAGTTGCTTTTAATTTGTGCTTAATTTAAGTTGCTTTTACACTTCTTTTTTTTTTTTTTTTTTTTTTTTTTTTTTGTAAAAATGGAGGAGAAGCGTTTTTACAGCAGATATTACGCTAAACCATTAAGAAATTAAGACGATGAGCTCTCTGTGTATATCTTTGGTTTTACTAAGCATCATGAGCAATCCTTGAGTATACGCAGTCATTCTAGCAGTTGAAAGGTCTGTAATATTGTTAAACAAATTCATCTGTGGGTGATTGAAGGTTTACGAGGCATTTTGATTCATCAGTTAGAAACAGGTCAGTCGTTCTTTAAGGAGACTTTTGCTCTTTGATTAATACACAGTATATTGTTCTTTTTTTTCATTTTGACATTTTTTCTATTTAGCAACAAGGAGATTATTTTGGTGAAATCTCTTTCTGATATCTTATTCGATTTAAGGTACACGAGGCGTTTTACTTCATCTAGTGGCAAATGTTCAGTTATTCATTGAAGACTTTTTGGTGCTTTGATTACGTATTGTAATTTTTTGGTTCTTTTTGACATTTGTTTTTTTGTTAGTAGCAAGAACCTTCTTTCGGGAATTATTTTAGTGACTTCTCTATCTGATTTCTTAGGTGAGATCTGTTTAACATCGAGTTGATTTAGGTCACAGTGTATGGTAGTCAAGACAATTGCTCACATTCAGTTGTGTAGTCAGTTTTCGTTTCAAATTCAAACTATTTAAAATTAAATCGAATTATTTTATTTTTGCACGAAATTAGCTTTCTTCGTAACCAGTTCATAAATTTATCTCCTCTACTCGTGTTACTATTAGTTGTAATGTTCTCAGATAAAGGATCATCAATTTCTCTTGCTTTCACACTATTTGAAGTTTGTGTATTCTTAGATATAGCTGTCTTTTTCAAGACAGGCGTTTTCTTTTTCTCAACTTTCGAGTCAATTTCCTCATACACTTCTAATTCCCGATCCTCGTGTTCTAAAGCCGCATTTTTGCGCTTTAACATCTCAAATTTCTCATTTAAGTCTACCCATACCTTAGTACGCCTGCAATTCTTACATTTATTCAGTTGTTGTTTTACAGATGTTTCTTCCAAAAAAAAGGTGTTGGCTAATATGCACCATATCATCGTACTTCTTAAACATGATTACACAATACGATGGTTCAAATTGAACAGAAACATAGATTAAGTTAACCTTTTTATAAGGTTATGGTAAATGTGGTTTTCAATATGATTCAAGTTACCTTTATTATGTTTTAAAGTTCATTATGATTCAAAGTATGTCAGGATTCAAAGCTTATAACAGTGTAGGAAATTCTAAAATAGGGCAAAAATGTTTAAAATATAAGAATTGTCCATTTACTTTAGAGTAGGGTAAATTAATAAAATTTTCACTCGGTACTTTCTTACATGTTTATTTTTTGCCCCTAAGCAAAGGCAATCTTTTAGACAAGTCACGCAGTGAACTGATCGTAAAGACACGATTCCTAGTAGAACGATTCCTAGTAGAAGTCGAGCATCACTGGATGCGGTCAGTAAGTGGGTGGGTGACCACTTTGATCAGCCTGTGTAGGGACCAAAGGGTGCGCGATATCGGTCCTCGTTAAACTGTTCAACAGTAAAGTGCTCGACTTCACGCCCAGGTCGTCGGACTACCAAAGCAAGGTAGCCATCCCCTCTGCAGAGGATCAAAATTGCGATGGCATATATCCATAAAACAAAACCTTTTTTATTGAGGGGGAGGCAAATGCCTAAAGTAACAGCCTCAGTACCCCAAAGGTTTTGCATAGAAGTCCAAGATAAAAAACATGAAATACAAAGAACCAATTTAGAAAAGAAACTCAAACAAATTCATCAGAAAATAAAAAATAAGAACTCAAAACTCACTTTAACCAGTCCCCCTCAATAGAAAAGGTTTTGTTTTATGGCTACCGGGGCCGGTACCCCCCTGAAGACGTCGGCTTCGGTGGTCATATTTTTATTTTTATTTCCTTCGTTTCCTTTATTGCTACATTTATCCTTTTTGTGAAATTTCTGCTGCTTTTAAGCGCGCTTTTTTCATAGAAGTTTTAATAATTTATATTTAAAAAATTTTTTTTGTTTTCTTTTAGTATTATATGAACAAATTAACTCTTTTTTTAAAGATTAATCTGAGCAGAGTATTTTAAGGAATCCGTGTTGAGGTTTCTTTCTTCCAATTTATAGGAGGCGTTGCCTTAAATCATTGAGTAATAAGTTCTAAATATTACTTAAGTATCTGATATTTGTAATGATAATGATAATTTGTAAAGTATCTGCATTGTCAAACCAAGAATAACCAAAATATAAATCACTTCGCACTGGGTAAATAAAATTTAAATAAAGAATCAATAACTCTGTACTGAGCTACGAAAAAGCTCATAACTGAAAAGCATTTACCAACAGAATTAAGAGATTGTTGGAATAACCATGTAAGTGAAAATTTTAGGGGAACTAATGAATCAGAGAAAATAACGAAAAGTGGTTGCATCAATATGACTTTATAATGTAACAAAACTGTTTTTGCCTTTACTTTAATCTTAAAATAACTAAAACACATCAGTTTTTAGTATGCTTGATTGATTTTTATTTCATATTTAAAGCACAGAATTATTAGTCCCGTCTTCTAATAAATTGGTGATAAAATAGTTCGGATTCAAGTTTTATTTTGTTTTGAAAATGTCACTTACCTTGTTCTTCCACCAAATTTTACAATTAATATAGCTAAAATAATTTAATTTGTTTTATTTCAAATTATCTGTTGTCGTTTTTGGTGGCTTTACGTTAGTGAAGTAGGCATATTTAAAATCTTTAATTTCATTTTTTATCATATTCTTATCTTTATATGACAAAAGGGAATAATTTCGAATCCTATTAGAAAATATAAATCAACAATTAAAAAAAAAACGTTTGAAAAATGCTTTTTAATGATTAAGTTGCTTTTAATTTGTGCTTAAAATACTATTTAATCCTTTATTTTAAATAAACTAACAAAAAAGCCTGGTTTAAATTAAAAAACAAACAAACTAGATTTTGTTTCTTATTAAAAATAAAAATAATTAATCTTGTTTGCTACTATACGGACCTTGACAACAACATTAGATCACGGCGAATCTTAAATGACTAATTTAAAACAAGTTTGAAAATAGTATTTACTGCACAATTCAAGCTAATATGCATTAATTAAATAATTAAAATATTTGTACGTAAACAACAAACTTTAACGATAAAAATACATTTATACAATTTTGTTTTAAGGTGATTACAGTACAATGGTCAGATATTCTTCTTTAAACAACAAAATATATCTTAAGATATCTTGAGATATCCAAACGGAATTTTACATACGTAACTACAACATTGATATGAACGATTAAAAAATCAAAAAAGAGTAATTTCTTAATAGAAAAATTTACAAAAGAATGGAGGGTTTATTATCCTCTTTTCTAGCTACCTTTAGCGTGAATGTAGAATGTGATGCAGTCAGGCATTGATACATGCAAGTTCTTAGTAATATCCTAATGCACCTCGTTCCACAGTTGCTGTCAAAACACCTCTAAATTGACTAAACTCGGAGGATGTCCAACTTTCCAACTGGTCCCAGATATGCTCGTTCGGCCACAAATCTGGGGATCAAGCAGACCAGGAAAGGAAAGAATTATAGAGGAGACATGCGTGTGACAACCTTTCTGGGTGTGACTGCGAATTGCTTTATTTTATAACGGCCGTGGAGGATTTATTGATGAAGCTAACCCACATTTGCGTATGTGGAGAGGAAAACCACGAAAATATCCCATAGTGAGCCCGACGGCGAGGGGACTCTAAGCCATGACCCGTCAATCAGTGAGGATATTTTATGTATCAGTGAGGTAGCACATAAGGCTGAAGGGTGTCACGAACTTACCACTGGGTTGTCATTGGGCCGTAGACCAATATTAGGATGGATATTGTGTCGTATGCATTAGCACCCCATTAAAATATCGTGTACGAAAATATTTAAGGTTACTATTTCGAACAATATTAGGATTGCGGGGAAACTAAGTTATTAAGTTGGAAATTATTTTTTATTTATTTTTACGCATAGAGCATCATAATTTATCTGTCTAAATCATCTATTTCACAAAAACACACTTCACTGTATTTAAGTTGCTAAATGGATAAGATGTATTTACAGGAATACCAAATAAATGCATGAAATAAGATAATCATAAAATTCGATAAATGTACCTTGAAATTATTAATTTATTAACAAATACATTAATCATAAAATTTAGTTTAATCGTTAGTTTTTTTTTTAAAAAAAAGACTTAAAAATAATTTTTTATTCATGCAAAACATAATTTTTATTAGACTAATTTGAATTTTTCATAATTTAGTTTTGATCGAAATCTAATATGCTTTGAATCAGTTTACGTTGAAATAAAGTTAAATAAAAATTTATAAATATGTATGAAAATCTATTAACCTGAAGAAGGCTAAAAAGATTAGGATAAATATCCTTTTGCCAACTTCCGACGTAGGATGATGTTCTGCCAAAAGCTTGGTTGGTAAGAAGCTCCAGAACCATCATTCCATACGCCCATAAATCAAACGCTTTGCCCTCAACTACAGCCTCACTCTCGAAGGCCTCTGGAGGCCTATATATATACGGCAATCCAAGTTCAGACCTGCAAAACAAAATTATTCTTTTAGCACACTCAAACCGAGTCAAAACTCATCCTCCTTAATAAAAAAATGAAGAAAGTTTAAGAATTCAAAATCTTACTCAGCCTCAAGGTGGCAAACATACCAATTAAGTTTTAAGGAGCTTTGGCGAGTAAAATGAATATATAAATGAACAAGAGTAATTAAAAAGTAAAGCTTGAAGTGTGCATTTTGTATTTTAATATTCATTTTAGTCATATTTTTTTGTGTTAAAGTTAAAATTTATGTAAAAGAAAACATTATATTCATTCCATTTTGAAGTCCATTTCAATACTTATCATTGCAGTGATTTAAAAATACACAAGTCCCACTGTAGACTAATGGCAAAGCACGGTTTTCAGCAGATTTTAGAAGCTAGCATCTCTGGCTGCTTTCGGAGAACAGGTGGGTGACCTCTTTGATCAGTCTGCGAAGTGACCTAGTGTATGATATCGGTACCCTGTTAAACTATTTTGCCGTAAAGTAACTTCCCGCGCAGGTAGTCGGAGTGAAAACTGGGGAAGCCATTCCTACTGCTGATAAAAAATTTGGTTTTTTAGTATTAAAAACATGTGTACTGAAATATATTTTCAAAGAACATTTTAATAAAGGAATTATTATAAATGTATTTATGTTTAAATTTCAAAGTGATAAGGAAAAAAAACTGGATTGTTACCGAATTAGTGACTCACAATATATCGATTTCATTCAATAGAATAATGTATTAAAGCCTATAGTTGTAATTCATTTACGTCACGCTAGAGCTCCACAATGGGCTATTGGTGACGGTTTTGGAAGCAACTCTGTGGATGATCCGAAGACATGCCATCACAATTTTGGTTCTCTGTAGAAAAGGATGGAACTCCCGCTTCGACGACCCGGCGATCTGCGAGCGAAGTAGAACCGGCTGTGCACTTGGTTGTTCTTGGTGTAAATATGCCAACAAGATTATAAGCTAATAATAATCTTAATTATACTTTAAAACTATGCGAATATTAAAAAAAACTGAATTAATTAACTGAACTTAAAATACTCTAAGCAATGTATTGCAACAAACTATAAGCAAATATTTAATTACTCACCTTGGTATTGCCTTCGATGTTGAGGCAAGGAAAGTGAAATCGCTGATAACAGCTCTGTTATCATACGAAATCAACACATTATCTCCTTTTAGATCCAAGTGACCGGTCTCGTTTGAGTGCAAATAATTCAGACCACAAAGAGTGCCATGAAGCCAAGATTTTAAGCAGCCTAGGGCCCCTGATTGATTAAAAAAGTGCCTGTCTAGGACTGTATGTAGCAAAGTATTCCGCTGAATGGGCATCACAAAAATAACTACATTCGGGCTATGGAAGTTAAGGAGGAGAGGGATAATGTTTGGATGAGACAATTTTGGCCAAATTTCTATTTCGTTTTTCCTAGCGACTTCTTGGGGAACAATTTTCACGGCAACTTCTCGGCCAAATAGGTCAATCATTTTGTACACGTCGCCAAAGGAACCAAACCCAAGTTTGTTCACGCATACAAAATGATTGACTTCCAAAATCTTCATGGCATCCCTTATGTGGTGGTGATGTTGACCTGAAAAATCAGGAGGTTCATATAAATACCGGCCACACTGCATGTTATCAGTGATATTTCCGAGCTTGCTCGAACTTTTTATCAATTCGCAGGAAATAATTCCCAAAATCAATTTGCTGTAAAGCAAGAACTCTAAGAAGCACATTCAATCTTGAAGGCACAAGTTAGAATGACCAAAAATGGTTTCGCGAAAGTTTAGATTGTTTTTTTAACAATGAAAATGGCTCATTGTTCATACATTAACAATCGATATTTAATTGTTAGTAGCTATGAATTTTATTTCAAGAATGAGATGCCTTGATTATTTTTTCCTTCATCTAAGAAATCAGAACTAATTGTTGGAAAGTGAAATGAATAAATATGAGATTAATGTTATTTAAACTATCATATAAAATAGCATTTAAAAGTGAAATAAGAATCTTTCAATACTTATTATATAATCCTTCTATACCATTCACTATTCATTTTTCTTAGGAAATTTGATAAAAAAACTACTAAATAATATATAAGGAATCACACATCAAATTAACCAAAATCTTAAATAAAAGCCCTACTTTGTTTATTCCATTCGTCTTCTAACTTGTTTCCTTAAAGTTTATTTTTTTTTAAAATAGAACAAGTTAAATGAAAAATAATAAAAATTAAAACTTCTTTTGCTATAAAAGAAATAGAAGAAAGGTTGAGATAATTCAAGCATAAAAAAACGCGTGCAGTTATAATTTCTTCTTATTAAAACTTTCATTTTAAAGATTTTCCAGATGAGTGAAATTTCAAGTTATAGACTAATTTCGGATTATATTAAGATAAGAAAAGCACAAATATAAATTGCAGGAGTTATAAACCCTGTATTTTAAGTTGTTAATGATCTGGAATAGCTTCTTAACTCTGATTTTAGCACCATTGCCTTATTTTATTCATTTTAGAATGAGTAGCTAATTTATTAAAAATTAAAAATAGCATTTAAGTTTAATAGATTTCTTTTTAATCAATCTTAAAGATGCATTTATACAAGAAAATTGAGAAGTTTCGAAAATTGAAATCTCAAATTTTACTTTGAAACGAATTTTAAATGCAAGAAACTACGAAAAATAGCAACATATAAACCTTCTAAGCATTAATAATTATTTGAATGAGCGGTTAAAAATTAACTAAATAAGAATAACCAATTAAGATAGAATAAATAAGATTTTGTTTTAAAAAAAATTTCTACAAATATTTTTCTATAAATGTTTGTTCTCATGCACGCCTATTTTAAGACCACCAATAATTTTTTTTTACAAAAGTACTCAAAGTACAAAAATAAATGAAAATTTATGCTTTACAAGTGTACAAAAAATTATAAAAATTACACAATTTATCAACTTTTATGGATATGATCCGGACATAGGGGTTCCATAGTAAATGAGATTATTTAAAAAGCTGTCGATGGGGACATAGGGGTTCCATAGTAAATGAGATTATTTAAAAAGCTGTAGATGATTATTTCTGGGCATATATGGTGAGTGTGGGCTTATATGACGCCATATTTTAATTCCATACTAATTTTAAATAAACTCCACAGTGCAAAAAGAAAAATAATATTGTCTAAACTTTTATCGCCACTAAAAACGGACAAAACAATTTTTTAAAACATTTCTTTTCTTTTTCTGCAGTTTAAATATTGATGCTAAATCGTTGAAACTTAATATTTTTACTAATTAGCTAGTAATAAAATCAATAATTTCTTCTTAATTTTTATCAGTCCTTTTTCAGCTGTTACATGTCCCTTAGGTGCCTGATATTGTTACTATACGTGTAACAACTCAAAATTCAAAACTGCATTATTATGTTTTAAATCAATTGATATTGGTCTCTCACGTTTAACTTATTCAATTAATAAATATTACGTGATTGGTATGATTTTAGGGCAAGTGACATGCATCAGGCAATTAGTTTCGTAAAACGTACCAATTACAGAACTTGCGAAAAATATTTATTTTTAATGCTTACTGTCCTTCTATTATTAGCAAAAATATATTATTGTCACAGTTACAATTTCAATTTCACAGAAATGTTACAGTTACTCATTTCTTTAAATCTCTTCATCTTATTATTTTAAACATGATATTTCAAACCCTTCATCTCATGACTTGAAATTTTCAATGATTTTTTTTAAAAATTAGAATATCTATTTAATGAATATTGTTTTTTTTTTCAATATCTCAAAAATTTTACTTTTCTTTCAGAAATTATGTCCCGCAGTGGGTTGATCGTGAGGACAAGTTTTTTCAAATGTGAGAAAGCAGAGTGGGAAATCCCCGTTGTCCTAGCAGCTTTACAACAAACACTCTTTCCCTCTTCCCGCAGTGGATTGATTGTAAAGATACGGTTCCCAGTAGAACACCGAAGTCAAGCATTATTGGCTGCGATCCATAAGTGGGGGTGTGACCATTTTGATAAGCCTGTATAGGTACTAAGGGTGTGCTGTATTAGTCCTAGTTAAACTGTTCTACCGTAAAGTGCTCTTCTTCGTCGTATGTAATGTATGAGTGCACGTATGTATGTACAAAAATGTTTGTATCATCTTGTATTATATGTATGTATATACAATGCATGCATGTACACTAGTACATATAATGTATAAATGTTTGCATTTACGAGAAATATATGTATTTATAATTTATGTTCATACATTGTGTATGTAAGTCAAACTCTTTACCCATCAAGGTTATGTCTGTGTCTATAGAAAGATGCAAAATATCGTTTGCTCTTAAATGTCTTATTGCAGGAATTTAACCATGAAACTTAGACAAGTATGAATATTTATTTTTATGTTATTTTAACTTACTCCAGCTTAACATTATTGTTTTATAAGTTCTTATACTTAATAGTGCTAAAAAGTAGTTTATAACAGTTTAGTTACTTAAATTCATGGTAAAATTTTGTTCCAATATCTATAAAATTCGATTTCTTATCGTTTTTGAAAGAAACGATAATCATATTTAAAATTCCTAAACATAATTTTAACTTAAAAAATTAAACGCTTTTTGTCATGTAAACATTTCACTGAACTATGCGTTATATTACGTAAAAGTACATTTCTTCAAATATTTTATAAAAATACTTGAAAAGGATTTTTATTTAAATACTTTTAAAATAATATAGAACAATTAAAACTGACAATAGATTTTAGATATCGTTTGAGTTAGTCATTTAAATTGCTTGAGTTGTTATTAGTGGTTGTAATAATTAAAGTTTTGAAATTTAGATAACTTACATAAGTTGTATACATTGTATTGTAATTATATTTAGATATTCATACATTGTACATCATACATTCATTGGACAAAACTGCATGCACTTATCTCCAATATATGCATGCACATAATTTCAATAAATACATGTCGAATGTATGTACACTATATATATATATATATATATATATATATATATATATATATATATATATATATATATATATATATATATATATATATATATATATACAACGAGTGTATGTATTATTGTATATACATATATTGCGCTTACGTAAATACATACATTGAAAATAGTATTCACGATTACAAGTAATTGATTAAGTAGCTGTAATTGCCCTTAATTGATTCCTGTAATCGACGCCCAACTCTTTATATACGTCGGTACATATATATATATATATATATATATATATATATATATATACATATATATATATATATATATATATATATATATATATATATATATATATATATATATATATGGGTGTACGTTGTATGAGCTAACTAACGCATATAAATTGGTGAAACATAGTGCATACGCAAGTACACTGTATGAACATACGTATTGTATATATACTTGCGTACGTGTTTTGCATGTACACATATGCGTACGCATTTGCATGTGCAACCGTGCACGCATACGCACGTTTGCTTGCATATTTTGTGTGCATACGTGCATACTAAATACATTGTGTGACCTACTTTCGTATGCATGTACACATGAACATAGAATGTACGTAAGTACGGATATACTATGTACTTTAATACTATGTGCGGTTATACAATGTATGTAGGCATTCAACCTTTTTTAATTATTCATGCAAGTATTAATACACAGTGCTCGCTCGTGTATAACGCATGCATACATAACGCATACGCATAAACATACAGCGTAATTAAGTGCTCATGTATCTACAACATGTTTATGTATTCGCGCAGTAACTATTTTTACAATTATTCGTTAGATTATGATTGCTGGTAGAAATGACTGCTTATAATAGTACATATTGACTTTATTGATTGTTTAAAATAAAAGGTTTCAGTCACTTGTAACCAAATGCCAGTTATAATTCTGTTAACTCCCTCTTCTATTCATTTACCATAAATATGAAGCATTATCCACAGTTTCCTTACGAAATATATTTAAAGATATAAAAAAAAACAGTGTAAACATTCTAAAACAACTTAGTGCTCGACTTCGCGAGCAGGTCGGTGGACTACCAAAGCGGGGGTGCCATCCCCTCTGCAGAGGATCAAAATTGTGATGGCATGTCTTTGGATCATTCTCAGGGATGTTTCCCAGACCGTCGCCAATAGCCCATTGTGCAACTCTAGTGCGACCTAAATGAACTCCAAAACAACAGCAGCAAATTAAAACAACTTAAAAACGTATAGGAAGGGAACAACAAATTAAATATTAAAATTGAGATTTTAAATTGATTTTGAAAGATTAAAATTTACAAAAAAGTTCTTAAATATATATACTAAGAATATAATTTTCTCATAGCTGATATTAAAAGAAGTTGGCTTAGCCACAAAATTCCCTAAAAATAATGAGCTTATAATAGCTATTATCATGACCCCGAAATAGCTATGCAATTAGTTAGAAATTTTGCGTTATACATAATATATTAGATACTATCGTGTTCAATTAAAATATCGATGCAAACATCTACTTTTGCTTAGCTATATATAGCATAGTAAATAGATGATAAATGGTTTAAAGTTAATTTATTTAAAATGTCCCATACAAATATATTGCGCCTAATTTCGCAATGGAATTTGGAAATTAGTTTAAGTACTTTGAAAGTAAATTCCCTAAGACCCTTTGTACTTTTATCGTCTAGTTATTTTATTATTCGTAACCGTTAGTTGAAGAAGTATTTATTGAATAAGTAAGAACCATATAAGTTTGAACCAAAGCATAGTTAATAAAATTAAGGTTTACATATAATTAAATGGATTCTTTTCTAACAAAAATAATTTATTACCCACACTTTTGTTAAACTCTATTTACACCAATTTTGTGTGTGCTTAATTAACCAAAAGTTTGTGAGTTAAAAGGTTGAATGCTTCTGTAAATGTATGAAGAAATGTAATTACTTCCAAAATGGAAAGCCTTTATAAATGAACGAAGTGAAAAATGGATACATACATTAGTTTATATTTAAAAAGGCTACTGATGTAATAATGTTTGAATTCAGATGAGATTTTTTTCAAATCAATGCTATGCTTTTAAAACTTTTATTTTAAATACTAAATGCATTTAGCAATTTATAAAATTTTCCTTATACCAAATTTTAAATCTGAAATATAAAGAATTGCTTGATAATAATTAAAATTAGAAATTCGTTACTCGGAAACTTGCTACAATATATAATAGAAAAATTTCACAAATAATTAAAGAAAATTGCATCCTGAAAAAGCGTCAAATAATCATATTTAAACATATAAATTAGAACCAGAAGCCAAAAAATTTCGATTATGAAATATATTGATTTATTTATTCTATTTTTGCTGTTAAGTGTATACGATTATATGATTTACTGAGATTCTGTAATCCACATCAATTTTCAGAAACCATACAAGTAGAAAATTGCTAGTTAAGGTCACTGATTTAGATTTAAAGAGCAAAAAAGCAGACAAACTATCGAAAACTGTAAAAACACTGATTAGAAATGCTGACGAAAACTTTAGAAGTCAGTTTGTGGCCAACGAAATTTGGCAATAAAATACGAATATTTGGCTATGGAATAGTAGAATATAATTGTTCTACTCATTTTATTGCTTGATGGAATTTAGATGTGTTTCTTACAATCACTTTTCAACTCCTTTTGATTTACTTTGGTAATCAAACAAGCTTTATTATTTTCAACATTACCTACCTCCAATGTGATTCGTTAGAATTTAATAGCGTGCTCATTTATTTTAATATTACCTTCCTCAAATGTAATTCGCTAAAATTTAATAGCGAATTACTAATAGCGAATTACTAATAGCGAATTAATAAAATTAATTAATTTAATTTTATTTTTTTCCTTGTCTAAATATTAATTAAAAAATTTAGTGGACGTACTTTTTTGTTTTCGACAATGATTTTGAAATTATATTTTAAGAGCAATTTTTCTGAAAGCAGTTAAAAATAGTACACTTATAGTTTTAAAAATAGTATAATGTACATGTATCGTTAAAGGAATATAGAGATATTAAGATCACAAACTGGATAAACTAGGTATTTCATGCTGCAATTAATTATAGGGTTAAAATTTTTTATTGAAAAATTATTTTAGAAACTTACTATAGATATTTATTTTTTTACTTTTTTTTTTTGTGCCGAGAATTTCAAAACTGATTTTGAAATGTATGGTACATGCCAAAATCAGTTTATATTGAGTTGACTTTAAAAATAATAAATTTTGAAAATAATAAACTTTAAAATAATATTGAGTTGATTTTAATATTGCAAAATTTCCTTTTATCGGATAAAAATTACGGAAATTAATCGTAATTAAACTAGAAAATAGATGAATTTCTTAAATCTACGAAAAATAAAAATAAAGGTCAGCTGCTTGGCATTTTAAACTAATTTTATTGTATTTTTTAAGCTTATTTCATACATCTTCGTTGAATTTTTTATAGTTTCATCTCAGCCCCCCCCCTAGAAAGAATTATGCAATTAGAAGCTTCAGCGATTTTCTGAAAATAGAGCTTACGAATGACAAAAAAATGATTTTTTTCTCTCCTATCAATTACACTAATATCACGCAGAGAAAAATATTTTGAGAAAAGTAATGTATTGTGAAGTCATTTTTGGTAAAAATAAAAATTTGATATTTAAACCATTCATTTGATAATTCCATATATATGGTTACGGTTAATTAGAAATTCTGATATTAAAAACTGTATTTCTTATTACCACACATTTATTAAAAATACAAAACTGAAAAATAAGTTGAATGAACGAAATAAATGTTTTTTTTTTAAATCTAAAATATCATAATAAAATCAACAAATTTTGCTGCATTTACCAAATTTAGATATTAATTTGCATCTTCTAATGTGTGTACCTTTTGCTTTTATTATCGTTAGTGTTGACGTATACCTGTTTAGACGGAAGGAGTGTGAGTGTTCCTGTTTTTCAGAGGCGCCATCTATGGCCAAGAATTCGACTTTTCCCACACCATACGTCACACCCGTTTATAGGGTGGACCCATTCATACATACATTATCGGCAATGATTCTAAAATTATACTTGAAGGAGGGTCATGATGAAGCCAGTTAAAAAATAGGCTATACACTGCTAGACAATTGATTAGAGTGCCTGATAATAGCAAATATAAAATTGAAGGCAGGAAAACGTGAAAATTATCATAACTACGAGATATAGTAAGACGTGCTTTGAGTTAGCAAATTTTGGGTTGACGAACTTATTTGTCACGTGACAGCCCTTATAATAGATATAAAGGATTTCAGCTTTGTTGTTCAAAATCAAAATGTAACGAGAAACAATAAATTGACGAATTTAGAATTTTTGATATGTCTTTCCGAAGTCATTTAGATGATTTTATGCTTGGTCATATAATCGGCAAGGTTGAATCAGTTGAAACTAATAGGTGTAGTTTTGATCATGCTTTTTTTCTCTATGTAATGAGGAAGTTAACTGAAGTGTAACGCGTCACTGGGGCTGAATTATTTCCTACAGGAAGTTTTTTAGGTTCTGAAATTATCTATAAAATTTATTTTGTCTGTTTTGAAATAACTCTTAAATTATAAATTATATAAAAAAAAAAATTTTACTTTGACTATCCCGCCAATATTACTTTTTTCAGACAGAAAAATTGCTGATTATAAAGAGTTACTTTAATTTGAAAATTTCATTAGAATGAAAACTCTATTATTTTGAATAATAAATTCAATCTTTTCCGTTGAGATTTTTGGGGCGAATACCTCGCCAAGAATACTTCATTTCTTAGACAAAAAGAATTGCTGCCTATTATTGCTGCCCATAAGCTTACTTTAATTTAAAACTTTATTTAAGAATTTCGGTCAGAAACTTTCATATTTTTTTTAATGTATTAGTTTTAAAAAATTTAGTAATTTAGTAATAAAATTCGAACAAAAATTGAACAAAATTATTAGAACAAAAGGTTTTGCATAATTCTATAATTTATAGACCGCTAACGAGACCCCTAGACTTAATAACAGACATCTAACGAGAAATATTTCAAAATTATTTCTTGCAAGTATCTTTAACAGTATTTTTCCAAAGCTATTATCAGGTTGAGAATATTTTCAGTGATTAAAAAATTTTTTTAAATCAAATTTACATTTTCAATGATTTGTCTCACTGAAAATAATGAAAACTAGACGAATTGCTTCATGTATATAATTTTATAATTAAAAAGAGAGCAGAAAATAAACGTCAGCTTGATTTGCTCACAAAATCGACTAACTTCCCTTTAAAACTGAAAAAAATAGAAATGCGCCTTGAAAAGAAGAAACATATTTTAAAAACCGTTCTATCACATGAAACGATCAATTATAACAGACGCTCTAAGCTATTTTCTTCCTTCCTCAAGAGCGCCGAAAAGCGTAGAAGCGCAATTTTCAGTTTCAGTAAATGTTCCTTCTTTCAAAAGATGCGCTTTTTGAAAGACAGTTTTTATTATCAAAGCAGCTACTTGCGCAAGCAAGTGCAGCTGAGATTAAATGTGCTAATTGCAAGTATTAAGACAATGCAGTAAGGAAAACGAGGAAATTAAAGTTTTGTTTGTTTATTTCATGGACTGAATTAACCCGTCCCCTCTAAAATTCCAGTGTATCCCTCCCAACTTCACGATGTTGTGTAAAATCATCCACCATTTCACTCTTCTCCCGGGCTTCATTTTCCCCGCATGCGTAGATTCAATTTGTGACGTCAAATGATGAGCGTCTGTCGCTAGTTGCTGAGTGGAATAGTTTGATGATCGTTTGGCAATGTTGTTTAAACTCTTGAAGAATATAGTTCGCTTCAATTCAAATTCAAATATTGGAATGTAGTTTAAATTAGAAGTATGTATGGGCTCCATAAATGAAAACATTTCCACACTACATAATTTAACTAATGTTTAACTAACTTTCAATTTAGAAAATTACGATAATTAATAAAAATATGCAAGTTATAAAAATAATTGTTTTTGTTATAATCGAAATTATATTTATTTAATATATCTGCCATTTTCTTGAAATAAAGAAAGAAAAAAAATTCTGAGAATAATTTAACTCATTTTAAAGAAGCATGAAAACTGATTTCAATATGTAATAACTTGAACCACGTAATCACTGATTTTTCAGTTTCGGAAATAATGTGTATTTTTCAGTTTTGAAACTGAGGATCAATTTTTTTTGGTTTGTGTAGAATGAGATTCTTAAACGAATCTTAGATTTTCTTTCTCGCCGTTTATTTAAAATGTGTAATCGGTTTTTCTCCACAAGCAATAGTTTTTATACAATTTAATAATATATTCCTAAACAGGCCTTTTAAAAACTCACTCGAGGGAATACTAATTACCTCCACTTCTCTGCTACGAAGGAAAATGGTAGGGAGAAAGTGATAATAAATTTCTGCTTATTATGCGATACATTAAGGTCATTTGCTCCTTTTTATCTTAAGTGTTATTTTCAAATGACAAACAAGCACAATGCATATACATAAACCTATACGTTACTTATGAACTCGTATATTCATATTAAAAATAAATTAAGGTAAACCTTGTTTCAGACTTGAGCCTTGAAATTCCTACATCCGCTATAACCCTGAAATCTCTACACCCGATTTAGCTAAGATTATGTACTAAATAAATGCAACAAAAAATGTGTTCCCCAATGTAACGAATTGAGGCATTTCAAAAATGCGCAACTTAGCTTCAATGCCTTATCTGAAAAAATAAAATCATTTATTTATTGAAATCATACCTCATACAGTTATAATATTGAAGTAGTAATAAATTACGATTACATTTTTCATTTTTTTATTTTTTTCAAATATTGGTCATTTTAGAATAAAATATTAAAAATAATTATTCATAATTAGCAGTAGAACAATAATTTTAATCAAAATTTTTGAAAAAATAATGATATAAGATAGTAATTATAATTCAAAAATAGTTAATAAAAGAAGCAATTGGTTTTATTCAATTAAGAAATTAAATTTAAATTATTTTGCGAAATAAAACTATTATTCTAAGATAAGCAAACTTATTAAAAGCTAATTTGAGAAAATTGATAGATTAAGCCATAAATTATAGTTGTTCTAAATGCAAATAAGTTTTCACACCATTAAAATTTACAAACCAATGTCGTACAATCACCCATATTTTGTATCTATTTATTATAAAAATTTATTTTTCAGCAATTTTATAATTGCCTTGCTCAAAGAATCTTTAAAAAATTATATTTTCCTATTTAAAGACAATTTGTTGAAAAGATTTATTTAGATACCTTTATGTAAGGAATAAAAAATCATTACGGATTATAGCTCTTTTACGTCATTTTCACAACAAATGAAAATTGCTTTTACAAAACTGTTTGCAATTTCTACAAAATTGAAAAAGAAATGTTTGAATGTCTTATAGAAAAATGTTAGAGTACAATGTTACTTTAACAATTGAGGACGAATATTAATATGCTTTGTTTCAGAAAACGTTTTAAATAAGAAAACTAAAATTATATAAAGACAATGGAGAAATAACTAAAGCTTTTAATTAATGATGATCTTTTACTTTTTGATTTTCAAATATTTAATTTACAGAAATAAATAGCATTTAGAAATAAAAGGTATTTTTGTTTTTAAAATTGAATACTAGCAAATTAAAAACTTTGAAGATGAAAAAATAAATGAAGTGTTCTTTTTTTAATTTTTCATCACATACTTTTATATAATTTCTAAACGCAATATAATTAGAAAATATATAGTTTAGACTGATTATTTTATTGGTTTTAAAGATTACTGATAACTGATTATTTTATTGATTATTAATTCTTATTGAAGTTACTATTAAAATTTCAAATAATTAAAAAATTGTGCCTTGTCATCTGTTTTTGTTTCGAATTAAAAGCTAGAGAAGCAGAAAAAGTCCATAAAACTGAAAAGAGTAACTAGTTTTTAAATATTATTTGCTTTTGTAAAATACAAATAAATATTTTGAATATATTTTTCTCCTTAGTTTGAAAATTAAATTTTAATGTACTTTAGATTTTTTTCTCGGAACAATTAATGCAGAATAATTTCAAGAAGAAAAAAAAAAGAAAATGAAAGTACATTTTACGGTAATTTATTTCTAGCTTCTACGAAACAGCTGTAAATGAAATGTTTTTAGTGCTTAGATCATAAATCAAAAGTCTTTATTTTTTCTAAAGCTTTCTTAGCAATTAACAAGTGTTTTTCTTTTTCAAACAAAACTATGAATGCTTACACAGATAAATTTTAATTATAAATGCGTTTGACGAAGACCATTTTAAAACAATTTTAAGCAGTATTATACTTAATTAAAAAATAATGGACAATGTTCCAAACATAAAATAAATGATTTGTTCCGGCAAAAAAAGTGCAAAATAGATTTAATAGTTTGTTTTAACAAAAATGAAATATTTTTCCGCCGAAAAGGCATTTAATTATTTATTTTTTGTAATACATTAAAATACCCATCTCATTGTAATTTTGTTGTAATCATTGCAAATTTTTCTTTTTCTGTAATAATATGATCAAAATTTGTAAGTACTCCGAGAATAACAATATGGTCAAAACACCAGAATATAATAAATTTTACTGTATTTTAAGCTATTTGAGAACACCAAAAACTTGGTAAATTTTACCGTAGCGTTTGGTAATGATAATGTTTGGCATTTTTGGTAATATAGTATGATTTTCTAATATGCGATAAAATTTGGTAAGTGGAATGAAAGGAATGGTTTAAGTAAAGTATATTTTGGCCTTTAATGGCTGAATTATGTTTTTTTTTCTCTACCAGAAACATCATTACTACACTGAACGTTAATTTTACTTGAATTTTTATGTCCGTGTGAAAGAAAAACTGGGAACACAGTTTTGATTAAAATGATTTGTTAAATTTTTTTGTAGGTAACTAATTTAGTTTCAAGATTCACAAAAATCTTATTTTTAGACTCATTAATCAAAGATTAATTATTCATATTCATTCAAAAAATATGTGTAAATGAAAATGAAATTTTCACTAATTCTTACATTTCGGCATTTTAAAATCGTTAATTTCATGCCAAATCAACCATTGAAGGGTTAAATAATTATTAATGTACTCCTTTGATTCAATTTTGATGTAGTATAAACAATAATTAAATGATAAAACAGAATATAAAAAAGGAAGAATCTTAAAAATTGCAAAAATTTGCAATTTTTTACATTTTTTAGAAAAAATTTTGTTAATTGATTCAAAATATTTTAATGTTTCATTTACTATAGTAAATCTGCAAATAAATTAAGTATTTCATCAAAATCTGTCCAGTTTATTCTGAGAAGACATGAGAAACGACACTGGAAGAAAAATACAAGTGCGGTTAGTATTGTAATTTTTTTTTAAAGTTTCTAATGAGAAATATACAGTTTAGCTTTTCTTGTAAGAAATGCTACTTGCTTTTTACGTATTAACCATCTGATGCGATTGGTTAAACGTGTGAAACCTACCGCAACTTAGAAGTCTAAATTTAACTTGATGACTTTGCTGACATACAAACTAGTTCTAATCAAATTATGGGAAAAAATGCTCAATTGCCAGGGTTCAAAAATAAAAAGTTGTAGTATTATCAATATAATTTCTTATATTAAGTTTGTAGCTAATAGAATATTTTATTTTCTTTGAATTATTATATTCGATGGTAGCTGATATGAAATTCTATTTCGATAGTGGTAGCTAATATTAAGCAATTTTCAGTTTCTTCATAGCAAAATTTAAACCAGTTATTAATTTTTGCAGGCGAATACGAATCCTGATTGCTATACTCTTCGATAAAATTTAGAAAGTTGATACATTTGTGTTCATGAATTCAGTTCAGATAGCTTTTTTTGTAGTACAAAACAGTAGAGAACACAAGCGATATTCTTCTAATTTTTTAACCATTGCCTGAAAATTTTAAAAATAACGTGTTTTAAACAAGTTGTTGTAAATTGATGTTTTCCATTGTTATTTTTTATTTAAAAAATATCATTAAAGAAAATAACTAACATGAATATTGTTAAATAACTGAAAATAGTGAAAGGAATTTTGATGACTTTATCCTTTCGTAAAGGTAATCGATAAACTCTAAATTACATATTTTCCTAAAAATCTAAAACTATAAAGTAATTTAAAGTTTAATTATTTCACGATCTTACTAAACAGCTGTTTTCTAGTACTAACGTAAACTTTGTAGTAGTAGTAAACGTTAAACGAAAATCCGGGTAATTCGGGATCTTCTTTGACGTCACTGGCGCAAGCGCTCTCTAGCAAGTTCAGACTTGCCAAAGTGAGAAAACACAGAAGGCGAAGAGTTGATCGAAGGAAGAGGTTTGCCGAATTCCGTATTTGATCATGTAAGAAAAAAGGAAGAAATTTGAAAGAACTCTAAAGCAGGGATTATTTCTTTTTCTTATCTGTTCGTTTTTTGCTGAAAGGGATTTTTCGAATTGTTCCATGCACTGGTTATGTTCGTTTGCTCACATAACTTTGTTGTAAAGTTGAGTTGAGAAGAGTTTTGTGAACTTCCGTGACTATGTTTATTATCGTTTTCTAGCGTGTGCTTGATGGAAAAAGTTGTGCGCCTTCTGCAGAAGTTTTTGCCTAAAAAGACGACAAATCGTCTATAAAAAGTAAGACAAGTTTAGTTGTTTATTATTTACAAAACCTTTTAACAATATTTTTCACAAACAAGAAAAAGATTTAATTTACGTTTATAAAATTCGGTCACGCAAAATTGATTTTTCAAAAGATTCAGATTAATATACTTTTGTTAATCTATTGTGCTTGACTTCCTAAAATTATTCTCAAACTAGTTTTATGTTGAATAATATTTATTCACATAAAAAGTTTTAAACTAAGTATTAAGCGCTTTTTTAAAAGGTTCTTTATAAACTACATAATTTAATTCAAAATTGTAAATTTTAAAATATAAAATAAGATTCAGTAAAAATTTTCGAATTTAAAAAGAAGTAACAAATTATTTAGGCATATGGATAAAAGTGTTTTTCTTTACAATTTTTAAAATTTATTGAAACGTTCAATTGTAGAAAAAATTTTGTCGAAACGATTGCTTTAATAAATATCAGTAAATGCGGAATAATTTACTTAATAAAAAATTTAGTAAATTACTGAAATAAAATTAATTATTTTCAATGACCACTACAAATAATACAACTGCTATACTTTATCTATATCTGAACCATACACTAAGGAAAAAATTATGGTCAAAACTAACAAAATGTGGCTAAATTTGCCATATTTCTGGCTGTATGGGAACATAAAGAATCTCAGTAATTTTAACCGAAGCACTTTGGTAATGATTTTAGTAAATTAACAATTAAATATGGTTTAATAGTGTGTGACAAAATTTGATAAATGTTGTAAAATTTGGTAAATGTTTCATGTTACATTGGAGCAAGGCATAAAAACCATTAGTTCGATAAAATTTACTTTTCAGTTTTGCATATTTAGTTCGGTAATGAGAACTATAAGTTAGAAAACTAGAGTTTCTGATAAACTGTTATAATTTGAATGGAACTGTCTCAAAAGGTGAAATAAAATTTATTTTGTATTGAAAATCCTTTTTTTTTGTATAATTTTGAGTAAATCTACAAATATGTTTTAGAGCAACACTTTTCTTTCTTTTTCTATTATTACACTTTATTATTATTTTAAGACTTAGAAAAAAAATTTCATTTATAAGGAAGAATTTTTACAGTAAAAATCAAATAGCGTAATATCTTTGTTATAATTAAGTAAAATTGAGAACAAAGAAATGATGTAATAAAATAGTTGAATATTAGATACATAAAATACTCGGTAATTTGTAACATTGTCGTCATCACTCTAAGTATTAAAATGCTAAAAATAGGCCACTTAGAGCTAAAAAAATGTGCCACTATTTGTTATTCTGGAATATTTCTTTAATTAAATGTTTCTTAGTTGCTTACATATGGTAACATCCAATTCAAATAAATCCATATAATTCTTGGATAAAGGTAATATTTGAATAAACACCAAAAGTTCAGAAATCTGTAATTATTTAAACAAATATAATTATTTAATTATTGCCTGTCTAATTAAAATGGAGCACTTAAATTTACCCATTATTCAATAATTTTTAATTTCACTAATTATAATTATATTTAATTATAATTTTTATTCAATAAAAGTTAATTTCTAATTTAGCTATGAAAATGTATATACAACAAACGAAAATTATTATTTGTTCCACATCCAGCAACACCACTTATAACACCCTGTAAATGTGTTACCTTACATTACGAGGATTTATGCCGAGGAGCTGAGCTTCACCATCTGTTGGGCAAATCATCTTTATTTCCTGCACAGAACAAACAAGTTTTTTCTCCTTATTGTTCTAAAAATCTGAATTCGGTCTTAGTAACTTTTAGGGAAATGTTTGAAAATATTTTCTTTAATTTAGTACCTTTCTTTACTTTTTATTTAGTTACTTTTTGTCTTAAATATTCATTATATGCATTGCTACACAGATATACACATATATAGCTCTAATTATTAAGACGTTAAACTTCCTCCATTATTATTAATTATTCTGAAAAATATTTTGAATTGAATGTTTATTATTTATTATAAATAATCAATATTTTATAAATAATTTAATTTTATAAATAATCAATAAAATATATTATCATGTAATTAAAAATAATCCATCCAATTCGAGATAGAAGAAGAAGATATAACATTTGGGAAAACCTAGCAATTTCAGAAATATGTCATTATTTTAGCAAATAATATTTTTTTTAATTATTGTTTGTCTAATAAAAACTCGATTAGTTGAACTCAAATATTATTGAATAAATTAATTAGTATATATCTAGTTCATTTATGACAAGGTATAGAACAAATGAAAATAACTATTACTTTCACATCCAAGTAACACTACTTATTACACCCTGTAAATATGCTACCTTACACTAAGAAGATCTATGCTCGGAAGCTGAGTTTCAAAGTATTTTTGGTTTATAATCTTTTCTTCCTATACAGAACAAATGATTTTATTATCATTATTGTTCTAATAACTGGCTCTTGTAACTTTTAGGGAATTTGTTGAAATAATTTCTTTATTGTAAAACTTTACTTAGCTTTCTGTTTATCTCAAAATTTCTTTCTAATTGTTTTTATTTTTTTTTATAAGAACAACTATTATTTTCTTGATTTGAAAGTTTTTCAAAATCTTTGAATATTGCATTATAATACAATCAATTTTCAAAATCAAAAATCTTTGTATATTGCATTATACGTAATACAATCAATAATATCAATTAGTATAAATAGTAACATTGCGAAGAAAAAAATAATGCTCACTCGAAGGCATTATTGCAAAATTTAAAAAATGTAAAAAATAATAAATATTGGAAATAGTAAATAATATAAAAATAATAAATATTTCTTAACTTAATTAATAAATTCATTGGTTATTTTTTAATAAAGTGTAAATATAGATTTATCAGTTTAAAAAATTAAAAATAACATTTGAAAGGTGGAAAAAATAAAAGGAAAAAAGTTTTGATGGTCTGGTCAATAGTACTGAATCAGTGACCGTTAGAACGAAAGATATACATATTTTTTCCATACAGTAACATTACAAGCAGTTAGCAAAATAGCATCAAGTATTTTTAAGTAGGAAATACCTTTGGAATATTACAATCATCTACTATATATAACAAAAAAATCATGCATAAAATTTACAAGTGATATTGTCAAGGCCGTACTGAAGGAGGAATGAGAGACGTACAATTGTCCTAGGTTCCGGGAGTGATGAGGGTTCGATGACATAAGTACCTTATAAAATATATAATTATTTTTAGTTAGTTTTTCTAAAGAAAATTCAGAGAATTTCTTTAAATCCATATAAAAAATATATAAAAATCCATATAAAAACTATATAAAAAAAAAGATCCGGGGTGACTAAGGGGATAGAGCACACACCTCCCAATGAGGTGAGCCTGGTTTGAATCCTAGTGATGGCTGGTCAATATGAATTTTCTTCCCTGCTCGCGAAGACTACAGTGCTCAAGCAAAATATCTTTAGTGGTAGATGGATCATGGGTTAGAGTCCCCTTGCCGTCTGACTACGTGTGGGAGGTTTTCGTGGTCTCCATGTAACGCAAATGCTGGTTAGTTCTATCAAAAGTCCTAAATGAAGGCAAATTTCTGGAGTTCCCTTGTCTTCCGGATTGGGTTCAAAATTACAAAGCTACGGAGTTGAACGTTAGTAGTCGAAAACCCAAAAATAAGGAAGGCTGGTCAACGAAGGTTATAAAATAAAATTAAAAAAGCTACATAAAAGTTACAAGAGCTACATAAAAGCTACATAAAAGCTACATAAAATTAGAAAATGAGGCTTTTTGTGCTTGGTGAAAGAGACCTGCAGTAAGTTTTGCCCTGGAACCCGAGAAGCATGTGCTCAGCCTCGAGTGCAATTAACTTGTTCCATCACTGCACTGCAGCTTTTGTGGCCCTAGAATAGACTCGCCTCAGGGGTTATCGGGTTTTACCCTGAGAGGAGAGGTTATGGTATCGAAACGGAACAGAATTTCAATTCGGTTAAATCCTTATTGTTTGTTAGGGTCTTCAATCTTTAGGGCTTGAATCTTTAGTAAACGTATAATAAGTTGGACTGAATTTTTTTTAACTGCAACGACCAATAAATAATAGTAGCATTAAAACAAGAAAACATTAGAGAGATTACATAGCAAAACAAACTAATCTTAACAAATTTATCTATTATTTTAAATTAATCAATAAGAACATACCAATATGGTAGATACTTCTTCTTGACTAGTAAAGTGCATTTCAGACTTAGTTTTTTCCGTACAAAAAAGAAATAATTTCCTCACAATCCGAGTTTTTTTATATAAGTATAACGATCTATGGGCTCTAAAAGGAATGCGTAATTCTCATTGTTTAAGCTATCGCGACAAAAAATTGAAATTTCTAATTCGCAACGCCCACTTTTATGATCGAAACGCAATTATTACAGTAAAAAACCTGAAACGGAATTGGAATGAAATTTTCAGCGCAAGAAATTTTGACGCAAGGTTTTTTCAAGAGTTTCTCGTGATCACAAACGAAAAGAGAGTGCGATAAAAACTTTATAAAACAGAAAAGAACCTTGTGTTGCCAGAAAAAAATTTTAAAACACAAAATGCTCTCTTTTCTAAGGATTATGTTTCGATTTAAAAAACACAGGTTATTTAGAAATTTGACCATTGTAACTGTGAGAGCTACGCAATCGCGTTTACCATCATTCTTGAGAGTATAGATCATAATAACCATACACAAAGTTCTTCTTATATATATATAAATAATATATATAGATTATTTATGTATATATATAATATATATATCTATATATATCTTCTAATATATATATATATATATATATATATATATATATATATATATATATATATATATATATATATATATATATATATATATATATATATATATATATATATATATATATATATATATATATATATATATATATATATATATATATATATATATATATATATATATATATAAATTTGAATATAGTTGTAAAGTTATAAATTTCGTTACTGGATTAATTTTGACTTTTTTAATGTTTTGATAGACCTTATCTACCTTGTAACGGATGAAATACTTTTTATAGGAAATTTAATTGAGATTCTTTTTACACATATTAACGATGAAACCTGTAGAATATGAAAACATACTATTCACAATATGTAAACGTAAATATTTTTCTGTAGATAGAATTAGATTTACTACAAGCATAATTTAGCTAAAAATAAAATAAGGAGCCTCCGAAAATTGAATTATATATTTATTTTATTACAATAGTCAAATGTAAAAACAAATGCTATATAAACCCGAACTTAACAAATATAAGTATTTCAAATTTTTGATATTGGAGCTAATTTAAATTCAGTACTTCTTTAAAGAAAGTGAGAAAATCAAATTTGATTCTATATCTTAAATATTGCAAAATATGAGTATTTGACATTTTAGCACTCATGAGAATATTTTATTGATTTCATGATTTATAATTCAGATAACAACACCCACTACATAACATTTATGAGTTAAGAAAGCACGCCTACGACTAAACACCTACTTCAATTACTATTTCTCTGAAAGAGAAAAGATTAAGTTTTGTGTTATTTTCCATACGAAAATGGATTATCTCAATCTGAGTTGAATTTTTTTTACATGTATCGTTGTACATATAGAAAGATAAACGTAATTATCCGATTTAACTTAATTTTGCACCCAGTTATAAAAATTATTTTTAGACGCTAATTCTATGCCAAACATAATTTGTAATAATTGATAATCATTTATTTTATTAAAAAATCATAAAAGCAAAAATAATTTCACAACCACTTAAACACTGCTCTTTAGTTTTAAGATGATGTCAAGTTTCAAGTTTTTAATTATATACATAAAATATATCATATTCTTAAACTATAATAAAAGTAATAAATATGTAATAACAAGTATTCTTCGGATAAAATCTTTGAGTGAAAGCTTCTCTTTGTGAATAGGTACCACAAATTTGAGCCACATAATTCATTCAAGAAGTATATGAAAAAGATTAAAGAGTAAAATGTTATTAAAAGGCCTCAATATTCTAATATTTTCCCTAGTAAAAAATTGGACTGAGGCCTGCCAAATTTAATATTCCTCCTCCTTTCTTAGAAGAAGGGATAAATATTAAATTTCCTTAAACAAACTTTATTTAGTTAGAAAAAAAATTGTGATGAGTTTTCATTTCATTGTACGGCAAAAATTATCAAGCATTGGTTAGCTTTTAAGGCCATGAAGTCAATATTTTAATCCATAAAAATTGGATGATTAAGTCAAAGCCATGGCTTATAATTTTTTATTTTGTGTAAAACATAATTTTAAATTTTTGTATACTACTGAATATCGATGTTTAATCAAATAGTTTAATTTAAAAAAATGCATTTTGATGGATCTGCTTTAGAGCTCTCAAGACAAACGCTTTTAGTGCAATCGTATAAAATTTTCCTTTTTAATTGTTCACTTAACGGCATTTTCGATACCAATTCAGGTTTTAGATCAAAAATTAATTTAATTTTTGACATTCATGTTTCTATGATATAAGTTTATCATTAGATAGACCTCGCAAATGTTGACTTTATCATATTAGCTATTTTTTGCATTATTCAAAAAAATATTTTTCTCAGATGATAAGAAATTATAAATTGTTTTCAAAATTATTTTTGAGCCAATGTCAAAGCTTGAACTTAATATTGCAAAGCTTTAAATATATTTATTTCAAGCTTTTATAAATGTGTTTAATTTAATAATCTATAATAGGAATTGAAATAATTTTAAGTTAAATTTATAAATCAGATAATAAAATTGAAAAGCATTTTTTGCTATTTTTTTTAAATTGAGAAATAAAATATTCAGTAAAATTCGGAAGACTTAGCAATCTTGGGATTTATTCAGATAATATCTATTCGAAAAATTAATTATTTTCTTGTGAAAAGTCAGTATTTCGAAAATGATAAAATATGTGCCTCTTAATTTTAATATTAATCTATGTAAGAGGGATATTATTAACGGTTTGATCTGAAACTAATATTTGTTTTTAATTATACGCCTTACTGCTAATAATAAGATCTGATTTATTCCATTAACTGTAACAGTTTTTCTAGAACAAACTTTTTTTTATTTGGATACCATTTTCTAAATCCCTAGCAATAAGCTCCATAACATACAAATAAAAATATTTATTGAACCGGTAAGAAATAAGCACATTTCCAGTTCTTTTGCTTCAAAAATGATTTTTGAAATGGCCAAAAAAACGTTAGTGAAAATATATTTGTAAGAAAAAAGTTTTCTAAACTTCAAAAGTTAGGTGAAGGATGATAAAATGTATACCTAAAACTGCTATATGCGAACAATTTTAGAATTTTGGAACCTTTTTGAAAAATCGAGAAGAAATCGAGTTACCTGTACACATGATGTACACAGTATATTTATAATGTACACAAGATAATAATTAAAAATAAAAAAGAGTACATTAGCTTTTTTAATAAAGAATAATTTCATGTTTTTCTTCAGTTTTTCACTTAATAAAAAATAGCGTTTTTTTTTTTTTTTTTTTTTTGAAAAAATGAAAGTTTTCAAGAGTACAAATTGTGCGGCATGCTAAATTAAGCGCAAAATTATAATTGTATTAAAAATACTTTTAGTACAAAATCAAGTTTTTTTTATTTTATGTAAAGAACGAGATTAAAATTTATTAAAAAAGCGTGGTATAAAGCTCAAAATAATAAAAAAGGAAATACTTTATAAATTTATGCTAATTAGGGTTAGACAAAACCAGACACAAAAAGAGCAATAATTTCATGATAAGACCACAGGCACACATGCATTGTAAAAAATTCTGAATCAAATTACGGTAAAAAGAACTGGCATCCAAGGTACGTCATCCATAAAATAAAATCATCCATTACCGTAAAATCTCATTTCACCGTGAAATGTTATATCTTAATACTGTGGCATTTATTTAATTTACAATGATTCAGTGATTTTACAGTAAATATTACTGTAAAAATTCAAGTTCACCGCATTTTTTTCATTAAACATTACTGTAATAAGTGTTACCATACTGTAATAAGTCTTACCAGTGTTACCATAATTATGATGTTCCAATGGTGTGCAATGGATACCTATGGTGTGCTTTTCTTACTGAGAACTGGTACTCATTCCCGCAATTTGATTCGAAATTTTTTGCGTAATTATTTGCCGTAGGTAAACAGAAAATGAAAAAATTCTCGTTTCTTTCTAAAAGAGGCGCTTAATATGTAACAATAATGATATTATAGATATTGTATCGGCATGTATCGCTAGCTAATACATAGAAACCAATTATAACTATTATTAACAATAATTTTCACAACATAGAAATTTAATTTCTTATGGATATTTTTCTAGCATAATTAATATTTTTTATTTAAAGTACTAGAGATAAATAATGAATACCGGAGCAATTATTAAAAACAGGAAAATCCCGTGTTTTAATAAGTCTAAGTGAAGAAGCAAAATTGCATAGTTTACAGTTCCATGTCTTGTATCCTAATAATATATATCTATTTAATAGAGCTTGTTCTTATTTCAAGATCTGTTACAATAATAGATATTGACAGATAGTATAGCAAGCAATAAATTTCTTATAATAATGGAAAATTAACATATATTATATTATTATTAATATAAAAGTTTTCATTTATCACACACAGTTAATAGACAAATTTTTATTATTTTTTTGTAATTTGTATCATCTCACAAGTAAGAAATAAAGTTAGACTTTTTTTCAATTTCTTTTTTCTAAAATGCTGTTGCATTTGTATAAAGGAACTCTAAATTTTAAATATCCACTGAATATGAATTAATATTTCATTCGGATATATTTCGAATTTGAATATTTATTTAATATTTCATATAAATTTGGAAGAGAATAAGTTTAAACGAGAATGAAAAAAAATTACAAATATTATTCATGTTTTTCATTCCTTGGCATTGAATACAATTAAAATCTAGGGCTCTGTTTTTCTTTTGAAAATTTTGAAACGCAAAGTAGGTGATATTCTTACAGATTCTTTGGAAGTGTGTAAGACTATAGACTGTTTCTTTCTTTGGTTTAAATACATGACCTGTTATGAGATATTTTGTTGCTATTCAGAGATACACTACATTTGGAATGAGAAACATATGTTGAAAGTAGTTTTCACAGTTCATCAAACAATGCATTTATCAAAACAAAACGAAACAATGATGCGCAATTTGATGTAATAAGCCATTTCATTAAAGTATTTATAAACTTCTTTGATGTTAATTTTCTAAAACGATTATTCTATTGTAATGCATTAAAAGGGGATGCCTAAACTTACTATTCTGATTTTAATAAGCTTTGTTTATTTTCCACCCAAATTCTTATTTTCGGTAATATAGGTATGCACATTCCTTCACTGAGAAGAAAAGTAAAGCAAAAACTACTAGAATATGGTAAAATTTATCGAATTGTTGCCATTTGGGAGCGCCAAAAAGTTCAGTAATTTCTTTTCCTATCCTCATTGGAAATGATTTTGGTAAAATTATTAATTAAATATAGTTTTAAAATATGTGATAAAATTTGGTTAATGTGGTACAATTTGGTAATTTTATCATAATGCTTTTAAGCTTGACTCAAAAACCATTTATTTAGTTAAATTTACTTTTCAGTTGTATATTTTTTACCAAATGTGTGGTAATGAAGAATTATAATTTTGTTAGTCAGAATTTCCGTTAAAATGTTACCATATCGACGGAAAAATTACGAAATGAATCGTTTAAATACTGTATATATTTGTTTTAATTGACATATTTATTTAGTTTTTGATTTATTTTACTTTGTTTTTGTTTGTTTTTTTCTAAAAAAAAACAGAAATGCCATTGCTGTACAGTAAGGAAAATTTACCTGAATATTTTTTTTCGTGTTACGTAAGTTTATTTATGTGTTGCTCTAAATTAGTTATTTTTCTTAAGTATGCTTGCTATGAAGAGGTTCTAAAATACTAATGCCCGAAAGAAGTTTGAGGTTTGTCAATCCTCTTTAAAAGAGTCAAAAATGTGAGGAAATCATGCTTTTATGGTTGCTTAACTTTAATAGCCAAAGCTCCTATTTTGTGAACGTGATCTAAAATAGAATTATCTCCTATTTTTGCTAAAAATCTGTTTTGCTTTGAATGTTACTAATATCAATAGTTTCACAAAGTTTTCTTTCTTTATTTTAAATGCTTTTTGATGTAGCGGCGGGTAATGGAATCCTCTAAAAGTCAAACGATAATAAAGATTAAAACGATAATAAAACGATAATAACGATTATAAATAAAGCAAGCGATGAAAAACTTAGATACAATAAATAAGATATTTTCAAGATCTCGAAACAAGCAATATATGTAATCTGACACGATAAATAACATTCAATAGTTTTGAACTAAAATTGAATTCCATACTTTATCGCTTCAACCTTTGTTTTACAATTTCCGCCAAAAGTTTTGCAACTATCTCTACAATGTTTACCTCTGATCCTCCGAACGTCAAACTAAAGGTTATAAACGACAAAGCATCTAATGAAAAACTTTGCTCACGTCGTAAATAACAAAATTCCTTTTCTAAAGTTGGCAATTGCTAAATCCATCCAATCCTTTCGGAAACGCAGTCGAATTCATGCGGCGGCCTATCCACAAGATTCAACGGAGCGAACGAGTATGTCCCACCAAGGGACTAACATCAATCATTTGAACCTCCTGCAAGGCCGGCTTTAGTAAAAATTCCACAGCAACTTATTAAAATTTTGATGAAATATAATCTCCCTTGGAAAGGGAGTTCAAAAAATAAGCTTTCGAAATGGAGTTTTAAAATGTATAAAAGCTGTAAATTGGTTGGTGCGATTTGATGGATGGTTCCAGACTTGGAATTGCAAAAAATATGGCTGCTTCATCTTTTTAGAAACTAGATAAAAATGCTAATATTTAAAAGTAATAAGTCATAATGATTGAGTATAATTCGATTCAATGAGAGTTTTGATTTATTTTTATTAGTTTTATTTATTCATAATTAATTTAAGCGGTTGATGGATAGTTCTGGCTTTAAAATTGAAGAAAAAATCTCTGTTTTATCAATCAAAACTGGATAATATACTACCATGTTCATAAAAACAAATCATGATTTTTAAAACTAACTCAATTTGATGCAAGATTTTATTTATGTCAGTTTCAATTTATAAAGGTTTTACTAAAAACTTTGATAAAGTTTTAAAATGTATAAATTAATACAATTTGATGGATAGCTCTTAGCTTGAAATTAAAAAAAAAAACGCTGTTACATATTTTTCAAACTTGGATGAAGTGTTAGTATTTAAGCGAAGTAATTTGTAATGATTAATAATAATTAAATTTAACGTATGAATTTCCACTTGATACAAATTTATTTTTTTAAAAAAAATTCCTTTGAAGGCTTGATGAATAGTTATTACTTTGAAACAGCGAAAAAATGCGCATTTTTATCACGTGTAATGATAGTTTAAAAAAAAATAAAAAAATAAGAGTCATAATAATTTAGTATAACTCAAATTAATATCGTTTTTTATTTATGTTAATTTTAGCTTATAAGTAATTAAAATAATTAATTTAAATATATCATTTAAACACTTTGATAAACTTTTAAAATATACGAAAATTGTAAAATAGTTGCGCGATTTGATATATAATTCTTACATTGTAAAGAAAAAAATATTTTTTCATACACACACATATATATATATCACTTAATAGTATTTTTAATTTAAAATAATTATTTACCGCCTATACAAATTCACAGGTTATAAATTCAAAAATACACTCTTTTATTTTTAAATTATTGTTCCGATTAAGGTTTCCGATTAGTTTCGACAACTTTAGTTTAAATTTTAATGTTAAATTATAAAAAAGTAGTTTATTTGTTTTACTATATGTAAAAACTTATGAAACTAGCAAAAAAATTCTTCTCTTTATAATTTTTTTAAATTGTCATTTTTAGGTAAAAATATGACATTCTTTTTGTATATACGTCAAACACTGTAAAAAAGTTTCAATATCTTGGAACAAAAATCCATTGAGGATCTCATCTAGAAGAAGGGCTATCAACTATCAACTCTGTTGTGAACAACTATCAATAAAGTGCATGTTAAAGTGCATGGTTAATAATGTCGCTAAAATATCAAGTCTTTAAAAATCTCTGCACTTTTCTTTGCCTAAAAACATGCATAAAAATGAAATTCTACTTTCTTCTCTTAGTCTGTAGTTCGAAACATGAGTGCTATAATCATAAACACTAATTATTTTAAATGCAACATGAGATATCGTATTTAAGTTGGTAGGTACAATGTGAAAAAATCTGACTTTGAGATAAAAGCATTTAATAGTCTAAAAATAGTTAGTCTATCCTCTGTTATCCCCTTCCACAAAATCCGCTATAACTTCGTAAATAATTGGAGTTCAAAAAAAGCAAAATATTTTTAGGAAGCTAAAACCACAGGAAATTTAAATTTATTATAAACTCAATCACAATTAGTCAGTTACCTTAAATCATATTATTAAACTCAGAATGAATAGTTAAAAAAGAAGAAAGATAGAAGCTGTAAAAATTCATTAATTAAAATTTTCTATTTATACTCTTAACTCAGAAACCAGATAATATCTTTAAATGTCAACGTTTCCTTTTGTCAAAGACTGAAAC